>NC_080785.1:94808772-95437022 GCF_028018385.1 Neofelis nebulosa
ACCACATACCTGATAAGGGGGTTAATACTCAAAATATATAAGGAATTCATACAACTCAACAGCAAGAAAATAATCTGACTTTAAAATGGGCAGAGGACTTGAACTGACATTTCTCCAAAGACCTACAAAGGGCCATCAGGTACGTGAAGGGTGCTCACCATCGCTAATCACCATGGAAATGCAACTCAAAACCACAGTGAGTTAGGACAGCTATTACATTACGTTATATTATATTATATTATATTATATTATATTAATTATATTATATTAATTATATTATATTAATTATATTATATTATATTATATTATATTATATTATATTATAAGAGATACCAAATACCCAGCAAGCATATGGAGAAAAGGGAACCTTAGGGCACTGTTGGTGGAAATGTAAACTGGTACAGCTTCTACGGAAAACAGTGTGGGAATTCCACAAAAACTTAACACCAGAACTGCCACATGGTCCAGCAATCTCACTTCTGGGTATATATCCAAAGGAAATGAATCAGGACCTCCAAGGGATCTATACCCCCACGTTCACTGCAGTATTATTCATAACAGCCAGGATATGGGAACAACCTTAGTGTTCACTGACACATACATGAATGGATAAGGAAAATGTGGTGTGTATATATATATATATAGATCATTATCCATCCATTAAAAAAAAAAAAATCCTGCTGGGGCACTTGGGTGGCTCAACTGGTTAAGCGTCCAACTGTTGATTTCAGCTCAGGTCATGATCTCCTGGTTCAAGGGATCGAGCCCCACGTTGGGCTCTGTGCTGACAGCATGGAGACTGCTTGGGATTCTCTCTCTCCCTCTCTCTCTCTCTCTGCCCTTCCCTTGCTTGTGCTTTCTCTCTCTGAAAATAAACACACATTAAAAAAAAAAAAATCCTGCTGTTTACAATGGCACAGATGGACCTTGAGGGCATAACGCTAAGTGAAAAAGACAAATACTTTCTGATCTCACTTATATGTGGAATCTAAAAACATCCAGTTCACGGAAACTGAGTAAAATGGTGGCTGCAGAAGTTAGGAGGTGAGGAAATAGGGAGATGTTGGTCAAAGGTACGAAGTTATAAGATGAAAAAGTTCAGGAGATCTGAGGTACCATCTGAGGTATAATTAACAATACTGTATCATATACTTGAGAGTTGCTATGAGACTTAACGCCCTCACCATAACATCACCATCAAACGACAATTCTGTGAGGCCAAGGTTAACCTTACTGTGGTAAATAGTTTAAAATATATATGTGTATCAGATCATAAGACCTTACACTGTAAACTTAACGTAACACCATACTTCAATTATAATGCAATAAAGCTCGAAGAAATGAAGTCACATGTTCTCAAAATAAAGTACTAACCTATTACATAAGCAAAGCTGATCTCTAAGTGAAAAGTAGTTTAAATGACATGTTGGTTAAAATGCTGGGCATACTGACAGCTATTTTAATGTGACACAATGACTGGTCTGCTATTTGAGGTAATGTCCACTGTATTCCTAATGCAGGGACTCTGAATTACTCCCCCGATATCATCGTCTATTAAAGGCACTCCTCAGTGACTCCAATCTGACCGCAGTGCTTGGAGTAGGTTTCTGGTTCATCACAGCCTTCCTCTGATGCTGCAAAACTGAGTGTATATCAACCTAAAACACACAGTACACTGTCTGCATTTCCCAACAGCCTTAATAAATATTCCACAACTTCCACAAGAATGCAGTTCGCTAGGAAAACATAAATTAATTGAGTATCTCTAATCTGTCACTTAGATTTAACTTGCATTTTGACGATCAAAAGCTGAAATTCCCTATTAGAAAAACGACGTCCCTAGAAAGTGATCTAAACTCTGATACCTTGGAAATAATCTACAAGAAGTAAAAAGTCATGTGGGAACGAGAAGAGTGGAAAGACGTTCTCAGGAAGAGTCATCTTGTTGGAAAAGAAAAGGATTTTGTCCGTTCAATGGTGCCATGACTGTTTTAACACTTGAGCTCAAATTTTCTGCATTTGTAACAATACTTACAAATCAGTCTTTGAGAGCCGCTGACACATTCCCAAATACTTTAACCTCTTTTTTTTTTTTTTTTTTAATTTATTTGAGAGAGAGACAGAGACAGAGACAGAGGGAGTGAGAGAATCCCAAGCAGGCTCTGCAATGTGAGCGCAGAGCCCGATGTGGGGCTCAGACCCACGAACTGCGAGACCATTACCTGAGCCAAAATCAAGAGTCGGATGCTTTACTGAGCCACTAAATACTTTAACCTTTCAAGAGTATCCTCTAATCAGGAGGTTTAACCACCTCCCCCAGAAGAGCACGCGGGGTTATGACTTCAATGCTGTAAACTGAGAGCGGCATTTGCAACCTCCTCCGACCCCTCAAAGCCCAGGCGGCTGCCCGCGCCCGGGGCCCAGCACCCACAGCTCCCAGGCACAGCTCGTCGGTGAAAGGCTCAGCCGTTCACCCCGCTGCTGCGCCCCGCCGGGACGGTACAACCTCCCAGAGACAGGAGCACAGAACGGCAGAAGACTTATTACACAGACGTTCGCCTTCTAAATCCTAACAACCTTTCAAAGCACGGGGAGGATTTGGAAGGGATTGCTGCCTAAGAAGCCGGCACACTGCTGATTCCTAGAGCCGTTTTCCTTTTGTCTAAACGTCGTCTGCCAGTGCGTGCCACGTCCCCACACACAACGGTGGGAGGCAGGCTTGCACACGACAGGTCCTCGACACAGTCCTTCACAGCTGGGCACCGATCACAACACTGCGTCAGTAAAAAGGCAAGAACCAGGCTTTTGGTCAACTTCTCCTATGTATTTATTTAATTGTCTTTCATTCACCTGCCAGCGGCTATTGCTGGATGCCCAGAGAAGACAGTAAATGCAGTCCTTGCCCTTTTGAGGCTTGCAAACCACTGACGCGCTATTCACGTTTAAGACCGTGACCTCCCGGGGCTGCTACAAATGTGCTGCTGTCCTCTGTCCTTGGAGTCCAAACGCATTTTCCCTAGAGTTTGCAATGCCCATTTGCTGAGCAATTCAGAGTAGGCACTGTGGAGAAGTCTCCCTGTGATGCCTTGGGTAGTTGTCTACAATGCTAAATTTGGCAGTTGAGGGAGGAAAACTTGAATAGGAAAGCAGTCCAGGCAATAGCGTAAGGAGCCAGCAACGTTTCTCTTTCCAGTACCCGTACCAGAAGAACTGCTGAGCACCTGCGGCCTACCAGACACTGTGTGACATTTGTGATGCCACCATAAAACAATTCGTGTGGCTGGAAAACCACAGTTAGAAGAATAAACATTTCTTACATATATAAATGACCTGGAAAGAAACACAATGGACGGTTTTCAAAATGGTGAAATACAATGAGTGAAGTAGGATGAAAAAAAAAACCTATCTGTTCTTAACCAAGTTAATATTTTCCTTACATACACACGTATCCAACAAAGATACAAAGGAAGGAGTGACAGAAAAAGGAAAGCGGGGTCACCACAGAAACGCGAAGTCGTTTGGGCACTGCAAGGGAATAATGCAGAAGAAAAATAAGAATAAATGCATTTAGCAAAAGAGCAACTAATATTACCAAAAAGCCTACATGATACAAGGAGGATTAAACAAAAAACGTAGCAACGTTGCCTGCCTTCAAGGGGTTTGCATACAGAGGCTGTGATTCCAGCACTTTGTAACATTTCTATTTTAGCATTTAGTACCTTATGTTACAGATTATTTATATAACCAGCTGATAATGACCGAACCCGAGAACAGGAGCTGTGTTGTATCATTCTCTAGATCCCTTCTACATCCTTACAAAAGGTTTACTGAAGGAGGAAGAAGCAATCAGTGAATGAATATGAAAAGGGCACTCTTCCGTGTGGGCCATCGAGAAAGCGGTCATGAAGTCGGTGAGATACTGGGTATTTCCACAGGCAAAGACAGGAAAGTACATTCCAGCAAAAGCCAAAAGACAAAGCCCAGATACGGCACAGGCCACAGTGAGGGGGGCAGGGGACACTGTAGCCAAGACAGTGGAAGCCTGAGGGCTGAAGAGAGGAGCTCTGTTTTATCCCACAGCCATCGCAGAAGCAGCCAGCAGTGTTTCGGGGAGGGGAGCAGCAAAACCCCGGCACTCCTTTGGGAAGATTACTTGGGCAGCTGTGTGAAGGATGGATTAGGGGGGACATGAGGCAGGGTGCTCAGCTGGGTTTCACTGCAATAACCCAGGGGAGATTCAATAAAGGCTTTGACCAAGAGTGGCGGCAATATAAAGAGCGAGCAAAAAAACGAACAAGCTCAGGAAAGAATCTCGGGGATATACAAGGTAATGGAGGCACACGAGGGAGGATCAACATCACAGAGATGGAAGTAAACCCCAAGAAGGAGAAGAGGACGGGGCTTCCTGAAGACGGAACATCCATCAGATGCCTGGAAAAGGCTGATCTTTGCAGTTAGGCAAAGATTGGCTTTTTCTTGGCTACAGTATTTAGATTCAAGAAGAGACTATACCTCGTCTGGCCCACTCAACCGGCCTGATGAAGAAACAAGCACTTCCGAAAGACACAGGGTCTGATTCAAAGGCAGGAACTTGCAGGGGGCACTTTGGTGCCATCAGGCCAGGGAGCCAGGGCTCAGCAGGGAAGGGGCAGAGCGGTTCCTTGTGTCACGACACAGAGGCTTCCATGCATCGCACAAACCAACTTGTCTAAGTTACTTCACGTAATAATTTAGCATAGAAATAATTATGCTATGCTGATGTTTTACTACCCAAGTAAATTCAGCTGAATGGGGGGGGGGGGCACAATGGGTAAGGTATCCTCTGCAAGTGGCCATCGCCCCGAGGTTCCTAGCCTACAGGGTTCTAATGCTACAATTCCAGAAAAAAAAAAAAAATTCACTTTTCCCCCAGAGAACGTTGCCCTGAGCATATAAGTTTTTTCTATAAAAGTTAATATAACAGAAATGGGATTATCATCCTTGTAACTATATAAATAGAGAAAGAACAAGCATATTACTATTCTTTAAAATCAAGTATTAGGGGCACCTAGGTGGCTCAGTTGGTTAAGCGCCAGCTTCGGCTCAGGTCATATTGCAGTTTGTGAGTTCGAGCCCCGCGCCGGGCTCTGTGCTGACGGCTTGGAGCCTGGAGCCTGCTTCGGATTCTGTGTCTCCCTCTCTCTCTCTGCCCTTCCCCTACTTGCACTCTGTCTGTCTCTCACTCTCAAAAATAAAATAAACATTAAAAAAATTTTTTTTTTAAATTAAGTCTTAGAGAGCCCCCCTAGACTGGC
Organism: Neofelis nebulosa; assembly: GCF_028018385.1. Classification (NCBI taxonomy): domain Eukaryota; kingdom Metazoa; phylum Chordata; class Mammalia; order Carnivora; family Felidae; genus Neofelis; species Neofelis nebulosa. The sequence continues at coordinate 94,814,067 of NC_080785.1, forward strand.
CAAGTCCTAAGCATCTGCTATGCCAGACCTTGAAGGACAAACTTCATTAACAAAAGCAGGTGCAGAAAGCCAGAGAGAGTGTAAATCCATGCCAACCACAGGGCTATGTGAACATCTCACCAGGGCCCACAGGTAGCCCTGCATCATTTCTTGACCTGCACATTCATGATACCACCAATGATAAAGGAAAAATCTGTTAGGAGCAAAGATGTTCTTACTTACTTCTTTCATTTATAACTGAATAATAACAGCAACAATGCTAATGCATTCTATATGCCTAAAAACAGCATTAGAGAAAGCAAAAGCTTGGTGCTTCCATGGGTTTGGGGTGGGGGAATCACTTACCTAAAAAGGTTAGCAGCACACATGGCTTAAATAATGGAGACCGAATTATTAATCAGATAGAAAACGCCTAACTTATTTTTCAGGCAGAAGACAAAGAAGGACCATTTAAACTTCCACCATTGCCTCTGTACTTTCACTACGGAAACCGTTAGGATGCTCTCCAGTGTAAAAACATTGTTTTATCAATTCTCCATTAGGGCACTTTCCCCTTTTTTTTTTTTTTTCAATGTTTTTTATTTATTTTTGGGACAGAGAGAGACAGAGCATGAACGGGGGAGGGGCAGAGAGAGAGAGAGACACAGAATCGGAAACAGGCTCCAGGCTCCGAGCCATCAGCCCAGAGCCTGACGCGGGGCTCGAACTCACGGACCGCGAGATCGTGACCTGGCTGAAGTCGGACGCTTAACCGACTGCGCCACCCAGGCGCCCCAGGGCACTTTCCCAAGTAGATGGTCAGCTCTCAACAGTTCTCAAAAAGAGCACCCTGTGAACTAAGTTGCAATGTCTCAACACTAAAAAGGAATTCCTGAAGTCAGCTCACCGGACCTGCACTGGAAACAGTTTCACAGAGCATCATTACCTAAGTAAGCGAGCTCTTGTAACATGACAGAAACACACCTATTTGTGACATACTATAAAAGGGACCCAACGCCCCAAATAAACAAAGGATCGGATGGAGCAGGCAGCAAAATCAGTCTAAAAATGGGAGTGTTGAGAAAGTTTCTCTTTCTTCTCTTTTTGTTTTTTCCTTTCCTCCGTCCCTCCCTCTTCTATTTTTGCATGTCCTAGACACCATGAACACTGTTAGAGCCCAATATATAAATGAATTAAAAAACAACAGCTCTCTTTCTGAAGTGTCGTAAATGTCGGCAATCAGACACTTGACCTGATCCCACTCCTCATGGTAGTTAATACTGAGCGTTGCACGAAATATTTTACATGCAGATCTCAAATAACCCTCAAATGAATCATACTGGTCAGGGGTGAGACTATGCCCTACATTTCACAGAAAGAAAGCACAAGGGAGGTACAGGGAGCCTGCCTGAACTACTGAACGTGGTACAAGAGCTGGAAGCCAAGAGATGGACCCCACGTCCGGCTGGTGGCCGCAGCGCCACACTGCCCAACTCCCGCCTCAGGACCGCAACCTGCCAACCCCAGAGCCTGGCCAGCCTCCCTTCTGCTGGGCATTACTGCCCTGTCAGCCTGCATCTCCAACCACCCCCTCAAAGCTTCTTTTTCCACATCTGTTCCGGGGTAGCTGCATTTCCAATAATGCAACCGAGTCAAAATTACAGGGGAAAGAAGATGAGAAACTGGTAGGCTCAGGGGGTAGCAAATTTTTGTATATATATTTTTTTTTCCTGGTAAGACAAGAACTTCAGACTCCATCTCAATACCAAGTAATAAATCCTTCCCCTTTATACAGTCAGGGTTTTTTTCTTGCAGAAGAACGGAAAGTTAAATGTGAGAAGGAAAACTCTGTACCCAGAAGGAAAGCTTTATGACTCAGTAGGGGCAAAAAAATTCTCTCTCCAAAGACATGAAAGATACAAACTCTAAATGAGAAGATTAACGTATATTTGCTGCGTTCAAATAAAAAAGCTTCTGAACTGAAATACCACAAATGTGGAATTAAAAGATAAAGATAGGGGCACCTGGCTGACTCAGTCGGTTAAGTGTCTGACTCAGTTTCAGCTCAAGTCATGATCTCACGGTTTCATGAGTTCGGCCCCTGCGCTGGGCTCCGCGCTGATGGCGTGCAGAGACTGCTTTGGGAGGCTCTCTCGCTCTCTCTCCCTCTCTCCTGTTCACGCTGTCTCTGTCTCTCTCAAAATAAATAAGTAAAACTTAAAAAACAAAAAAAGATAAAGTTAGACTGGAAAGCATCTGTCCCTGTTTCCAGCAAGGAGATGTCCAGACTCTTCTGTTTGCCACAGGAAGGGCCCGATTCCCTGCCCACCACCAGTGTCTGTGCCTGGTACTCAGCAGACTTTTAGATGTTTGGCTGAACTGAGGAGTGTAAAATGGTATCTTATGGGTAAGATAATTTCACATTTTCCTGATTATCCCAGGAGTACTAGAGAATTGGGTGTCTTTTCATGTGGTTATTGGAGACATTTGGGCTTCTCTGAGAACTTCCTGTTCATCTGTCTGTCCTGTTTCTTTCACGGTGTGTGTGTTTTCCTTATTGATCTATAAGAGCTTGTTGTAGAAGTAATATTTTAACAAACATGTAGTTAAAATGTGCTATAAATACCTTATGATTACAGGTTTACAGAACTTGAAAAATCAAACAAGTGAATGAACAAAAATCATGAAGTTCAGATTTAAAGTATTAATTTAGGGTGAAAATGGACATCACCCTAATGGCAAATCATCAGTGTTCCGTTTGACAGAAAGATTTATTGGCAAGTGTTAAATTTGACTTGCTGGTGACTTCTGATTTTGAGCCATCACATGATCCTCCCTGATCAATGTTGTTATTTTTCCTTGTCAACAGTGAACTTTTTAATTACAAATCAATTTAGAACTTTACACAGATACTGACAAAGTATATGAACTAACAATTCTGAAAAGAGTAAACAGCCTCATTAGTAACCAGAAAAATACAAAGTAAGTCAATAAATTCCCATTCTCTGGAAATCTAAGTGGAAACGAATTTTTGAATGACAACGCCTGATGCTGGTGACAAGATACAGTAGCATATTTTCATACAGGGTTGCTGGGAGTACAGTTCAGTATCATCTCAGTATACTGAAATGCAACAATCTATAGCAAAACCTTAAAAGTGTTCATAGTGTCTGAACAAGGGACTTCACACCTCAAAGGATGCATTCAAAGGAAAGAATCAGTCACTAGACTCCTTAGCCCAGCCCAATATCACTCCAAGATTGAGCAGAGTTCATCAAGTGTATAAGGCACTGGGAAGCTGGTTCCTGGACAGCTCCTGACAGTTAACAGAGCAGCGTTTTACTTTAAGAAACTGATTTTATTAGAGTGGGGATCACCCTGCCCCCATCTAGTTCTACTTCTAACCCGAACCTGGCCAGAGCAGCCTATTAAAACAGAAGTACATACACAACCAGACCCATCAGAGCCCTTCTTGGCAGGTTTTTGCCAAAGTTACCGAAGGAGCCGCGCTTATGAGGATTAGTGACATTAGTCTTGCATTGTGGGCTGACCATGACGCCCACCGGATGAAAAGAGCCTATCCCAGAGATGGTACCGCAAGACAACATCGGAGCCTCGCGTCCCCACTTCAACTTGACTTACAACAGGAGCTGGTAAATCCCACTGTTGTTTGAGCCTGGCTGAGTTGGGTTTCCATCACTGGGCAACCAAAGTGCCCTGATATATTAATTTTTTTCCATATAAGTAAAATGGAATTAGATTTTTAGACTACCTCACTACCTCACAGGGCATTTAATACTCTGATACACTGATCTAAAATCTAAAAAAAAAAAAAAAAAAAAAAAAAAAAAAAAAGTTAACAAAATTAGGGGAGACTTCCTGCTACGTAGGAAGATGTACCCCAAGATACTTAGCACATTTCTACTATTTCAAACAAGCCCCCTTTTAATCATACATCAAATCCTTACCTATCCAGTGATTTCACTCCCAGTTACTATATCGTTTCTATAAAAGGTGGTACTCTCCCTGAAAAGGGACATATATTACTTATGCAAACAGAACTAAAACAGGAAAAAAGATAATATTGGTAAAATTCTCCTACCGCTCATGTAGAAGCTAAACTTTGGGTATTTTCCCCCAGCTATATTTCATTGGTCAGAAATAAGAAGTTACATAAAAATTTATAAAAGTTGGGGCCCCTGGGTGGCTCAGTCGGTTAAGCATCCGACTTTGGCTCAGGTCATGATCTCCCAGTTCGTGAGTTCAAGCCCCACTGCTGGGCCCTGTGCTGACAGCTCAGAGCCTGGAGCCTGCTTCAGATCCTGTGTCTCCCTCTCTCTCTGCCCCTCCTCTGCTTCTGCTCCATTATTCATTCTCCCTCTCTCTCTCAAAAATAAACATTAAAAAAATAAAAATAAAGATTTATAAAAGTATTTTTTTTTAACTCAATTTAAAGAAAAGTCAAAGCAGCCAGCAATTTGATAACCTAGACCCCATTCTGTATGGTGCCATTTATAATGTCAAGCACCTTAATGCATACCAAACAATTTGGGGTTGCATAAATGGAACTAATATGTAAACATTACCTTTTGGAACACATTATTCCATCTTTTCTGCAGCTTGTCTTTTTATTGTTATTATTTTTTAACAGCTTTACTCAGATACAATTGACATCCAATAAACTGCACATATTTAAAGTATAAATTTGGTTAAGTCCTGACATGTATACGTACTCGTAAAACCTTCATCAAAATCAATATAATGAATGTATCTATCAGCCCTGAAAGTTTCCTCATGCCCTCTAGAAGCCCTCTGCCTATCTCAAAGCAATCACTGATCTGCTTTTTTTCCACTATAGACTTGTTTGCATTTTCCAGCATTTTATATAAAATGTAGCCATATAATAGGTAGGTCTAAAAGGCCTAATACTGCAAGTATTGACCTCTTTCACTTAATAGGACAGATCTGAAACTCATCCATGTTATACAGCATGCATCGGTTGTTCCTTTTTACTGATTAAGTAGAATTCCATTGTATGGATATACCACCTTTTGTTTATCCATTCCCCCGCAGACGGACGTGTAGATGGCTTCCACTGTAGGGCTAAGAAAAAATAAACTGACATGAACACTCATGTACAAGTGATTGTACAAGCATATGCTTTCATTTCCTTGGGTAAAAGGGCGAGATCGTGTAGTAGATACATGTTAATGTTTTCGAAAACTGCTGAACTGTTTTCCAAAACGGTTATACCATTTTCCATTCCCACCAGTAGTGTACGCGAGTCCCAGTTTTTCTAATGGATTACCCACACCTAGTATGGTCAGTCTTTGTCATGTAAGCCATTCTAAGAGGTTGTTAGTAGTAGTATTCCATTGTATTTCATTTTAATAAGGATGTTTTTTCCTTGCTACCAATTAAGCTAACAAAATCTAAAGTGTTAAGAGCTAATAGCTGCCCCCGGAAGTAAAAAGTTTCTTCTTACTGGAGGTATAAAATTATTTTATAAAGGACTGAATATAAAATTATTTTATAAGAACTGAAAAGGAAAGGACAAGAATGCTTTTGAAGAATCTCATGTCTTGGGTGGGGAGATGAACAAAATATCCTAGAGGTTCCCAACTATCACAATATATCATGATCGTGTCAAGTGAAAACTACCTGGGAATTGTAGCCAAATAAATAGTTTCTAGATAAAGCTAATAAAACAAAGCTATTCAAACAGAAAGTGAAAGCTTGTTTAAGGAAAAAGTAATATACCATCAACTCAAGGTAAAAATTATTTGTTATTAAACTATACACAGACACTCTTACCTTACCCATATATAAAAGCCTCTGCCTCCTGGTCCAGGACATCTGATTTACCATCACTATAATGGTTTCATTTAGTTTGCTAAACACGCTCAACTCCAAAGCCAGTCACCATGAAGATACTCACGTGAAAATATTCCCTTTCTTTCACCTTTGGTCCTTCTCTTACTAAACCTGCTGAAAAAGTCTCTCTCGTTGCATCTCACCATTTTTCCCTTTCCATTCTCCAATTCTCAAGCTACTAGTGGAAAAAAAATAAACCTGTATGTAGATAAAAAGGCTGTGTTAAGTGTCCTTTCAGATTCCATTTTGTATGAAGCTTGCATCACTCTGCTCAGACAATCGAAAAATGCTCATCCGCCCTTCAAGATTCGCCTCAAATTGTCACTTTCTCCCACCTGCAAAGCTAATCACACCTTCTGAGTCTCCACATTGTTTATCATCCTTTCAATGTGCTCACTTTGCAACATGTGTCTGACCCGGAAAGAAAGCACTAGAACAGAGGATCCCCTATACTGTATGTAGAATGGAATCCACAGGTTTTCTGTGAGGCCCCAATCTACTACCCAGTTCAGACTCATTCCAGAAAGTTAAAATCACCACAACCCTGACTTTGAAATGTGTGAAGTACCAGGGTGATTTCATTCAGTGAAGAAATACTTTAAACTTCAGCTACTTCAGAGGTATTTGCCCAAATGTAGTTACCGCTAAAGAGTCATATATTACAATTTTCTGTAAGCATAATGCTTTAATTGCTTCAACTTAAAGCTGATTATGTTTTCTTAGCCACCTCGAGGCACAGATGCTACCAAAGTTACCAAGATACCCATAAATAATCCACAAACTGGAGATGATTTAATACGAAAATGCAGAAAACTGGAAATATGATTTTCCTTGGCGTCTGTTAGAATGATTTCCACTTAAGTAATTCTCAACTCTTTTGACACAATTCTTATCACTCAAAATACTGAGTCCAAATATAGAAGGCAGATTCTTTAAACACCTAGGAATCTGAGACCTGTCAATCACTCTTAGGCATCAAAGACACTGACACATTTGAGCCAACAATGTACGACTCTGATAATATCAAAAGATACATGCCATGCTTCCCAAGTAATGGTGCCATATCTGGAAGAACATACTATAGATGGGATTTACATCAGGTGGGTAAGCAAGTGCCACGAGACCAAGAGGAGAGCACAATTTCTTTATTCAATGATAGTTTATGTTTTTCAATCTGCTCAAAGGTTCTTTTCATCAATAATCAGCCCAATATCATCCTGGCCACATCATGAATGAGCCTAAAGTATCGGTATTAACTCTGACAGAAATGGTCATGTCCATACAATTTCCCATAATGTACACACACCCAGCTGGGTGTGGCAAAGGAAGGTGTAAAAACCTCCTGATTATCTGGAAGGTAGTCCAAATACAAGGTATCTGTTACAGATATAGAACTATCAGAGTTCAGCCAACTTGTATCAATCTCTTATTTACCAGTTTTTAGGCTGAGCACCAAGGATGCACAGGTAAACTACACATAGAAACTGCCCTCAGGAAGCTCACATTCTAATAGAATATTATTATTCTATTCTATTCTAATAATCTCAACACAAGTACTGGATGTTCAAGAAGTGGTAAAAACACGGAGGAGGTGGAAATCAAATCATGTGAAGGATAAAAGGTGTTAGTGAATATTTAAACAGCAGTCCAGGAAGCTGAAAGGAACTCTAAGTTTCCAGGATTAGACTAACAAAGGGAGGAGGTGGGAAGGAAGCATTTCTTTTCCTGAAACGGGAAATAAAGATGTATGATCCTGCAAACACTTAGGTCTTAACACACATGAAAGAGGAAAAAGGAGATGATTTATATCAGAGATGAATTCCTCTGAGCCACAGAAAGCAGAAGGCCAGGGGTGCAATCTCAAGTCCCAAAGCCCAGAGAGAGAAATGAAACCATGGTCAATCACAGGCCAGGAACATCTCAAAGTTTGGTAGAGGAAATGACCTGATCAGAATGTCTACATATTTGAGGGAGGCCTACGATAACCCAGACAAGCAAGAACAGAGGCAGGGAAGACAGAACCAAAGTGGCTCAAGCCCAATTTCCTTCAGGCTTCCTTACCAGGCACCTTTTATATCTAGAACCAGTTAAGTGTCCTCAGCTTCTAAACTTGGATGACTTCCTGAATTACCCATAGCAACTAGGAAAAATCTGAGTATATGTTAACCACTTGGTAACTACTATGAAATAAAAGGGTTACTTTTTGAAAGTAGGAGTTAAGTTTCACATTTCAATATAAAAAGTCCTAATCATAAATCCAAATGGGGAAGTGGGGGGTTGAAAAATACATAGGAGAGCAGAGATCTGACTCCTAGAGGTTAAGTAAGGACAGATAAATAACCAGTTTTGTGGGTATGTTTCAAGAGGATATTATCAGCCAATATATGCTTATCGGGTACTAAACAGTCCCAAAGAAAAGAGCAAGAGAGAGAGAAAGAGGAGAGACGCCCAGCAGAGGGAACGGCCCCTGCTCTCCTAAACCTTAAATATATATATATGAATGTGAAGCTGGACTGACCCTCCGAGGGGTTAACAGTGCAAATAAAACAGTAATAACACAGGAGTTCAGAGTGAGGAGAGGACCCTCAGGACAACAATCCAGGGCAAGCACATTACAAAAAGAATGGAACTAATGGAAGGAGGGCATTCCAGAAAGATGTGATAAAAAGCTTGAAAGCAAGCATGCATGTCCAAGGCAATACTCAGAAAATGGTCAGTGGATCAGAATGTCTGGAGGAAAAAGAAACTAAAACGAAGGTCACAAAGGTAGGTTTGGCCATATGACCAAACCAGGGTCTTGAGTGTTGAGCTAGAGTAACTCTACCCGGGGAGGCATGAGGGGCCATCCAGTGTTCTCAGAGGCAGTGATCAGACTGATGGAGGCGGGGGTGGGGGGACAGAAACAAGACCCTCCCCCCCAGTAGAAGGGATGTTAAGATACCATACCATCCTGTGAAGGTACTTAAGGTGTGATAGAGATCTGGGATTTTATTAGCATATGAACACGAGGAAGTAGAAAAGATTAGCTGTAGGAAGCACAGTGTGTTAGTTTAATCCTAAATAAAAAACAAGAATAGAAACATCAATGGACTCTGCTATCTGGAGTTCAAGAAGAATCCTGAACACACCTCTTAAGAGATTTAGTTCAAAAAATTGGTATTTATCTGAATACAAAATGCCCAATAAGCCCCTGTTCTGTTTTATTTTGTTTTCTAATCCCTTTCCTTTTGTGACCATCCGTATTTATCTGATGCCTCCTGCCACGGCACCATGACAGCAAAGCTGGATCGTTTTCTATTTCAAGCAAAGGAAGAAAAACACCTAGAGGTAAACAGCAGAAATTTATGTCCGGTCAGTGGAATTCTCTGCTCTCCCTCTAGCACACTTAAAAGAACAAAGACTTAAAACACGTGGAATAATGCTCCCAAATAATTTGCTCATTGCTTCCAAGAAAGTACTCCTAACTAGTAAGCCTTAACATTAATATACTTCAAGGAAAGTGGAAGCTATTAAAGAGAAAGTAACTACAATGATTTTTAACGGCATTATATGGGTACGAATACCATGTGGATATTTCAAAGGTCTTTGAGATCCTCTAAGAATTTTGAAGTCAGATGTCATATACTGTGGAAGCATGGAGACAACCATTACTCAGGGGAATATGGCCTGATCTACGTTAAAGGCAGTTTTCTTAGCAACCTGAGCACTTTTATAGGAGAAGCAAGGCCTATTTTAATTCTACTCTGGGAGTTAAGCAGTGAACTTTATCACTTAAGTCTGAATTAACAAAGTTATATGTAGAAATAACCTCTAAAAACCACATACGTGGTTAAAACATTAACACCTGAATATTCTTTTAAGTGTTCTGAAATCGCAAAATCCACATCTAAAATAAAGTACAAAAGAACAGTCATAGATGGGGTAACAGAATCCTCTCTACCTACATTTTTATGTAATTGTATAAGAATATACAGTTGTAGGCATGATCCATTCATATAAAAAAAATCTCTGAACAGGAAACAACTTAAATTTACTGGTATTTAGAACTGAGAAGAAAGGGTTGTTTCAACAGACAAAGGATAATGTGAGTTTTGCTCAAGGTCAAAGATACAGACAAGTGTATAGGTATTTCTGTGTGTGTGTGTGTGTGTGTGTGTGTGTGCGCGCGCGTGTGATGGAAGTATAACTCACATAGACTAATGAGCACAAACCTCAAATACATAGTTCAGTGATTTTTACCTGTGTGTAAATACCTGTGTGTGTTTGTGTGTGTGTGTGTGTGTGTGTGTGTGTGTGTTTGTGTATATGTGTGTGTGTATATGGAAAACTATCATGATAGAGATTATCATCAGTATTCCAGAAGATTCTCCTGTGCTCTCTCCCAGGTCAAATAATATTTGACTTCTAGCACCACAGTTTAATTTCATCTTTTCTTGACCATCACGTAAAAGGAATCCTACAACACGTACACATTTGTGTCTGGTTTCTTTGGCCAAACATTAAATCTGTGCAATTCACGTATGTTGTTACATGTATAGACAGTTTATTCTTTCCGAGTGCTCCAAATCTACCACAATTTACTTATCCATTCTACCACCAATGAATATCTGGGTTGTTTCTAGTTTGGAGTTATTATGAATTGAGCTACTCTAACACTCTTCTATATACATTTTGTGTGTGCATGTGTGTGTGCGTGCGTGTGTGTGTGTGTGTGTGTCCGTGTACATAAACACAGCATTCAGTTGTCATGAATATATATCTGCAAGTGGAAATGCAGAGAAATCCCTTTCTTCAACATACAGAATGATTTATTTCATTATTTTCTTTTACATCATATGTATTTAAAGTAAAGTTAGACATCTAGAGCAATTATTCCATCCCAGCTCAAACAGTACAATCACTCGGGAAACTTTAAGAGATCCTTCCGTGCCCCCACCCCCCTGCCAAACAAAACTACTGCAATCAAAACCAAAAATGCATTGAATGGGGTAAAGAGATCTTTCTGGAGAAAATAAATGTTACGCAAACGTGAGGTATTATTTTCTCTAACTTTAATTTGTTTAAATTATTCTCACTTAGAACTGAAAACTAAAGTCAGGAGTGTTTATTCATTAATTTTTAAAAATATTTGTTCACTCTCACTGCATTTCTAATGAAGAATGAAGTTTCGGATTAAAACAGCAATCATTACATTCGAAGAAAACCGGCAAATTCAAGGCATTATAGTATTTACTGAAAGAATCCTTTTTTAAAAGGAGTGACACAGGGGCGCCTGGGTGTCTCAGTCAATTGAGTGTCCAACTCTTGCTTTCGGCTCAGGTCATGATCTCAGGATTCATGGGTTCTTCACTGACAGCACAGAGCCTGTTTGGGATTATCTCTATCTGTCTTCTCTCTCTCTCTCTCTCTCTCTCTCTCTCTCTCTCTCTCTCTCAATTCCTCCCCTGCTCAGGTACACACACATATTCTCTCTCTCAAAATAAATAAACTTAAAAAAAAAAAAAAAAGTGATACAGAGACCCACAAAGCAATCACATCATCAGAAACAGAAAAATAAAATACTAGAAGGAAAAACTCAGATGAAAAGCTGTACATTAAGGCTCCTTTCAAAAAAGGACAATAGGAAACTTGTCACCTGAAAGTCATATGCCTAATATGGTAATGATCATGAAGAAGCCGGGGTCTCATGAAAAACCTTAATACAGAATATTATCAAATTCTTTGGGAAGGTAAACAAAATACCACCAAACCATCTTTCCCTCCTTGCCAAAAAAAAATAAAAAAAATAAAAAAAAAAAAAAAAAAAAAAAAAAGGGAGGGGGGCAGGCAAGGTTCCAGAAAACATTTTTCGAAGATGTCATATGGGAAGATATTTAAAAAAAAAAAAAAAAAAAGCTGTGGGCAAATTTAGAGATGACACCATAAATTACCTGAAAAAGGATACGTGATATACTGGATACAACTGACAGGAGAGAAGAGGTAGTGAAGGTTTATACTGAGTAGACACAGGAATGAATGAATGAATGAATGAATGAGTGAACAAACACATGAATAAACTCCTACAGTATTTTTCTTGGTTTCTCTTTTGGCAACTGAACCAGCAGGTATGCCCATAATCCTCAGCAATCAAGCACTGCAATTTTTTAAGTGTATTTATTTGAGACAGAGAGAAAGAGAATGGGGGAGGGGCAGAGAGAGAGAGAGAGAGAGAGAGAGAGAGAGAGAGAGAATCCCAAGCTCCTCCACTGACAGACAGAGCCCAATGAGGGGCCCGAATCCACGAACTGGGAGATCATGACCTACCTGAGCCCAAATGGAGTCGGACACACTTAACTGACCTCGCCAGCCAGGCGCCCCAAGCACTGCAATTTCTATACAATACTTAACAGAGACTGATTTAGAAGCACAGTGTCAGATAATCAAACTGGAGCAGGAGGTTCAAGAGACCAGAAAGGTGGAATTTTTTTGTTGTTGTTTGTTTTGTTTGTGTTCGTTTTTGTTTTATAGGTGAGGAGATACAGGTAACACGACGAAAAAGAGCTCTCCCCAGCACCAACTACATACATATTTTAATGGAGGGCAACTGAAAAAACAGATGCTTAAGTCACCAAGATGGGTGTCCAAGAGGTATAGGGAGGATCAAAAGTATATTCCTCTGGTCTGAAAGATGCTGAAGAAAAACCAGAACCCACAATTTGCCTGATATGTTAGTATGATTAGTGCACACAAGTCCCTTTCGTGGACTGTTCCAAAAGAATCCATCAACATTCAGTGGTTCAGTCTCTTGTAAATAAAACAAAGGAACCTATTCCTTTCAGACACAATGTGCCCAAATCAGAAACTGTGGTCTCCTTTGTAAACTATACCAATCCCTTACAATCGATCTTTCAACAGGTGCTGATGCACTCTTTGAAAAAGTAGTATCTGCCCTTTAAAACGAGCACCCCATTCACCCCAAGTGTTCACATTCACAGTAGCATGGACGCTCTTGAAGCTTTCAAGGTATATCTTAAACACCAAAATCCAACTTCAGATTCAACATTTCCTTCATCCTCAATGATTCCGAATCAAAATTAATAAATTAAAAAGCTTCGCTCTTCACTTTCAATCCATATAATCCCCTAAGGGACCAAGCATGAAAACATTCACATAAAATACTAGCTTTATGTATCTAGGAGAGATAACCTGAACCAGCAAGGTGACCGATCAATCTTCAGTTACATCTGGCATCTAGAGAAGATGGTGGGGCACATGCTTACCACCGACCAAATGAGACGGCTTTACACTTTAAGGATTCTACAACCTCCCCCAATATGTAAATTAAGATCAGTATTCACTAATAAAAGATTTTTTTTTTTTAAATAACAACTCGCCTAGATATTCCACATTGTTCTAATTTAAAATGCACAGAGAAATATTTTGAATACCATTCAAAGCCAAAGGGATGAGTATCATCAACTCAAGAATTACAATTCAATGGATTTATAAAAATTAATTTTTAAATGGAGTTTATATACAAAAGATACTCAGCCAAAACATAAAATGTATGTATATATATAGACCTCTTTCCTTTTATGTTCACCGTTATAATTTTTAGCATACTGTAAAATTCAAGAGTTACATTTAAGCACTCTGATTTAATTGATAGAGACCCTTTCTTTATACTATTACACTGCTAAAATTAATAATGTAAAGCATAAAATTTCAGCATGAAGTTTAGCTCATACATTATTTTACACCGTATACTTACTACATCAAACTTCTGAGTGATGTTCCCCTGGACATCAAGTAAATAAACCTTGCCATAATGTGTGCCCAGTGCCAAAAACTGCAAGAAGAACAGAGGGGGGAGTTTATTAGTGAGCCCACCAACGCACATTTAGCAATCAAACCAATTTCAAAGTCGACACTCTGAATGCGTAAGTGATCTCTGCAGTGCCTCGGAAGATGTGCACGCGTTGGAGGAGGCTTGTTTCCAGCTTCAGGGAAAGAAGAGAGCAGGGCTGACTGCCGTAGGAGTGCACGCTGGCTGTCAGAATGACTCATGACGACCCTCATCTACTGACGACTAATGGTGTGTCTGCGGTCTGTACACAATGCCTGACGGACTGGGGCAGCAAATTCACATGCAGCTGGGAAAGCACGAACAACCTACAGTTGAGCTCAAAGTCAAAAGGAAATGATGAAACCCCCCTTAATTTATGGCAAATGTGTAAATCTGTGCTATCATGTGGGTTTAACAAACATATATGTACATGCACACAAACAACAGAGTACTGTTTTTTAGGAAGCAAAATCTGAGTCCTTTTGGGGGATGAAAAGCTCAGAAGCATTTACATCATCAGTTAGCATTAGATGCTCTCTAAAAGTTAGTGGGTAACACTGACTACAGAGGTTTATATCCCAATGCAAAAAAGAATCCTTTCCCGTCACAAAATAACTGATAAGCTACGTATTCAGTTTATGGTAGGAACAAGTTCTGGACTCCCACCGTTCCTTTAATTCTTTGAACCAACCCTAAACAAACCTGAAGAAAGTTGAGAACTACCTGAAATAGAACAGGAGATTTTTTTCTTCCATTTTACTCCTTTCCCCATTACTCAAATGTTCCGAATTCTAGGTCTTTCATTGCATGTGAGCATGCTTCGTTGCAACCTATAATGAAATGCTGAAATTTACAGTCACTACTAAGCGTTTTAGCCAAGCAGCACAATGTTTATAAAAATAACCTTACAGGAAGTCAAGGTTTAAAAGGATTTTATCAAAATGGAATTGCTGAAAATGAAATTTCATTTAAAATATGAAGCTACATTAAAGAGAAGTCACAAAAAGGGAGAGAAGGGGCTCATTAGAAATTCATCCCCTGCAATGCCTTTCACTCCTGCAAGGTTGCCTTTTTTCAGAAAGAAAAAAGTCCCCCGGGTAAAAAAATCAATACTGGTTAATAAAACATCAGGTGTGCAGACATAACTAGGTATGACGATTTGGCCACACAGGCCTGCCTGAGTGCACCAGGTGCCGTGCCGATTATTCATCCAGGGCAGACAGCCAGCCTGGTGTAAGTGGATGCCCGGGCCCTGCAAACGAAGGGGCAAGAGGTAATTCTAGGGGGAAATTAGTCTGAATATTTAAACCAAACCGGGACGTTGCCTCCAAAGCAAAAGAACATTCTAATCAGAAACAGAGGACTCAGATGGCTCAGATGCTTGTAATTTTTTCTCCACAGTGACACTCGGACAGTATTTGAGTAGAAAAAAACCCACATACTACTAGCTAAAAACAAATACTCCGCTTCATTCCGCAGCGGTCTATGGTGAAACAATGAGTCTTAAAAGCTCACTGGGCCCCAAGTACTGGACGGTATTGATTCTCCTCATAAATACTGTATTTAGTTTGTTAGAAAACTAAGGGGGCTTGGATCCTTAAACTGCTTTAACACTGGATGATTCTGCAACACCTCTGTGGAGGCCATTCTTGAACTTCCAATTATACTTGATTTTATCAAAAGTTTTAAAGGTTCTATACAGAGCACCCAAATATTAATTCCTTCCCTTTTTCTTTCTTTCAAAATTGCTAGTTTCATTCACTTAATATTTCAGATAGAAAGAAAACGTAATTATTTTGATTTTCCTGTTTCAACCTGAAACCATAATTACTTTAGAACACTTCTGAACACAAATGCAGCAGTTTCTAGGACAAGCTACCTTTTGTTTACTAAAACATTTCATCATTTGGATTAGATCAATTGTTGCTGCTGCCTTTTAGAAATAAATACGTGCCCTTAAAAAAAAAAAAAAGCCCGATAAGTCAAGTGTATAGGTCTTAGACAATCTAACTACTGAGACTATTGAGGAGTCACACTTTCCCTTACATGTTTCAGACTATTCAAAATACAACAAAAATGCAAATCTGGCCACAAATCACAAAGGTAAATAGAAACCCTTTAAATGTGATTCTTCCCAGGGGCACCTGGGTGGCTCAGGTCACAATCTCGCGGTTCACAAGTTCAAGCCCCACGTCAGGCTCTGTGCTGACAGCTCAGAGCCTGGAGCCTGCTTTGGATTCTGTGTCTGCCTCTCTCTGCCCATGCCTGCAGAATCATGTGATTCTTTCCAGCCATTAAAAGCCTTGAGCTGTTGTAACCATTGCATTTTTAACCTGGGAACACTTAAAATCCAGGATGGTCAAAGGATAAGCATAATTTAATTAGTCCCTTCCATATTTAATTATAGAAACTTGACTCCTTTTATAAACTAGCAGACTGGGCATCCAATCCTTCTGACCCATCCCATACCCTGGAATAACTGCTTAACTGCTTTTACTCTGAATGAGTGGACTTTGTGGAAGCAGAAGAAAAGCATAAGCAGTCCTTCAGACCCCACGAAGGAAACAAGAAGGAGCCCGTTTCATACGTGATCAGCTGTATAAAATCATCTATGTTTCGCATACCATTTTATAGTATTCAAAATATTAGAGCAGGGAGTGCCTTTAACTCGACATGAGAAAAGAAGCCCCAGGAGTTGATAGGCCCTCCCTGGAAACAGTCAATCACTGGCACACCTAAGGCTAGAATTAAGAGCCAAGATACTCTCAACTGGATCAGAGGCTTCATAAATAGAAACATGGGCATCATGTTAAGAGTGCATGTTCTAAAAGTCAGTACTGAGTACAGTTCCCACTGTCAGAAGGCTCCTTGACCAACCTGGTTAATTATGGTCTTAAAGTGTGGTCTCTGGACAGGCAAACCGTGCTCCCCACTTCATCCAGAGGTTCATTCAACAGACAAAAAACACCTATATACGCTTTGATAATAAGCAGGTGTAACTTCAAAGGTGATGGTATAATGAGGGAGATAGATTGAAAGGGCTGATTAATTAAATTTAAAGAGTATGCCTAAAATGGGAGCATCTCTAAGACCCTCTGGAACACAGCAGGTGTCAGCTTGCTGAGCTTTGAAGGAGGAGTTAGACTGTACACCCTGAGGCTGATGGGACAGAACGCGGTAAAGATCATTTTAGGCAGAGTGACTACAACTTGCTCAAAGGCATGGAGTCCTACAAAAAGCAGGACAAAGTCGGGGCACTGGGTGGCTCAGTCATTTAAGTGTTCATCTCTTGATCTTGGTTCAGGTCATGATCTCACGGTTCGTGTATTCGAGTCCCATGTTGGGCTCTGCACTGATGGTGTGGAGCCTGCTTGGGATTCTGTTTCCTTTTCTCTGCTCCTCTCCTCACATTCTCTCTCTTTCTAAATAAATAAGCTTTGGAAAAAAAAAAAAAAAAGGGTAGGACAAAGTCAAGAAATGACAAATAGTTTTACATGGTGGGGGCATCCAGTTTGCGTCCAAGGAAGAGACAGGTAATAAGGCTGGAAAGGTTGGCTAACAGAAAGCATCTGAATATTTATGGAGATGAAAGACAGGTGAGGAAAAGGGTGTGGGAGAATGTTTCCACATCAGGAAACCACTAAAGAATTCTACAGAGGATTACATGATCAGACTTGAATTTCTGGAAGATTTTTTTTTTTAAGTGTTTATTTTTGAGAGAGGGAAAGACAGAGCATGAGCAGGGGAGGGGCAGAGGGAGACAGAATCTGGAGCAGGCTCCAGGCTCTGAGCTGTCAGCACAGAGCCCGGCGCAGGGCTCGAACTCACGAGCCGTGAGATCATGATGCGAGCCGAAGTCGGATGCTTAACTGACTGGGTCACCCAGGCACCCCTGGAAGATTGCTTTTAGTAGAAAGAAGTGCTGTGGATTTGCGAAGCAACATGTGCATAAGTTCCAAAGAGAAGAGACAAATGCCTACACCGACAGACTCGAGCAGGTGGGATGGGGGTAGGATCCGGGCAGAAGAGAGGGTGTGAGTAAAAACAGCCACACGCTGCTACCAGAATACCACCCATACAGCAGAAAGGGGTAAGACATAAAGCCGGTTACACGAGAGGGCAGAATCTTAGGGGGCCTCACGTGCCACACATGAAGGAGCTGAGA
The DNA here is from genome assembly GCF_028018385.1 of Neofelis nebulosa. Taxonomy (NCBI): domain Eukaryota; kingdom Metazoa; phylum Chordata; class Mammalia; order Carnivora; family Felidae; genus Neofelis; species Neofelis nebulosa. The sequence continues at coordinate 94,831,910 of NC_080785.1, forward strand.
CTTTACGTAGCAGATGGTGAAAATCACCCAAGGGTTTTAAACCTGTATTTTCAACAGACGATCTAGCAACCAGGCAGCAGAGGGGTTTAAACTAGAAAAGGGAAGGGTGCCTGGGTGGCTCAGTTGGTTAAGCGTCCGACTTCGGCTCAGGTCATGATCTCACAGTTCATGGGTTCAAGCCCTGCATCAGGCTCTGTGCTGACAGCTCAGAGCCTGGAGCCTGCTTCGGATTCTGTGTCTCCCTCTCTCTCTGCCCCTCCCCCACTTGCGCTCTGTCTCCCTCTGTCTCAAAAATAAACAAACATCAAAAAAAAAAAAAAAATTGGGGCGCCTGGGTGGCGCAGTCGGTTGAGCATCCGACTTCAGCCAGGTCACGATCTCGCGGTCCGTGAGTTTGAGCCCCGCGTCAGGCTCTGGGCTGATGGCTCGGAGCCTGGAGCCTGCTTCCAATTCTGTGTCTCCCTCTCTCTCTGCCCCTCCCCCGTTCATGCTCTGTCTCTCTCTGTCTCAAAAATAAATAAAAAACGTTGAAAAAAAAAAATTAAACTAGAAAAGGGAGTGGTCTGGGAGCACATGCAGGGGAAGGGAGAAAATCACCAGGACTTAGGAATGACTGGGTGGATGCAGAGGAAGAGCCAGCTTTGGCTTAGGTGACAAAAGGGACTGTGGTGCTGCCAAATGGGACAGAGAACAAAAACCAGATATGAGATTACAGAGGGAGCAGAAGGGGCGCTCATGATGGGGGAGCCGAGCTTCTGGCAAAAATGGAACAAAAGGTGGAACTGTTAACGAGGCACCTGGATAAACAGGCACGCTATTCTGAGGAGGCGTCCCTGGGGGGCAGTCATGGAAACTGAAATTTAAGATCAAGAAAAAGCCCCGCAAGAAGGATGGCAAGGCCAGTCTTCAGCGAGCGAAGCAAGGTGACGAGCAGGCTGGGATGTGGTCGCCATGCCAGACTGGAAGATGGCGACAATGAGAAGGGGTACATGGTGGGACAGCCACAACAAGAGGTGCCCCGAGGGAGGCGGTTTCTGGTTAAAGCAAGAGAGAACAAGCATTCTATTAACAGCGGGATGAAACCTGAAGTAAAAAGGAAGGTAGGGGGAGCCTGGGTGGCTCAGTCGGCTGAGTGTCTGACTTCTGCTGAGGTCATGATCTCACAGTTCGGGAGTTTGAACCCCACACTGGGCTCTCAGCTATGGGTGCAGAGCCCACTTCAGATCCTCTGTCCCCCCCGCCCCTGCCCCTCCCCTGCTTCTGAGCTTTCTCTCTCAAAAAGAAAAAAAACATTAAAAACAAAAGGAAGGGTAGAGGGAAGGAGGAGGATGAAGAAGCACTACAGGTGATTCAGGATGAAGCCAGGGGATGGATCAGAGTTGGGGAGACTGCCTCACTTGTGGAGGCCCACGGGGGAGAAGAGGACAGTGGCTCAAACCGCCAGGCCTCCAATACTCCCCCCTCAGAACACATTTTGTTTTGGTCCAAGAAGAGGCAAAGGGTGCTGGTGGGGGACTCACAAAGCTGGTGGGGGTTTTGTTATGGCAGAGCCCCAGATGTGGAACGTATTAACCCATAAAATATGTAAGTAATCATTTGGGGCCGCTGTAATGATTCCTAACACCTCCGATGCAACATCTCCTCCCATCATGAAAGCACTGAGTGTTACATGATTTCCAGTCTGAACACTTCCCAACTCTACTACTAACAGTTTGAAGAATTTAAAGTGATAGAGCTGCCGAGAACTACTTGCTAGAAATCTTTCACATCTATCTAAATTCTACTTGATACACCCTTGCAATGTGTTCTGTGTGTGTGTGTGTGTGCGCGCGCGCATGTGTGTACATACGTATCAGGTTTTTGGTTGTCGTTCTCATTCTTCTGTTGGAGAGGAAGAAGAAAGGAAGAGTGGGAGGGAGATACAATTACTGGAAAAAGCCACCACCAAAATCATCAGGAGTCGAGAGGAGACACAAACTTAACAACAGAAAGGACTTCGAGAAGAATCCTCTGCAAGGGCTACCTTACCTTGTCATGGACAGTCATGCAGCCAGCCGCGTCCTTCTGAAGGATTTCAGTTACCCCATTGGAAAGCCTTTCATACTTCAGTTTGGGTTCCTCCTCACTTTCTTCTTCCTACACAAAAAACAGAAAATGACAGCCATCACAGATTTGAAATAGACTCGAAACACATTATTCTTAAGGGGGAACAGAGATGGCTTCCTCCATGATCGTCAATAACTACAACTATAGGTAAAGGTTAAGATCTTAATGTTTTGGGGTGCCCCAGTGGCTCAGTCAGTTGAGTGTCTGACTCTTGATCTCGGCTCAGGTCATGATCTCACAGTTTGCAAGTTCAAGCCCCGCACTGGGCTCTGCACTGAAGCACAGAGCATGCTTGGGATTCTGTCTCACCTTCTCTACCCCTCACCTGTTTGTGCTCTCTAGCTCTCAAAAAAATTAATTAAAATTAAAAAAAAAAAATAGAGCTTCAGGTTTCCATTTTTCCAATTGGGTACATCAACTGTTACAACTTCACAAGTAGAATACATTCAAAAGTTGAGGACAGGAGTATACATACTTACCATCGACAGTAATCAACCTTGGCATATTAAATATAAAACTATCTACCCAGGGACACCTGGGGGGCTCAGACAGTTAAGCATCCAACTCTTGGTTTCAGCTTAGGTCATGATCTTGTGATTTTGTGACTTTGAGCCTTGCATAGGGCTCTGAGCTGACAGTGCTGAACCTGCTTGGGATTCTCTCTCCCCTCACTCCCTGCCCTTTCCCCACTCACACGGTCTCTCTCTCTCTCTCAAAATAAATACCTAAACTTAAAACAAACAAAAAAAAAAAAAAAAACAAAAAAAAAAAACGGGCTCCTGGATGGCTCAGTCGGTTAAGTGTCCGACTTTGGCTCAGGTCATGATCTCACAGCCCGTGGGTTCGAGCCCCACGTCAGGCTCTGTGCTGACAGCTCAGAGCCTGGAGCCTGTTTTGGATTCTGTGTCTCCCTCTCTCTGACCCTCCCCCGTTCATGCTCTGTCTCTCTCTGTCTCAAAAATAAATAAAAGCAAATAAATAAATACAAAAACTGTACGTCCATATATGCCAATAAAAGATGTGTGGGCAGGGGCGCCTGGGTGGCGCAGTCGGTTAAGCGTCCGACTTCAGCCAGGTCACGATCTCACGGTCCGTGAGTTCGAGCCCCGCGTCAGGCTCTGGGCTGACGGCTCGGAGCCTGGAGCCTGTTTCCGATTCTGTGTCTCCCTCTCTCTCTGCCCCTCCCCCGTTCATGCTCTGTCTCTCTCTGTCCCAAAAATAAAAAAAAATAAAAAAATAAAAAAAAAAAAAAAGATATGTGGGCAAAATACCGGTCACTTTGACATCATGGACAAAAAACACAGCAGTGAGACAGGAATACAATAAACCTCTAAAGATGTGGATTTTGTATTTCAAGACCATAAATACTTTTGCTGGATTTGAGAATATCTCATTTTAGTTAGAAAAATATAATTACAAAAAAAAAAAAATCAAAGAAAGGAAATTGGAAATTTTATGTACAAAATGTATTCATACATAAAAAAATATTTTAATTATAAAAACTGATAACCCATGATCATTTGTTTATGTTAGAAAATGTACCATTTACTTTCATCTGAATAAACCTAATGCATTAAAAATTTTTTTTAAATGTGTTAAAAATTTCTTAGTTGTTTTGTATGTATTATTACTCACTTTCTATGTTCAACCTAACTATTGATACAACAACAAAAGATATCCTTAATCCTCACAGTTATGGAACAAAGTTAGGAATCTATGTGGCCTATAATGGTTCTGAATTAAATCAAGGAGAATTATGAAAAATTATTATGAGGACTCAGGAAAAGATGTTATTTTACTGTATCAACATGTAATGACAAACTATAAAATGTGCATGTACCAGTAAGTGTGACAGGATAAAGCTGGCCAAAACAGAAGTTCATGAAAACAACCTACTCACTGACATTCCCTTCAAAAGTACTGTAATTGTATAGTCCTCACTTTCCCGCTAACATTCAGATAGCTTCAGGCACACCAATGCTCCCACCTCTAAGCCTCTAGAAAGGCTGAATGAAATACATAGCACGAGTCTAAGGCATCAATTAAAGGGCTGCTGAAGCAACCTGAACTAGAAGGGCCAAGATTCCAAGATGGTGGAGAAACCACAGAAAGGTGAGCTAGCAATCTCCAGCCATTTACTGATTCTGGGTATAAGACAAGAGGCTGAGAACCCAAGCTCTGCCTCGGAAGATGGCCACCACTGAGGGTAGGAAAAGCCGCAAATCTTCTGGCACTTGTAGGACTCAAGTAACAAAACAGGAAACTTGAGGGGCTAAGATCCCAATGGAGGAGAGGGGCAGAGAAGTAAGCCTGTTACACAGCCAATTTTCCCCATGAGACAATTGCCAATTTCCAAAGCTACATGGGGCATGAGGTTAAAAAGCTAAACACAAAGCCTCAAAAATACAAAACAGCTGCCTTGATGTGCTTAGAAGATAAGAATTAGAGTCCAGGAATTACCAACAAATGAGGTCCTGATGAATACCACACGTTACTTGGATCCCCAGGTACCCAGGGGACATGAAAAAGTAGCTTACCCAAACTTCAGTGTGTCTCTGACTCAGTTCAACCCCTGACTGGATTAAGGTATGTAACCCCCAACCTATCTGTCCAGTAAAGGACAAGGGGACTCCTGGGAAAAAGAAAACTTCTCTTTGGAGTATAAAAGTACTGGGGCCTCTACCATTTTCACTCACAATAATGAGAATAGCAAAATCAATTAAAAAAAAAAAAATGACGAGGTATGCCACAAGATAGGACCCAGTGACTAAAACTCAAAGAGGAGAAAAGACCATAAAAGTAGACCCACAGGTGACCTGGAATCATCAAAAAGGGCTTTACTGTAACTATGATTAGTATGGTCAATAAAAGAAGATGGAGAAGACAGATGAAAGAGATATAAATTTTCAACAGGGAATTATAATCTGTAAAAAAGAATCAAGTAGAAATTTTAAAACTGAAACTAAGAATGCAACAGATGGCTTACCAGAAGGTTAGCAAAGCTAAGGAAAGGTTTAATGAAGTGTAAAACAGGTCAAATAGATCTCCAAAGGGAAGCCAGAGTAGAAAAATGGATGAAAAATACAGAAAAAGGATAGGAGATATGTGGAGCACAGTGAAAAGGGCTAACACTTTTATTTTTTTTTTTAATAATTTTTTTTTTTAACGTTTATTTATTTTTGAGACAGAGAGAGACAGAGCATGAACAGGGGAGGGGCAGAGAGAGAGGGAGACACAGAATCTGAAACAGGCTCCAGGCTCTGAGCGGTCAGCACAGAGCCCGACGCGGGGCTTGAACTCACGGGCCGCGAGATCATGACCTGAGCTGAAGTCGGACGCTTAACCGACCAAGCCACCCAGGCGCCCCCTAACACTTTTAATTACAGTCCCAGAAGAATAAGGAAAATGAGCCAGGGGTTGGGGGAGAACAGGAGAGAACTGAGAATTTCCTGAAACTGACAGACATCAACCCACAAATTCAAGAAGTTCTGTAATCCCAAGCAAGATAAATATGAAGAAAATCACACCTAGGCACGTCCTAGTAAAAAGAAAAAGTAAGTAAAAGGAAAATGATTGTGGTGGGCCTGTTGAAGATTATGACACACCAGGCAGAGGTGCAAACTCAAATGGCAAGAGCGGTCTTTACCTCTAGGTCACAGAAGCACATCGTCACCGGGGGAAAGGGTGACATTCATATAACAGAACGTCATATAACAGACTTAACATCAGATATCTCACTTCATCTTGACTTAAAAAAACACTCAAGAGTTAAGAATAATTATTCCATTTTACAGATTTTCAGCATAAAATTATGATCATAAATTTTAATTTCATCAAGGCACATACGCAGAGCCAAAATTCAGAGTTATGAATGCCCTAAAGTCAATGACTTGTATAGTACACTACCTAATCTCCTATCAAATGCTACAAATCATAACAGAAGCCTCCACAACCCCTATGCCTACAAATAACTATGAACTATGTGATCAACAGGAAACCTTTAAAAGTGTTTAGTAGCTGCATTAGTCCTCTATTGCTGCCTAACACATTATGCAAAAATGTACTGATTTAAGACACATTATTATTATTATATATGTATATATATATATATAATATATATAATATTATTATTTAAGACACATTTAATACACATTATTTTAACTATTTAAATATTAATTTAGGGGCTCCTGGGTGGCTCAGTTGGTTGAGTATCCAACTCTTGATTTCAGCTCAAGTCATGGTCCTGGGGTCATGGGATCGAGCCCAGCATTGGGCTCTGTGCTGAGCACAGAGCCTACTTGGGATTCTCTCCCTCCCTTCCTTCCTTCCTCTCTGTGTCTGTCTGTCCGTCTGTCTGTCTGTCTGTCTCTCTCTCTCTCTCCCCTACCCCTTCACATGCTCGCTCTCAAAATTAAAAAATTTTTTAAATATTTAATATTTCTGTGGGTAAGCAATACAGGACTGGCTTAGCTGGGTGGTTCAGACTTAAGGTCTCTCGTGGGGTCGCAGGCAAGATGTCAGCTGAGGCTGCAATCATCTGAAGGCAGGACTGGGGTTAGAGCATCTGCTTCCACAATGGCTCACTCAGTTGTCAAGTCGATGCTGGTTGCTGGCAGGAGGCTTTGGTTCCTCACTTCATGGACCTCTCCTTAATGCTGCCTGAGTGTCCTCAGGACATGGAAAGGGACTTCTCCCACAGTGAGTGATCCAAGAGAAAGCAGTTATATATGACCTAGCCTAAGAGGCACACTCCTGCAATATTCCATTTATCATACAGGTCAGCCACAATTCAGTTTTGGGGGGGAGGTCACAAGGGCAGGAATAACAGGTGAGGATCATCAGGGGGCTATTGTGCAGGCTAGCTACAGAAGTAATGACATTTTAAAAGCAAAAAATCTGGTTTAAGAAAAAAAAAAATCAGTATTCCATGTCTCTGATGAACTATCAAATATTCTTCCCCAAGTATATACAAGCTATTAGTTATTTAGTAAGTGTGAAAAATCAAAGATGATGTACCCACTACTAACTTTGTAAGAATAACTTTAAGAATAGTGACAAAAGGAAGTATAATACATATGGTTATCTAAAAGATCCATACTTCTTTAAAAATGTAACTGACAGGGAATGCCTAGATGGTTAATTCAATTGAGCATCTGTCTCCTGATTGCAGCTTGGGTCATGATCTCAGGGTTGTGGGACTGCGCCTTGCATCAGGCTCTGCACTAAATATGGAGCCTACTTAAGATTCTCTCTCTGTCTCCCCCCACCACTCTCCCCCTCCCTCCCTCCACCCTTCTCCCCCACTTGCATGCTCTAAAAAGTAAAAATAAAAAGATAACTGATGAAAGTCAACCCAAGGAGCTGTCGTATGTTAGAAGTGACCTGTTGTTAAAATAACAAATTAACCAAGTCTAAGAAAACCTATAAAAAGGAAAATTACAAAAAGCAACAAAAGAAAGATTTCTACTTATGTACCTACAGGCAAGAAACAGAAATCCTTACAAAGTTAACATTAAATGTGGCAAAGATGATGTGTGCCTTCTGGAGGAAATGTGTTAAATACAAATTGAACCCTGAATGCTAGTCTTTATAATAAGATGCCACATGTTGCTGAAGTCTGGACATCAAATGTGCATCCAATGTGAAAAGTTAATTCTAGCCTCTTGACTATTTTGCATAAAAGCAGTCATCCACGGGCCATTAGATAAAGTTACTGTAAAGAAGGTTTGCCTGTCTTATTTATAAGTGAAAAGTAAATAATTTCTCTCACATAAATATACAAAAATAAATACTTTCACAACACAGCTCACTGAAGCATTCGTGCTAGGCTTCAAAAACCATAAATAAAATGAAAACTCCAATATTAGGCACTTGATGTAGCACTGCACGCTTTCTGACAGGTATCTTTTATGTTAAAAATTCACCTCTAGCCTGCTTTTTAACTTAAGTTGTTTTTTTTTTTCTGCATGCCGTAAACAAAGAAAATGGAAAGTGACTCAAAAATACAATTCACGGAGGTTATTCTGCTGCAGACTATAGATCACATTTTAAATATATGTATTTTTTTTAAATCAAGCAGATTTAATATAGTGTCACCTTTAAAAATTTTTAAGAGGAAAAAAAAAAAGACTTTTGTGCAGTTTTAATTTCCATGGAAAACAACCCAGTGCTAATAAAAGGCAAATCAATAATTTTTGTTAAATTTTAATAATCTTGCAAACCTACAAATAAAACCATCAACAGTCGAGTGGAGATGACAGTTAAGTGCGTTTCTATGACAACCTAGTGGAATAGTATAAGTCCTGGCTTGCAGCAAAGCGAAGATATGAAAAGAGTGACATTTACCCATACAAGAAAAATTTGCAGCTTTCCTTTCACAAGAATCAATTCCTCAGCTAACACGGATTTTCACTAAGTGTATAGCACTTTTAATTAAAAGTCCTTTAAACCACCCTATAGGATTCTAAAACAGTATCTGAAAAACAAATTTCATATCATAATCCTATCATATCCCAATCTGATATCCCAATCATATCACTCCTACGGAGTTGAAACTTAAAAGCAAAAGAATGGCTTTTGCGGATAACCAATTAAGGCAATTAAAGATTTCCACCTGAGAAACTATTTGGGCATTTGTTCCCAACACTGTAGGGTAAATCTTCACAGCAGAAATCCTGTCACCTAACTTAGATGTGTATAGGCACAAGAAATACTACACTTTTCACCTGATAACTTAAAATTCATGTACAAGAAAAGCTTTTCTGGTGTTTAGAACCAATTTTTCATCCTGTTTTAACTTTATCCAGGTCCTTCGCACATGGGTATATTTTATATACCACTGCCCAGAGGACCAAGAATTTTACTTTGAAAAAATGTGCGTCACATGTATTCAGGCAGCAAACAAAGATCGCTGTATTTTTTATTGTTATTATTAATACAGAGCTTAAAATGTTATTTCTGGATACTATCTCTTTATGAAAATGCAGTGGGATTTTTTTTGTTCTGTCCCCCCCCCCCCCGAAATAAAATACTAGACATGCTGAAAGGGACAGGGGAGATATAACACCCAAGTTAAGCTAGTGGAAAATGCCGCCAGCAGGTGAGCACTCCCTGACAAATCACAACCTCACTCTACAGAGATGGGCTTTGTCCCAGCCAGCTTCATCTAGGAGAAAGACCTCAGCTGAACATTCAGGGAAGGGAGTGTGACAGGGCGCCTGGGTGGCTCAGTCGGTTGGGCGTCTGACTTCAGCTCAGGCCATGATCTCGCAGTTTGTGGGTTCAAGCCCCGCGTCAGGCTCTGTGCTGGCAGCTCAGAGCCTGGATCCCGCTTTGAATTCCATGTCTCCCTTTCTCTCTATTCCTCCCCGACTCACACTCTGTCTCACGCTCTCTCAAAAATAAAGAATTAAAAAAAAAATTAAAGAAAAAAAAAGAAAGTGTGATAAGATGAACTGTTTACTTGGCCTCATGTCACCACTGCATCTGACAAGGGGCAGATCTTTTTAGGAAATAATCAATCAATGCTTTAAAGCTAGATACAATAAGGACACTGCCATCATCAAAAAAAAAAAAAATGCAGTTTGAACTTCTGCAGTAAAAAAATCAAGTGTTAATAAAAAGCAAATGAATAATCATGGGTATGAAGGTATAAAAGAAAACCTAGAACATTCTCTCTAGAATTCTAATTAGCTTAAGGGGAACTGAAGTATTCAAAACTGGTACTCACCCTTATATGTTTGAAATCTATGTAATTGATATTGCAAAATAGGTTTTAAAAAGCTATTGAAATCTAGTACCAGGACATTTGAATTTTAGAAAATCTATATTTTTAAAAATGTTCTTTCTTTACAAGTAATTCACTTTGAAAGAAGTCCCATGGTCTATTAAAATCTCTGTAATCACTACTTAATAGAGAAGGGAGAGGGAAAAGAGAAAAATACAACAATTGTGCCAAATACAAATGAAAATTTTTAAGCATAATTCAAACTATACTTTAAGTCAATCAAAACAAATAATTTAAGTTTCAAAAACATGAATTTTTTTTAAAAGATAATTTATTTTGAAAGCGTGAGCAAGCAGGGGAGGGGCAGAGAGAGAGAGGGAGAGACAGAATCCCAAGCAGGCTCTGCCCAACGTGGGGCTGGAACCCACAAACTGTGAGATCATGACCTGGGCTGAAATCAAGAGTCAGATGTTTCACTGATTGAGCCACCCCGGCACCCCATAACTAACAAGTTTTTAAGAAACAGACCTATTCACTACAATACCGTATTGTCAACAAAGTCAAGAACTATACATTATTGTGTAAATACATCTATTTGAAACTATAATGTTATCAGTAAACATACATGCATATACATGCACATTACAGGACATCTCCAAATACCTCATGCCAATCTTGAACTTTTCCTGAAAGAACAGATCTATGATGAGAAAAAACTGCGTAAAATCCCTGAACGTAAGATTCACAATTAACCAAGGACTAACGATTCCAATTAGCTCTGTTTTGCCTACCATCCCCTGCCCACCAAATGAATGCTACTACCTTAAAAGGTCAAGTGCAACTATTAATTATTGGAGGCTATACAGTTCTATTACAAAATACAATTTTCTTTAGATAAAAAGATGACTGGAAAAAAGATGGCTTTATATATCCTTAAATGTCAAAACGTATCAAGAAAACTACCTAAACAAGCTGAAAAAGTAACTTCTGGTTTCCATTAATAACCCTAGGTATTATAGCTGCCTCAATGACCAAACTTTTTAGGAAAGTGACATGGAGATAATGGAATTCATCTACAATAAAACAACTGTGGTCAATGCTCCCAGGATGCCTTTCCATCAGACTGGTGACAGATAAGCAATTACATTCTTATATGAATGCAAATAATGTTGTTAAGTTTTGACTTCCAAGCAATATTGCTATTACTGAAAATATATGAACCAAAGAAAGTAGCTGAAATTAGAGCTGATAGATGTAATCTAGATGACATGGGTCTACTTTTTCATACAGATAGTTAATTCACAATGAGTCTATACATATCCATATATTTTTAAAAGCATAAAATACGTATGGTTAAATAAGAGGTTCTTAAACCAAGGGTAATTTTATTCCCCCAAGACATTTATTTGACAATGTCTGGGGACATTTTTGTTGTCACGACTGAGTGGGAGGAGAAAGACTGCTAGCATCTAGTGGGGAGAGGCCAGAGAGGATGCTAACCGTCCTACAATGCACAGGACAATCTCCAGAACAAAATGTTATCCGGCCCCAAATGCCAACAGCGTCAAGACTGAGAAACTCTGGGTTAAATACATTTCATAAGATTAAATGCTATAAAGGCACTAAAATCATTTTTCAAAGACTATTTAATAACAAGGGAAGTGTTCTCAAAATGTCCTATTAATTGAAAAAGTAGATCATAAAATGTGCGTTGCATGACCCCAATTTTTTTTAACGTTATTTATTTTGAAGGGGGGGGGGCAGAGAAAGAAGAGCGAGAATCCCAAGAAGGTTCTGTGCTGATAGTGCAGAGCCTGACGTGGGGCTGAATCTCATGAATGATGAGATCACAACCTGAGCCAAAATCAAGAGTTAGATGCTTAACCGACTGACAGCCACCCGGGCGTCCCTGCGTGATCCAAATTTTATTGGAGAAGCTTATGGGGGGGGGGGGGGGGAGTCAGAAGAATAAGCACCAAAATAGTAACCTTTCTAAGCTTCAGTTTTTTTCATCTGTAGAATGGGGGAATGATAGCAGGACTCCCATCACAGGGTTGATGTGACCACTAAAGACAATAGCAAATAATCACTATTGCGAGCTATTGCCCATATTTTCTATATTTTCTGTTATTATAGAAATAAATGCTATTTTTAAAGTCATTGTTCAACATCCTCTTCAAAACTTGATGTCTACTGAACTCAGATCCTTATCTCTCAAAGCTGCTTTCCTTACCGCAACACGGAGTACGAAGGTGAGAAAAAGTTGAGCCTCTAATAATTGAAGAGCTCTACTTAAGATTCACAAGATATGCAGTCTTCATAAACCCTGGTCTCTCCTTTGCCCTGTAGCATCAGAATTGCATGTTCAATTCAAGGAGGAAAAAAAATAAGGTGAAGGTTCCCGTGCCCTAAGCCATATACCATAAACAGGATCAACTCCCATCATTTATTTTATATTGGGAAAGCGATAAGAATATATAGAGGAGGGGGGGGAATGAAAAAAGCAAGTAAGCTTTTCATTTCCTTCCACCAATATGGAATAACCTCACCAATCTTCAAGGTATGCCATTCAGGTGGACAATTTCCGTCCCGAAAGCCAACATAACCCTCTTTTCCTTTCTTCCCAATATCCCTTGGTGATCACAAGATCCTGAGAAGCAGGGTTTATGCCTTTTCACTGTTCTGAACGTCACCTAACAAAACTGTGGGTACCTAATAAAGACCAGCGAAAACAAAAGTACGCGGTACCAGCAGACCGAGTTCAGTAGAAGCTTTTCTACGACCTTCTCATTTAGATTTCCGCACAGGAAAATCCAAATCATAAGCTATCAGTCAAAAGGAACTACACAGATCATCTAAACTATGTGTTCTGCAGACACGGGGGGGAGGGATGGAATGGAGGGAGGCTGGGAAGTGGAAGCTTCCCAGAGGGAAGCTAGTGGCTATTCAGTTAGTGGTAGAAATTAGAATTACAGAGAAATTCACAGAAATGAAGCTCTATCATCTTCTAACTGCAACAGCAGACAGAAACCTTGCCAGCTAAAACAATGTTCATGAAAAATCTACATTTATAAGGCACGAGTTTCTTGTTATATGGGAAAGGAAAACGCTACAATTCCCGAGACTATTTTATGTTTTAGAGGAGATTAAATACCTCCCAAACATCTTTCAATTGCACACTCCATATTCGATGCAGAGAAGCACCCTGCCGGCCCCCCCGACCAGAGTCTGACAGCTTCTCAAAAATTTCAATGAAGAAACAGATTTAAAAACCTACACTAGCAATAACAATTAAGACGAAGGATTACCAGAATCAAGGAGAAACTGATACAAATGCTGAAAATGAACGGTGAGTTTATGACACACCTTGATGTGTTCCATGAAAACATAATCTGAACAAAAGTAGAAAGATGTTTAGCTTTCCCACCATCCTCCATGCCCATGACCTCGAGCCTGACCCACTCCACCAGAAAGAGGACCGCCCACCCCTTAGCGGCTGTTTTCTCCAGGAGGCGGCATCTGTGTGCAACCTCTGCCCGCTGTTTCTCCATGCCTGCACTTCCAGCCCTGGCCACCATCAGTCTACCTCTTTCTCCTACCAGCAGAGACCAAAAGCCCCTAACACAGGGCAGGGCATTATGGACAGTCTGGGAGCCCCAGCCATAAGCACTGCAGGACCAGGAGAACGCTGGAAGCAGGGAGGGGGGCACTGCAGGGAACCAGAGAACACTCAAGAAAGGTAAAGTTAAGAATGCATTAGTCAACTAGAAAACTGAATCTTAAGTCCAAGGGCTGGTGCTTTTTAAACAAACAGAATAAACGGAAAATAAAAGTCGTCTCAGTACTACCTGCAGAAGGGTATCTGGCCTAGACTGTTAAGCATGTTCTGTTGAAAACTCTCACTCAAGCAGAAAATGCCTAAGTTATGGTGGCTCAGTCGGTTGAGTGTCTGACTCTTGATTTCAGCGCATGATCTCCCAGTACGTGAGTTCCAGTCCCGCCTGGGGCTCTGTGCTGACAGCACAGAGCCTGCTTGGGACCCTATCTCTGCCCCTCCCTTACTCACGCTCTCTTCCCACCCCCACCCTCAAAAATAAAGGTAAAAAAGGTAAGTGCCTAAGTTATTTAAACTGTCCCATAACAGGGAAATAAAAACTTCCCAATTCATTCTGAAAAGGCGGCATAACCTGATACCAAAACTCCCAAAGAGTACATCACAGGGAAAAAAAAGCAGAGTTCAGTCATCTCATGGGATAATTTAAGTGTAAAAATTCCAAACAGGAGTTCACAAATTAAACCCAGCAAATACATTAATAGAATACTTTTAAGATCAAATATCACAGAAACACAAAGACTGAATATTAAGAAATCTGATTTCATTATTTAATAGACCGAAAGAAAAAAAACTGTAGCACCACACTGACAGACACTGAAATAGCATTTACAAAGTTCCACTCATTTCTGATTCTTTGAGAGAAAAAAAAGAAAAGCTTTCAGTAAATAAAAAGGCTTCTTTCAAGAGCTGAGAACAACCATCTGAAATCAAAGCCAACATGACACTTCACTTAACAATGAAAAGAAGCAACAGGACTCACTGATATCTATTAATCACTATTTTTCAAAGCTGATCTAGAACTTTCAGTCAAGGTCAAAGACAAGAAAATGAAAAATAAATACATCATTGTTGGATGATCTCACAGAGGATACGACTGTATGGAAAGAACAAAACTCTCAAGGCTTGTGATAATTTTGTATCAACCTGATTGGGCCATGAAATGCCCAGATATTTGGTCCATCATTATTCTGGGTGTTTCTGTGAGGAAGATTTTTGGGATGAGATTAACATTTAAAAAAGTTTTTAATGTTTATTTTTTATTTAATGTTTTATTTATTTTTGACAGAGAGAGAGAGAGAGAGAGAGAGAGAGAGAGAGGGAGGGGCAGAGAGCAGGAGACACAGAATCCGAAGCAGGCTCCAGGCTCTGAGCTGTCAGCACAGAGCCCGACGCGGGGCTCAAACTCACAGACCGCGAGATCATGACCTGAGCCGAAGTCGGACGCTTAACTGACTGAGCCACCCAGGTGCCCCGGATGAGATTAACATTTAAACTGGTAGACTAATTTAAAGCAGATTGTGCTTTCCAGTGTGGGTGGGCCTCATCCAATCAGTTGAAGGCCTGAACAGAACAAAAAGGCTGATATAAGTATGGCTACTCCGGCTTTCTTTGACTTCCACTGGCATGACAGAGGGTTCTCCATCTCCTCACTTTCAATCTGCAGGTGTCCTTAGATCTAAAATGAGTCTCTTGTAGGCAGCAGATAGATGGATCTTATCTATCAATACATTCTAACAACCTACGTATTTCCATTGGAGCACTTAGTCTTTACCTTCAGAGTGATTACTGAAATATATGAGTTTAGTGCCGTTGTATTATCTGCAGATTTGTTGTTTGTGGTGATGTTCTCTGGTCCTTTGTACTCTTTGCCACTTTGGTCTTCCCCCACCCTCCACTCAGAGAATCCTCCTCAAAATTTCCTGCAGGCCACAGTAACTTCTTACTAGACACGTCTCCAGAGGCAAGGGAAATGAAAGCAGAAATGGACTATTGGGACCTCATCAAGGTAAAAAGCTTCTGCACAGTGAAGGAAACAACAAAACTGAAAGGCAACCGACAGAATGGGAAAAGATATTTGCAAACGACAGATCAGATAAAGGGTTAGTATCCAAAATCTATAAAGAACTTATCAAACTCAACACCCAAAAAACAAATACACCAGTGAAGAAATGGGAAAAAGACATGAGTAGACACTTCTCCAAAGACATCCAGATGGCCAACCAACACATGAAAAAATGCTCCACATCACTCATCATCAGGGAAATACAAATCAAAACCACAATGAGATACCACCTCACACCTGTCAGAATGGCTAAAGTGAACAACTCAGGCAACAACAGATGTTGGCGAGGATACGGAGAAAGAGGAACACTTTAGCACCGCCGGTGGGAATGCAAACTGGTGCAGCCCCTCTGGAAAACAGTATGGAGGTTCCTCATAAAGTTAAAAATAGAACTACCCTAAGACCCAGCAATTGCACTACTAGGTATTTATTCAAAAGATACAAAAATGCTGATTCGAAGGGGCACACGCACCCAATGTTTATCGCAGTGCTATCGACAATAGCCAAAGTATGGAAAGAGCCCAAATGTCCATTGACTGACGAACAGAAAGAAGATGTGGTGTATGTATACACAATGCAGTATTAGTCGATGTTCAAAAAGAATGAAATCTTGCCATCTGCCACAACGTGGATGGGACTAGAGTGTATTATGCTAAGCGAAATCAGTCAGAGAAAGACAAGTATGATTTCACTCCTATGCGGAATTTAACAAACACAACAGATGAACATATGGGAAGGGAAGGAAAAATAAGATATAAACAGAGAGGGAGGCAAATCATAAGAGAATCTTGAATACCGTGAACAAACTGAGGGTTGCTGGAGGGGAGGTGGGTGGGAGGATGGGCTAAACGGGTGATGGGCATGAAGGAGGGCACCTGTGGGGATGCGCACTGGCTGTTATATGTAAGAGATGAATCACTGCGTTCTACTCCTGAAACCAAAATCGCACTGTATGTTAACTAACTTGAATTTAAGTAAATAAATTTTTAAAAATTAAAAAAATTAAAAAAGGCCAACCTTCTCAAATAGCTCTCAAAGTTCTTTCTACCTAACCGCCTTCAAACTGGGCAGCTTTTTTTTTTCCTGTATTCGAATTTGAACTGAAACACCGGCTCTTTCTTGGCATTGAGCCTGTGAAACCACTGGCTCTCCTGGATCTCTGGCTCGCTGCTCACCCTGCAGACTTGGGGATTTGCCAGCTCCATAATCCCATGAGCAAGTTCCTTATAACAAATCTCTTTCTCTCTTTCAGATCCCTCTGATCTCTCTCAGATGTTCTCTCTCTCTCTCTCTCTCTGATCCTATTCGTTCTGTTTCTCTACAAAACCCTAAGACACAGCTCCTGCCAAGACAGACAGCTTACAGGGAATGCTGACCTCTTCCCTCCAAACCAGCCCTGAAGACACTATAAAAGGAAAGAGGGATTCCAGAACCTAACATCCCAAGTGAGAAACTCTGGAGGCAATCGAAATCATCCAGAAGGGGGAGTTGTTGAGACCCAGTGCTCACCTCTCCCTAAGGTGGCCTCTGAGGTTTTGTTAACCATCCCCATTCACTAGAGAAATGGGCAGCAACAGCTCCACCCTGGCCTGGGTGCATTCACTCCTGGTCTTCTATCCCTCCCACTACCAAGTGGAGATTAACTCCCCCAGCGCTGCTGCCTCCAGCAGATCTGCCTAAAGGGCACTTTACCAGGACTCAGAAGACTCGGGGCACAAATTCTCACACTGAAACATACTTTCCAAGGAAGTATTCAAATACAAAAAAAATCTAGGGGATGCTGGAAGAGATATGAAAGATAATAACAAGAAATAAAAAAAAAATCCTGGTAAAGTTTACTAATGCCATTAAAAAATTTAAAAAAAGGATGGGCACCTGGGTGGCTCAGTCTGTTATGCATCTGACTCTTGATTTTTGGCTCAGGTCATGATCCTAGGGTTCTTGAGTGTGAGCCCTGAGCCGGGCTCTGTGCTGACAGCACAAAGCTTGCTTGGGATTCTGTGTCTCCCTCTCTCTCTTGCCCCTCCCTTCCTCTCCCTCTCTCTCATTCTCAAAAATAAAACATTTAAAAAATAAAAAACAATTTTAAAAAGGATGGGAGAAGGGAGAGAAAAATTATCTAAACCTAATTACCTCTTTTTACTTGTTTTATAGTATTTCAAAAAATGAACATACATTACTTCTGATTTTGCCACATCGTTGAAACAATGTCTTCAAACACATTATTAGAAAAGGAAGGGGAAAGCTACGGTCTCTACAGGTACTGGAAGCCTGTACACACCAGAAGCAGCTAATCCATTCGAGGGTGGAGGAAGGTAAGTATCCTCCAGACTCAGAAGGTACTTTAATGCCAAAAAAGTGAAGGAAACCACTCCACACCATTTACACAGGATTCTATTCAGGGTAACTTACTAATAGGGACAATCAGGCGGGCGGGCAGACAGACGATCCAGAGCACCAAGTAGCTGTTCTCCGTTCCCCTTCCCCCCACCCCACACCCCACACCCCACACCCCACACCCCACACCCTCCACCCTCCACCACACATTCTCCACAAACCCTGGACCTCAACTCACAGATTTTATAGAGCTAGGGGCAGGGTAGTGAGATCACTGGGTAGTTATCTACAGTGGCACCACCTGTCCACCTGAGGGTCTGTAGCAATCGAAAGTGATGCCACCTGTGTCTGGGGGGGGGGGGGGGGGGGGGGGGGGGCTGGAGTAGTTATCTAAAGTGGCACCACCTGTGCACCTGAGGGTCTGTATTCTACAGTGGTGCCACCTGTGTGCCTAGGGGTCTGTAGTAGTTACCTAAAGTGGCAACAGAGGAGCCAACAAGATGGAGTCAGTGTTATCAGCACTCCTACACCATCGTAGGCCAAATATGTCAAAAGCGCCCAGTGACAGACGGAAATGATGACAAAAGACTGAAACCTCAAGCTTTATCAAAGGTTTCCCCACTCTCATCCTTTCGGACACTATTTTGAGAGATTTATTTCATTCACTGAGATCTTTGGAGAAGACAATCATATTCTCAAAGAAAGAATTATGTTAACATGGACGCCTGTGAATCTGTATATTTATTTATTTATTTATTTTAAAAAATTTTTTTCAACGTTTTTTTATTTATTTTTGGGACAGAGAGAGACAGAGCATGAACGGGGGAGGGGCAGAGAGAGAGGGAGACACAGAATCGGAAACAGGCTCCAGGCTCCGAGCCATCAGCCCAGAGCCTGACGCGGGGCTCGAACTCACGGACCGCAAGATCGTGACCTGGCTGAAGTCGGACGCTTAACCGACTGCGCCACCCAGGCGCCCCATGAATCTGTATATTTAAAAATGGCTGCACTAACTATGTGGATGGAACTGAAGGGTATTATGCTAAGTGAAATTAGTCAGAGAAAGACAAAAATCATATGAGTTCACTCATATGAGGACTTTAAGAGACAAAACAGATGAACATAAGGGAAGGGAAACAAAAATAATATAAAAACAGGGAGGGGGACAAAACAAAAGAGACTCACAAATATGGAGAACAAACTAAGGGTTGCTGGAGGGGTTGTGGGAGGGGGGATGGGCTAAATGGGTGAGGGGTATTAAGGAATCTAGTCCTGAAATCATTGCTTCGCTATATACGAACTAATTTGGATGTAAATTTTAAAAAATAAAAAATAAAGTTAAAGTATAAAAAAAAAAAACTCCATTAAAACTGAAGGAGCTCATGGGTAAAAAGAAACCTACGGTTTTTAGAAATTAGATTTGTTATGGCACTTCCATAAAAGTCTTCTGAGAAAGGAATGCTTTCAAGTCCTGACAGGGTAGAATCAGGCCCTAATTATCAAATGTGATTATTATTTAAACAACATTCTTGGGTATCAGAAAAGAGACACATACATTTTTATAAATACAGCTCCTGACAGTATCAGCAATTTCATTGCAACTATTTTCTGTGCTAAAGGCAAAGTGCTAAGTGAGTAAGATCATCCAATCACATTATTCACTGTGTTTGTTTCCTATGGATGCTGT
The DNA here is from genome assembly GCF_028018385.1 of Neofelis nebulosa. Classification (NCBI taxonomy): domain Eukaryota; kingdom Metazoa; phylum Chordata; class Mammalia; order Carnivora; family Felidae; genus Neofelis; species Neofelis nebulosa. The sequence continues at coordinate 94,851,444 of NC_080785.1, forward strand.
AACAAATTATCACACTCAGTGGCTTGGAACAACACACTTGTCGACTCACACTCCAATACAGCTACCACTGGGCGAAAATCAAGATGCCGGAAGGGCTGTATTCCTCTGGAGGCTCTAGGAAAGAATCTGTTTCCTTATCCTTTCTAGCTTCTAGAGGCCACCTGCATTCCTTGGCTGTGGGGCCCCCTCCTTCCCGCACCTGCAAAGCCAGGAAAGTCCTTCCCACATCATATCACTCCAGCCTCCTCTACCTCTCACCTGCTTGTAGAGACTCTTGTGACTATACTGGTCCCACTTGGATCATCCAGAACAATCTCCCTATTTTACAGTCAGCTCAGGTTCCATTTGCAACCTTAATTCCTCTTGCCATGTAACATATTCACAGATTCCAGCAATCAGGACATAGGCATCTCTGGGGGACCATTATTCTGCCTACCATTATTCTGTCTATTACTGAGAGGATAAAAATGATAGTGGGCCCTGGAGCTGGATGCCCCAAGCCAAACCAGAAGCTAAAAGTTCTCACTTGCTTATCCCTAAATTAAATCATGATCCTTCTGAGGACACAGCATGGGCTAAAACCATTCTCAGCCTGAGTCAGGAGGTCCTCGGTATATCTGTTTTTGACAAAGGATCTCTCAAAGCTCTGGTTTCACGATCTCCGAAAAAAGAACATAATGCCAGTTTCCTATAATTGTTGGAGTCATGTAATCAATTCATCTATTCATTCGCAAGCAGCTCTGCTAATGAGACCCTAGTGGCAGGGGCCCTGCCCTCATGACAGTACCGGGCCCAGAGGTGGATGAAAGTAACAAAGCAGCAGCAGCAGCATGCTTAATGCACACCTTCCCATGACAGGCGAAGCACGAAATACATATCAGCTCCATTAACAGTCACACAACAAACACGTCCCTTATGAGCATTCTACATGTCACCATTTTGTGACACACAGTACAAGAACTTAGAAGAGCATCAAAGACATTGCCCAAGCCAATCTATCTTGAGCCCATTCCACTGCCATGAGTCACCATGACTGCTTCTATACGGATGGCCAATGGCCTCACCTTGGCAGATTCAAGGGTGAATCCCTAGAGCCCCTCTTACTAATCTTCTCCATGGCCACTTGGCACAGTTGGCCATGCTTTTTCCCGCAATGCGTTCCTCCCTCAACTCCTCGAACACCACTCTCATTTGGCTTTCTTCCTACCTCACTGGCTACTCCTTCTCAGTGTCCTTTGCGGACTTCTCTTCACCTAGCAGATCTCAAAAATGTGGTAGTACCCCTCAGGTCCAAGCATCAGGCTTCTCATTCACCCAACCTCAGGCCCTAAATGATCTCATCCAGTTTCATGGCATTAAACACCACCTAAATGCTGACTCAGAACTTCTCATCTCCAGCCCAGACCTGCACTAGTCTTCTTTATCTCACTACGTACTTGACATTTCCACTTGGAAATGACGTCTCCAGCTTAAAACAACTAAAATGGAACTTCTGATCTTCCCCACCACCAACACCTGACCCTATCTCAGTTGACAGCTCCACCTTTCTGGTTGTTCACCCTTGATTCCACTCTTTCACTTACACCCCCATGTCCAAGTCAAGAAATCTATTGGCTCTACTTCAAAAAAGACCCCAAGTCCTTCACCACCTCTAGCTAGAGCTCGGCCAAAGCCTCCTATGTGGTCTTGTAGCAAGCCACCTACTTGTTGTCCCAAGACTTTTTTCAAACAGCATCCAGGGTGCTCTTGTGAAAACAATACCCTCCGATGGCTTCCCATCTTACAGTAAAAACCAAAGTCCATCAGTTGGTTTATAGCCTCTCTGTTCTGGCCACTCACTCCTTCACTTCCTAACACTCAGTTCCAGCCCCAATAGCAACCTCAAAGACGTCTAGTGCAACCCTGCTTGAAAGTACTGTCTGCTCTTCCTTTTCCCTACAACAACTTTCTCCCATATATTTACTCAAATGTCATCTTATTAGAGAGGCCCTCCCTGACCACCCAGGGCAAAACAGCACCACAGTCCCTTAATTCAATGTTATTTTCATCCACAACTTTTGCTACCACCTAATATGTAAGTTTTGGTTTACTGTCCGCCTCCTTCATCAAATACTGGGATATCCTAGAACCCAGAAAACAAAAGTACTCCATAAATATCTGCCAAATACATAAAATGATAAATCAGTCCATCTTGGACTGACTAATTTTTCTCCTGTTCAAGGATATATCATACCAGAGTCGTGTTCATCTTTTAATCCCTAACAAATGGTAGAAATACAGGTTCACAAATCTGTATTTGCATCCAGAAAGTTTCTACTAAGTTTCCAAAAATATAATTTTTATAATATATGCTTCAAAGGGAATGTTTATCCATGCCTGAGTGATGCAATAATCAGTAGAACCTGTTAATATTAATAGCTCATTAAATGAAAGAGCAAATTTTTGATCCAAAGGCTATTTGGAAGGATATATTATAACCCCATGCTCCATTTTTCTCAGCAATCAATCTCATAACAAGGTACATTACCATTTTAGTTACTAGTTGCTCTAAATTTGTTTATTAAAATTAATACATGTAAAGAATCAATTTGAGTTTCAATAAATGATTCACCATGTTCTACCCACCAGGTAAGATAAATAAATTATTTTTGTGTGATGCATTTTCTGATTAAAAAAAAGCTATCTCCTGATTTCTCACAATGACTGGTTTTCATTTTAACAAAATGAAAAGAACAATCCTTGTCGCGGATGCATCTGGAAGTTGCCTTTTATTTTAATATTAATTTCTCATTCAACATAGATTGCATTCTAGGTTTATTTTAAATAGGTTCGGTTATTTGTCAGTCCACCTGGTTTATTAAAATTAATATATCTAACATATTCAAAGCAATCTGATTGGGACATTTGCGAGGAACTAAGCCAGATGTGAATGGGTCTCTATTCAGGAGGCATGTTTATTAATAATGGTAGCAAAAATCAAGACAGCGGTGACACTAATTAGCTCTCTGTTATTACAAGCCGGGCCTAGGCCAGGGGTAATGTAATTTACATGCAATCTTCACTTCAAAGGAACTTACTACAGGCACTGAGTCGTGTTCCCAAATAACAAAAGGTCACCAGAACCCTCACCTGGTACAAAGCAGACTGACTACTGCTCCCACAGGTGTTCTCTTCCCTTGCCACTCCTCTTTAGCCTGATGCTGTTTCCCTTGTTATTCCTCTCTTCGCTGTGCAAGTTTCATCTTGAAATGTTAGGCTAACAGTTTGATGCTCTTGCTGCGAAGTCCTTTGTATGGCACACTAAACTCTTTGCAGATAAGGTGGAATACACTTCTAATTAAACGATACCCTAGGAACCTATACTCAGAGGAAGCCAGGTCTAAGAAAATACATCTCTGCCCAGAGCAGAGCTGCCTCAGGTTTCAGCTCTGTGACCAAAGTACTCCATGGCACATCATTTCTGGTCCATTAACAGGCAAGACCCTACGGAAGATGAGGACATTTCTGAGTTGTTGATGCCACAACTTCCTCTCCCTGCACCACTGGTTCTACTCAGAAGCAAATCCATGTTGTGTTAAGCTGTTAAAATTTTGGAACTGATTGTTACTGTAGCATAGCCAACCTCTCCTGCCTACTATAGTACCTGATAGAATTATGGATCATATTGGAGGGAATACTCCATGCAGAGCTTTCAGCACGATACACGGTACATAAGGAAAGGGACTTGAAGAAGTCCCTTTGAAATAATTGATGATTCTTCAGGATTTACAGAGTTTGATTAAAATGCATATTGTAAGAATGAAATGAATCAGATGTTAGAATTCTCTGGCAAGGATTTAAAATTTTTTTTTAATGTTTGTTTATTTTTGAGAGAGGGAGAGAAGAGAGAGAAAGTGCAACCAAGGGAGGGGCAGACAAAGGGAGACACAGAATCCAAAGCAGGCTCCAGGCTCTGAGCTGTTAGCCTGGAGCCTGACACAGGGCTTGAACCCACGAAGTGAGAGATCATGACCTGAGCCGAAGTTGGAGGCTCAACCGACTGTGCTACCCATGTGCCCCTCTGGCAAGGATTTCAAAGCAACCATCATCATCACTTCTCAGCCTTTTGGCTAAGATCAAGTGTAAAGCATCCATCACTGGGGCACCTGGGTAGCTCAGTCGGTTACACATCCAACTCTTGATTTCAGCTCAGGTCATGATCTTGTGGTTTATGGGATCAAACTCGGCATCAGGCTCCATACTGATAGAACAGAGCCTGCTTGGGATTCTCTCTCTCCCTATCTCTCTGCCTCTCCCCTGCTCATGCTCTCTCTCTCTCTTAAAAATAAACATTAAAAAAAAGATATTTAGAGCAACCATCGTAAAAGTGCTTCAATAAGCAAGCAATTATAAATTCTCTTGAAACCAATGAAGTAGTATTTCAGCAAAGAAATGGAAGTTAAAAAAAAAAAGACATGGAAACTTTAGGACTAAAAAATAAAATAACCAAAGGAAACAACTCAGTGGATGGGCTCAACAGGAGAGTGGAGACGACAGAGAACATAACCAATGAACCTGAGAACAGATCAACAGCATTTACCAATCTGAACAAGAGAAAGAAAACTGAGTGAAAAAACATGACCAGAGTCTCAGGGACCTGTGGGACAATAACAAAAGAGCTAACATTCAAATTACTCAAGTCCCAGAAGAAGAGAGAGTGAATTTGAAAAAGTAGTCAAAGAAATAATGGCTGAAGACTTTCCAAATTTGGTCTAAGACATAACCTTACAGATTCAAGAAGCTGAGCAAACTCCAGTTAAGACAAATCAAAGAAAGCCACACCAAGAGACATCATAATTAAGCTTCTGGAAACTAAGGCCAAAAAAAAAAAAAAAAAAAAAAAAAAAAAAATCTTGAAGGCAGCCTGGGAAACAGGACACATTACTTACAGAGAAGCATCAATGACAGCACAACTGTCATTTGAAATGACAGAGGCCAGAAGGGACTGCAGAGCAGTTTTCAAGAAAAGAATTGTCGACCACAAATGTTTTGGTGAATATCTGGTGATACTTGGTGAAAATATCCCTCAAAAATGAAAGCCTAAAGAATGGCTAAAGAAGTTTTCTAAATAGGAAGAAACAGAAGATAGAAGATAACACAAAGCTTAGGACTTTCTTTTTTTAATGTTTATTTATTTTTGAGGGAGTGAGCACAACCGGGGCTGGGGCAGAGAGAGGGAGACACAGATTCCAAAGCTCTGAGTTGTCAGCACTGAGCCTGACACGGGGCTCAAACCCACAAACCGTGAGAGCATTCCCTGAACTGAAGTCCGACACTTAAGTCACTGAGCGACTCGGCGCCCTGGAGGCTTAGAACTTTAAAATGAACACAGGAATGGGTAAAAATTGGGGTAAATTATCCTTCTTGTTATGAGTTTTTCAGATATAGTTGAAGAAAAAGTTTAATAACAACTCTCTGACATGGGTGCTCAATGAATGTAAATATTTAAGACAACTGTGTTTAAAAAGTGGGAACAGGAGACAGACGTAAATGGAAGTAAGGTTTTCATACTTGACCAGTAGTGGTAAAATATCAAGGACACCAGTAGACGGATACGTTATATATGCATATTTTAATACCTAGAGCAACATTAAGAAAACCATACAAAGTAATACACTCAAAAAAAAAGAACTATGGATACGTTTTAAGAATATTTAAAAAAGAGTTTCAATTAACTCACAGGGAAGAAACGAGAAACAAGAGAAATGAAAAGCAGAGGAACCAGAAAGTAAAAGATGGCAGACATAAGCCCCAAAATACCAATAATTACCTTAAATGTGAATGATCAAACCATGCCAATTCAAAGACAAATTGGCAGAGTGGAAAAAAGTCAATCTGGAAACACTACACACTGTGTGGTTCAATTCATCTAATGTGCTTGAAATGACAAAACTACGGAGAGAGAGAAGGGCTGGCGCTGGGGAGGGAGCGGGCGTGATTATATGAGCGAACCTGTGGTGAACTGCTCTTGCATCTTCACTGCAGAGGTGATCGCCTGACTTTTCACAAATGACAGAAGTGCACACAAGTGGGCCCCGGGGTGGCTCAGTCGGTTAAGCATGCGACTCTTGATTTCAGCTCAGGTCATGATCTCCCGGTTCGTGGGATCGAGCCCTGTGTCAGGCTCTGCATAGACAGCATGGAGCCTGCTTGGGATTCTCTCTCCCTCTCCCTCTCTCTGCCCCACCCCTGCTTGCACTCCCTCTCAAATATGTAAAAAAATATCAAAAAAAAGAAGTGCATAGAACTAACACATGTACGCACACATGCACAAACAATCGCATGTAAAACTCATGAAATCGGAATCAAGTCCCTGTATTGTTATCAATATTGATTTCCTGCTTGTGATGTTGCACCAAAGTTATGCGAGATGTTATGCTTTGGGAACTGGGTGAAGGGTATACAGAATCTCTCTATTATTTCTTCTAATTGCATGTGACTCCACATTTATCTCAAAATTAAAACTTAAAAAAAATCTTCAGATATGAGTGAAAACATAGGATATGTGTCTTCCTCTGACTTATTTCACTTAGCATAATACACTCCACTTCCATCCACGTTTTGCAAATAGCAAGGTTTCATTCTTTTTCATTGTCAAGTAGTATTCCGTTGTATATATACAACCACATCTTCTTTGTCCGTTCTTCACTTGATGGACAAGAGCCCACTATATACACTGTTACGTTAGCTAACTTGACAATAAATTACATTTAAAAAATCTTCAGGAAAAAATGTACACTAGAGTTAAGAACAATTTTTGCCTTACGTAATCTTGGATGAAATAAAGACAGCAAGAAACAAACCAAACCTTTTCTCCTAACTCCCTAGTTTGAGTCTGAGGTAAGAAAGGGAGGACAATGCAGTTTCATTTTGAGTCCCATTGCTATGCAACCCAAAAGTTCTGTAACATCGACACATAACACAGTAAGATTATGTGCAGAGATTAATATGTTTTGTTAAAAAAAAAATAATTATACTGTTTTGCTAAGTATGTAAGTAATGCCTATTTGCAAAACTTTAGAAAATTAAGGCAAATAGTGATAGTAAATAAAAGAAGAATCAGTAAAAGAAAAATAGTAAAATAAGATCCAATGACAACATGGTCTTGTGATCTTTTTTTCTATGCTCACATGTGGATTTTGGAGGGTGGAGAAAAACTGGATTATACTCTAAATCAGGAATCAGTAAACTACAACCAGCCCATCTAGCCAGATGCCTGTTTTGGTACAGATTTCGAGCAAGTTTTTACATATTTATATGGTTACATACCTACATAATATCCTCAGTACTGCCTCTTTGTCTGCAAAGCTTTAAGTATTTACTATCTAGACCTTTACAGAAAAAGCTTGCCAGCCTCTGCTCTAAATGACATTTTTGTAAAAAGCTCTTACCAATTATAAAGATAATACTATTCCTTTCTGGATATTTAGCCTGTTTCTAAATTTTTATATTATAAACAAAGTTGCAATGAACACTCTTGTAGCTAAATGTCTGCACACAAAGATGGATGTACTTTTCAAAGGAGACAAACTTATACCTAACATTTACTTTATAAATATTTTATAAATGTTTATGTTATTATTTTCTGAATAGGTAACATTATTTATTTTGGTAACATTATTTATTTTATGGCAAAACAGGAATTTATTATAATTATTAACGTTATATATAAATTAACAAGACAATTCTCTATTCCCCAGAAAAGAAGCAAAGTTCCAAGATTCTGAAACTGGTATTTTTTCCTACTAGGTGAACAAGCCAAAATCTGTAACATCACCCAAAATATCATTTTATACACAGGCAGGAGTTCCAAGGGAGTTTTTTCTTAATCTTGCCCAATTCTACAAAGGCACACAGAGAAGAGTATGGAATAAAATTAGAGAGGTCACAGTGAAGTTGGAGGCACTGTAACTACACAGTAGAAGACCAGGCTTTGGAGTCAGACTGCAGGATTCAAATCCATTTACCAGCAGGTGAGCCTGGCCAGTTACCTAAACACTGTAAGTGTGTTTCTTCATCTGTAAAATAGAAGCAATAATCAGGGCCAAATCTTGGACTTGTTACTGTACCTAAAGAGCTCACCAAAGTGCCAAGAGCTGTTTCCTACACTAAATGAGTCTGGTTTTGTAATAATCTTCATTATCAAAGTAGAGCGTGAACACTGCTCATTCCAATACACCATCTCTGCTCCAAGGAGAGCTCAGAACTTTCTTCTATAAGCAGTAACTTGTGAGATTTTAAGAACAAAATCCCAGATACTAGTTTGCTCATTTATTTTTCTTTAAAAGCATATTTAATATGAAAGCATATTATTTGTTTCAGCTCGAACAAAACCATTATAAGAAGAATCAAGAATGGATTAGAAGGTACCACGTTAGAAGAAAAAAACCTGAATATAGAGATATCAATTTCAGGGGTTTTTTGTTGTTGTTTTGTTTTTTGTTTGTTTTTTAGAGAGAGAGAGAGAGTATGAGAGAGAGTGTATGTAGGGGAGAGGGGCAGAGGGAGGGGGAGAGAATCTTAAGCAGGATCCATGCTCAACACAGAGCTCAACATGGGGCTTGATCCCACGATCCAGGGATCATGACCTGAGCCAAATCAAGAGTCGAAGGCTTAACTGACCGAGCCACCCAGGCGCCCAAACTCCAGGTTTAAAATGTCTTTTTCAAAACTTTAACTACTAGTGGAGTTTATGCAGTTTCCTACAACACAGCTGAACTGGATGCTTTGGAATCTTCTTGACTCTCCACCCAGCCCGTCGGCCACATACTATCCCACACTTCCCTTTGAGTGAACTGGAGAAACATTTCCTCTTTGTCTTCTGCTACTGCCCAGCTCAGATCGCTACACCCCTACTTCTCTCTTTTGGGGCCTGCACTAGAACTTCTGATCATGGGTCGCTCCTTCCAGTTTATCTATCACCGGCCCCTATCTCCACCCTTAACAATCAAGGCTTTAGCTGGCTCCCCAGTGTCCACAGGATCAAGTCCAAACTGTCTGGTCTGACATGTTAGTAGCTTCACAACCTCACCCTAGTTTCCTCATCCAGCCTCATTTCCCCAACTTCCTCCAAATTCTAGCCACAGGGAGTGCCTCACGGTTGGCTGAACACACATGCACTTTCATGACTCGGTTTCTTCCTGAAGATTTGCCCAGCCTTTCTGCCTAGATTCATCTTCCATATTTAATTCTTGGAGACCCCAAATGAAGCCGTTCCCGACCAATCATCCACTCCTCTGTGCTCCCGTAGCACTCTGCCACAACCTATGCCACAGCAATCATCCCTAAGTACTCACAAGATCTTGGAGCTTCAAAATGGGAATGAAATTCTTTTGAACACAGACTTCTTTGTTATGTTTTTCAAGAGTAAAGCACCATTTAAGAAATAGTCTGGCTTATGATATGAAGGTGGGATAAACAGCAGACTATATATTAGAAACAAAAAATACTACACATGAGGACCACTTCGGTTATCCCACAAAATTTGCCACAAGTCATTTAGTATTAAGATGAATGCAAGACCCTTAACTGTGTTACCTATTAAGTAACATACTAGGGGCGCCTGGGTGGCTCAGTCAGCTAAGCATCTGACTCTTGATTTCAGCTCAGGTCATAATCCCAGGGTCATGGGATTGAATCCCGGGTCTGACAGTGCAGACCCTGCTTGGGATTCTCTCTCTCCCTCTTTCTGCCCCTCCCCCTGCTCACATACTTTCTCTCTCAAAATAAATAAACAAACATTAAAAAAATAACATACTCCCTTGGTTGAAATATGGTTTTGAATTTCTACTTTAACTGCAAAGTACAACTTAAAATTCTTAAAAGTTTTATATGGTGACATATACACCTCTGTCAATTATATTAATTATACTACACCCAGCAATTTCATTGTATGTGGTTGCAGGTTCCAAGAACAATTAAAAAAGCACAGATCGTTTTGGGTTGTTTGGTTTGTTGTTGTTGTTTTAGAGAGAAAGAGAGCACGAGCGATCAGGGGAGAGGGGCAGAGGGAGAGACAGAGAATCTCAAGTGGGCTCCACACTGCAGGACATGGGGCTCGATCTCACAATCCTGCGATCATGACTTAAGCTGAAATCAAGAGTTGGCCGCTCAACCGACTGAGCCACTCAGGTGCCCCAACAGAGAGTGTTGAGCAGTTCGTTTTCCTTTTTTGAACGCACAAAATGAGAATTTGGAAGAAAACATAAGGGAAAAGCTTTGTAACACCAGATTTGTCGATGATGTCTCGGATACGACACCAAAAGGCAGGGAAAAAAGCAAAAATAGATAAAGGGGACTACATCAAAATTTTAGAACTTCTATGCATCAAACAACATGCTCCATGGCGAAAAGGCAACCCATGGAAAGGGAGAAATTATTTAAATATTGTAAATTGTATAACTGAATAGGGATATGTATATATATAGATAAATATATACTTTATACATTACATTATGTATATTCTTTATATAGATACAGTTAAATCACAACTCTACAGATCTATAGCTGTACGTCAATCCATCTACCCATATATCCTACTCACAGGTTGTTGACTTATAGATAAAGACAACAGGTTTATCTATCTATCTCCAATAAGGATCTATCCATATCTATCTCTATCTGACAAGGATTAACATCCAGCATATATAAAGAACTCCTCAACAACAAAAACCCAAGGAACTTGATTAAGAAATGGGGAAAGGACTGGAATAGACATTTCTTCAAAGAAAATATACAAATGGCCAACAAGCTTGTAAAGAGGTGCTCAGCACCACTGAATCATCAAGGAAATGCAAATGAAAACCACAATATCACTTCACACCTGTCAGGATGGCTGCTATAAAAACAAACAAACAGAAAAACAGAAAAAACAAGGGTTGGCAGGGATGTGAAGAAACCAGAACCCTTGTGCCCTACCGCTGGAAACATTAAATGGTGCAGCCTCTATGGAAAATAGTAGAGTGGTTCCTCAAAAAAAATTAAAAATAGAATTACCACATGATCCAGCAATTCCACTTTTGGGTACATACCCCAAAGAACTAAAAGCAGTTGTCTCAAAGAGATAGTTTTACACTCATGTTCACTGCCACACTGTTCACAAAAACAAAAGGGTAAAAGCAACCCAAGTGCCCATCAGAGATGACTAGGTAAAATGTGGTTTGTATATGCCATGGAATATTATTCAGCCTTAAAAAAGAAGGAGGGGCGCAATCCGTTAAGCGTCTGACTTCAGCTCAGGTCATGACCTCGCTGTTCATGGGTTGGAGCCCTGCAACAGCCTCTGTGATGACACAGAGCCTGGAACGTGCTTTGGATTCTGTCTCCCTCTCTCTCTGTCCCTCCCCTGCTCGCACTTTGTCTCTCTCAAAAATAAATAAAAATTAAGAGAAAAAAAAAAGGGGGAATTGACACAGGTAACACAACAGATGCACCTTCAGGACGTGATGCTAAATGAAATAAGCCAGTCACAAAAAGACAAATACTTGTACGGCATGAGTCCACTTACACGAAGCACCTAGAGTGGTCAGACTCCTAAACACACAAAGTAGAGTGGTGGCTGCCAGGGGCTGCAGGGTGGAAGAACGGGGAGCTGTAATCCAAAGGGCACAGAATTTCAGTTGTGCAAGATGAACAGGTTCCAGAGGTAGGTTCGCTCAACAGCGTGACTGCACTAAACAATACTAAACTGTACGCTTAAAAACGGTTAAGACGGCAAATTCTACGTTATGTGTAGTTTACCACAATTAAAAATGTTTTAATTAAAAATAAATTTAAAAATGTTTTAAGTAACAACTTTAGAATAACCTAACACTAGGATCTTCCCAATATAAAAGCTGTCTATAAGAAATGCAGCATTTCATAAGGAAACAGATAAATTGTTACAATTCCATGGCTGAAAACGCTAAATACTGTTGCTTGCAGAAATGGAAAAATACTGGGGCGCCTGGGTGGCTCAGTCGGTTAAGTGTCCGTATTCGGACATGTCATATTCAGGTCATGATCTCATGGTTCGTGCGTTCGAGTCCCACGTCGGGCTCTGTACTGACAGCTCGGAGCCTGGAGCCTGCTTCGGATGCTGTGTCTCCCTCCCCCCTCCCTCTCCCCTCCCCTGCTCACACTCTGTCTCTGTCTCTCTCTCTCTGTCTCTCTCTCTCCAAAATAAAAAAACATTAAAAATTAAAAAAAAAAGAAAAGAAAAGAAATGGAAAAACACCTGAGCACTTGAATAAAGAAAAGGCAGAAGTATAAGGAGGAAAGGCCTGCCCTGTGCAAGTTGAATTAACCGTTATAAAACCTAGTGGGAAGAAGAGAAAAGGAAAAATAAAGATTCTTTGGCAACTGAGCAGTGTCTCACAATCTCAATCCTGTAACCGGAAAGTGATTCAAATGGACAAACCCAAGACAAAATGTTCCAAAGGCTGGATTATAAACCAACTCGCTGCACCGAAAAGCCCAGACTTGTCCACCACCAGCCTGACTACCTTGCTGGCCCATGGACCCATTAGAAGCCACAGTATCGGGGAGAACACCTGCTTTCCCAGGGTCTCGGGGAGCCTCTCCAAGCCCTCAAGTGGAAGCCCCAGGCTGTAGAATGGGCACCAGCACTACCTTTAAAACACAAGCTGAGAATCACTAGCCTACGTGGACTGCTTGCTTCCCAGGTGCTAGCACCATACAAGATGCTGTGCAAAGAGCAATCTTACCTAATCGTCACGGCAGTCACACAGTCAGCAACGACCCCATTTTCCGTAAGAGGAAACTGAGGAACAGAGGAGCTGGGTGCTACCTCCAAGGCCACACAGCAGGTACAAAGTACAGCTGAGATAGGAACCTGAGGCCGGACTCCAGTTTCCTCAGTCCCCACCTATCAGACCTAGACAGCAAAATGCTGGGGGCTGGAGTTTGAATCCACTTCTCCCGTGAACCTGCTATACGACATTACGACAGGTTACCTGCAGGGTCTTGGTTTGTTCAACTTTAAAAGAACAACCTTGGGGCGCCTGGGTGGTTCAGTTGGTTAAGCGGCCGACTTCGGCTCCGGTTATGATCTCAGTGTCCGTGAGTTCGAGCCCCATGTCGGGCTCTGTGCTGACAGCTCAGAGCCTGGAGCCTGCTTCAGATTCTGTGTGTCTCTCTCTCTCTCTCTCTCTCTCTCTCTCTCTCTCTGCCCCTCCCAGACTCACAATCTTGTCTCTGTCTGTCTCTCAAAAACAAATGAACACACAAAAAAAATTAACAAATGTTATGCCATATCTATAAGCAAACTCTGCAGTGCCTTATCAGGAGCCCCAAAGAGATTATCACAGGTCCTTAGTAGTAAAGGTATTAGGAACCATGCCTGCAGCACCTACAAACTACAAACACATAATAGCATAACATATAAGATGTTCTCCAGATGAATATGTTTAAGCCCACCTTTTCCTTGAAAAAGGAAACAAATTCCATATAATAACTATATGCAGTATCAACCTGAATTTATACATTATACTGGCTATAGTCACATTGGTGTGAATTTCCAGCAGGTTATCACACATATTTTTTTCAATCCTCTGAGCTAAATGAAATAGTATAAAGAAACAATATAAGTATTATTATCAATAAGTCCATCCATAAAATTGGTAGGTTCATTAGTTTCTGTTATGCTTAAACCTATTTCCTATGCATAGTCTTGAAAAGAAATTTGTTTTAAAAAGCCCACCCTATATATTACTTTATTCTCCTTAAAATACAAACTTTAACAAAACTTAGCTTCTTAACAGTTTTTAAGGAAGTGACTTTCCTCCTTTTTATTTTATGAACTAAACTCTAATTTTGGTGATTGATAAATTACACCAGTGAGCATGCCATACTCGTTAAAAGAATGAAGAAAAAAATAAGTATGGTAGAACCTACAGCGGTTGTTTTAAATTCAGATTTTTAAAGAGGCCAAGATTAGTTTGTAAAACTTTGTATCAAATTTCCCACTGCCAAGGCACTTTGGGTTAAAGTACTATTCAAGATCAGGAGAAAGTGTTTTGTTCCTTCTCCTGCTTATTTAAGCCAATCCATTTAATATTTCTGAAGACTGGGGGGTGCCTGGGTGGCTCAGTCAGTTAAGCGTCTGACTTCGGCTCAGGTCATAATCTCACAGTCCGTGAGTTCGAGCCCCGCGTCGGGCTCTGTGCTGACAGCTCAGAGCCAGGAGCCTGCTTGGGATTCTGTGTCTCCCTCTCTCTCTGCCCCTCCCCAGTCACGCTGTCTCTCTCTCTCAAAAATCAATAAGCCTTGAAAAAAAATTTTAATATATTTCTGAAGACAACTGGCATGTTGTTCCCCAAGATTCAATCACGTACTGCCCTTCACACCCCGGTCCCCACGAGGCAAAACAAGCACGGGATCATGTGGCGACAAGAAATCCTCAGGCTCCTGAACCACCCACCTTACCTCAGACTCATCTGTAGATTCTTCGAGAGACTCAGTTTCCTGCAAAGCACAGAGGGGGAGAACGGTCAGAAGAGGTGACAAAGGAATAAAATATAACATATTTTTGAGGGAAAACGGTCACCACTTCCCCGCCACCAACACCCACCTGCCCTGCTGGGAGGTAATTTGCAACCACAGTTGAAAGGACTCCACATGGTGTGACCCTCCTAGGCCTCCCTCCACTTCCCGTGCGTGGCAGGACTGAGACGGTCACTCTGGGGCCACTCAGACCCACTGCTCCTGCTGACCTCCCTTGGGTGGTCAGCAGGCTGACGAATGACCGCGGGAACTGTCATGGGAAGACACAGAAGGCTCTTTCCTTCGCTAAAAATGGAAACGGGTCCAGCAAAGCAGCCTTACTGATCACGGAAGGGAAGAGGAAGCTGCCGTCTCAAATTATCCGTGAGCCAATTTTTATACTGAAAAGCCCTTGTGCTATTAATTACTATGCTATTTCTGGTTGAGTCAAAATGATGGTCTTGCTTAAACAGCTTTTTACAAAAGAATTCCCCTAGAGTGGTACCTATCAGCCGTTGTGCAAACAAGCTGTATAATTTACATCCACTCTTTAAACCATTAGCCAGAAGACGAATTCTGCCATTTAACACAGTTTCCCTCTTGCTAGAGCATGAATCTTGCTGTTCTGGAGAAAACAAAGCAAAAAGGGAAAAATTGACTCGATCCTGCTAATCTCTCACCTGTCCACTGAAAGAGAGAATCTGCTGATGCCACGCATCCTCAAAGAGGTCAGCAAAATGAAGATTTACTTAACGTACTTATAGATATCAATAGCAATAAAAGGTTACAACTAATATGCTGACACTGAATGTAAGCATTTTCCAACAATCCATGAGCTATACAAGAATGAAAAAAATGGGGCAAGGACATCTTGGAAAGTACTAATATTTTTCAAGGAAAAAAATTAACATTTTAACAAAAGTTAGATGCTTCTATTACTCAGTTCTGGTTGCGAAGCAGGCTAAACACAAATCTGGTGTTTGCACACATTTTAATTTCATTCATAGGAAATTCCTAAGAACCTTGCAGGTGACAGGCTGCCTCTGCAACAGCCTTGTGGACGATACGGTACTTGCTCTGAGAGGCCATCTGTGAAACGGGGACGAATGTGACTTGTGATTAAGAATTTTATTGTACTTGTGCCATTAACCACGGTGAACATGAGAATCTCCTCCACACCCCGACGCGGTAAGGTTCTTCTAAGTACTAGAAAATGCTTATTAATTTGGAGCTACGATCTCGCCATAGGAACTTTTTGTTCTTGGCACCAAAAAGACACATAAAAAAATCCAATTCTTCTACTACTTGACAGTTCTCCAGAGAGTTAATGACACGTATCATGCCTGCCCTTCTAAATTGTTTTTCCTCTGTGCTAACCATCCCCAGATCCTGGTTCTCATCCACTTACCACCGTGATCCTTCTCTTCTGGACACACTCCATTTATTATTAACAGTCACTATTCTGACATCTTTACTGAACATCTATTATATATATCCCACAATGCTAAATGCTTTGTACCCAGCATCTTAGAATTTCCTAATGACCCCTGAGGTAAGAACACTGAGGCTTAGAGGCTGAACTTAACGACTTCTGACACCCTTTCCGGCCCTGACTGTCCCTGAATAGTAAGTTACTAACATTCGAGAAACAAGGCTTTGAAGACCATGCCAATGACCTGCCCCTAGATTTCTATCCCCAGCTCAAGAACTTTAAAGGAACACTGGATTACTCTTTTCAGAAAAGTGCCATTAAACCTAAGGAAGGTTTTTTGGGTTCTTTTTTTTTTTTGAGATACATTCATATAGACACATAGGGTAAAAGGACAAATGTTCCATTTACGTTCTTCGTTAAAACCAAAGCGTTAAGTCTCCACACACCAATTTCAACCAAAAGCTCAACATCAAATTATATTCTTTTTAAGTCTCCACCCACCGACTTCAACCAAAAACTCAAAATCAAATTATATTCTTTTCTTTTAAATTTTTTTTAACCTTTATTTATTTTTGAGAGACAGAGTGTGAGCAGGGGAGGGGCAGAGAGGGAGAGAGAGAGAGAAAGAAAGACAGAATCTGAAGCAGGCTCCAGGCTCAGAGCTGTCAACACAGAGCCCGATGTGGGGCTCAAACCCACGATGAGATCATGACCTGAGCCGAAGTCGGAGGCGCAACCGAATGAGCCACCCAGGTGCCCCAAAATCAAATTATATGCTTGACTCTGCACCGAAAACCATGCGGTGGCAGGCTGTGATACCACGAGGCATGAGACTCTCAGAAACCCGAGCCTACAGAAGAAAACCGGTCTCTCACAGAAGCTTCCTGTGGCTGTTGGTACCAGTGAGAACATTTACTCCAGGACATTCTCAAACTTACCCCCGCTCCAGCATGAACCTCCCAAACTGAGCTGCGGCCTCAAGAAAAATTAACACTTTTGCCCGCAATCCTACCAAAGCCATGCAAGAGTGACTTCAGGAATGAGCCTGGTCTACTACCTCCTTGCTTCATCCACTCAAAAAGCCCCGCTGCTTAATGCCCTGGGGACTGAGGGGCAAATCGGAAGACATGAAGTGAAAAGTCCCAGAGAGGGCTCCAAAAGCCAGGCTGAAAGGTGGGAAAGGTTACGGTTTAGAAAGGGGCAGTGGTTTTCAACTGTTTTTAGCTTCATACTCTGTATCTTTCCAAGAACTTCAAACAAATCATGAAAATACAAGTTACAAAACTGTGCTGTTTTCTAAGTGAAATAAACCAGATACATACTGCAGGGTTCCAAGTACATGAGGCAGAAAGTAGAACAGAGCTTGGCAGGGGCTGGGGGGAGGATGGGGTGGGGGGCATAGCATAGGGTTTAACAGGTCCAGATGAGAAGTTCTGGAGATGGACGGTGGGGACAGCTGCACTGACAATGCCAATGCGCTTAAAAACGGTTAAAGTGGTGGGGCGCCTGGGTGGCTCAGTCGCTTGGGCGTCCAACTCTTGATTTCAGCTCAGGTCATGATCTCACGATTCGTGAGTTCAAGCCCCGCGTCGGGCTCCGGCTGGTGGTGCGGAGCCTGCTTGGGATTCTCTCTCTCCCTCTCTCTGCCCCTCCCTCTCTCACACAGTCTCTGTCTCTCTCAAAATAAATACAATAAAACTTAAAAAAAAAAAAATGGTTAAAGTGGTAAATACTACGCATATTTTACCACAATAATAAAACGGTGCTGTTCTGGTTGAAGCAAAAATGATGAGCTAGAAGGCACAGAGAGACAAGTATATAGCCAGATAAAATCTGGGCAACAGTGGAATGCTACCTTACCTTTCTGTTGCAAACCAATCCCCTAGACTCAAGCATATATCCAAACCTAATGATCTTGGTGCTTGACATGTGACCTCTTGAATCTATACACACTATTTGTTGGGGGAGGGTGCAGAATTTGGGGGAGAAATGGAGGCTGGAGCCTGAGGAAGGCCAGCTCCCTTGTCTGCAGGATGAAGAAACAGAGCAGAGACCAGTCTCTGGGCAATCAGCCTGGCCTGGGGATAGAGCTGAAACACTCAACGCTACACAGCCACCTTCTCTCCTTGCCAACAAACTGGGACACAGCTGAGCTTAATGGAAGACAGGGTGTGAGAGATCCCAACATGTGACACAGGCAGAGGCAAGAGGATATATTTTGTGTGATATGTACCTGCTATCCTGGTATCATCGAGCCCTCAATTTCTATGTAATTAATTTTTGTTTATTGTTATTTTTGAGGCAGAGACAGAGCATGAGTGGGGGAGGGGCAGAGAGGGAGACACAGAATCCGAAGCAGGCTCCAGACTCTGAGCTGTTGACACAGAGCCCGATGCAGGGCTCAAACCCATAAACTGTGAGATCATGACCTGAGCCGAAGTTGGACACTTAATGGACTGAGCCACCTAGGCGCCCTGAGGCCTCAATTTCTAAAAGCTCAAAGGAGTGCTCGCTTCGGCAGCACATATACTAAAAGCTCAAAGGAGCTGTGGCCAGTTCGGGGCACTCAGGCAGTAGGCTGCTTGAGTAGGAAAGATGAAAGAGTACATGGGGGGCTGACAAGAGTGGGCAGACTCAGGGTACCCCGCTTAACCCCCCACGGCTCAGCTCCAGCACTCATCATATTCTGCAAATGAAGGAAAATCTGGACATCTGCCCAGTGTGGAAAAAGGGACCAGCCAGGCCACCCAGTGACCCAGCCCCAAATCTGACTTCGCATCACAATCGCATAAGGTCAGTTTGGGGAATTGGGTAGGACCCACGCAAACATGCCATCTTCACAGATGTGGATTTGTTGAGTTGAAATAAGAGCCTAGAATCACAAGCATCTGGGAACAAGAACACCGAGGAGGACCAGGTCCCCGGCAGAAACAAAGGCAACTGTGACTGAACAGCTAAGAATGGGGAATGCATGAAACGCAGAGCCCCAGATTGGATGAGTGCTCCCTCCCAAGGTGGTAACGTGGGTACTGGGGCGACTGCTAGTAATCAGATAGTGATGCCGGACTCCAGCCAATCAGCCCAGACAAAGATGAGCAGAAAAACTTATAAGGCAATAACCACATCTAGCTAATTTGTGACTACACTTTAGTTACACAGTAAACAGTGGATCCTCTAAAAATTTCCCGGACTCTGTGCTTTTAGCAACTGCTTGTTTGGGGCTTTATTTTTCCTTTAGTTATCAGTCAAATTGCTTTCAAAAGATCTTTATCAAACTGTAAAAAAAGAGAATACAAAGTCCAAGTCTAGATAATAAACTCTAGTCCCACATATAAGGCACTTTGACCTGGCCACTTTAACATAATCTCATTTCAGACTCACAAGATTTCTAGAGTGTAAATGCCTCTGTCCACAGGCAAGTATTGGTTGATGTGATTTTTATTTTACACATGGGGCACACTCACATGGGTGTGTACGTGCTCATGAACTGTCATCTGATAATCAGTAAATGCTCTACAGTAAGGATAAAATTTCCCCAAATTCTGGGCTCCTGTGGCTCAGTTGGCTGAGCATCCAACTCTTGGTTTTGGCTCGGGTCATGGTCTCAAACCCCCCATTTGGGCCCTGCACTGAGCTTGGAGCTTACTGAAGGATTCTCTCTCTCTTCCTCTGACCCTCTCCTGCCCTCACACTGTCTCTTAAAAAAAAAAAAAAAAAATCCTCAATTCTAAAACGCACAGGGAAAATTCAAAAAAGAAACTCTCCTCTCCTGTCAAGGAATAGATGGTCAAATATTTTAATAGACCAGGTTCCCTGATGGTTGGTAGGAAAGATGAAAGGGTACCCGGGGAGCTGGCAGAGTAAGGAATTTAGGAAATGTCATCTACAATACATTTGAATGAATAACTCTTGAAAGTTTCAAGTGAAGCTAACATAACACAAATTCTACTGCATCTCACTTACAATTTGACATCTTCAATTTAGAAGGCCATTCATTCTCCTCCCGAATAAATTCATTTAAACATTTTACTAAGCACCTAGTACCTGTAAAGCACTAGCCCTGTGAGAGATGCACGCATGAGTGAGCTCTGTCCTCGTTCCTGAGGACTCAGCAGTCTGTAGTAGACATAAGACAAATATACAAACAACCAGACTCCAAGCAGAATGTTATTCATAAGAGAGGTCTCAACAAATACTGTTGGGCATCCATGATCATGAAGGTCAACTGTAAATCATTTTGGAACTAAGTAAAACTACTGGTTAGAAAATTCCCAGGCAGAATACAGGGTGTGAGTCCTTTCTCCAAACTATACACATGTGGTTATTTCTGTGAACTCCCTTTCCTGTACTCAGCATAAAGACCTCCCAGTGCCTTAAAAAAATGTTCAATCATGTCCAAAAAAGTGATTTCGTAGCTTGAGAGCCCATGAACGATTTTACATTATGTTAATTCAATACAGATCTTATTACTTTGGTTCTTTCTAAAATTAAAGGGTAAAAAAAAAAAAAAAAGCAATCATCAAAGAATACAAGGCTCAGAAAAGTTAAGAGGAGAGGGGCGCCTGGGTGGCTCGGTCAGTTGAGTGTCTGATTCTTGATTTCGGCACAGGTCACCACAATCATGAGATCGAGGCCTACACTGGGCTCTGTGCTGAGCATGGAACCTACTTGAGATTCTCTCTCTCTCTCTCTCTCTCTCTCTCTCTCTCTCTCTCTCTCTCTCCCTCTCTCTCTCTCTCCCCCCCCCCGACTCGTCCCCTGCTCACTCTTTTTCTAAAATTAGAAAATAATAAATAAAAATTAAAAACAAAGAAAAGTTAAGAGATTTATTTTTGGCTTGCTCATCATGGAGGCAGTCTGCATTTCCAGTGCATGATGCCAAGAAAAAAGCTTCCTCTGCCCTAACCTGTCATCACAGCTCATTTTAATACCCATCTCAGGTCTGAAAGTTTTTTAGGGGGAAAAATTAGGTCAAGACTTTCTAAGAGGTTTGGGGTGCTTAGGTGGCTCAGTCGGTTGAGCGACCGACTCTTGATCTCGTCTCAGGTCGTGATCTCACAGTTTGTGGGTTTGAGTCCCGCATCGGGCTCTGCCCTGACAGTGGGGAGCCTGCTTGGAGTTCTCTCTCTCTTTCTCTATGCCCCTACCCGACTCATGCTCTCTCTCTCTCTCTCTAAAAATAAATAATTTAAAAAAAAGATTTTCTAAAAGGTTCAAGGGGGCCGAACAGAACAATTAACAAATTTATTTAACTCCACTTTTATGCACTTTTAGCTTTCAAAACTCTGTAGACACAAGGCCAGATTTCAACAGCTCCCTACCGCACAAATCAACCAGGGTGAGAAAAATCTAACCATTTTTAATCTAAAAGAACTGATAACATAGGTACGATTATTTACCAGCTTTAAAAAAACAGAACGACAATTTGTGAATGTCTGCTTCTTTCTGCCATTGACAATGGACCACTGGTCTTTTTGAGAATGACCCTGTCGGGGAGATGAATGCCTGCTTTAACTATATTCAGGCTGTTGAAGTGTCAAAGGTGAAATTATGACTTGAAGGAAATTTATTAAGGTGATAAGGTTCATTCTACTTCATAAAGTAAAAAAAAAATTAGAATTAGGTTCTCAAGTATTTTTTAAGAGGTGGGGTGTTCTAGTGGGAAAAAAACATGAGCTCTGGAAAACACATTTCTATTTGGAAATAGAAGATTGGAAATTTATTACACACATTAGCCTGAGTAAATTACTTATGTTGTCTGAATTTCCAGTTGCGTATGTGTAAAATTCAATCATTTAACACATATTGTGGCACTACTCTAGGTGTCAGGCAAACAGCAGTGAACAAATTCTTTCCGTCATGAAGTTTATGTTCAAATGGGGAGAATATACAGAAATGAACACAGAAACACACAGGACAAATAAGTAGAAACTTTAAAACACACTATGTCAGATGGTAATGAGCACTAAGGAGAAAAATAATGCAAGGAAGAGGTCTCAAAGAACAATCAAAGGTCTCACTCAAAAAGATAACACGTGGACAAAGATGTGAAGGAACCCCGGAAGAAAGCCCTGGATATATGAGGTCAATAAAGGGTGTAGCATGAGCAAAGGCCCTGAGGTAGAAACGGGCCAGCCTGTTGAAGGAACAGTAAGAAAGCCAAGTATAGCTGATGCAGAGTGACAAAAGGGGAGAAGAGAAGAGTAGAAAATGAAGTCAGAGAAAAGGAATAAGGAACAATTGGGCAAGGTCCTGTAGGGCAACTAGGGTATTATAAAGGAGTCTGACTTTCCCTCAGAGTGTGATGGGAAGCCACTGGCAGGCCTGGAACATAGGAGGTGCTGGTCCTGACTTATATATCAGAACAAACATTCACCACACAGAATTACTTTGTGAGGACCAAATGTGATGTGAAGGCTTTACACTGAAAAGTACCATCAAAATTCAAAGCATACTTACTATATCACTAACTTTCTATGTGTGTTTTTATATCAGACAGCTTTGCCAAACTTCTGCACAAAACAGCAGTAAATACTGAGAGCAACTCTCTCCATCTCTACTACCCTGTATCTAAGGTCTTGGCTTTTGGTTTTACTTATTTTTGAGAGAGAAAGAGCGTATGCAGGGAAGAGGCAGAAAGAGAAGGGGACAGAGGATCCGAAGCGGGCTCTGCACTGACAGCAACAAGCCCAGTGTGGGGCTCGAACTCACAAACCGTGAGGTCATGACCTGATCTGAGTTCGGACACTCAACGGAACGAGCCACGCAGGCACCCCGTTTGGGTTTGAAATCAAACAACAAATAAGCTGTTATTTCCACCAGAAAGACCAACAGTGTGAAAACCAATCTCACCACTATCATCAAACCCAGCAATGACTCACGAAGCTGCATGTGCTTAACAAGCATTTTTCCTTTGAAGTGACTGAATCAAAAAAAGGAGGCTTCGGTGGCTGGTAGCAACACTCCTATTACCACAATGACCACCCAAACCAAATTTCTACTTTATTTCTTAATTACTGATGTATATCAAATGTACTTAGGGCAACTCTGCATTACATAAATGAAGTATGTTACAAGTGGTATTCTTAATACCACTGATAATAAATTATCAAGTAGCTAAACTTCTTTCATTATGGTACAGCTCATCATACACCACTTTTTAGAGACAATTATGGAAAATGATGGCCTTGTTAATTTGTAAGGAAAAACTGTGCCAACCTGAAATGACCCTGTAGATGGACAATTAGTTCTGGCCTTTGCCCTTTGCTGTCTTCTTGATAGTACTGTGTCATTTCAACTAAGCTTTGATTACCACTATCACGTGTATGAAAATAACTCTTTTGCCTTCACTATCTACTACTCTAAACTCCAACCCCACATAGCCATGTGTGGGCTGGCATTGCCATCTGATGTTCTGTCAGCAACAAAGAATCTCATGTAACTTTTACTGAGCCCTACTTTTACTAAGCACTTTAACTGGTGTGCTTATTCTACCCTCTAACTTATTTACTCTCCAAGAATGTTACTCTTATATCTCCATCTTATATTTAAAGTTAAGTAACTAGCCCAAAGTCACATATTAAGAAAGAGAACCAAAGGCGCCCGGGGGGGCTCAGTCGGTTGGGTGTCCGACTTTGGCTCAGGTCATGATCTCACGGTCTGTGGGTTCAAGCCCCACGACGGGCTCTGTGCTGAGAGTTCGGAGCCTGGAGCCTGCTTGGGATTCTGTGTCTCCCTTTCTCTCTGCCCTCCCCCGCTCGTGCTCTGTCTCTCTGTCTCTCTCTCTCAAAAAATAAAATAATTAAAAAAAAAAAAAAAAAGAAAGAAAAGAAAAAAGAGAACCAGCACTGGAGCCTAGGCATTTTTGCTCCAGGACAAATGCACTTAACCACTGCTGCACGTCACAGCTGACTTAGCTTTGCACCTAAAAACAATAGGTACGAAACAAAATTCATCATCTACTCTCTCCTGGCCCTCCTGCAAACCAACTCTCACTGTCTTCACTTCGACGCTTCCCAAGGGCAGTCAGTTCCTGGGACAACCAGGCTGCCTTCCAGCCAAAATTTCACTGAAGACAGGTCACAGGGGCAGCGACAAAGCAAGGCCGCCCCTCCAAAGCCGGGGGTGTGTCGGAGAGCTTTCCCCGGGTGCCCTCCAAGAGCAGCCATCCCACCCTCTCCTCTGCTCCCCGAAATGGCCTTTCGCCCCTCGCGCGTCCCGCGGTGGGCCTGCCTCGCCCTCTGGCAGCTCCGCACTTCCACACACTCGGCTCCGAGCCCGGATCACCTCACCTCGCCTCTCCCTCCCCGGCCTAACAGTTGCAGCATTTACCTGCCCCTCTGCTTCCGCCATGATGCAGCCGGAGAGTCACATGACAGACCCGGAAATGAGAGAAACCGAGACTCTGGAAACAGGGGTTGCTGGGAAATGTAGTTTTAGCAGCCTCTGAACCGGGGCGTCATTTGGTGCATCTCTGCTTCTGACTTTCCCAGCTCAATGGAGATGGCCTCTGGAGAATCTGAACAAAACCGTTGTTGATTTCATGATTTATTTTTTTGCTGTTCTTACTGGTTCCATGATTATGACATTATTTACTAATATTCGCTATGTATGAAGCCCTGGGGTTATAGTTTTGCAAACATTTTCTCATTTAATACCCCCAGCAATCCCTAGTGTTACCCCTATTTATAGAGGAGAACACCATGGCTCAGAGGTCACACACCTGTAAGAGGCAGAACTAGGATTAGAATGTGGCCATCTCTGGGGCACCTGGGTGCTTCAGTCGGTCAAGCATCAGACTTTGGATCAGGTCATGATCTCACAGTTCCTGAGTTCCAGCCCCACATAGGCTCTCTGCTGACAGCCTAGATCTGATCTGGAGCCTGCTTCTGATTATCTCTCGCTCTCTCTCTGCCCCTCCCCCACTCTTCTCTGTCTCTGTCTCTCTCTCTCTCTCTCAAAAAATGAATACAACATTTAAAAAGTTTTTTAAAAAATAGAATTTGGCCATGTTTAATGCCAAAGACTCTATGATTAGCAAATGCTTCCTAGTCTAAAAGGTGTCTTGTCCTTTTTAACAAATATATTCAATGAATATAAAGCATAAATCAGTCCTTGCAGTGGAGAACCAGGTAAGAACTTATATTTTAAAAATATTTGGCTTGCTTGTACTGCTTGCTGCTTTCATTTGACATCTTCTTTTGGGATCTGTACATTGAAATTTAAAACAAAAAAATCTCCATTGTTTAAATTAGTTGTTAAACTTTTATAAGATATGTTCTATAGTTAAATATTTAAGATAGAATATAAATTTATCCTTGGTAAAATCTGTAAAACCATTGTCTTTTGTCCATCCTTTAAAACGAATGATCCCCCCACCATGTTTCTGAACATTATAAAACTCTCCTTCCTAATCCTCAGGAATTTGCAATATCTTACCCAAAAACAGACACTTTCTTCTTTCCAATCATCTCCAGTAATTCATAACTAGAAAAAGGTGCCACAAATGGCAGCACGTGGTGGGTGCCCGGTGCCCTTTTTGCCCCCGTGCCTCATTGACTCCAACTTACAAGGAAGGCATGGAAGGAGGTCTCTAACTATAACCTGGTCAACCCATGATTCCCATGGCCTAAGTGACCTCATGCGAGACACTTGTCTTCTCTCCAGGGCCTGAATGACCTCTTCCTCTAACACTTGCTTGTGTCCCTCTCCCAGTCTGCTGATCACTCAGTCACGAAGGATTGATGAAAGGCCAACCCAAGGCATTTAGATATCCATAACCAAGCACCGAGTACTCCGAGTTTTGACCTTTCCAGTCTGAGTTCCTAAGATCTCTTGCAAAGCAACCGGGACCCAAACATTGCTCAAGTTCCACTGCTTCATGTCTGACAGGAAGCTTTACACAGACTAAAAAGGTGCAGGAAACCTCAGTTCAGCCTCCACGGAAGAAAGAAATAAATAAGTCTAGCCCTTCTACCAAATTCTAATTTTGCCTTTTCCCACTATGATCTAGACACACCCATAAAACTCTAGCGGGTCTAATTAAAGATGTAGCCAAAGTTTCTGCAGATTATCCTCTGCTCATGCAAACCTCAGAGACTCTGGAGTCCCCAAGTCTGCACCCGTTCAGTATAATCTCTTGACTATAACAAAATATGATGAGCGTTGGATCTTCTGTGTCCTTTTGGACAGACCAGAAAGTGAAGAGACAGAGATACAGAATGATGAATGAGAGGAAGAACCCCACTACAGGATAGCAGGTTCACACTGTGCCTGTGGGCAAGATGAAATTCATCTGTGATCTCAGAGCCCCAAGTTTCCTCCTATGAAATGAGAGTTTTTGGCTCCCTTGTCTAAGAGATCTTCTCACCTCCTGCTACTGAAAGCGTGGTCCACAGACCAGCAGCATCAATATCACCTGGGAGCCTTTTAGAAATGAAGTTTAGGGCCCCTCCAAAGATCTAGAGCCAGAAGCTGGGTTTTAATATCTCCCCAGGGTAAATATATGAACATTAGAGTCTGAGAAGTAATTAGCCCAACAGTCTTTCATTCTTTGGCAAATCACTTTTTTTTTTTTTTTTTTGCCCATCAGTCCACCCTCCCACCTTTAAACTGTGGAGGCTGGGGCACCTGGATGGCTCAGTCGGTTGAGCATTAATGTTGGCTCAGGTCATGATCTCACGGTCTGTGAGTTGGAGCCCAATGTCAGGCTCTGTGCTGACAGCTCAGAACCTGGAGCCTGCTTCGGATTCTGTCTCCCTCTCTCTCTCTGCCCCTCCCCCACTTGTGTGCATGCACACACTCTCTCTCTCGCTCTCTCTCTCAAAAGTAATGAATGAATAAGCTTAAAAAAACAAACTGTGGAGGTAAAAGTAAGAATAAATATTTTTCTCAAACTCACATGGAAAATTCACCAGGATAGACCACAGTCTTGGCCATTAGACACACGTCAACAAATTCAAAAGAACAGAAGTCATAACACTCCTCCTCACAGACCACAATCGGATTAAACTAGAAACCAATAACAGAAAGAGAACTGGAAAATCCCAAATACACGGAATGTAAACAACACTTCTAAATAGCAAATGGGTCAAAAGATAAATCTTGAGAAATAATCTTAAGCATTTTTGATTACATGAAAATGCAAACACAACTTATCAAAAATCGTGGCATGCAGTAAAAGCAGTGTTTAGAGGGGAATTTATAGCATTGAATGCATAATTTAGAAAAAAAGAGAGACATCTAAAATCAGTAACATAAATTTCCCCATTAGGAAAAGATGAGCAAATTAAATCCAAAGCAACCAGAAGAAAAGTAATAAGAATTAGAGCAGAACAATGAAAACAAAAACAAAAACAAACAAACAAACAAACAAAAAATCAACTGGGAAAATCAACAAAACAAAAAGATGCTTCTATGAAAAGATCAATAAAATCAATAAGGCAGGCTAACTAAGAAAAAGAGAGGGCATAAATTACTAATATCAGATATGAAGGCGGAGACGTCAATACAGATTCTGTATTAAAAGGATAATAAAGGAATACTGTGAATAACTTTATGCCCACAAATTTGATAATCTAGATGAAATGGGCCAATTCCTTGAAAGATACAATCTTCCAAAAGCACCCAGGAGGAAATAGACAATGTTATATCTATATCTATTTTTAAAAAATCAAATCAATAGTTAATAACCTTTCAAAAGGCCTACATATGTTACCGGTGAATTATACTGAAAATTTACAGGAGAAATCATGCCAATTCTCCATAGCCTCTTTTAGAGGATGGAAGCAGAGAGAATACTTCCTAACTCATTCTATGAGGCCAGCATTGCCCTAATACCAAATCAGACAAAGACATTACAGGAAAAGAAAATGACAGACCAATATCTCTCATGAACATAGATTCAAAAATCCTCAACAAAATATTTTAAAAAATGTTTTTAACATTCATTCATTTTAGAGAACAGAGCACGATTGGGGGATGGGCAGAGAGAGCTGGACACACAGAATCCAAAGCAGGCTCCAGGCTCTGAACTTTTGGCACAGAGCCCAACGCAGGGCTTGAACTCAGGAAACATGAGATCATGACCTGAGCCGAAGTCAAATGCTTAACAAACTGAGCCACCCAGGCATCCGCCTCAACAAAATATTAACAAATCAGGTTTAAAAATGTATGAAAATATTAGAGACCATGACCAAGTTGGATTTATTTCAGGTATGCAAGACTGGTTCACATTCAAAAATCAATTAATGTAATCCATAAAATCAACAGACTAAAAAAGAAAAATCGCATGATCATATCAATAGATGCAGAAACACCTATTCACGATAAAAACTTGTGGTAAGCTGAAAATAGAGAGGAACTTTCTCAAGTTGATAAAGACTATCTACAAAAGACCTGCAGCTAACATAATACTCAAAGCATTCCCACTAAGACCAAGTACAAGGCAAGGATGTCCCCTCTCAACACATTGTTTCAACACCATTTAGGAATCAGCAAGGAAAATAAATAAATAAATAAATAAATAAATAAATAAATAAATGAAAGTTTATAGTTTGGAAAGGATTGGGAAGGAAGACATAAAACTGTCTTTGTTAGCCATTGGCATTAGCTGTAGAAAATCTGAAAGATTTGATCAAAACCTTCTGGAACTAATAAGCAATTATGGCAAGTTTGCAGGACACGAGTTTAGTATACAAAAGCTGATTGCTTCCCTATGTGTCAGCAACGAACAAGTAGAATTTGACATTAAAGACATGATACTATGGAGGGTATTATGCTATGTGAAATAAGCCAGGCAGAGAAAGACAGATACCATATGTTCTCACTCATATGTGGATCCTGAGAAACTTAACAGAAGACCATGGGGGAGGGGAAGGGGGAAAAAAAGTGACAGAGAGCGAAGGAGGCAAACCATAAGAGACTCTTAAATACTGAGACCAAACTGAGGGTTGATGGGGGGTGGGGGACAGGGGAAAATGGGTGATGGGCATTGAGAAGGGCACCTGCTGGGGTGAGTACTGGGTGTTGTATGGAAACCAGTTTGACAATAAATTATATTTAATATTGGGGCACCTGGGTGGCTCGGTCGGTTAAGCATCTGACTTTTAAAAAAAATTTTTTTTAATGTTTATTTTTGAAAGAGAGAGAGACACACACACACAGAGTGTGAGCAAGGGAGGGGCAGAGAGAAAAGGAGACACAGGATCCGAAGCAGGCTCCAGGCTTTGAGCTGTCAGCACAGAGCCCAACTCGGGGCTCGAACTCACGGGGCTTGAACTCAAGAACCATGAGATCATGACCTGAGCTGAAGTCAGACACTTAACCGACTGAACAACCCAGGTACCCCAAGTGTCTGACTTTTGATTTTGGCTCAGGTCATGTTCTCACAGTTGGTGGGAATGAGCCCCATGTCAGGCTCTGTGCTGACAACCTTGCTTGGGATTCTCTCTCTCCCACTCTTTCTGCTCCTCCCCCCACACATGTGCTTGCACTCCCTCTCTCAAAATAAATAAAAAACATTTTAAAAAAATCTTTAAAAAAATAAAGCACAATTCTTTTTATATTAGCACTCCCCAAATTGAAATATTTTTATATAAATCTAACAAAATATGTACAAGATCTATATAAGGAAACTATAAAACTCTGATGAATAAATTTAAAAAGAACCAGATAAATGAAGAGACATTCCATGTTCATGGATTGGGAGACTCAATATTGTCAAGACATCACTTCTTCCCAACTTGGTCTATAGTGTTCGTGCATTCCCAATCAAAATTCCAGCGAGTTACTTTATAGATACAGACTGATCCTAAAGTTCATAGGGGAAGCAAAAGACCCAGAAAAGGTAACACAGTATTGAATGAGAAGAACAAAATTGGAAAGCGGATGGTACCCAACTTCAAGACTTACTGTAAAACTATAGTAATCAAAACAAGGTAGTATTGGTGAAAGAACAGACAAATATATCATTGGAAGAAATGGAGAGCCCAGAAATAGACCCACATCAATATAGTCAACCAATCTTTGACGAAGGAGCAATACAATGGAGCAAAGATAGTCCCTTCAACAAATGGTACTGGAACAATTAGACAGACATTCACATGCAAAAAAAAAAAAAAAAAAAAAGAATCTAGACACAGACCTTACACACTTCATAAAAATTGCTTAAAATGAATCATAGACCTAAATGTAAAATGCAAAAATAAAACTCCCAGGAGATAATATAGGAGAAAACCTGGATGATTTGGGGTATGTGATGCATTTTTGCTACAACACCAAAGACATGATCCATGGAAGAAAGTGATGATAAGTTAGATTTTATTAAAATGTAAAACTGCTTTTGAAAAGACAATGTCAAAAGAATGAGAAGACAAAACACAGATGGGGAAGAAATATTTGCAAAAGATTTATCTGATAAAGGACCGTTACCCAAAATATGCAAAGAACTCTTAAAACAAAGAAAACAAAGCAAAAAAAATAATTAAAATATGGGCCAAAGACCTTAACAGGTACCTCACCAAAAAAGATACACAGATAGCAAATAAGCATATGAAAAGATACTCCATATCACACGTCAGCAGAGAAATACAAATCAAAAGAGCAATGACATACACAACTACACATCTATTAGAATGTCCAAAATCTGGAACACGGACAACACCAAAGGTCGGCAAGTTGTCCCATGTATTGCTGTTGGGAATCGTAATTGGTACAGCCACTTTGGAAGACAGTTTGTCGGTTTTTCACAAAACTAAACACACTCTTATTATACAACACGGGAACCATACTCCTTGGTACTTACCCCCCAAAACTGAAAGCATGTCCACACAAAAACCTGCGTAAAGACCCATTTATGGCAGCTTTAATCACAATTGCCAGCACTTGGAAGCAGGCGAGATGTTGTCCGGTGGGTGAATACACAACCATACATCCAGTTCAGTTACTGTATATAAACAAATTGTTTTAAGTCCAGACAACAGGATTTCACTCAGCACTGAAAAGAAATGAGCTATCAATAAATGAATAGACATGGAAGAAACCGAAGTGCATATTACTAAGTGAAAGAAGCCAATCTGAACAGTTCACATACTTCATGCTTCCACCTAAGTGACATTCTGGAAGAGGCAAAACTATGGAGGCAGTAAATTGATCAGTGGTTGCCAGGGCTGAGGAGCTGGGGGTGGCCTAGAGGGGGCTGGGATACATGGGAAGAATACTGAGGATTTCTAGGGCAGTGAAAATACACTGATGATATTATAATGATGAATATATGTCATTATACATTTGTCCAATCTCATAGAATAAGCATCAAGAGTGAACCCTGGTGTAAACTATGGACTTTGGGGGATAATGATGTGTCAGTGTATGTTCATCAGCTGTAACAAATGGACCACTCCGGTGGGGCATGGTGATAGTTGGGGAGGTGATGCGTGTGTAGGGCCAGAGGCATACATGAGAAATCTCTGTACCTTTTTCTCAATTTTATTGTGAACCTGAAAGTGCTCTAAAAAAAAATTCTCTCTCTCTTTTTTTAAGAAAATGTGATTTTCTGTACAATTACAGTGTGCATAGAGTAGTATCTTACCCATAGTGAGGATAGAAAATCCCAGTGGTTACTCTTTCCATGGTAATTTCTCATAAATGATCATCATTCTATGTATGTTAATACCTCACGTCTATGGACTTCTAAGGGGAATGGTGAAGATTAATTTCTTTGTAAAATGAAAAAGGTAATATGTAAGTGATCTGTCAATTATAACGCAGTAATGAATAAGAGAGAAGAGACTCCAGAAGGATTTTTTTCTTACGTTTACTGCAATACTTTCGAAGGATATTTTTCCAGATTTTCTATATAGGAGGAATACCTAAAGGTGAATTTTAAACATAATCTGGATTGTACTCTACAGTTCTGTGGCACATTTTAAAATTTATTAATATATCAAAAATGTAATTCTGCGTAAATATAGAGCTATATAGTTGTCAATGCTTGGATAGGCTTCTACTGAGTTGATTATCATAATTTATGTAGCCAACCCCTTACTTTTGAATAGTTGGATTGCTTTCAAATTTCACTATTATAAACTATATTGTGATAAGTGTTGTTTCTTTTTTTTTTTTTTTTTTTTTTTTTAATTTTTTTTTTCAACGTTTTTTATTTATTTTTGGGACAGAGAGAGACAGAGCATGAATGGGGGAGGGGCAGAGAGAGAGGGAGACACAGAATTGGAAACAGGCTCCAGGCTCCGAGCCATCGGCCCAGAGCCTGACGCGGGGCTCGAACTCACGGACCGTGAGATCGTGACCTGGCTGAAGTCGGACGCTTAACCGACTGCGCCACCCAGGCGCCCCAAGTGTTGTTTCTTTTAACACTTGTTTACTTAAATATTCCCTAAGAAAACTAAGAATTCCCTAAGAAATGGTATGGCTTGGTCAGAGGTCCCTTGAAGTTGTCTTAAAAGTTCTTTGGAAATATCAAGAAATGCCTAAAAACCATTTTTTGGAAATAGTCTAATGTGGTAATTTTGAATAATTTATGAAATCGTTTATTCATCCTTTGGATTTCCTACTTTATGTCTTACTAGGAAATAGTTCAGAGGCCATCTGTTTGGGTTTTCCCCAGACACAAACTGCTCATGTGCAATCCACTTACTCAACTTCTTTCACATTTTTGACAGAAAAGCACAAAACTAATTTTTTAACTTAAAGCATGAATTCAATCTGTTCAGAATCCAGGTGTTTAGCTGTGCCAAGCAAATGTATTATTTCATAGAGAATCTTTCATTTTCAGTCAAAAATTGGAGACATTAAATACATCCTGCCATTGGATCCAAATATCATTTGTGAAACCGGGTCCATTTTTCAGCAAGAATCCAATTTCAAGGTATGTTTGTGGAGCAAGACCCCTTCTCTTCCATACATCTCTTCCATGGCATCCTTCAAACACAAAGACTCTAAAAATTGAAAAAAGAAGAGGAAGAGAAGAGAAAAAGGAGGAGGAAGTTTCTACTGATCTAGGTAAAAGCAATGGCGGTCCCCAACTGTGTTCCAAAAGTTAACGCAACAAACCTGTTAATTCGTTGAAACTTAATCGCTTGTTTAGTATAAATAGTAATGTTTCTTAGCTAGAAAACAAATCCACAATCCTGTTGAATCTGTACATTATGAACAATAGGAATCACTACTGTTGCAGTCCTGGTAATTAAATTAAAAAACAAAACAAGGGGCGCCTGGGTGGCGCAGTCGGTTAAGCGTCCGACTTCAGCCAGGTCACGATCTCGCGGTCCGTGAGTTCGAGCCCCGCGTCGGGCTCTGGGCTGATGGCTCAGAGCCTGGAGCCTGTTTCCGATTCTGTGTCTCCCTCTCTCTCTGCCCCTCCCCCGTTCATGCTCTGTCTCTCTCTGTCCCAAAAATAAATAAAAAACGTTAAAAAAAAAATAAATAAAAAACAAAACAAAACACGCTATATGTTGGTTTAATAGTTTCGTATTTCCTTTGAATATTGGTTCATGAAGAAAACCTTTGTTTCTGCTTTTGTTTTTGTTCTTACCTCATTGTGTTTCTGCAGGACTGCGGTCATTTTTTTGGGATCTGATAACCACCACTTCAGGCATTCTTATCACAGAACAACACAAACTTAGTTACAGGCCCCTGACCCAGACATGAAGTTTAGGACCTTGTGATTGTCATTTAAGGAGAGGAATGTCTTTAACCGCCCCTAGAGAAATCCCCTCAAAAAGAGACCAAGGAGAACGTGTGCGGTTAATATTGCACATTAAAGTGAAGCCAGATCTGCATCTCAGGTAATCCCTGTTAGACTTTCATGTTGTATTTCCAGCTGGTTTGACAGCTGCTGGAGAAAAATAGTTTCCCTGGTCCTCATGATGTGTGGCAGCACCAGGGCCCATGGCCTGACATCCCTAGTTGATATATCATGAATTTCTTCTTTGACATACAAGTGCCTGGAAGGTAATAGAGGAACCCCATCACCAACAACCCCGGCTCCTCCCAGCCACCTCCCATGGCCATCTGAAGCACTCTTCCTCCATGCCTGTCCCTCACTCTGGTTCCTGTAGATTCTACTTCAAACTGGAATGTTCTGGCCTTGCTAATACCGTAAACCAACTCCTACCCTCTTCCCCTTATTTCATGCTACAGATCCTGCCCCCTCTTCTTTTCATTGTGCTTCAATGCCTGTCAATGGTTCAGGGGAGTGGAAAGGAGGAGAGGGAAAACTCTTTATGATAGGCTTGGCAATGGAAGAGAAAAGGATCCCCTACCATCGGTTGATACAGATCATAGAACTCCCTACACCAAGTCTGACCTTGGTTTTCCCTAGGTCTGTTTGTTGCAGTTGAGAAGTCCTAACAGCAGAGAAAGCTTGTTGTAAGTATTTATGATGTGTGCAGTAGATATTCACTGGATTGTCTGTTCAGCACCCTTTCTTGGGATTGGCATCCCTACCACCCTATGCCCGTGGCCCACTGCCCACAGGTGCCTGCAAAGTCCTTCCCCTCACTGGATTCAGTTTATTGATGTTTATCCCTTCCGTGGGATTTTTGGAATTAAGACTGAAAGAGGTCAAACTACTTCCTGATTCATTGAGATGTACTAGTTTTTTGTTGTCATTGAACCAAGTTCAAACTAGTGCTCTGATGTTGACAGTCCAAAAAGCACTGATATGCACACATGTGGGCTTTCTTCTCTAAACAATCTTTGTATCATATCTTCCCTGCTTTTTGCTCTAGTAAGAGGACTGTGGTAACCAGGGAACCAGTCTTGATTCTCAGACCTAAGTGATTAAGGGAGATTATCAGGATAGAGACAGAACTAAATTCTCTTCTCTTGGATGATGCACATAATCGCCACTCCAACCTGTTCTTGATACATTCCCTCACTTGCATGAAGGACTATGCTACTGCTCTAAAGCTAGCTGAATTTCAGCCAGTAACTTATTTTACTATGCCTTCTTAGCTAGGTTTCAGATGAGCAATCGCATATGAACATGGATATCAGGCCAAGAGCCATTTTGAAAGGCAATTTCAAGTTCAAGGGAAATGGGAATATGGAGCCCTTCAAAGATATTGGCTCAATTATCTGGTTCAGGAACTAGATCAGTAGGGTATTCGTCTTGTGTGCCTGTTCTTGGTTGATCTGAAGGTGGGATGACTACGGAGGAGAGAGTGTTCAGGAAAATCGTGAGGCCAGCCAGCCAGCCAGTCCAAAACCTGCCTATAATTGGCACAAGAGTATTCTTATTGTAATGAGAATACCTTGAATTAAAAATAACACAGGTCCTCTTGCTTAGATGGCGTGTGCTTGGCAGAAAGCCTCCTGCTTGGTGACAGAAAAGAATAAAGTGCTGAACATCCAAGACTTAGACATGCCTTTTTTGCAATAAAACTCTTCCTAAATAATAATAGCACAGTCTACTCTCAGAGCATTGAATTTCCACCTTCTTTGCCTTCCTATCTTGTACCACTTGGAAACCTTCCCTCTTTCACAAACAAACTGAAACTAATTAACAGCTTTTTCTCTTTCTAATGATCTAAAGTATTGATAAGTTTGCACTCTGGTCCACATTTTGTAAATATGATCTAAGCTACTGCTTTTATGCTAGACTGCAGAATGGAAGGAAATATTCAGACTCTAATAGTGATAGTGTTGGCAAACATGGTGTAATTTCAGTGTGACTTCACACCTGGGAAAAGATTCACTAGTGACAGTGCCACAGGGCTGCAACTGTCCAGAAGATCAATGCTTTTAGTGCATGTACAAACCCAAAGAGTCATTACGTCATCCCGCAGTGGTGGCTCTTTTCCATGTTTGTACGTCCTACATTTTACGAATTGGACTAGCCTAGTTGAACCTCTTACAAATCATGCCAGAGTAACTCCCAGATCTGTGCTATGTGGCAGGTAATATGTATTTCAACCGGAAAGCCCTCTCTCTCCTTTAACAGGATGTGGATTCTTGCAAGGCAAAGGCCCGTTGGTCTCTCTCTTGGTACCACACTCACTTTGGGTGTCAGGAAGCTATTCCTCACTCCGTGCACCAGATATTGGCATTTATAATATTCTGAATCTGGTGACATGGAGTTAATATTGTCAGAGTAAAGTGTGCTTAAATGCTTCTTATATTGTTTATTGCAGGAAGGTTTCTGGGGGGATTTTTATTCAGCCTATTCCTAGGATTATATAGGGAAGCAGCTTGTTCTGGGGCTTCTAGGAATTTGTTCCTGAGTCGTTTACCAGATTCTTTCAGCCATGAAATGTGTCTAAGATCCTCATTTTCCTTTCAGAAATATTAATAGCATAATATTGCTATGTAATCTGTTTTGAAGGTTGATCAAAAGGCATGGTTTTCATCACTCGTTTTACACAGATGGTTTCCATTCATTTAACAATTAGCATGTATTAAGGGTGGACACATGAATCCAAAGATTAAGGGACCGTTCTGGCTGAGAGTCACTAACTGTAGAGTTAAACTTACAGAGATGAAGACCGATTGCTGCTACCTGATATAATTATTTACTGTTTTTCTTTTTTCCTCTCCCCTGTTTGAGGATGCATCCTAAACTTAATCCATCACTTGCTCTCCAGGGCCTCTTTCTTCTATGATTGGTACCACCCTACATGCAGGTGCCCCGTCACACAGAGCAAGGTTTCTTCCCCGATGCAACTCCACTCATAGTGCCAAACCCCAACAGGTACCAAGCTCTGTTTATTTGTCCTGTTAGCATCTCTCTGTGCCCTTCTCCCCATCCCCATTATTTGACATCACCATCAACCTTCCCCTAGTTTACTATATCCCTCTCCTGGTCTCTCTGCCTCTATTCCTGTCTACTTATTCTCATTCCTGCTACAGAGATACTTTAGAAAGGAGACATGATTGTACAACTCCTCTGCTTCAAACCCTTCATTGGCTCTCCATTGCACTTGGGATAAAATCCAGTGGCTTTGTATTCGCCACCTCTCCAGCCATTCTCTTTTCTCTGTCTATGTGGAATCACTTGGAGTGTCTTATGTGTCCCACTGTCTCCAATTTCTGGGCCTTCCAATGGGCCACTCTTTTTATCTGGAAGAACCTCCCTGCCCCTGTCCCCCTGCCCTATTTCAATCCTTGATTACTAAAGCCTCTGGCTTCAGAACTGTCACTCATTGTTATTGCCCTAAAAACAGCAGTAGAAACTGTCTATTAATAATCGTTTCTCCAGGAAATATGCCTTCTATTTCTAGTTTGTACTTGCAGCAAATTTCCTAGAATTTTAGGCAGCTCAAGCTGCCAGTCTGTCTATGCCTGGTTATCATGAAACTCTAACATCTTTTGCAGACATAGGGTGGTGCTTCTATCCTAAGCAAGTGAATTAGGGACCTTTGTAAACTAGAGCTCTTTCAAGCCACTGGGCTAATATTCCATAAACATATGACGTTGA
This sequence comes from Neofelis nebulosa, assembly GCF_028018385.1. NCBI lineage: Eukaryota > Metazoa > Chordata > Mammalia > Carnivora > Felidae > Neofelis > Neofelis nebulosa. Next base: position 94,888,829 of record NC_080785.1, read on the forward strand.
CTCTGAGTTGAGTGAGTTTCTTTCAGTGTCTAGTATTGCCTATAATAACTTCTCCCACCCACCTTGATGCTGAAAACAACTTGATATTTTACTTGATATCTTTCACCCAGTAAGTTACAAAATAATTTAGCTCTCAAAGCAACCTCGGGCTCTTGGAACCTTGGCGTAGTTCCCCTGAATCTTTGCAGACTGCTGTCCTGGCTCTATTTTCTGAGTTTACGGTACTAAGTCTGGAACATTCAAACCGTGAGCACTTATTGCTAGGCTGATAGGAAATTTTTTGTTTTCTTGTTTTCATGGCCCAAGGCTTTAGAGATATATTGGCCTATCATCATTAAATACGGAAGGCAAATCCTGTTTCTTAATGGGAGAATATAATCTTTCCAAGTGCTGAGCACAATTAATTTTCATCTTCCAAAGAGTTAAGAGTGTGCTTGAAAGTCTCGCTACTAGGTGGATTAATTCAGTGTATTTTAAAGATTCTTATTTTGGGTTTTGTTGTTTTGTTTTTTTATCTACTGTATCTCACAGTGAGAAACTCATTCTACATCATTATACATACATACATACATACATACATACATATAGACACATATGTATCTCAAGAGAAGAGAATATATGTACATACACTCAATTGGAACAAAATTTCTAAGAAATAATATTTATGCTTGGTATATGTGGTTCACACTGACATCATTGACTTTTTTTTAAGTTTACTTATTTATTTTGAGAGAGAGAGTGTGTGTGTGTGAGCAGGGGAGGGGCAGAGAGAGAGGAAGAGAGAAAATTCCAAGCAGGCTCCATTCTGTCGGCACAGAGCCCAATACGGGGTTCAAACTCACAAACCATGAGATCATGACCTGAGCTGAAAAAGAGCCAGACGCTCATCCAACTGAGTCATCCAGGCACCCCTCATTGACATTTTTTTATTCTATCCTACCTACTCTATGCTATCCTATAATATTCTGTTCACTACCCATTAAGTTGATTTCATTATATGCAATTGAAAGCACTGCCTTCTAATTTTTGACAATAAGAAAATAACAAGGCAAGTAAAGTGAACTGGAGTAATGCTAGTTTTTTACTTTCTGGAACATTTCCCCATCCTTTTGTCCTTTGACCTTTAGGTGATCCTGGGAGGGCTCATTCACAGTGGCTTCTTCACATTTTTGGCCTTTGAGGTGAAGATGTGACTAAAGTTGGGTCAGTTGTAACACATTTCCCCCTGAACACGTAATCCTTCCATGTAAGGATGTTTAACCCCAGATGCGCTGATCAACCCTTCCCTGCTAGAATGAATGTGGAAGATGGCCTCTATCTTCTGGGGCTGCCAAGCTGAGAAGGAGGTGGGTGTAGACTTCGGCAGCCACCTTTATCTACTTTGTATGGAGAAAGACTGATTGAAGTTGAACCAAGCTCTGCTGAGGGATGGAGAGAGAGAGAGAGAGAGAGAGAGAGAGAGAGAAAGCACCCTGGAAGCAATGTGAGGGTCTGGCTCAAGCTGTGAAGAATTCTAAACTGATCTTGTATTTTCCAGGTATGGGAGACAATATTGTTTCTGTTTCTTTAAGCTGTTTTGAATTGACTTTTCTCACTTGCCAGGTGGAAGTGTCTTGATAGTATGGTTAAGAAGATGGATACACCACATTTGTGGTGTGAATACAAAGATCACATGGCTGCGTGCATATTGGAAATAGTTATAAAAGCTATCCTCTGCCCCCCTTCTACATCCATCGAGAAATAGGCTGTTTGGTGGCTTACGTGGCAGGATAATATATTTCAAGAATATTTTCGGTATTAACTCTTATGTCCTTCCCTCTACTGGTTCTTCCAGCCCTTGTCTTTCTCCCCAGTCAGTCAGCTTGGCATTCTTTATTTATTTCCTCAGAAAAGGGATGGTACCAGAGAAGTAGCAAGGCTGGGCTTTTCACGTCCAATTGCTTAGGCTTCAGGAGAACATGAAAGAGGGGTGATGAACAAGACAAAAAGCTTTCTAGCTATAAGACCAGAAAGGAATTCCCAGGCTGCGGCGAGTAACAGACGAAGGGGCCATAATATGGGAGAAAGTTGGGAGAGGCCCTAGGGAAAGCCACCCAGTTCTGTCCAATGTCTGGTCCCACAGCAGGGTCCAACACCAATACTTGGGGGACTTGCTGGCTCCATTCGGGTGAGGACTGCATATTCCCTGTGCTGAGGAGTTTTGTTAGTCATCTTGAATGGAGGCTTCATGAGAGTGTCTCCTCCACAGCAGTTACTACATGGCCCGCTGAGTGTCAGGTAGGAAAATTGCCTTTCTGCGTCCCTATATACAGATTCCACTAATGCTGGGTAGATAACCCCCACCTGGAAACGCAAAAGCCCCCTGAAACGGAGTGTGGGCCTGGATATATTTGAGGAGAAAGGAAAACCCACTGCATGTGAACTTGGATGAAGCAATTTATTACCAGCCTGAAATCTCTCCAGAGCTACGTAGTAATAAAAAAAAAAAAAAAAAAAAAATCAACCTGACCCCGAAGCCTCCCACCCCCAGCACACACCATTCCCACCACCACCCGCCATCACACTTGAATATTTTATGTTGTGCTGAACAGGGATTCAGTCCATCGGTATTAAACCGTTTTACACATTTTTGTTGCAGGACTTCTCAGTGAATGTTAACGAATGTTAATTAAGCCCAGTGCCGGGTGCTGATCATACACAGATGAATAATGCAGAATTCCCTATCTTCATGTTACTCTCAGCGTGGGATAGAAGGTAAGGGCAGAAATGTGTAACTGATCCCACTGAAAGGGTTGACGGAAGGGGTTCTCCTGGGTGGCCTCCCAAGGCCACTTGCATTCTATCTGTCCATAACTTTTTTTTTTTTTTGGGGGGGGGTCAAAAACTACCCTGAATTGTCACAATTTTCATTGCGGTGTAGCTGTAAACATTCCACCTATAAAGTTCAATAAAGGAGTTTTCCTCTATTTCCCGAGGGGAGAAATTTGACATTAATTACAGTTTAAAAGGCCCAGGGTAAATGATGCATGCAAGGGTCTCTTACAGAGCCCTTTCCCCGCCTTTACCGGTCAATTCGGACCGAAATGCGTGGGGCCAGACCCACGTGCCGCAAGTGCTTTCCATGGTGGGGGGGGGGGGGGCGTCTGGCTCCTAAATACAGCCTTGGCGGGATCGCCTCCTTCTGGACAGGTTGCACTCTCGCGCTCCTCATGAAATAGCCTGCCCTTCTATTCCTCCCCAGACTCCTTCAATAATTGACGCCAACCCAGGGCCCGGAGGCCCAGACGCTCACCCTGGGGCAGCTCTGGATCAAGAAGCCACTGAGCTCCCAGGTCTGAATCCTGATCTCTGCGCTCTGCCCCACACCTTTAACTGCTGCTTGAAAGACACTGCTGGAGTCCGTGGATTTGTGGTGGGGGGTATTTCCTCCCTCGCTTCCTATCAGTGAGCCTAACTAAAGAGATACATTCCGAGCTCAGAGCCTCTTCCAGAGTGGAGGGCGTATCTGCAGGTTTCAAGGAATTACCAACCAGGCCACCCCCTGCCAGGATGGTCAAAATGGAGCCCAAAAGCTCTCCTGGAGGAGGAGGCTGAACCACCTCCCTCATCCACCAGAGGAGGGAATGTTCCAGAAATGGAAGACCTGTGATTTTGAAAAGATTATGGGACATACCAAAGACCTATGCTTTAAGTAGAGCATTCTAATTGAGTGACTGCCGGACAGAATAAATTAATAACTGAACTGACCGCTGCTGAGGAACAGGCTAAGCATTTCCCTGAACAATAGTTTTTCTACATTCTTTTCATTCTGGAGGCTCAGAGAAGGTATTTCGATGGATCATAAACCTTTCATGAACCCATGCCCTGGATTTAGAGAAGCTGGAATCACTGCATGCCAACTTTTCATAATAAGTGCAGTTTACTGCCTCCTGGCTCCCAGCCCCAAAATGAACTTTTAAAGGAAAAGATTCTGAAATCAAGAACTACATGCACTAGGAACTACAGTCAAAGTTTAACATTTGCGCAATATATTAGTTAGATGTCACATTAGATGTGACATTTTCTTATTGATTGTCAAGGATTAGATAGTGAACTTAAGTGCCATTGTTGATTTATGTGTGCTTTAAAGCAATGCTATAATGGGTGCCTCTCTTTAAGATGCTAAAATTAACCCCATTCATGTTCTCCACATATATGACAGCAACTTCATCATATTGATATGTCCCAAGGTTGGCACTGGAGAGACAACATTTAGATGGGAAGGACCAACTGATCAGGCCTGGCTGCCTCCCTTGGTGGGGGCGGGGGGCATTTTTCCCCACATTAATGTACACATTGTTCTCAAGTTTTTCTTAGAATCCAGGCCAAAGGAAAAATGACTGGAGATGGGAAGGTTTTGCCTCTGGCCACTCATTACGTCTCAGTTCTCCAATTTCTAATTTCCTGTCCTGGAATATACTTCCCAGTATGACTTACACCTAGGAAGTTTCCTCCTCTGGGGGAAAATATCGCTCAACTATAGGGGAATGGGCTTACTCTATCCCCCTAAGATATCATATTAGCACACATAGTCCAACAGCAGGGTAAGAGATAGTGTGGGTGTGTCTTTTCTCTACATGATCACCCATAAGAAATAGAATCGTAATAAGGTAAATGAATGTATTCCATTCATATATAGATGCTTTTTAAATTTTCTCCACATCCTGGTGAATAAATCATGATCCTGATTTACCCCCTACTCAAAATATTCCACAAACTCCCCTTTAATGACAAGATGAAGTCTAAACTCTTTAGCAGGGCATTCAGGACCCTTCAAGCAATAGAATGAAAAATAAAGGAACAAAGTTTAATAGCCCTGTAACATCTTAGTTGTGACCAATCCCCTTCTAGATTGAGGTCCTCCAGTGTGTGATTGAGTTACAGTCCCGTGTCTGCCATTTTCCATCCACGTGATTTGGGAGAAACCAGTCAATGTTTCTATATAAGGACTCTGAGTTTCAGACACCAGACACATTAACTAGTTTCTCCTAGGTTACCTGGATGGAAAATGGCAGAGATGGGCTTGGGACCAAGTCTGTTTGGTTCCAGACTTGAGCTTCTATGAGTTCCTATAAGTCAACTCAATGACATTTGCAGTGACTGGGACATAGCAGATACTTAACATAGGCTAATTATTATAAGTTCCTCTCCCACATGGCAGCCAGAGCTAAGCAACTGACAGTATCTCTGGTATCTCATGTGTCTTGAATTAATGATTAGGTTAATGACTTCAATTTTTCAAATAAGGAAATTGAAGCTCAGGGGGGTTAAATGGCCTGCACAGTTCTGGGGATAGAAGGTGGCAAAGCCAGGATTGTAACACAAGTCCTTTGATTCTTTTTTTTTTTTTTTTTGTCTTTTTTTGAGAGAGGGAGGAGGTAGGGAGGGACAGAGAGAGAGAGGGAGAGAGAAAATCCCAAGCAGGCTCCATTCTGACAGCACAGAGCCCAACACGAGGCTTGATCTCATGAACCTTGAGATCATGACCTGAGCCGAAATCAAGAATTGGCCACTGAACCGACGGAGCCACCAGGCACCCGAAGTCCTTTGATTCTCAGTCTAATGTTCTATGCCAAGCCACTCACTAATCATATATTTAAAATTATTAGGGAGAGATATAATTGACAATAAAAGAACGAATATTTAAATTTCCTAAGAGAAGAGGGTTTTTCTTGGAGAAAAATTCATCCTACCCATCTCTTGGCAAGATTGTCAAAATAGCTATTGTTTAAAAGTAACCATTAGTGTTCTTTTAAAACAGATTTTTAAAAAGTAAAATCTATGCTTCTCTATAGATGAATAAAAGCAGATTTCAGCAGGTCAGTTTGAAGGAGCTGGTAGCATATTTATGATAAATAGAAAGGAAATCTATTTTTATTGACTCAATCCTTAGGATATCAGAATGAAAGTATAAGTATATGCTTACATATTAATCTCCTAATCATTTTTCCTCTCTTCAATGCCTGAGTCATCCTGCTTGAAAACATGAGGAGAAATCAAGGATTTATGGTAGATTTCTTAGCCCTTGATATACATAAAATAGGGGAAAGGCACAAGCTAAAAAGTCCGATGTGGCCTTGAGTAAAACCAAATATATTTGTTAGGTTTTCTGTTCACTATTCTTTTCAGAAAAGTACTCCTCTAACATTGAAAGTGAACATAGCTAAGCTTTAAAAAAAAAAAAAAAAAAAAAAAAAAAAAAAGGAAAAAGAAAAGAAAGAGGACTTTTCCCTCCCTTGTGTTGAAACACCCTATTAAAAGCTTGAGAATAGAATTTCCTTCCCTATCAATGGTTTCCTTTTCTATTAAGCGAATATTGATTTCCCCTCCCCCGCTTTTGATACCGGAGTCCAAATGCCTGTGGCCCTTTGGGTTTGCTTTCTTCTTTGTGCATTGATGACCAGTGAGCCCTGTTTGTAACTTGCCTCCTCCTTGGCAGCCGACAGGGGGTGCTCAGTGCATATTTGGATGAGGATCTGATTCAAAACAATCTTCAGTTTTATTTTTCTCTACTTTCAGAGCCAGAGTAAAGACTGTACTTCTTCTCACACACAAAGGTTTTGCAAACATGTTCAGAAGCAAAGGGAGGAAATGCATAGGTTAGTGAAGGGGGCCTTGGGGAGAGGCACTGTTTATACATGAGGCAGGACTGAGGTTTGGGGGACTTGGGTCCCTGAAGGATTTGGGTCATTGATCTATCAATTATACCTGAATTTTCTCAGCTCTAATGACTACGTTTATTGGATAATTTATCAACTTATTATTTTGTGTACATAGAGAGTGAGGAGTGGAGAAAATACATTCTAATTTTGCTTTTTCCTTGTTACTCTGAGGCCTATCACTAAGCATTCAGTCTTGGCTTCTCCGGGAATAGAATGCAGAATGGGATCCTGCGTTTCCACCGACAGTTTCTCCCATGAATAAACTTCTTGGTGTTCAAACGGCAAATGAAAATAATAAAGACATTTTGGTATATAAAATTTGGCAGACAGCCATACATGATAAGATTAAGGAAAAACTGGAGAGGTGTTAGGATTTGAAGTAACTCTTACCTACTTAGATTCAGATTCAGCTTGAATTTATAAAATCCCTAAAAATAAAAGTGCATGTGACATATTCAAAGATTGTCTGATCGTAATGTTTAAAAGATCAAGCTTAAACTTGGAAGGGGATTAAAAAGAAGTTGCCCGAACACAAGACAAATGCTGACAGAAACAAGTTATTTTGAATCATTTGCCTCCAAAGACAGATGAAAAAGATCAGAAGTAAAAAGCTCTCATTAGAAGAAAATATAGCATGTGGCAAGCCGTATAAAATTTATCAGGCTATATCACCGAGAAATACCAAAAGTCACAGGTATATATTGAAATATCTTAAAAATAATTAATATCGCTTCCTTTTTAATCCAACTGGTAAATAAGGTTTCTTGTAGAATTATTAAAGCCTTTATTTTGATTTACACGGCAAAGACTTCAGAAAGACTAATGGTGTTGCTCCTTATTCAACAAAAACCACAAGGAAAAATGTGCATCATAGAAACAGACTTTGTTTTCTCTTTCTGGACCCCAAACAACTTCTAGCTAAAAGACATATTTTGATTAAGATAATATTTTTCCCTAATCAATATTTTTTACCTCTGGGTTATTACTTCCTTGAAGGCTTCTCTGCCTTTTTTTTTTCCCCTTTCTAAATTAGTCCATGTGGTTTATGAGAAATCATCAGCACTGCCATATGCTGCCGGTTACATTAAATCTTTCCCTCAGTATTTACTACTCAGTGGCAAGGCTTGTCTCTAGCCTTTATGGCTTGGTATCAAATCTTGAAATGTGTATTTTATACTTAATTGGAATGGGGATAGGAGCACAGGAGCAGAATTAACCACTAATGAAATAACACTCCTCTCGACTGACATTGACCAGTTTCCAACTTGGTTGGTAAAATGCCTGAACGTTGGTGTGAAACCACATCCATTGTGGCCCACGTGCTTTGTACGTGTGCCTAGAATTATGTACTGTTAGAAGGGTGTCAAATTGCCATCAATTTGATGGCAAGTATCAGATGGTAAGTATCTGAATGCTTACTCTGGATTAAAAAAAAAATGTTTATGTACTTATTTTGAGACAGAGACATTGCAGGTGGGAGAGGGGCGGAGGGAGAGAGAGAGAATCCCAAGCAGGCTCTGTGCTGTCAGCGTGGAGCCTCGTGTGGGGCTCGATCCCATGACCGTGAGATCATGACCTGAAGTGAAATCAAGAATCAGATGCTTAACCCACTGAGCCACCCAGGCACCTCCCCTCTGGATTTTTGTACCTATCTCAACTGCAAGTGGGTGACAGTTTGCAGACCAGCACTGGACAGAGTATGAGGAGGAAAGAGAGACTCGTGCCCCCTTTGATTTTGTCCGCCCCATCTACTCTCCAGCGTCCTGTTTCCCCAAACATCTCCACCTTCACCCTCACCCCCAACACCTATGTAACACACACGCAGACACACACATAGTGGCTGAAGTTCCAGTGTAATGAGAATCCTGACAACTGGTAAAATCTGGGGGGCCTTAGACGGTCTGATCACAAATTCCCCTCCTCACTTTGCTCCTGTGGAGAAGGACCTTGCCTAAATAAATTTCCTTATCAAAGGACCAGGCCCAGTTCCTGCTAGTCTGGTTTCATTTCCCTGCCAGCACAGGGAATGCTTCAAATCAGCCAGCCACACGTTCCCATGGGCGCCTTATCCTCTTCATACCACACAGACTGTGTCTCACAGTTCACTCTGTTCCTGAGCACAATCCCCATGGGGCCCAGCGCGGCACCTCTCTGGATTGTGTTCTCTCTGGATTGTGAGTACATGTAATTAATAAACCGCTGTCCATCTCCTTTGTCCAGTGTTAGGGTCATGCGTTCAACCATACCCCAATGCCAGGGTTGGGGATCCCTCCCTCACCAATGGGCAAATAAGAGGCAGTTAAAACACCGACACATACACACATGTATGCACACACACACACAGAGTTCCTGAGAATACAAAGGTTTACACTAAGCCTGGTCCTCTTTGAGGGCAATGCTTGAGATTATATTCCTGTCCCTGTACTATTGCTCTAAATCACAGTTTGCTTTTTATTTTATTTTTTGAAAGTTTATTTATTTTGAGAGAGAGAAAGAGAGAGAGAGAGAATAGGGGGAGGGGCAGAGAGTGAGGAGAAAGAGAAAATCCCAGGCAGGCTCCATGCTGTCAGCGTAGAGCCCGAAGCAGGGCTTGAGCTCATGACCTGTGAACCAAAATCAAGAGTCAGATGCTTTGGGGCACCTGGCTGGCTCAGTCAGTTAGCATCCAACATCAGCTCAGGACGTGATCTCACAGTTCGTGGGCTCAAGCCCCGCATTGGGCTCTGTGCTGACAGCTCCGAGCCCGGAGCCTGCTTCGGATTCTGTGTCTCCCTCTCTCTCTGCCCCTCTCCTGCTCACACTCTTTTCTCTCTCAAAAATAAATAAACATGAAAAAAAGAAAAGAGTCAGACGCTTAATCAACGGAGTCACCCAGGCACCCCATAGTTTGCTTTTTAAAATGAGCAGGGTGGAATTAGGAAGGGAAGGATGTCGATCTCCAAGCTTGGCATCAGAAGATCAAAGGTGAAAAGACATACCGTAAGCTTTCAAAGCAATATGCATTCTTTCCTACTCCTTCCTCAGCTCCACTGAGGAAGTGTGATACTGGACATGAATATTTATGTAAAATGTCCTATGTATATTTTTAAAAAGAGAGATCTTAAAATGGCGGCCAGCTAACAGCTACTGACTCACTCTGTCCCATTTTCCTCCGGAAGTATCCAGAAAAAGTAACACTGCAGCTGCACTGGGCTCGAGTAATGGCTGGCACCCTGGAAGGACCAGAGGCTCTCGGTGGTTGAAATCAGTCAGGTTTGCCCTGCCCCTTCCATTCGCTCCACCCCCATTTGTCCTCCATATAGCCAACTAATTTTTTTTTTCTTCAATTGTGGCAAAATACAGAGCACCTGGGTGGCTCAGTTGGTTAAGTGCCAACTTCGTCTCAGGTTATGATCTCACGGTTCATGAGTGCGAGCCCCTAGTCGGGCTCTGTGCTGACAGCTCAAAGCCTGGAGCCTGCTTCAGATTCTGTGTGTGTCTCTCTCTCTGCCCCTCCCCTGATCACACCCTGTTTCTCTCTCTGTCTCTCAAAAATACACAGTAAAAAAATTATTTAAAAAATTGTGGTAAAATACATGTAACAGAATGTACAATTTCACCATTCATAAGGGTAGAGGTCAGTAGTATTAGGTATGTTCCCATTGTTGTTCAGTCATCTGAAGAATTCTTTGCATCTTGCAAAACTGAGACTCAGTAGCCATTAAACAACAACTCCCCACTTCTCCCTTTCTTAGCTCCTGGCAACTGTCATTCTACTTTCCACTTCCATGATGTTGACTACTCTGGGTACCTCATACACATATACAAACACTCAGTATTTGCCTTTTTTGTGACTGGCTTATTTCACTTAGCATGATGTCCTCAAGGTTCACCTATTTTGTTGCATGTGTCAGAATTTCCTTCCTTTTTAAGGCTGAACAATACTCCGTGTACAGATGTACCACATTTTGTTTATCCATTCATTCATTGGTAGACACTTGGGTCACTTCCAGCTTGTGGCTGTTGTGAATAATGCTGCTACAAACAGGGGTGTACACATATCTCTTTGAGATCCTGCTTTCAGTTCTATTGGATATATGCCCAGGAGTAGAATTTCTGGGTCATATGATAATTCTAAGTTTTTGAGGGAACTGCATACTGTTTTCCATTGCGGCTACACGATTTTACATTCTTACCAACAGTGTGTTTTCTTCAAATACTCATCAACACTTGTTATTTTCTGGGTTTTTTGGATAGAAGCCAGCCTGACGGGTCTGAGGTGGTATCTCTTTGTGATTTTGATTGACATTTACCTAATGCTTCATGTGCTTATCGGCCATGTGTATATCTTCTTCGGAGAAATGTCTGTTTGAGCCCTCTGCCCACTTTTTTAATCAAGTTTTTTTTTTTTTTTTAAAAACAACAGCAGTTGTTGAGTTATAGGAGTTCTTTGTATATTCTAGATATTAACCCCTTACCAGAAATATAATTTCCAAACATTTCCTTCCTCTGCTGATTTGGTCTCTTGATGCACAGAAGAGTTTAACATTGATGTAGTCCAATTTATCTCTTTCTTTTGTTTTGTTGCCTGTGTTTTTGGTGCCATATCCAAGAAATCATTGCCAAATCCAAAGTCATGAAGTTTTTTTCCCCACCATTTTTTCTAAGAGTTTTATAGTTTTAGTTACTTTTTTTTTTAAAAGTTTTTATCTATCTATCTATCTATCTATCTATTTATTTATTTAAGTACTCTCTACATCCAGTATGGGGCTGGAACTCACAACCCCCAGATCAAGAGTTACACGCTCCTCCAACTGAGCCAGCCAGGCCCCCCTATAGTTTTAGTTCTTATATTTCGTTTTTTAATCCATTTTGAGTTTGTTTTTTTTAATAGTGTCAGGTAAGAATCTAACTTATTCCTTTGCACATGGATATCCAGTTTTCTAGACACTATTTATTGAAACATAGGTTTGTTTTTTAAAATATTTATATATATATGTATGTATGTATATCTCAGAGGAGATATGCTTCCTTGTGTGTATGCTGTAGAGGTACTAGCCTGGCAGAAAGATTGGAAGCAATGGAGGGGGTGCCTGTGTGGCTCAGTCAGTTGAGCATGCGACTTTGGCTCAGGTCATGATCTTGCCAGTTGTGAGTTCAAGCCACTATCCATTTTGCCTCATAGAATCATCCACTGTCCCTTTTGAGGCAAGCTGATAGAGATCTACAGGAACCCAGTAAGAGCAGGTGGCTCTATTTGAGCCACTTTCCAATTCTTGGTTGGCTGCAAAATTCAGCATGGCCAGCAGAAACATGGCTGTAGTTAAAGGCTGACCTGGCTCACCCCCTTCTTCTTTTTTAAGTTTATTTATTTTTTTTGAGAGAGACAGAGACAGCACAAGTGAGGGAGGGGCAGAGAGTCAGAGGGAAAGAGAGAGAATCCCAGGCAGACTCCGTGTTGCCAGTGCAGAGCTCGATGTGGGGCTCAAACCCATGCAGCCGTGAGATCATGCCTTGAGCTGAAACCAAGAGTTGGACACTTGCCCTACTGAGCCACCCAGGTGCCCCTTGCTCACCCCCATCTTACTGTACTCTCCTTGCAGGTATCTGTGAGCGTGATACCTTCCACACCTCCTCACCACATGGAGAGTCTTGTGCCTGTAAGTAGAAGTGACGTGAGTGTGTTTAATTGCCAGTGTGAGCCCACCATGGAGGCCACCATGGAGAAGGCCTTGCGTTGAGAGGAAACTACAGCAAGACTAAGACAGCTTGGATCTGCTTCATGGAGAGGACAGTTGTCCTCTGCAGTAGACAGGAGATGTGGATGAGTAAGAAATGGACTCGTGTTGTATCAAGGCTCTGGGATTTGGTATTGTTTGTTTCTGCAGCACACCTTGGCCTTCATTGGCTAAATCTCTAGCTTTCCTCCTTTACTGTTGACCTTGGTGGTAGCAATGTGGGGTTATGGAGGGCCGGAGGGGTTGGGGTGGGGGGAGTCCTAGTTTCCTCACTCTAAGTAACTGTCGAGGCAGCTCAGACCAACTAGCGTGAACACACTGGTCGGGGTAGGACTTCTGTGGGGTTGCCATTGGAACCAACAAATGTGGTCTGGTCTTCAGACATGCCTCTGGGTTCCCGCTCTGTCCATAGGTAGAGAGAAGGACCGTGAATAATTCAGTCAGACTCCTGTTGGCCTCCATTTTTTATTCTTCTAATGCTGAATTTGAGAAAAAAGTGGATTAACGTCTGCAGGGTCTGAGGGAAAAAAGATGTGACTCTAGAATTACACAACCACCCATGTTTCCTTTGTACTAGCAACAGGAATACATAAGTAAATAAATAACAAAATATAATTCTCTGGTCAGAACAACACAAAGGAATAAAACCATAAATTCAGCATGGATTAAAATAAGCCTTAGCAAATGTTACATATTAAAAATTGGAAAATGTTATGTAACAGAAAATTTCTACAAAATGTGTGATTTTTCTTGGGGAAAAACAAATCTGGAAATTATCACAAATGGAAACTATGAGGAAGTAAATGCTTGAATAGAGAAAAAATAAACTATTGAAAATAATATCAAGGAGTCATATTTTTAACATAAAAAAAATTTTTTTTAAGTAGGTTCCACACCCAATGTGGGGCTTGAACTCACAACCCTGAGATCAAGAGTCACACGCTCCACCAACTGAGCCAGGCAGGTGCCCCTCAAAGAGTAATATTTTTTAATAGTTTCAGAACCACTCAGCTGTGCTGGAAAATTCATTGCATTATAAGCATTCCCACGCATTAAAGTAAAATGTAAAAAACCATGTAGTCAACTGTTATAAAGTTATCTTGTTTCAGACACTGAAGCCCGATCAAAGTAGCATGAATATACAATGGACTGATTTTAATTATTCATAAATTGCCTAACTCATAAATAAAATTCTGTTTTCTCATCTAAACACGGGGATAATAATACTGCCTACATTACAGTCATAAGTGTCACATGAGGTAACATGTTTGGTGTTCAGCAGTTAATGCACTTAGCAAGTGCTTGATAGCTGTATTTATTGTTTGGTAGCTGTATTTATTGTTGTGGCATTTTCCAAATGGAAAAGGCTTTAGTGAATCATTTCCCATTCTTGTAGTTTTAAAGATATTGATTTTACCCAAATTAATTTAGGTTTGTGACAATCAAAATACAAAGGAAAGTCTCCAAAGAACCTGAAAAACATTTCTAGTTATTCTCGAGGAATAACATGGCATAAGAGCGAATAGAATTTTGAATAGAGAAGCATAATTGGAGTGTTTGTCCTAACAGACATTATAACATACAACAAAGCTACAATAACTAAAACTGTTTAGATACAGATTAGCGGAATAGAAGGAAGCGTCTAAAATAAATTCTACATATTATTTGATGAAAAAAATCACCACAGGTACACGATAAAAGATGAAATATCCAATAAATGGTGTCCAGGGTGTTAGCTATTTAAAAAAACAATAATAACGGAGGCTTTACCTCACATCTAATACACCTAAATTGCAAATGAAGGCAAGTAAAACATTTAAAATTTAAAAAATGAAAGAAAAGACCATAGACGTGAATACATGTAGTATATCTTAGAATGGAGAAAGACTTCCTGACTACAAATGCAATGAAACAAATTAAAAAAGAAATGATAGATATGATAAAAAATTGCGTGCCACCAAAACATTTTAAAAGGAAACAAACAAACCTTTCAGAAAACATTAGATGTTAATGATCACATATAAATTAGTAAGAAACTGTTCCAGAAAAAAAAGGGGGAAAGACAATCCACAAGAGAGAAGTTGAAAATGCCAATGAGCACATGAAGAAATGAACATATTTTGTGTTTTAAAATGGAAGATTAAAATAAAAACGAAACACTCGTATTTTGCATGATGGATAGAAAGCAGATTTTTAAGAAAATGTTAACACTCAACACTGGAGAGAATCCAAGGAAACTCTTCGGAATGGCTGAGCATTAAACATTTCCCAGATTCTGCCCATGCTCGAAGGAGAGAAGCCCAGAGGCTGAACCACGTTTCAAGTGTGGGAGCAGGGGGCAGCTGGGTTTTTGCAGCAAGGTAGAAGGAAGCAGCCCAGAACAGTGTCAGCCCAGATGCCCCCCACAGCCTGTCAGGGGCCTCCAAACAGATGCCTAGCTCCTTGTTATAAAACTGATTTATTTATCTCAAACAGGAGTGAGTCGGTCAGTAAATTCCTTTCTTAGACTATAATTATATGAATCCCTGCCCATATGAAAAATGTGCAGTAGGACTTAAAACAGGGATCACTCAAAAAAAAGGGGGGGATCATTCTTCTATCATGGAATGAGACCACAGGTAACTTTTGTTGTTGCTATCATACCCAAATACAGGCAATTCTCTTTGCGAAGTGTCTTGACAGCCCCGGATTTGATTAGATGCTAAAATAGTCTCTTTAATCACGGAAAGAAAATTAACGATTCTCCTTACAAAAATACACTAGACTAGAACATATACTCAGAGTTTTTAGAAAATGCTTGTGTATGACAATATCTGCATTTTATACCACCTGCTTGAAGAATAAAATGTAGTATCTTATATATTTTTTAAGTCAATTTTAATAAAAAGAGACGCCTGGGTGGCTCAGTCGGTTAAGTGTCTGACTTCGGCTCAGGTCACAATCTCACAGTTTGTGAGTTCGAGCCCGTTTCTGGCTCTGCACTGACAGCTCAGAGCCTAGAGGCTGCTTCGGATTCTGGGTCTCCCTCTCTCTCTCTCTGCCCCTCTCCCCTGCTCGTGTTTTGTCTCTGTCTCTCAAAAATAAACGTTAAAAAAATTTTTTAAACCAATTTTAAGATCCGTGGAACAATTTTGAATAGATAAAAGTCACAAGCTTTCTGGGCGCCTGGGTGGCTCAGTTGGTTAAGTGTCCGACTTCGGCTCAGGTCATGATCTCACGGTCCGTGAGTTCAAGCCCTGCATCCGACTCTGCACTGACAGCTCAGAGCCTGGAGCCTGCTTCGGATTCTGTGTCTCCCTCACTCTCTGCCCCTCCCCCACTCTGTCTCACAAATAAATAAATATTTTTTTTTTCAACGTTTTTTATTTATTTTTGGGACAGAGAGAGACAGACCATGAACGGGGGAGGGGCAGAGAGAGAGGGAGACACAGAATAGGAAACAGGCTCCAGGCTCCGAGCCATCAGCCCAGAGCCTGACGCGGGGCTCGAACTCACGGCCCGCGAGATCGTGACCTGGCTGAAGTCGGACGCTTAACCGACTGCGCCACCCAGGTGCCCCCAAATAAATAAATATTTTTAAAAAATCACAAACTTTTCTGTTCAGAGACTAAAAAAGGCGTTAAAACACTGGAATGACAGACTGCCAAGCCTCTAACTACCGAATCTCCTTTTTCCATGACGTTAGTGAGATTCTGGCCCACTTGCTTTGTATTTAAGATTTGACTTTGGTATCTTCCCGCCTCCCTGCCCGGGCCTACGTGAGTATAACAACATGGACTATTTCGGATTTGCACAGCTCGAATTTGTCAGTGCTTTGTACGTCTATCAGAGCTCATTTGCACTGTCTTCACAGAAGTCTATCAGCACGGTTCGTTTTCAGTGCAGGTATTTTCAGATCAATTTCTTACACACCGGGCCAAGAGACTGGGTCCCTTCTACAGCCAGGACTGAGTCCTGAACAGAACTGGGAATTTCCATGAGGGATTTTCTGAGCACAGAGAGCCTTTTGGGAAACACGTATGGAATGTTACCTTTTTGTTTTTCTTCCATAATAATTTTCCAAAAGAATTCTCTTAACGCAGGGCTTGCACACTCAAATGTTCAAAGGGGCCAGCAGCTGACCAAGAGTTGTTATGATTTTGTTAAATTGCCATCTGTTTAGTGGAGCACAGCTGCTGAGTCACAGTTCAGCAACAGAGCACAAAAGAAATTGAAACAGAGAAGTTTATGACTCCCACGTCCTGGAGGAAGTAAACAGCACAATATGAGGGGCCACACGAGGAGGTCAAGGCAGAGGACTTGAGGCACAAGCCTTAACTAGAGTCTTTGAGTGGAGTGTTTGTGGTTCCCTGACTAAGACCAGATTGGTCGATTCAAACCCAAAGAGTGGGTTTTTGGTAAGCTCCACGGGGGCCATACCTAAGGGGCACCCAAGAGGAAGGAACTAGGAGGAGGGGAGACTGGATCGCAAAAGCCATGGGGAAGTTATATTGGGGACTTAGGATTGCTTGTGACCCCTGCATGCTGCTGTCGAGGGCATGCACTTATGCAAGGGGCTAGTATTTAAGATCCCTGCAGACTGGGGCACCTGGGTAGTTCAGTTGGTTAAGCGTCCAACTTCGGCTCAGGTCCTGATCTCACAGCTCACGAGTTCAAGCCCCACGTTGGGCTCTGTGCTGACAGCTCCGAGCCTGGAGCCTGCTTCAGATTCTGTGTCTCCCTCTCTCTCTGCCCCTCTCCCACTTATGCTCTCTCTCTCTCAAAAATAAACATTAAAAAAATATATTTCTGATTTTAAATCAACAAACTGGTAGTTCTGGTGCTTCCCTTAGTTTTTCAAACAATTTAGTTTTGCAAAAGTCTCTTGGGTGTGATCATTCCTGCGTACTGACACGTATCCAATTCAGGCATTCTATGAGAGACCCTGTCCTGTTCTAATCAACCTGTTTGGTTTCACCTCTATCACATGCATAGTCAAATTTCTAACCTGATATGACTAAAAGACAAAGTGAGCCAATATAACCCCTTCTTTTCCTCATTCTTGTGCCCTGAGTACCTTAGTGAGATTTATGGTGTACCCCTGCTATTCATTCCTTCAACCCTTATTAAGAAGGCATCACATGTCCAACTCTGTGCAATGGGCTGTGGGAGCAGATATTCACCCTGCCACAGAGCACCTGTGGCTACCGGAGGGTTTTGAACCCATTTGAGTCAGTTCGATCATGTGCAGCTATTAGGTTCTTTTCAGTGAATAGTAATAGCTGCTAATATCAATACTCTGGTAGTTAACGAATCCTCCCAAATCTGGTTTTAAAGGAAAGCAAGGTCTAAGGGCACCTGGGTGGCTCAGTCAGTTAAGCCTCTGACTGGCTCAGGTCATGATCTCGCAGTTCATGAGTTTGAGGCCCACGTTGGGCTCTGTGCTGACAGCTCGGAGCCTGGAGCCTGCTTTGGATTCTGTGTCCTGCTCCTTTCTCTGCCCCTCCCCTGCTCATGCTCTGTCTCTCAAAATAAATGAATAAACATTTAAAATGGAGGAAGGAAGGAAGGAAGGTCCTAGGTCAAATTCTGCCACACATACAAACATTTATTAAATAAAGAGTTTTAGTAAGCAGGCACATAAACCATCAAACGACTCATTCTGTGAGTTCCATGGAGACCTACCTCTCTGTACTTTAGGCGATCTGCAAACACCTTGGAAGGCTCACTTGAGCAATTGTGGCCACAATCCAAAGATAGAATCTCCCCGATAATTGGCAGCAGATGACCATGAGCCTTTGAAATTGAGCCAGGAATCATATCCCAGGTGCCATCTTGAGGACCTGTTGGTTTTTGTACGATAAGGGCTTACCTAAAGTAATTTACTCAATGCACAGATCTCAAATGCCACTTGTTTAACTAATTTAACCAATCCTAACATTTTTTGCACTGAGGATCAAGCCAGAAATTTCACCAACACAAACCCGTTTCAATATGCAACATGTAAATTAGCGAAGTGTCTAGCTTTGATGAAAGATAAAGATAGCTGTGTTCTCTGCATAGCTGTGGCCTTTCTGATTAAATGCTAGCTGAACCCCCCCACCCCCACCCCTTGAGTGTAAATTCCTGATTAGGATAAGTGACAGCCCCTAGTGTGTAGGTTAAAATTAATACACTCATCCCTTTACATCACGCTGTCTGCACTGAAGTATTTTTACGCAAATTATACACATTATAAAACAGGGTTTTAAGCTATATACAGTTTTAATACCATTTTAGTTTCTTCTGAATGGTATTAAAGCTCAGGAAGAATGGAGCTTGGGCCCCTTCCCTGGCAATGATTTGTATTAAATATACTCGTTACTGGTAACTCTACTAGGAAAAGGAAAATGTTATTTTAAATTTATCTATCTCTCTATCTACTTATCTATCTATCTAAATATCTTATCTATATATCTATCTATCTGTCTATCTACCTATCTATCTTTCAGTTTAAGTTGGCCAACCTAGGAAAAAGGCAGAATTCCTCTTAGGGTAAAAACTGCCCTTTTGTAGAGTAAAATCACCTATTTGACACAAAACTGTAGGGGATAGCCCAGTAAGTTAAGATGGAGACCAATAAAGAACTGAATTTAGAAGTGATAAATGGATTCAGTAAAGTTGCAGCATACAAAAATCAACATACAGAAATCTGTCGCATTTCTAGACACTAATAGTGAAGCATCAGAAAGTGAAATTAAGAAAACATTTCCATTTATAATTGCATCAAAAACAATAAAATCTCTAGGAATGAATTTAGCCAAAGATGTGAAAGTCTTGTACTTTGAAAACTATAAAACACTGATGAAAGAAATTCAACATGAGGCAAAGAAATGGAAAGAGATTCCATGCTCGTAGGTTGGAAAAACAAATACTGTTAAAATGTCTATTCTACCCAGGTGCGTAAGTAGCTCAGTTGGTTAAGTGTCCAAATTTGTCTCAGGTCATGATCTCATGGATCGTGGGTTCAAGTCCCATGTCAGGTTCTGCACTGACAGCTCAGAGCCTGGGGCCTGCTTTGGATTCCTTGTCTCCCTCTCTCTCTGCCTCTCCCCTGCTTGTGCTCTCTCTCTCTCTCTCTCTCTCTCTCAAAAATAAATACACATTAAAAAAATGTCCATACTACGCAAAGCAATCTGCAGATTAAATGCAATCCCTATCAAAATACCAACAGTAGGGGTCCTGGGTGGCTCAGTTGGTTGATTGTCTGACTTCACCTCAGGTCATGATCTCACAGTTTGTGGGTTCGAGCCCACATCAGGCTCTCTGCTCTCAGCACAGAGCCTGCTTCAGATCCTCTGTCCTCCTCTCTCTCTCTCTCTCTCTCTCTCTCTGCCATTTACCCACTCTCTCTCATTCTCTCTTTCTCTCAAAAGTAAGTAAACATTAAAAAAAAAAAAAGAAAAAATACCGACAGCATTTTTCACAGAACTAAAACAAACAATTCTAAATTTGTATGGTATCACAAAGAACCTTGAATAGCCAAAACAATCTTGAAAAAGAAAAACAAAGCTAGAGGTATCACAATTCAGACTTGAAGTTATATTACAAAGTGGTAATAATTGAAACAGTATGGTACTGGCATAAAAATAGACACATAGATCAATACAATAGAATAGAAAACCCAGAAATAAACCCACAACTATATGGTCAATTAATCTTTGACAAAAGAGGAATGAATATACAATGGGAAAAAGACAGGCTTCAACAAATGGTGTTGGGAAAACTGGACAGCTTCCTGCAAAAGAATGAAACTGGAACACTTTCTTACACCATCCACAAAAATAAACCCAAAATGGATTAAAGATCTAAATGTGAGACCCAAAACCATAAAAATCCTGGAAGAGAGCACAGGAAGTAATTTTTCTGACATTGGCTGTAGCGACATTTTTCTAGATATGTCTCTTGAGACAAAGGAAATAAAATAAAAAAACAAACTGCTGGGACTGAATCAAAATAGAAAGCTTTTGCATAGTGAAAGAAACAATCAACAAAACAAAAAGGCAACCTACTGAATGAGAGAAGATGTTTGCAAATGACATATCCAATAAAGGATTAGTATCCAAAATATATAAAGAACTGATATGGGGCATCTGGGTAGCTTAGTCCGTTGAACATCCGACTCTTGATTTTGACTCAGGTCATGATCCCAGGATCCTGGGATTGAGCCTCTCATTGGGCTCCACATTGAGCGTGGAGCCTGCTTAAGATTTTCTCTCTCTCCTCCTCTGCTCCTCTCTCCCACTTGCATGAACGCTCTATCTCTCAAATAAAAAAAAAAAAGAACTGAGACAACTCAACATCTAAAAAACAAATAACTCAATTAAAAAAATGGGCAGAGACATGAACAGACATTTCTCTAAAGAAGACATCCCAATGGCAGACACATGAAACATGCTCATCATCACTGATCATCAGGGAAATACAAATCAAAACTACAGTGATGTATCACCTCAATAAATGATGTCAGCCATCAATAAAATGTCTGCTATACAGAAGAGCTGTGGTTAGTGGTCTTTTGAGAGAATGATGGAGGCGAGGTGGGATAGAGCAGGGACTAAGGGGGTTCAGAGAGAGGACAGCAGCCCAGGCATTGAACAATGAGTACTGATCTCTCTCTGAACTCAGCTGACCAATTGAGAATTCAGCAAGATTATACATTGGAGCTAGAGGTGACCAGGAACTTGGAAGGTCCTCTGGGAGTCCTCTAAAATCTTGGGGAAGGTTTGAACTTCCCACAATCCATGTAGCATAGGTTGGTGCCATGCTACATCAGATATAAACTAAAGAAGAGCCCCAGGGGGTTACAGACATCTAGATCTAGAAGCTGGAATAAAATAAAAGCAGATCTAAATCTAGAATGCATCCGTTATTGACTTTCCCCAAATGTAGGGAATTTTTAAGACATTTTTATTTATTTAACTGAGAAAATGAGTTGTTTTATCACATTGGAATTTTTTAAGGCAATATTCTTTCTATGATCAAAAATATGTTCTTGTTCAAAATTTTTTGATGCCAGAATTCTTTGGCTTTTAAAGTAAAATCATATCATAAATCATAGCTGCTGTTCTTACATACTCTGCTCAGCACCACGGGTCTGGCATGCTACTAAGTGTTGAAGATGTACAGAGAAAAAGACAGTTGTTGCCATATTCAAATTTCTGCTGGCAGAAAAATAAATTTTAGGGGCATCTGGGTGGCTCAGTTGGTTGGGCATCCAACTCTTGATTTTGGCTCAGCTCACGATCCCACAGTTTGTGGATTCAAGCCTCTCATCAGGCTCTGATGTTAACAGCATGGAGCCTGCTTGGGATTCTCTCTCTCCTTCCCTCTCTCTCTCTGCCCCTCTCTCACTCAAGCGTTCTCTTTCTCCGTCTCTCAAAAATAAATAAACTTTAAAAAATTTTTTTAAAAAGAAAAATAAATTCTATTGAATTTAATGAAATCAGCTTTTTTTTAAAGTTTATTTATTTTTGAGAGAGAGAGAGAGAGCACAAGCATGGGAGGGGTAGAGAGAAAGAGGGAGAGAAAGAATGTGAAGCAGGCTCCATGATGACAGTGCAGGGCTCCACCCAGGGCTTGATCCCCTGACCCTGAGATCACAACCTAAGCCAATATCAAGAGTTGGACGCCTAGCTGATTGAGGCACCCAGGTGCCCCTGAAATCAGCTTACCCTTTATTCAATCTGAATTCAGCCTTCCAAAACTTAACGTGATGACTTAACATGAGCATAAAATAGACATTCTTCTAAAGTGTTCCCCAGTGAGCGTCTCTGAGCTGTGGATATTCTGGGAAGGCTCAACTTTAGATTCTGATTCTGAGGAGGCCACATTTGCCTTTTAGACTAAAATTTACTCATAAATAAACAGTCTGTCTGCAACTTCCACACTTCCCATCCAAGCTGTTGTGATACTTCTCGAGGCCACTGATCATTTCAGACTTTTCATTGATTGAATTTGTGTTTTAACATATGTAAAAAACATTAGGCTGTGTTTGTCTGTTTGGAAAATCTGATGGTTTTAATTTTATAGGTAGACTCGCAGTTAGTTCCTACATATTCAGCATCCAGACAACATTAAAATGGAGGCTTATTTTGGGGCACCTGGGTGGCTCAGTCGGTTAAGCGTCCGACTTCAACTCAGGTCACCATCTCGCGGTCCGTGAGTTCGAGCCCCGCGTCGGGCTCTGGGCTGACAGCTCAGAGCCTGGAGCCTGCTTCCGATTCTGTGTCTCCCTCTCTCTTTGCCCTCCCCCATTCATGCTCTGTCTCTGTCTGTCTCAAAAATAAATAAACGTTAAAAAAAATTTTTTTTTTAAAAATGGAGGCTTATTTCGCTGAGATGTGAGTGATATAATTCAAAGAATGCCAGGGGAATTACTTTTTGTGGTGTTGGGGGGCACTGAGTTGGGTGTTAGTTGTGAGGCAGAGGAAGATTTAATATACTAAATCAGAGTATTTCAGAGTTGGGACCTTTAGAATGGAAATGGGCACCTGGGTGGCTGAGTAGGTTGAATTTTCAACTCTTGATTTCATGGCAGTTCATGATACCAGGGTCATAGGATCAAGCTCTGTGTTGGGCTCACGCTGAGGGTGGAGCCTGCTTAAGATTCTCTCTGTGTCTATCCCTCTCTCTCTCTCTCCTTCTGTCCCTCTCTCCCACTTGTGCTCTCTATAAAATAAATTTTAAAAAATTAAAAAAAAAAAAGAAATGTGTAGACTTGGAATAATTGGAGAAAGGAAAAGGGTTTTCAGTTGGATATACGGATGGGGGTGTGGGCGCAGGGGACACAGGTGAAGAGGTCACAAAAATGTGAAGGAGATGATTTGTGTTCTGACCCATCACCTCCACTTCTGTGTCTAGACCAACTTTGATGCCCTCTTTCCCTTCCACACCAGCTGGCCATCCTGGAGGGGCACCACTGCTATAAATAATGGCCCAAGAATCAAGTTTCAAACATGGGATTCACTACTACTTACCTGCAAGTCTTTGTGAAAATATTACCTCTTTCAGCCTCAGTTTCTTCATCAGTAAAATTAGTATAATATTGCCAAATGGAAGATTTTAGTCAGGATTAGTATATTTCATAGAATCTAAGATAAGATTGATTATAAGACATATTTTACGTACAACTAAAGAAAAGGAAAAAAAATAACACCAGGTGAATTATAGCACCATAAATCTAAGGATGCACTCTGATATTGGAAATGCTAAAATGTGAACATTTTATGTGGAAATGTGGAAATGCTAAAATACAACAAATGCAATATTTAATATTGAGGCATCTTGAAAAATGTAAAGTACTATACAAATATTATTTATTATTGGTTTTATTTTGTGATATATAATGACATGAACCTGATGGATACACAAAAATGATGAACTCTCATCAAGTTCTGGCACAAAGAAATGAGAACCTAGCCCTTGAAATCTGAGAAGGCAGAGACTTTATGAAATATGACATTGACAAAAATGAACTATCGGGACCTCATCAAAATAAAAAGCTTCTGCATAGCGAAGGAAACAATCAACAAAACAAAAAGGCAACCGACAGAATGGGAGAAGATATTTGCAAACGACACATCAGATAAAGGGTTAGTATCCAAAATCTATAAAGAACTTATCAAACTCAACACCCAAAAAAACAAATAAGCCAGTGAAGAAATGGGCAAAAGACATGAATAGACACTCCTCCAAAGAAGACACCCGGATGGCCAACCGACACATGAAAAGATGTTCCACATCACTCATCATCAGGGAAATACCAATCAAAACCACAGTGAGATACCACCTCACACCTGTCAGAATGGCTAACATTAACAACTCAGGCAACAACAGATGTCGACGAGGATGTGGAGAAAGAGGAACCCTTTTGCACTGCTGGTGGGAATGCAAGCTGATGCAGCCACTCTGCAAAACAGTATGCAGGTTCCTCAAAAAATTAAAAATAGAACTACCCTACAACCCAGCAACTGCACTACTAGGTATTTATCCTAGGGATACAGGTATGCTGTTTCGAAGGGACACATGCACCCCAATGCTTATAGCAGCACTATCAACAATAGCCAAAGTATGGAAAGAGCCCAAATGTCCATCGATGGATGAATGGATAAAGAAGATGTGGTGTGTATATATATATATATATATATATATATATATATATATATATGTGCATGGAACTAGAGGGTATTATGCTAAGCGAAATTAGTCACTCAGAGAAAGACAATTATCATGTGACTTCACTTATATGAGGACGTTAAGATACAAAACAGATGAACATAAAGGAAGGGAAGCAAAAATAATATGAAAACAGGGAGGGGGACAAAACAGAAGAGACTCTTAAATATAGAGAACAAACGGACAGTTGCTGGAGGGGTTGTGGAGGTGGGATGGGTTAAATGGGTAAGGGCTTGAGGAATCTACTCTTGATATCATTGTTGCACCATGCGCTAACTACCTTGGATGTAAACTGTAAAAAATAAATAAATTATAGAAAAAAGATAGGAAAAAAAAGAAATACTACATTGAGGTTTGCATCATAAAAGTGGAAACAGACTCAAAAGATAATCATATTCTTATGGAGCCATTGTGGGCCACAAGGTAAAATTATACATGTGTTAGAACATAAAAATCTGAAGTCTATTACGTATGAAATCGTGTCATTCTTTTGTAGCTGTCCCGGAGAGGAAATCTAAGAGGTCAGATTTTGAGCACCAGCTGCTGTTACCTTCAGCTTCAAAGTTCATCTTGTGGGGTGGCTCAGTTGGTTAAGCATCTGACTTCAGCTCAGGTCATGATCTCACAGTTTGTGAGTTCGAGCCCCGTGTCAGGTTCTGTACTGACAGCTCAGAGCCTGGAGCCTGCTTAGGATTCTGTGTCTCCCTGTCTCTCTGCCCTTCCCCCACTTGTGTGTGGGTGCTCTCTCTCTCTCTCTCTCTCTCTCTCTCAAAAGTAAATAAATAAGCATTAATTTTTTTTTTTTTTAAAGTTCATCTTGCAATGGATGGTGAAATTAGTAAAGGAGTAATCTTTGGAGGGTGTTAGTAAAATTCTAACTGCTGTCCCAGACTGTTGACAGCTTCACCTAGGAAATATTCCACATCCTTTGTCTTGCTAAGGAAAGGGAAAACAAACTTAGGCAATGAAACTAGAAAATGTAAGTGGTAGGTAGCTTTAGGGCACGTGAGAACTCTATTCTTACAACCATTAGCTATCATTTAAGGACTTTTCTTAGTCAAAGCGATGAGGAAAATAGTATAAATATATTTTTTAAAAGAGATATTTAGAGAACAGAATACTCACTGAACATTCCCCTAATTATCTGCATTTATGAGTACAGATTTATTTCTTGAGCATTGGAGAGAAACTGATTCCATTTCTAGAATATCCAAATCTAAACGATGTGTACTCTAATAGGGTACAAAAGAAGCATGGGACGAAGTGGTTTTTATTCATTTCTTTAAAAAAAATTTTTTTTAAATGTTTTATTTATTTTTGACAGAGAGAGAGAGAGAGACAGAGCATGAGCGGGGGAGGGTCAGAGACAGAGGGAGACACAGAATCCGAAGCAGGCTCCAGGCTCTGAGCCGTCAGCACAGAGCCTGATGCAGGGCTCGAACTCCCAGACCACGAGATCATGACCTGAGCCGAACTCAGACGCTCAACCGACTGAGCCACCCAGGCGCCCCTATTCATTTCTTAAAAATTTTTAAAACTGCAGTGTAGTTGACATATAATGTTACATTAATTTGAGGTGTACAACACAGTGATCCCACAACTCTGTGTTTTTTGCTGGGTTCAGTACAAGTGAACTACCTTCTGTCACTATACAATGCTAATACAGTACCATTGAGCATATATTCCCCATGCCCGAACTTTCTTCCTCGTGGCTCACTCATTCCATAACTGTAAGACTGTACTTTCCACTCCCCTGCACCCATTTTACCTATACCCCCACTCCCCTCCTCTCTGATGACCCTCAGTTTGTTCTCTGTATTTATGGGTTTGTTTCTTGGTTTTTGTTTGGTTGTTTTGATTTTTGGATTCCAGAAATAAGTGAAATCATATAGTATTTGTCTTTCTCTGTCTAACTTATATTACTAAGCATAATACCTTCTAGGTCCAACTGTGTTATTGAAATGGCAAAATCTCATTTTTTATGGGTGATTAATATTCCATTATATATATGTGTATATATATATACATATATGTGCATATGTAGATATAGTATACATATATATATACAGTATGCATATATATATATATATATATATATATATATATATATATATATAGTATGTTTTTTATCCATTCACCTGTCAATGGCCACTTAGGTTGCTTCCATATCTTGGCTATTGTAAATAATACTGCAATAAACATAAGGACGCATATGTCTTTTCAAATCAGAATTTTTCATTTTCCTTGGGAAAATAACCAGTAGTAGAATTTTGGGGTTGTATGATATTTATTTTTTTAATTTTTTGAGGAACCTCCATACTGTTTCCCACAGTGGTTACACCAATTTATATTCCCACCAACAGAGCACGAAGGTATCCTTTTCTCTGCGTACTCACCAACACTTGTTATTTCTTGTCCTTTTGATACTAGCCATTCTGACTGGTATGAGGTGATATCTCATTGTGGCTTTGATTTGCATTTCCCTGATGATGAGTGATGTTGGGCATCTTCTCATCTATCTGTCAGCCATCTATATGTCTTCTTTGGGAAAACGTCTATTTAGGTCCTCTGCCCATATTTTATTTGGATTATTTGTTTTTTTGGTGTTGAGTTGTGTAAGTTCCTTATAGATTTTGAATACTAACTCCTTATTAGATATGTCATTTGTAAATACCTTCTCCTATTCTGTAGGTTGCGTCTTTGTTTTACTGATGGTTTCCTTCACTGTGTAAAAGCTTTTTATTTTGGTGTAGTTCTAATTAGTTTATTTTGCTTTTGTTTCCCTTGCCTCAGGAGACATATCTAGAAAAACATTGCTAAGGCCAATGTCCAAGAAATTACTGCTATATTTTTTTAAGGATTTTTATGCTCACATTTAGGTCTTTAATCCACTTTGAATTTATTTCTGTATATGGCATAAGAAAGTGGCCCAGTTTCATTCTTTTGCATGTCGTTTTCCAGTTTTCCCAGCACTGTCGTTGAAAAGACTGTCATTTCCCCCATTGTATCTTCTTACCTCCTTAAGTTGTAGATTAATTGACCATATAAATGTGGGTTTATTCTTGGGCTCTCTATCCTATTCCATTGATCCATGTGTCTATTTTTGTGCCAGTACCACACTGGTTTTTTTCTTAAATGTTTATTTATTTATTTTGAAAGAGAGAGAGAGAGAGAGTGCATGAGCACGTGTAGGAGAGGGACAGAGAGAGAGGTACAGAGACTCCTAAACAGGCTCTGTGCTGTCAGCACGGAGCCTGACATGGGGCTTGATCCCACAAACTGAGATCATGACCTGAGCTGAAATAAAAAATCAGATACTTAACTGAGCCAGCCAGGTGTCCCTACACTGTTTTTATTACTATAGTTTTGTAGTATAGCTTGCCATCCAAAATTGTGATTAAAAAATGGTTTTTAATTAGAAACTTTTATATATGTACCTTTCATATGTATCAGTCAGAACATTTCACTGGGACCTCACATCACCAAATAGCTGAAGCATGTTCTGAAAACTAGTCTCCACAAGACTGAGGAATTCTCTAGGTTATTCATTCTGATCCCGACTCACAACGTAAAATTTTTCTTTATAGTCTGGTCCATAATGAGGGACATAAAAAATGATCACTTTTCATGTCAGATCAAGACGCACAGCTTGGTCTCAAACTTCTCCTCGGTTAAGAGTATAGTTTGAAGGAAATTTAGAAAGCTCTTTTAAGATTAGATGTTTTGTCCAATTGTTGACAGGGTTCTAAGCAGGGTAAGAAGACGAGGGTAAAGAAAATGAAGGTGGGAGGCTTTACCTTTTGCTCTGTATTTTCTTCATTTGAATTTTTTTACATTGAGAAACCACTGCTTATATAATTCATGTTTTCAAAAATTAATCTTTGATGAATTGGTATGGAAAACAATGAGGGAGAAGAGGTCTGTAAAATATGTGTTGACATAACAATCTTAGTTGTGTATGCACTTAATGACACACCTTCAAAATATATAAAATAAAAACTGACAGAGCTCACAAATCCACAATTACAAATAGTGATTTTGACAATCCTCTCTTAATAGTGTAAGCAAACAAAAAAATCCGGAAAGATATAACAGATTTGAACAACACTATAACCAACGTAACCTAATTGTCAAAGAATGCTACAGTAACAATGGTAGGATGCTTATTATTTTTCACCACACCCAGAATGCTTATCAAGACATACTATATACTGGGCCATAAAACATATCTGAGCACATTAAAGAGTTGAAGTCATACAAGGTATATT
Source organism: Neofelis nebulosa (assembly GCF_028018385.1). Classification (NCBI taxonomy): domain Eukaryota; kingdom Metazoa; phylum Chordata; class Mammalia; order Carnivora; family Felidae; genus Neofelis; species Neofelis nebulosa. The sequence goes on from NC_080785.1 coordinate 94,917,710, forward strand.
CTTTAACCACAACCGGATTAAATTAGAACTGGAAAAAAAAGATATCTGGAAAAGTTTTCAAACAGTTGGAAATTAAACAACCCACTCCAAATAGCCCATGGGTCAAGGAATAAATAAAAGAGGTATTAGAAAATTTTCTATATGAATATGAAAACATAACATATCAAATTTTGTGAGATGTAGAAGCAGTTCTTAGAGAGAAAGTTTATATCTATAAATGCTATATTAGGAAGAAAAGAAAGGTTAAAATCAATTATCTCAGCTGCCATTTTAAGAAGTTGAAGATCAAATTAACGCCAAAATAAACAGAAAAAGGGAATTAAAGATAACGACAGAAATTTCAATTAAGTGGAAAATGAATAAACAAAAGAATCAGTAGAAACCAAAAATCTGTTCTTTGAAAGGATCAAAACCAGCTCAATTTCTAAATAGACTGATAAAGAATAAAGAAAAAGAGACAAGTGATCAGTATCAGGAATGAAAGAGGTGCATGACTACAGATCGTATAGACATTAAAAGTGTAATCAGGAGGGGTGCCTGGCTGGCTCGGTTAAGCGTCTGACTTTGGCTCAGGTCACTATCTCGCGGTTCATGGGTTCAAGCCCTGTGTCAGGCTCTGTGCTGATAGCTCAGAGCCTGGAGCCTGCTTCAGATTCTGTGTCTCCCTCTCTCCTCCCTCTGCTCATACTCTGTCTCTCTCTCTCTCTCAAAAATAAATAATAAAGAAGAAGAAGAAGAAGAAGAAGAAGAAGAAGAAGAAGAAGAAGAAGAAGAAGAAGAAGAAGAAGAAAGACTTAGAAGAAGAGGAGATTAGGACCCAAACACACACAGGGGAAGGCCAGGCGCAGACAGACACAGGAGAAGGCAGCCAACTGCAAACTATGGAGAGGTGTCTTAGCAGAAATCAGTGCTGCTAACACCTTGACCTTGGACTGCTAGCCTCTGGAACTTGGAGAACATACACTTCTGTTGTTTAAATCATCCAGGGTGTGGGACTTCGTTATGGAAGCTGTAACAAACTCATGCAGGGACTGATATGTTGTGACTTACTTAAACATTTTTAAATTTTGATTACTTTCAGGGAGTTATGCCAATATTCAAGTATGTGTCAAACAAACCTTCAGGGTTTCTCATGGAGAGAAACTGCTGGCAGGTAGTCCAAAGTTGACTTTTTAATTCTTGAATTCTATATACCAAATGAAAATCTTTCTCTCTGCTGTTAAGAATGGCTGAGATTGATAAGAAAAATATGCATCTATGGCATTTAATTTCGCATGCCCTGGGCTATCTGTTGAAAGTGTATGTTATGAAGCATTCAGTAGTTAGAAAAGTTACAGGATCAGGTGTTCTATTGGGTAGCTAAGTTCAGTTGATATCTGTGGGCTGGTTTCAGTCTGCTGTATTGGCTTGCTGTCATATTTAAAAAGATATTCTAGATTACATTCATCTTTTGGAAGAGTTGGGCTGGGTGGTCTTTCAAATTTTGTTTCTTTCCAGTTTAGTATGAGATGATTCAGCTGTTTCTTTTTTTTTTTTTTACATTTTTTTTTTTTTGAAATAAATAAAAGAGAGAGAGGGAGGAGCAGAAAGGGAGGGGAACAGAGGATCTCAAGCGGGTTCCATGCCCCACAGCAGTGAGCCCAATGCGGGACTCAAACTCTGGAACCAGGAGATCATGACCTCAGCCAAAGTTGGACGCTCAGGTCGACTGAGCCACCCAGGTGCCCCAATTCTGCTTCTTGTTAACCTGCTCTATATACCATGCTCGACATTAAGGCTACAGGATAGTTGAAGTTGCAAATTATTTTCTCATGTAGGAAATACTAACGTCCAGATATTCATACATGGTTATAGATAAGTGCTATTTTCTATGTTTAGTGGTTGCAAAACTAAGTGAATGACCTCCAATTCACTGCATTCGATGGTTAAAGTAGTTGCTCCCTCTGACGTGCTCTCAGCCTGCTGTTCAGGAAGACATAATTGTGCCTGTAGAGGAAGATGTGTTGGAAACACTCATAGCAGGATATACTTAAAGCAACTCAAGTTGAATAGAGCTACATTATTCAAACTGAAAACCTGATGAAAAATTTGTTGCAGCATTCCCTAACCAGTTAGAGGTCTCGTTTGGAGGGACATGATAATGATTTGCTATTTATCATGAAGTGTGCCTTTTATATATGTAATTGAATAAAATACATAGCAAGGGACGGTCTTGGATCAGAGTTTCGCAGCATAGGATCAGCTGCTGCAAACACAATGTTAATCATCAGCTCTGACGGGAACACAAGAAATAACAAAACATCAATGGTTGTATTTTGATACATGGTTTCCAGCTAGTTACTGAGCAAGCCGTAGATACTCGGAGTTGAGTACAGGATCAAAGCCAATGTTAAGAGAAGGTATTTTAAAGCTCTCCATTGTTTTAATGAAAAAGCAGCACACTCCATCAAGAAGTTTCTGAACCCTAGCCAGAACTCTTCATCTAGAAGGGAATTTAAGTGTTGGGATACTGGAAAGCCAGTCATTAGCTGCCCATCACTCAGCCGACTGGTATTAGCAATAATGCCAACACTGATTACAGATTATAGAGAAAGGAAAGATTTGGGTTTTAAGAAACTCACTGAACGATTAACTTTTGTGAATGAATATGTAATTCCATACTCCTTTGCAATATCTAAATATGCAATAAAGGGCAAAATATATATTTTTTTCTTAAGTTCTAAATAATGTTTGTTTACTATTTCCTTCAAATAGCAACAATGAATCTACCGTCCACACTGAACATGCTAGCTAGATTTCACAGAGGCTGCAAATAGACTTCCTTTGATAGGATCAGAGTTTTAACTTAGTAAACATATGTTTCCTTAATAATTCAGTATAGAAACAGACATGGCCCAGAAAGCATGTATTACCCAACAATGTATTTAAGTAATGTCATCACTAGAAAAAAAAACAAAACAAAACAAAACAAAAGGACTGAATAAATTGTTGCAATAAATAAAAGTGACAAAAAAACTGATTAAAAAAAGAGAGGGATTTTAATTTCTCAAATTTTTCTACTGAACATTTCAGTTTGAAAATGCAGATGAAATTAATGTTAAGAAGATGCTTTTATTATGATCATTAATTTGCTAATGAAATGATTAATTTTCAAGTTAATTTTTAATTTTAATCACAGGAATATATGTTCATAGTTAAAACGTTAAATAGTAACAAAAGTCTTATAATGGAAAACAGCCATCCCTTTCCATCCTCTTCCCTGGAAGCAATAGGTTTCAAACTTAGTTTTCTCTTTTGCTATATATAAAGTGGAGAATCCCTTTCTCTTCTCTTCCTTAAAGTAATTGCAAACCATCATTCCTGGTTTAGTCTATCATCAGGGTTTTATTATCATGACTGTATCAATTAGGGTCCATCAGAAAATTACCCAGTGGAGAGGCCCCCGGGTGGCTCAGTTGGTTAAGTGTCTGACTCTTGATTTTGGCTCAGGTTATGATTTCATGGTTCGTGAGTTTGAGCTCCATGTCGAGCTCTGCATTGACAGAGAGGAGTCTGCTTGGGATTCTCTCTCTCTCCTTCTCTCTCTGCCCTTCCCCTGCACGTGTGTGCTCTCTCTCTCACACACACTCTCACTCTCTCAAATAAATAAACATTGAAAAAGAAAAAGAAAAAGAAAAGAAAATACTGAGTGGGAATAACGATGCACAATGCTGTAAGCACCAGCCGTAGAATCTTCTCTTATTAAGTGCTCTATTTCAAGTGAGTGATTTTTCAGATCACCAGGTTAATGGGTCAAAGTAGCACCTTACAATAGAGATCTAATATCTAAAGATGCCCATCAATCAAGTACCTTGACCCTTCTTATGGGTAGGAGATGAAAGTTGCATAATTTGTTGTTTACATTGGAAGAAATATCCTGTTGTGTGCCCCACAACACTGAACCTTCAGAACCATCGGAATCAGAGTCTTGAAACTGACTCTTGAGATTTACTCACATCTGTCAGTATGCCGGTGATCATCAAGGTATCTAAGCTTCCTGATCCTTCCAGCTCCTTCCTTATCCATCCAGCAGGATGTCATAAAGATAGCGGACCAGTCTGATGTCTTGTCTTGCAGGAACAAACTTGGGTTTCTATAATAATACAAAGCATGCAATAGCACCGACTGACTGTGTAGGATGCATTTAGTGTGTTTTGTTTCCTCCTTTTATCTAAGTCCTCAGTTTTTGGGAGGAATTATCAAACCTCTTAAATCCACATTATGCTTATTTCTCATGTAATATATCTTTCAAGTAATTCTTTTTTGTCATCTGTCTTACCTTTCACAATCAAGTTGCAAAACCAGTACCAATAGGGCTAACATTGTTCTTTAAGATCATATTAAAATCTCCTCCAACCCCTGTCTGTGGAAACTCCATGGTTTTGCCAAGATTTATAAAAATTCAGAAGTTTGCCTTCATCCACATTACCTATGGCTCTGGGTCTTCTGTCTTTTGCTGAATTTTCAAAATTCATTTTACCTTACTGTCCCACTGTCTCCCAAACATACAACAGACCTTTTTCTCCTTAATTCTCCCATTCTTCAAAAATGCTCAGCCAGGAAGGAGTTTCAAGGAGTGGAACTGTAAAGACCATGGTGAGAAGGTTGAGGGTGGGGTTGGGTTCATTTCAGCTTTACATGGTGGATAACTGAAAACATAGGACTAACTGCGTGATCCTCAGAAGCCTCAGTTCTTTTCTTTTTCTTTTTTTAAAATTTTATTTATTTTTGAGAGATAGAGAGACAAAGCACACGTGGGGGAGAGGCAGAGAGAGAGAGGGAGACACAGAATCCAAAGCAGGCTCCGGACTCTGAGCTGTCAGCACAGAGCTCGATGCAGGGCTCAAACTCATGAACTGTGAGATCATGACCTGAGCCAAAGTCAGACGCTTAACCGACTGAGCCACCCAGGTGCCCCTGACACCTCAATTCTATCAACTCAGCTGCAGCTCCTCACAAACATGTGCAATCCTTTTCCTCCCCTCTCTTCTCCTGGCCCCCATACCCGAATTCCCACTCAATGATAAATAATACTACTAGACGTCATCAAGCACTAACCATGTACCTGCTGCCTTATCTAGATTTTGCTCGCACAACCCTGTGAAGTGGGCATAATGATCCCCATTTTGCAACTGAGAAAACTGAGGTAGAGAAAGACTCAGCAAATTGCCCCCAACTATGTATTTTATAATTTAAACTATACGATTTATAATTATTTGCTACCGCACTACACTTGTGAAGACATTGTCATAAACAAAAGTTTCTACTTTAGGAGGAAGTCTAGTGCAAGTTGTTAACATATGAGTATTTTACCCATCCTCCATGTGTACTTAGCCATGAGCCCATGTTTGACAGGTTTCATTGCTCTGTTTCTTCCTTTGGACCTTTTTGTGCCAATACTTGAATTCTCTACCCTGGTTACTTTCACTGAGCTATAAAATATTTATTTGGGTCACTGTGTGTGTGTGTGTGTGTGTGTGTGTGTGTGTGTGTGTAAAACTTAATTTTTTTAAAGCAGTCCCAGGTTCACAGCAAAATTGAGAGGAACACACAGAGATTTCTTATATTTCTTTTGCCCCCACCATATATAGCCCCCCCCCCATTATCAATACCCTCCACCCAGAGTGGTACATTTGTTACAACTGATGAACCTACCTTAACACATTATAATCACCCAAAGTCCATAGTCTACCTTTGGGCTCACTCTTGGTGTTGTGCATTCTATGGGATTAGACAAATGTATAATGACATGCATCCATCATCGTGTTATCATACAGAATATTTTCACTGCCCTAAGCATGCTCTGTGCTCTACCTATTCATCCCAATTTCCCATTCCCTGGCCTCTAGCAACCACTAATCATTTTGCTGTCTCCATAGTTTTGACTTTTCCAGGATGTCATATATTTGGAATCATACAGTATGTAGCTTTTTTCACATTAGCTTCTTTCACTTAGTAATATGTGTTTAAGTCCCCTCCATGGATTGTTAGCTCTGATAGCTCTTTTTTTTTTTTTTTTTTTTTTTGCAGGGAGATGGATAATGAACAATATTTTACTGTCTGGATAGACAAGTTTATCCATTCAAGTTTATCCATTACTGCAGGACATCTTGTTTGCTTCTAAGTTTTGGCCATTATGAGTCAACAGCTATGGAACTGTGCAGGACTTCGTGTGAACACAAGTTTTCATGTGCTTTGGGTAAATAGCAAGGAGAAAGATCACCAGATCATTTGGGAAGAATATACTTGGTTTTGGAAGAACGCACCAAGCTGTCTTTCAAAGGAGCTGGTCCATTTGGCATTCCCACCAGCAATACACGAGATTTCCTTTCCCCCCACCCCCACCCCGCATCTGCACCAGCATTTGCTGATGGCATATTCTGGAGTTTGGCCATTCTACTAGGAGCATAGTGGTATGTCACTGTTGTTTTAATTTGCATTTCCCTAATTATAAATGATGTGGAACATCTTTTCATGTGCTTATTTGCCACCTGTATATCTTCTTTGGTGAAATGTCTGTTAAGATCTTCAACCCATTTTTTAATCTGGTTGTTTGTTTGTTTTTTTTTTTTTTTTTTTGGTGCTTTGGGTAATCTTTTGATCAAGAGGATAGTAATAAAACGCATCCTAAAATTTTCATACCCCTGAGACGATCTCTCTGTTGTCCCCACAGAAAAACAATACATTGGCTGAATGTGGAAATGCTGTGGACATTACCTTAACATGATCCCTTTGTTTTGGATGAAAGGTCTGATGACAATCTGAATTCAAAGCACTTTCAAATATCACAGAACTAGTTAACAAAGAGATGGAAAGCTGAGGGACAAATTAGATATGAAGAATTAATCCAGGAGTTGCAACTATCCACCAGAAGAAAATAAGGCACAAATAAGAAAGAAAATATATAAGACTTATAGAAGAAAATTTTTATGTTTGAAAAAGACCCAAGATGGAGGATTAAGCACACTAACCACATGCCAAGAAACACTAACCATGGGAAGAGTAAAACCAACCAGCTTGGAGACTATTTTTCTAGCCAACAGTGGGAAGATATTGAGAGACCACAAACTATTTTTATTCTGAATTACTTGATGTAGCTCCTTAGAGCGTGGTGGCAGACAGAAGAGTTGGAAAGAAAGGAAGCCCACAGCCAATTTTATAGCTACTGAGAATTATCTACTGAGCAAAGAAAATAATGCATTAAAGAAAAAGCTAAAATGCAGTGTATCAGATATTCCACATAGGAGATTCAGAATGAAAAGGGAGCACCATTTCTGGGCTATGGACGTTCATTGTCCTAACTCCCACCCCACAGACCCATGAGTACCCAAGTGATTAAACAAAGAATCCAAACCATTAACACCCCAGCTCCCATGCTACTCATTTTTAAAGGGAAATATTTGGTCAGCATACAAGTATACACAAGTAAGAGTCCAGAGGAAGTCAGCCATTACTATTCTTGGAAAAATCATGGCTATGGATGGCACCGGCCATATTCCAACATGAAGAAACCAAAACCAATGAGCCAGTCAGCATGGAACCCTTGTAATCATCTTGCAAAGATATGTAAGAAATAAATAAGAAGAATGAACTCTGCCAACCACAGATTAAGGTTGTACTTTTTTGAAGAACAAGAAAAGATCATTTTTACACAATAATAGTAACAAGAAAATTTCAGAGAACATGAATGTGGTGAAAGCATCAAAGAATATGTGACAGAATAAGAAATGGAAATGGAACCATTAGAGCTATAAAAAATTGAAGACAGAAATAAAATTCGTTGCATTTTTTGTGTCAAATATCTTTTGCAGTGAAAGAAATGTAACAGGATAAATAAAGCTAGCTCTGTTTCCTTTCTAATCCTTCCATCCCCAAACAATTACACTCTAATTGGGTGTGTTTCCTTTATACATTTACTACAAATATATGTGACCATAAATAAGGAATAATATTATTTTATGATTTTGGAGTTCACACAACCATATTATATAGATTACTACTATAACTTGTTTCTCTTTTTTAGGCAAGTACTACCTTTAAAAAGCTTTTTCATGTTGATCTATTCCAGTCAAATAATTGTCTAGCATTTCATTGTATGAATAAACTTCAGCTTATCCATTCTCCTACTGATAGGATTATTAATCAGTGTTACTAACTACCTTTCACTAGTACAAATAGCTTTGGAATAAATATCCTTAAGCTCATACAGGTGCAGAATCTTCAAGCTCCTATAGATGAAGAACCTTCTCTGGCGTAGACGCCTAAAAGGGGCTCAGAACTATGTACAACTTGGATCCAACAAAGTATTGTCAATTTTTCTCCAAATCATATTCTCATAAGAATGCATACAGTTCTAATTTCCTCCCATCTTTGCCAAATACTTGACAATTTACAGCATGAAATGGCAACTCAGAGTGACTTTAATTTGCAGTCCCTGATTGCTATGTGGTTGAGTATCTTTTTATAAGTTTCATAGCCCATCATGAGTCCACTTATGTGAATTGAATTGCCTATTCATATAGTCCAAGATTGGGTTAATTGGCTTATTCTTTATGTATTATGGCTATCAATCCCTTAGGGGCTAAAGGCCTTGCAAATATTTTTTTTTTGAAAGAATAGCTTTTCCTTTAATGTATAAAATGGTTAATTTTGTTAGGAATTTAAAATTTTTAAATGCATCCATTTTGCCATTTAGGATTTGTGGTTTTGTGTCTAAAGACACTGTTTTTTCCCTGATGTAATGAAATGATCTCATGCATTTTTCTTCTAAGAGTTTAAACTTTTCTCTGTTCATATTTAGGTCTAAGAACTTCTTTGAAAACAAAATCATAGTGTTGAATTTTATCAAATACCATTTCTATACCTGATGAGATGTTCAAATGGGTTTTCTGCTAATCTGTTTATATAATTCAACACATTAATAGATTTTCCAATTTATTGGGAATGCAAACCTGCTTTGCATTTCACCAAAAATAACCCACTATGATATTTTATGATCACTAGTATTTTAATAGCATAAAAGAAGAGATAAGCCTCAAGTAATTTTTATTCCCAAATACCACCCAAAGTAAATAAGACATCTAGAGGGAGACTTTAAAGTAAAGAAGCTGTCCTTGCAAAAGTTATCTTGTAAACAAAATAAATAAGTGACTTCCAAATCAACTGTACAATACAATGCAAAATCACCTCATATTTCTCTAATGCATTGATGCATTTGGTTCCTAACATATTGTTAGAACTGTTACTTTGGCTAAGTGAGACTGACTTTACCTTTTTCCATTTGTTTGTTTATTTATTATATTTATTTGAATTCAAGTTACTTAACATATGCTGTAGTCTTGGCTTCAGGAGTATAACCCAGTGATTCATCACTTACATATAACACCCAGTGCTCATCCCAACAAGTGCCCTCCTTAATGCCCATCACCCATCTAGCCCATCCCCCACCCACCTCCCCTCTATCAACCCTGTTTGTTCTCTGTTTGAGTCTCATGATTTGTTCCCTTCTCTGTTTTCATCTTATTTTTCCTTCCCCTCCCTTTTGTTCATCTGTTTTGATTCTTAAATTCCACATATGAGTGAAATCAGACAATATTTGTCTTTCTCTGACTGACTTATTTCGCTTAGCATAGTACACTCTAGTCCCAACCACGTAGTTGCAAATGGCAAGATTTCATTCTTTTTTATTTTGATTCTTTTGGTTTCATTCTTTTTGATCTTTGAGTAGTATTCCATTGTGTATCACATCTTCTTTATCCATTCATTAATCGATGGACATTTGGGCTTTTTCCATAATTTGGCTATTACTGATAACACTGCTATAAACATTGGGGTGCATGTGTTTGTTCAAATCAGCATTTTTGTATCCTGTAAATAAATACCTAGTAGTGGAATTGCTGGGTCGTAGGTAGGGTAGTTCTATTTTTAATTTTTTGAGGAACCTCCATACTGTTTTCCAGAAGGGCTGCACCAGTTTGCATTCCCACCAGCAGTGCAAAAGAAATCCTCTTTCTCTGCACCCTCACCAACATCTGTTGTTGCCTGAGTTCTTAACATTAGCCATTCTGACAGGTGTGAGGTGGTATCTCATTGTGGTTTTGATTTGTATTTCCCTGATGATTTGTGATGTTGAGCATCGTTTCATGTGTCTGTTAGTCATCTTGATGTCTCCTTTGGGAAAGTGTCTATTCACGTCTCCTGCCCATTTCTTCACTGTATTGTTTCTTGGATATTGAGTTTGATTAAGTTCTTTATACCCTTTAACCGATGTGTCATTTGCAAATATCTTCTACCATTCCTTTGGTCGCCTTTTGGTTTTGATTGTTTCCTGTGCTGTGCAGAAGAAGCTTTTTATCTTGATGAGATCCCAATAGTTCATTGCTTTTGTTTCCCTCGCCTCCGGAGGCATTTCTAGTAAGAAGTTGTTGCAGCCTATTTTTTACTGTAGGATTTTGATGGATTCCTGGTTTTCCTTACATCTAGCACTTTCATCCATTTTGAGTTTATTTTTGCATATGGTGTAAAAAAGTGGTCCAGGTTCATTATTCTGAATGTCGCCATCCAGTTTTCCCAGCACCATTTTCTGAAGAAACTGTCTTTTTTCTATTGGATATTCTTTCCAGCTTTGTTGAAGATTAGTTGATCATATAGTTTTGGGTCCATTTCTGGGTTCTCTATTCTATTCCATGGAGAGGTACCTGTCTGTTTTTGTGTCAGTACCATACTGTCTTGATGATTATAGCTTTGCAATACAGCTTGAAGTCCAGAATTGTGATGCCTCGAGTTTTGGTTTTCTTTTTCAGGATTGCTTTGACTATTCAGGGTCTTTTCTGGTTCCATACATATTTTCGGATTATTTGTTCTAGCTCTTTGAAGAATGCTGGTGTTATATTGATAGAGACTGCATTGAATGTGTAGATTGCTTTGTGTAGTATAGACGTTTTAACAATATTTGTTCTTCCAATCGATGTGCATGGAATGTTTTTTCCATTTTTTTGTGTCTTCAACTTTTTTTCATAAGCCTTCTATAGTTTTTGGCATACAGATATTTTACCTCTTTGGTTAGGTTTATTCCTAGGTATCTTATGGTTTTTGATGCAATTGTAAATGATTGATTCCCTAATAATCTCTTTCTGCTGCTTCATTATTGGTGTATAGAAATGCAACCGATTTCTGAACAATGATTTGATATCCTTCGACTTTGCTGAATTCATGTATCAGTTCTCGCAGTTTTTTGGTGGAGTCTGTTGAGTTTTCCGTGTAGAGTATCATGTCATCTGTGAAGAGTGAGAGTTTGGCTTCTTCCTTGCCAATTTGTATGCCTTTAATTTTGTTTTGTTGTCTGCTGAGGCTAGGACTTCCGGCACTATGTCGAACAATAGTGACGAGAGTGGACATCCATGTTGTTGTGTTCCTGACCTTAGGCAAAGCAGGGTAAAGGGTATATGGAAACCCTGTGATATTTTTGCAACTTTTTTGTGAGTCTGAAATTACTTTAGATACAAAGTGAGAAACAAAAGGCAAAACCCAGCTATTGGATTTTTATTGTTTCTCCCTAATGTCCATGCTTACCTTTATTATTTCCTTCCTTTTGCTTCTATTTGGTTTACTCTCTTTTTCCTTTTTGTTTTGTTTTGTTTTTTGCTTTTTGTTTTTAACTTCTTCAGTTAGATTCTTAGCTTATGATTTTTAATTCCGTGTCACGTCCTGCAAATATCTTTGTATTGGTTGTGTGTTTCTGCATAAAACATGATCCCCAAAGTTGGTAGTTTAAGACAACAAAAAACCAGAAGGGACTCTTAAATACAGAGAACAAACAGGGTTGCTGGAGGGAAGGTGGGTGGAGGGATGGGCTAAATGGGTGATGGGCATGAAGGAGGGTACTTGCTGGGATGAGCACCGGGTGTTATATTTAAGAGATGAATCACTGGGTTCTACTCCTGAAGGCAAGACTACACCATATGTTAAGTAACTTGAATTTAAATAAAAAAAGAAAAAAAACCCACGACAAACACTTAGTAACTTCACAACTTCTGTGGGTCAGGAATCTGGGCTTAGTGTAGCTGGTTCCTCAAGCTTTGTGGTTCTCCAGAAGCTGTCATGAAGGTGCCAGCTGGGGCTGCAGCCAACTCAAGGCTTGAGTGGGGAAGGATCTACTTCCAAGCTCCCCCACACGATCATTAGCAGAGTTTAGTTCTTCATTTGCTGCACTGAAGGCCTCAATCCTTGCTGGCTCTTAGTTGGAGGTTGCCCCAACTCCTTGCCACATGGACCTCTCCATGTGGCAGCTTTAACAGTGAGCAAGGGAGAAGAGCCAGCAGCACAAGCAAGATAGAAGTAACCATCTCCTACACCCTGTTCTCAGTGACATCCTCTCATATTTTCTTCATTGAAAACAAGTCATTAGGTCCAGCTCACACTCAGCTGGAGGGGATTACACAAGGACCAAAACACCAGGCCATGGGAATTAAGAGGAACTATTTTAGAAGCTGCTTACCACAGTATTAAAGGCTATCCATTTTGCACTCAAATTACATTTCATACATTGGTATCATTGTGAATGATCTCACTGTTAAGTCTGAATATTTTATGGTTTCCAATATAATTTTATCTTTCACACATAAATTGTTTTGTAAAAAACTATGTGTGTATATATATATATATACATATATATATACACACACACACACACATATATATATATACCATCAAATGTTTTGCTTTATACTTACAGTGATATTCCTTTCATATTTTTTTCCTTTCTTGCCATTTCTGTTAAATGGATTATACTTTATTTATTTACTTGCATTTCTCTATTGGCTAAGAAGTCATAGTACAATTTATTAAAGGGATTGCCCATAAAAGTTTAACATGCATACCTGATATTTAGAGATGATCAATATTTATACCTTTCTTCTGAATAATAAAAGCTATTTCAATATTTTAACTCCAATTTCCATTCCTCCCATTTTATAAATGACTGTTATTTAGTAATCCATTTCCACCTTATTTTAATCTCTCATCCACCATTAATGATATTTTCCTCTTCCCCCACCTCGAGTCTTTCCTTATTTAGATCCATCCACACGTTTACCAGTTTTGTTTTAGTTTACATTGTTTTTTAAATTGTGGTTGTTGTTTGTTTTAGGGGCTTCTTGGGGGGTTTACCATTGTTTCTTGAATCCTTCCATCTGGGTTCAGTTTTCTTCTTCCTGAAGTTTACTTTTAGTAGGTTCTTTTGGGAATACTTCTCATATGTTGGAATTCTTTTGTTCCTTTTCTTTCTTTCTTCTTTCCTTCTCTCTCTTTATTTCTCTCTTTCTTCCTCTTTCTTTCTTTCTTTCTTTCTTTCTTTCTTTCTTTCTTTCTTTCTTTCAAGTAGGCTTTACATCCAGCGTGGAGCCCAATGCTGGGCTCAAACCCATGACCCTGAGATCAAGACCTGAGCTGAGATCAAAAGCCAGATGCTTAACTGACTGAGCCACCCAGGTGCCCCAATGCTCCTGTTTCTTAAGCACTCTTGTATAATTGTCATCTCTTGTATTGAGCTCACCCTCTTCATTGTCTGCACTTACATTCTGCTATTTAGCCTATCTATTGAGCTTTGAGGACAGTGAAATTTTTCATAATTAGAAGATTTTTCTGATTCTGTGACCCTTCTTCTTTTCCACTGGTTTTCTTCTTTCTTTAAGATGCAGTACCTTCTTTCATTTGTTTAATTATTACAATCTTACTCATTTCATCATTTTTTAATCTAAAGAGTGTGAGGTGTTTATTCTTCTGCTTGCTGTTTTTGATTCCACCCCCACCCCCCATGGATTGGTTTCCAATATATTTTTATTTTTTTAAGTAGAAGTTCATGTTTAATGGGTTTTTTCTCCCCTGTGGGAATTCTATGTGGAAAAAAATGATAGCAGTATCCTCTAGAATAGTTTTGCCTTTGCTTCTTTTGGGTACCCTGAGTAAGTCACAAAGCCCTGGATAAATTTTCATTACAATATAATGTAAAGGAACATTATGGGGCAATAAAATCCCGGCCCCTCTTCATTACCAGATATAAAAGCTCAGTCCTTTTTTATTTGTTTGTTTATTTATTTACTTTTTGAGAGAGAGCGTGAGCGAGGGAGGGGCAGAGAGAGGGAGACACAGCATCTGAAGCAGGCTCCAGGCTCCAAGCTGTTAGCACAGAGACCAATTAAGGGTTCGAACTCATGAACTGTGAGATCATGACCTGAGCCAAAGTCAGACACTGAACTGACTGAGCCACCCAGGTCCTCCCAAAGCTCAGTCTTTTAGAACAAATGAGCAAAGGGGGGAAGAAAGAGAGGGAAACCAAGAAACAGACTCTTAATTATAGAGAACAAATTGATGGTTATCAGAGGGGAGGGGGTTGGGGGGCTGGGTGAAATAGGGGATAGGGATTAAGGAGGCACATGTTGTGGAAGCACCTGGGTGCTGTGTGGAAGTGTTGAATCACTATATTCTGAAACTAATATCACACTGTAGGTTAGCTAACTGGAATTTAAATAAAAACTCGAGAAACAAAAAGTTCATTCCTGGTGTTTTCGTGTCAACTTGAGTGCTCATTGTGTTGGTTTTCCACTTTCTTTTTATTTCAGTTTCTCTAACATTTCCCTTCCTTCTGATCGGACCAGCTCTGCCTCTAAAAATGTATTGCTATATGATATTGTAACATGTCATTGTGCTTTCTTTATACTGTGAAGTGGGCCCAACAGTCAAATCTGTCCGATGAAAGATCCACAAGTTTGCTGGGACTAGTGTGTCCCCCCCCAGGGGAGACATTGCATCCAAACGCAAACTGTCGCCTGGATGGGCACCCCCAAGTTTTCCAGGGACTCACACCTAAATGCAGAGTATTTGGCACCAAAGCAGTTTGTTTATCCTCAAATCCTACAAGACCACTCATACTTAAGTGAATAGTAACCATGACAACAGGAAGGGGGCTCTCTCGTGGAACATGGCCCCATATCGTTCACCTGGGCCTCACCCATTCATAGAAAGGAAAAGGACCGCTAGATTTAAGTGATTATATAATACACGCTAAATATGTATTTCAGAGAAAGAAGGTTTAAATGATGCATAATTGGTAATAAATGGAACAAAAAATACTCAAAGATGGAATAAATGTAGACTTCCCACAAATGAAAGTCTGAAACGTTCATCAAAATGGCTTATCATGTTTCTGAAAAATAAATAGATAAATAGAAAGTGACCAAGAATAAGTTTCATTTTATGAACTATTTTACTTATACTCTAGGATAAAATAAGCTCATAATTATGTTAATATTATTTTGAACCAAAATATTTATCATAAGAGCAAACAAGAGATAGAAGTATAAAATAAGTCACAACAAATCTCTAATCTTAATTTTGAATTTGAAATATCAGGATGAACTGATGATTTTTCTCCCTTAAAATTTTCTTTTCTAGTCTTGATCTCTGAAACGATGTATAATCAGTGGTTCTAACTACCATTCTTCTCTAAACAGAACCTAGAGTGGGTGTAGGAAACATACAGGAATATTCTGGGACATGTTGGCACACACACATACAAAAAAGCTACCAAAGGCTAATGGATTATGTCAAAAGTACACACAGCCAGCTTGATGGGCTCCCGTGGCAAAAGATATGACAATCTGAGCATCAATGAGAATGATGATTGCAATTGTTTAAAACACACTAAAAATATAAAATTCTATGAGTTATTAGTGATATTTAAAAAAGGATAAAAAAAGAAATAAAGGATAACTCATTGCATGGTATCAGAGGTTACTAGGGCACAAAATCATTTTGAAAATTTGTAACAAAAGGAGAAGAGCATTTATCCTGCCTTTGCAAGATGAACTGTGTTTCAGAGGAAACTAGTATCTCCAGTGGATGAGGGCATGTGTTTGTCTGTACAAAAAATGCTAATAAGTGCAGAAGGAGTTACAGAATTAGACAAGTGACCATTTTACAACTTCTACAGAATAAGACTTCAGATAATGGTCATCAATAGGCTGTAAAAGTGCTAGATGAAGTGTTGATGGAAACTTTTATAATGAAGGAAACAGTGGCAGCACCTGAACGCTGAACCTAAGTATCTCTTAAAAGTGAGACAACCAGGGGCACCTGGGGGTTCAGTCAGTTAAGCGTCTGACTTTGGCTCAGGTCACGATCTCACGGTTCATGAGTTCAAGCCCCGTTGACAGTGTGGACCCCGCTTGGGATTCTCCCTCTCTCTACCCCTCCCCACCTTGTGCTTTCTCTCTCAAAATAAATATGAAAACAAGTGAGACAACCAGAGTTGAAGTGCCTTCTAATAAGATGCAATGTGAAACTATAGCACCATCCATGATGAAATTTAAACCTGAATATAAGTAACCTCCAGATCCAACTCCCAGGCTATAGGAAATAAAGGAGAAACAAGTCAATTACAACAGAGAGAATGTTTTATGACAACAATTTTATGAGAAACTTAGAGATGAGAAAATACAAATAATGAAACTTATTTGAATCTTAATTTAACCAAACAGTAAAAAGACATTTTTGGACAACGTCCAATTTTGAAAGTTAGAATATGGGCTAAATATTATAACATTGAATATTAGATGATGTTAAAATTATTAAATAATTAATAGTATTAACTAGGAATATACTTAATTTTTATGATGTAAGAAAATGTCTTATTTTTTAATTCACATAGAAATGTTTATGGGTAAAAGAACATGACATATGGGATTTCCTTCAGAATAGTCTCCCCAAGAAATCAGACAGGGTGTAACAAAACCAGTTTGGTTTTATGGATGGTTGTTGAGGCTGGATGGTAGTTATAGAGGATTCTCATAGTCTTTTGTGTATTCTGGAATGTTTCCTAATAAAAGTAACAAAGGAGAATGATTTGTCTCTTAGCAAAGCACCAAATTTGAAGAATAAAAACTAAGAGTTTTCGAGTGGTTTTGCATATAAAGCTGGTCACCTACAATTTTTTTTTCCTCTGATACATTAAACAGCAGGAAATCATGGAGAAAGTCTATAAGGCTGCAGAAAACTTAATGTAACCCGAGAAGACTTTACCCAACCAGGAATTTATTTACAATTAGGGCAACAGAGAAAAAGCTTTTAAATGTGCACCAATTCAGGATTGTTAATAGCCTCGAAATCCTATTTGGAAAAATAATCCAGTCTACTTAAAGATTAATCAAATTCAGGAATCTATGAGTGGGGAGTCTGTATTATGGAAGAACCGACAAGCATAAGTCCAGTTTTAAATCATGAGATTATTCTAAAAATTGTTAATTATTTTTATAAAACATGATGCAGTTTTGAAAATTACTGATAGAATAGCCCTATTGGCTATTCTTTAATATCCCCTTTTCTATTTTCCTTTATAGTGTTTACAATAATTACTAATTTAGACATTTATTTATAAATTTATTTCATTCAGGTCTGATTCCAATCATGAGTCTATAAACTGCTGGGGCAGGGACTACTTTTAAAAATGTGTATAATTTTCATCATAGTGGGCGCCCAGCATCTAACGTAGCCTCCTACATAACAGGAATTTAGGAATTTTTTGAACAGATAATTACATAATAATTTGCAATTATTCATTAAGCCAAAATCCCCAAAGAGGACTATATGTTAGAATTGGGGAAGTATTTATTTATTTAAAAATTTTTATTTGATTTGACTTGATTATAGAGAGAGAGAGCACATGAGTTGGGGAGATGGACAGAGGGAGAGAGAGAGAATCCCAAGCAGGCTCCACACTGTGACAGCAGAGCCCAGCATGGGGCTTGATCTCATGAACCAGGAGATTGTGATTGAGTGAAACTCAAGAGTCAGCAGCTCAACTGACCAAGCCACCCAGGCACCCCTATTTTTAACCTTTTAAGATATCCAGTTTTATAAAGCGGTTGTTCCGTTTTCGATTCCTGCCAGCAGTGTAGGGCTTTCCAAAGCCTCCAATCATTGCCCTTATTTGGTATGACCAGCCTATTTAGTCTGAGCCATTCTAATTAGGAGTTCAGTGTTATCTCGTTGTGGCTTCAATTTGTGTTTCCCTAGTGAACGATGAACTTCTTTTCATGCATTTATTTGCTATCTGTAGATATTCTTTGGTGGAGTGTCTGTTCAAATCTTTTGCCCTCTTTAATTTTCAGTTTTATTAAGGTTTGAGAATTACTTGTATATTCTGGATACATGTGCTTTATCAGATATGTGACTTGCCGATATTTTCTCCCATTCTGTTGTTTGTCTTTTCATTCCTTTTACAGTGTCTTTTGAAAAGTAGAGTTTTTCATTTTGATGGAGTCTCATTTATCATTTTGACCTTTTTTTGAATTGTGGTTTTGGTATCTGATTAAGAAATCTTTGCCTAACCTGAGATCACAGAGGTTTTTCTCCTAGTTGTCCTAGGTGTTTTACAGCTTCAGGTTTAACCTTAGGTCTCTGATCTGCTTTGAGTTACATTTTGTATATTGTGTAAGGTATGGCTCAACATTCATTTATTTTTTATACAGGGCTATCCAGTTGTTCCAACACCGTTTGTTGAGATTATCCTATGAATTACTTTTGCATATTTATAAAAAATCAGTTGTCTATATATGTGTGAGTCTGTTTCTGAACTCTGTTCTGTTCCATTCATCTATTTGCCTTTATTGATGCCAGTATCACAGGGCACTCTTTGCTATAAGTCTTTGAATATATGTCTTAATGTCAGCTAGTGTTAGTCCTTCAACTTCTTTTTCAAAGTTGTTTTGGCTACTCCAGATACTTCGCCACTCACATGAGTTTTAGAAGCAGTTTGTCAATTGCCAAAAGGAAGTCCACTATGCTTTCGGTTGTTATTACATTGAATCTTTAGATCAAGTTTGAAAGAACTGATACCCTAACAATACTGAGCCTTCCAATTCACGAATGTAAGAAATCTCATGTGTGTAGGTCTTCTTTAACTTCTCTCAGCAGTGTTTTATAGTTTTCAGTGTACAGGTCATTCACATCTTTTGCCAGATTTATCCCTAAAGAACTTCCTATTCTTATGCTATAGTTTCTTAATTTCAATTTCTGATTGCTTCTTGCTACTAGTTAGACCTTTAATTGATTCTTGTATATTGCTCTTGAACCTGGCATCCTTTCTAACCTCACTTATCAGTTGGGTAGTAGCTTTTTTGGGTAGATTTCATTAGCTTTTCTACCAGCAAGTTTTAAAAAGATAGTTTTAGTACAAAAGTAGGATAAGTGTGCTGATTTTCCTTCTGTTTCATGGAAATGGGAGGAGATAGGTCTAGAAACAACCATTCTGAGTGCTTTTTCTGTAAACAAAGCAGGGAAGTGGGGGTGATATGAGAAAAAGATCCTGGGGGCAGGTGCTTTAAGAGATAATCTAGTATGCTCTTTATGCTAATGGGCGTAATCTGCTAGAGATAGGAATCTGACTAACACAGGAGAGAGAAGAGACTGTAAAGACAAAATACTTGAGTAATTGAGAGGAAATGAGGTCTTGTGCACAAGTGACAGGGTTCTTAGTCAGAAGCAAGGAATCAGCTGTCGATTCTTTCCTTCCAATAAGGACATGATTGTACTTATGAGCCATGAAATTTAGGCTTTTGAAGGAGGGAATAACATCAAGGATGACAAAGGTCATTGGTTTGGGTCCCAGTGGGGTTGAAGAAATGATGGAACTGAGGTAAATTCTGGAAATTCTCATGGAATTTGGCATGAGACTGGGATCAGTAGAATCGAGACCACGGAGGTGTGTAGATATTGGTGGGCTTTGGGTATGGCATGCAGCGGGTGGCTCAGATGGAGTGGGACGAGAACTCTGAGGATGAGCAGCTTGAGGGTGAAAGTACTGGAAGGGTCATCTACTGGTTAGTGTAGAATATGGATTAAAATAGATTAAAATGTACATTTTTGACTACTCAGGTTTGGTTGCTGCTTCTAGAAACAACTCAGAAAGACTGCCAATATGATGGGTATTTAATACAATTTATCATTTTGTTTTGCTGCCTTCAGAATAGTCTGTTCCTGGGGCACCTGGGTGGCTCAGTCGGTTAAGTGTCCGACTCTTGGTTTCAGCTCAAGTCATGATGTCACAGTTCATGAGTTCAAGCCCCAGCTCAGGATCTGTGCCCACAGTGCAAAGCCTCCTTGGGATTCTCTCTCCCCTTCTCTCTGCCCCTCTCCCCACCTCTCTCTCTCTCAAAATAAATAAATAAACTTAAAAAAGAAAAAAAAGAATAGTCTGTTACTTTGAGTGTGACTTCTGTGTTTTAAGCCACATTCTCATCTTATTGTCAGATCACCTTTTGCCTGAGAAATGATGTTGACAGCATTCTTCTGGTAAATCCCACCATTGCTGGCTCCTTAGTGTCCCCACCAACAACATCTGTAAGTGTGAATTCATTCACTAATGTGATGTGTGAAACAAAGCAAGCACTTTGCAGTGTTCTCACAGTGCAAATGAGATGTGCTTCTCATTTCTGGTTGTATTTATGCCCTCAAAGTTCTCTATATTCCATCATAAACACAACTACCAAGGTTCTTCCTATACCAAGGTGACCACCCATCTTTTTAATGTTGTTTTAGGACTTATGAATGTTCTTTCTCATTTAGGCACCGTGTTTCCAAAAATCAACACCGTCACCTGACCTGCAAGTCACAGATGCACTACGCACTGTAGGAGGAAAAGGGAAGGAAAGTGGAAGAGGGGATTATGCTTTGTGAGAATGTCCTGTTATTCCAGGCACTATGATAGGCATTTATGAATGTTCTCTCTCTTTTTTAAAGATTTTATTGCTATTATTCTTTTAGTAATCTCTACACCTAACATGGGGCTCAAACTCATAACCCTGATATCAAGAGTCGCATGCTCTTCTGGGGGTGCCTGAGTGGCTCAGTCAGTCAAGCGGCCAACTCTTGGTTTTGGCTCAGGTCATGATCTCGTGGTTTGAGGGTTTGAGCCCCTCCTTGGGGCTCCGATGAGTGTGGAGCCTGTTTGGGATTCTCTCTCTCCTTCTTTCTCTCTCTCTGCCCCTCCCCAAACTCTCTCTCTCTCAAAATAAATGAATAAACATTAAAAAAAAAAAAGTCACATGCTCTTCTAACTGAACCCGCCAGGCACCCTGAATGTTCTTTTCTAAAGCTCCATTCAACCATCAGGTCAGCTGAGGTCAGCCTGTCCTTTGACATGTAGATAAAATTGATGCAAGCTTCCCTCATTATGCATTATGCATCCTTCACGGATTCATAAAATAGCTGTGAATTCTCAGGGGTTGTTGTAGTAGACTTTTTTCTATTGCCCTTCTTTCCACCACATTAATTCTCCTTTTCCTACAACTGCTGATTGCTGTTTGTAGATTCACTCGTTTTCAGGGCTCCTGACTCAGTCTCCAGTGGAAGATCAATGCAGAGGGTCATACCGCCCAGCCTAAGCCATTCAGTGAGTTCTGCCCCCTTGACCACGGAAGTTGAGGGCTGGGTGTGTAACCTAGTCTGGTCTAATCAGAGGGAATCTCTGGGCTTTTGTGTGGATATCTGAAACAAAGGATCTCTCTCTGTTCCAGATGATATGGTTTGTGGTGTGGTGTAAGGGCTGGAGCTGTTGAGTCATTTGCTATCCCGAGGGAAGCCAGTTTGAGCCAAACCAATGCTCAGATTGAACTAGTCAAGAGACTCCAGGAGAGGTGCAGCTCCATGGACACTATAAACCAAGATCAAGCCAGGCCTGAAGCCTCCCCACTTCTGTACTTCTTAGTCTTGTGAGCCAGCAAATTCCCTTTGCTGTTCAAGAAAGTCACAGCCTAGTTTTGCTTTTCTTGCATAATAACAGAGGAGTTTGCATTCTATCACTAATTCAGGCTCTGTCTGAATTCATTCCGGCTCATTTCCCATAGCTTTTGTGCCTGCTGGTTGCTATGGACTCATATGGAATCAAGCTCTTCCTTCTGAAAAAATATCTCTCACACAAGAGTTTGTGTGCATAGTAGATTTTGCTGCAGGTTTGGGATTCAGAGTACCTGCAACACAGGTGGAAGCAAGAGTGGCAACAGCATATTCAAAAAACATTGAATGTTAACTATTCTTGTTTGTGAGAGTCTCTCTGATTTACCTCGTGGGATATGGTGGGGAATTTCTCCCCTACTCCCATGCTTTCAGGCTCCTTGACCTTCCTTTCTGTTCTTCCTGACTTATAATTTAATTTTATTTAGCTATGTCTTTGTTACCTTGTCTTCTTCTACCTTGCCCTTAGATATTGCTGGCTAAGCAGTTCATCAGACATTTTCCCGAAGAAATAAAATTCCCTCCCCCCAAAAGAATATTCCTTTTAGGATTTAGAATAGTGTGACTATATTATTATGCCATTATACACATTAGGTTCTGTTTCATAGGTGTCATTTTTTTTCTAGTCTAGCACCTTGACTATAGTTTTACAATCAAATGGATGTTTAAGAACCATAGATTGTAGGGGCACCTGGGTGGCTCAGCTGGTTAAGTGTCTGACTTTAGCTCAGGTCATGATCCCATGATTTGTGGGTTTGAGCCCGGGTCGGTCTCTGTGCTGACAGCTCAGAGCCTGGAGCCTGCGTCGGATTCTGTGTGTTCCTCTCTCTCTGTCCCTCCCCAGCTCATGCTTTCTCTCTCTCTCTCTCTCTCTCTCAAAAATAAATAAACATTAAGAAAAAAAGAATCATAGATTGTCTTTTTCAATGTTCTGCATGGATTTGTCTATTTGACTTAGGGATTTGGCAGATACAAAATATTATAGCTGGGAAAGATATTAAAAATCCAACTCTGGGGCACCTGGGTGGCTCAGTCGGTTAAGTGTCTGACTTTGGCTCAGGTCACGATCTCACGGATCATGAGTTCAAGCCCCGTGTCAGGCTCTGTGCGGACAGTGCACAGCCTGCTTAGGATTCTCTCTCTCTCCCTCTCTCATGCCCTTCCTCCACTTCCCCCCTTTCAAAATAAATAAACTTAAAAAAAAAGTCCCACACCTTTGTTGAGGCATGGTGTCATAGAGGCAGTAGTGGTAGAGACGACAGAGGAATCAGACAGCTTGGCTCCTTTGGGCTCTACTGTGAGGCAAGTGACGCTCACTAGGGACACATTTGAATTACTGCACGTAGGTTTGATACTGATCACACATTCGATTCCGTATAAAGAATCTAACTTAATGATTTGTACAGCACTCCCATCTAGGAGATATTGTATATCTCAGTTCATCCGCATATAAAATTATTGCTGGGGGTGGATTCATCTCTAAGAAACTTTGCATTTATAATAGTCAAAATAAAACACTGCAATCAGTGCCCGCATGTGTAACATCAAGATTTAAAAAAAAAAAAAATCTGTTGGGGCCCCTGGGTGGCTCAGTTGGTTAAGCATCCGACTTCAACTCAGGTCATGATCTCTCTGTACATGAGTTCGAGCCCCGCGTCGGGCTCTGTGCTGACAGCTCAGAGCCTGGAGCCTGTTTCAGATTCTGTGTCTCCCTCTCTCTGTGACCCTTCCCCATTCATGCTGGGTCTCTCTCTGTCTCAAAAATAAATAAACGTTAAAAAAATATTTTATAAAAAAAAATCTGTCTTCTAGGGCTGATGTGAGGATGAAATGTGTTTATCTATATGTATATGCATACGTATGTGTATGTGTGTGGACACACACATATGAAGGGCTTAGGATAGTATGTGGCATGCAGTAAATACTCTAGTAGGTCTGTAATTCTCAAACTTTTTGGTCTTAGGATCTCATTACACTATTATAAAATTATTTATTTATGAATATTTATTTACTTATAAATTCATTTGTGTTGTGGCTTAAATTTATCAATATTTACTCTATTAGAAATTAAAACCAAGAAGGCTTTAAAAAATATTTATGAAGTCATTTACAGTAGTTACATAATAACATCATTTTTAAATGAAAAATACCCATATTTTTCCCCCAAACCAAATGATTAGTAAGAGAAGGTGGACATCGTCTTACACTCGTGCAAATCTTGGTAATGTCTGGCTTACTAGAAGATACTTCTGCGTTCAATCTGCTACAAAATCACACGTCAGGAAGCTTTGGGAAGGTCTGTGGTACTCTCCTCAGAAATTGAGAGTGAAGGAAGGAAAATCTCACTTTAGGATGAATTTGAACCATTTCTGGCCTCATGGGCCCCCTCAAGGGATCTCTGGACCCTCAGGGGTCCTCACACATAACTATACCTTGAGAACCACTTCTATATTTTCTGTTATTATTCTAATGATTACTGATGATGAGGAGGAAAGAGGATGACAGAGAAAACCAGGATAGAAATGAATTTTCCAGCGTGAGAGCTGTGGGTTGTGAGGTTGTCTTAATGAACCTGGTCCCACGCAGACATTCATTTAGGAACGCTTGTCTTTGAAAGCACGGAACACATTTAGGTCCAAGTGCTATCAACCTATTGATACGAGGGATCAAAGGACAGTGTTATTCAGCTTTTGCAGGCATGTGAAGCTACAGGTATGAAATAAAGAGGAAAAAGTCTCCCCAGCATACTGTAAGGAGACAGGGTATGTGTGTGTGTCACCGTGGAGAATTTTCATGAGAACTTATGTGTTAGCATTTGGGCTCAGGCACCAAAACTGTGGATAGTACAGTGAAACCCAGGAGCATTTCAAAGCCTTTTTCCAAGGATGTTCAGGCAGAAAAAATATATTCTGGCAGAGCAAAATGCATAACCGTAACCAAAGCATTTCATGAAAGGGACAAATGGAAATCAAGGGACAATTGGCTACCGGTGCCGGCTTTTTCTGTTTTCATCCAGGATACAGTCTCTTGGAAGAAAAGATGGCGAAGGCTGAGGTCTAATAACGCATTAGTAATGTCCACAGGCCATCTTTGTGCACAGTCAACAGGCTCTTGGACTCTCAGCTGGTCACTTGAAAGGTAAAATCTTGTCACCGCCTCTCAGGGGAAAAACAGCCCTTCTGATTCATGTTGTAGACGAAAATCAAACAACACATCCTCACGGCCAACAGCGCCTGGCTCTGCATTGCCGAGCCACTCCCAAATCTGTAGTCCTGGGTCTCCACATGCTGGAGTGTCTCCCCTCCCTCTGTTCCCTTTTAAAAATAATCATTCTGCTTCGGGTCCTTATCCTGTACTCAATTTCTCTGGAAATATGAAAGTAACAACAACAGAAGTTCCCAGGGTACAGATTAGTTATAACTGCTCAGGAGCCTGTGGAAGTCAAATCTGTCTAATGTTGCTCAGGGAAACTGATGGCAGTTGAAAAGTCCATTCCAGAGAAATGATCTACAAAACTTGAAAGTAGAGGCAAAAATGTGGTATTAAGGGGGGCTGCAAAGAGAGAAAGCAGCAGATCATTCCAGAAACTGATGGCGCCCAGTGAAATTCTAGAAAAAAATGAACCTTGAAGAAAGAGGGCAGGAGGTATGTCAAACAGGAGCAAACTGAAGACTGTAGGAAGGGGGGCTGCCGAGAAGTCTGAACTGTATTCTACACCCCCTGTGCTGTCTCCTGTGCACCTGTTACCTGGTTCCTACATCAGCTTTGGAATCACACAGCAGCAGCATGGTGGGCATGCTTTAAAGAGCGCTCTGCCATGACTCCTGTTTTAGGAAGAAGGCTGGAGTCATGACGACCCGTAAGAAGAATGGGGGGTGAGAGATCCAGGGGTAAATATAAACAAATCAGCTGGAGGAAGGATAACATTAATCTTTTAAAGACCAGCAAGCAGAAGGATGAAAAGCCAAGAGTAGTAGGTGTGGGAAAATAAAATTGGAATGAAAGAACAAACAATACACATGAGAAAGAATAGATGTCCACAGAGAGAAAGAACAGGAGTATAGACTTGAAGTGACTTCACATGTTGTGATAGCAGAAGCGGAAATGGAGTGAGTCTAATAGTCTTGGTGACTTTTGTTGGACCTTTTATTCTCTTGATTCTTGCATTCTAGTGGCACTCAGCGGCATGATCTCTTCTCACCCTAAACATTGCCAAGGATTTCTGGAATAACAGAGATGGTCAATTCCTCACTTTTGCTTGGTCCTCTGTGTAGCACTGATCTCTCAGTGTCTTTTGTGGTTTGATGAGTAAGAAACTAAGGGCATCTGGGGCGCCTGGGTGTCTCAGTCAGTTGCATGTCTGACTCTTGATTTTGGCTCAGGTCATGGTCTTATGGTTTGTGAGGTCAAGCCCCATGTTGGGGTCTGTGCTGGCGGCACGGACCCTGCTTGGGATTCTCTCTCTCCCTCTCTCTCCCTGCTTTCACTCTCTGTGTCTCAAAATAAATAAATTGAAAAAAAACATTAAAAAAATAAATTAAGGGTATCCTATCCTGAGAGGCTGGAGACTTGGTCTGATTTATGGTTGACCTATTCCTTCTTACCTTTTTTAAAAAATTTTTCTGAGTGTTTATTCATTTTTGAGAGAGATAGAGAGAGAGGGAGAGAGAGAGAGAGAGTGCAGAGGAGAGGCAGAGAGAGAGGGAGACACAGAATCCAAAGCAGGCTCCAGACTCTGAGCTATCAGCACAGAGCCCCATGTGGGGCTCGAACCCACGAACCATGAGATCAAAGGTCTGAGCCGAAGTCGGCTGCCTAACTGATTGAGCCACCCAGGCGCCCCCTGTTCCTTCTTATCTTCAGGATCATCAGCTGTTGAGAAAGAGCATGTATGTCTCATCTGTGAAGCAAGGAGAGAGCCTTGAAGGGTTGGGAAAAGCACCATTTTATGGAAATTTGGTGATGGAAAGGGCAAATATTTCACTTAATGAATTTTCCTTCCTAAATTCTACCATGGAAGTAGGAGTAAAAATTAGCGGAAATACTTCCTGCCCTTCTCCATTTGTTTCTCATTGCTCTGACCCTAAAAGTGGCTGCCACCCACAGTGATGGAGGAACAGGAGCTGTTGCTGATGCTATTATTCCCCTTGCCCTAAATAGAAGGCGCCCTTTGTTTCTATCATAGTCAGAATCCTTCCACCTATCTTCAAGGCAGCCTTCCTCAGTTCTCCAGAATTCCTCTTCCTGCCCCTCTGGAGTCCTCCCATAAGGGAAAATAATTAAAATTTCCTGGGTAACCTAAAAGTAGAACTCAATTTATGGACGGTACCATTGAGGAGTTATAAGATGAGACACAGAGAAATTGCCAGTTTCCCAAGGCCACACCCAGTCAGAGGTAAGGAACAGAGTAGATCCTAACCCAAGCCTGTATATCATGGCACCTAAAAACGTAAGCGTCTTTGACCCGAGAAAATCCAACAATCCCCTCAGGTAAACCTTTTATGCATTTGGTTTGTTTTTTGAAAGCAATCTGTGCCGAATTTAATTCATTTATATGTGTCTGTTTCCCACTAGATTATGAACCTTTGAATGACAGGAAGTAGGTCTTATTCAAGTCTCTTATTACCCAGAACACCTATCAGGAGATCATACTCAACAATAAATACGTAAGTTGTTAGTTGGATAATTCAAAACTACCTTTGTGTTTTTATCTTTACACCCTTCTTGCCATTGCATGTTAGACCTAGAAACCAGACCTATATGGGCAGGGGCTTAGGGTCCCAACCAAACTTTAATACCAGAGGAGATGCCATCTGAAGACTTTTTTTTTTCTTTTAAATTTTTAACATTTATTTCTGAGACAGAGAAAGAGACAGAGCATGAGCAGGGGAGGGGTAGAGAGAGAGGGAGACACAGAATCTGAAACAGGATCCAGGCTCTGAGCTGTCTGCACAGAGCCTGATGCGGGGCTCGAACTCACGGACCACAACATCATGACCTAAGCCGAAGTCGGACGCTTAACCGACTGAGCCATCCAGGTGCCCCTGAAGACTTTTCTTTATGAGGACTGGTTCCTAGGAGAATGGTTCTGGTCATCAATTTTACCTTGGTTTCCTGGTAGGAAGATTTTAATCAACTGGAAAACACCAGAACCACCAACTGATTTCAAAGCAGTTGAATGCAAGGGTCAGGAACCTTGATTTTTCCCTCAGATGAACCTTCCCTGCTACGCTGTGGTCACAGGCAAGTTGTTTTATCTCTCAGACTCCTAGATTTTTCATCTCTGGGCGGGGGGGGGGGGGGGGGGGGAGAGGGTTGAATCATCATTCTTACCCTGAGGATTGTAGTGAAAATAAATCTCAAATGAAAATTATGATCCCTGCTGCCCTTCCTCAACCTGATCTTCCTCCTCATCCCCTAGCTCAGTAAGCGGCATCACAAAATATTTTATTTTATGCAAATCAGAAAGATACCTCTTGTTTTCAAGTTCCACCACCAACTGGCCACCAGGTTCTGTGAATTATACCTTTTCCTTGAAACCATCCAGTCCCCGACACCACCACCTGTAACCAAATGCGCCCACCAAATCTCCTTTCATTACTCCCCCTAACACTCTTACCTTTTTGCTGTTTGGCCAGAGACATCTTTCAGAATTTAAGTGCGAGACCACATGCTTATTCTGCTGCGTCACTGGGCTCCTGGCTAAGGTAAAGAATCCTTCATACAACCTAAGAGACCGGTGCACTCTGGTCCTTGCCTCCCGCCCTGCTGTCTGTG
Source organism: Neofelis nebulosa (assembly GCF_028018385.1). Taxonomy (NCBI): domain Eukaryota; kingdom Metazoa; phylum Chordata; class Mammalia; order Carnivora; family Felidae; genus Neofelis; species Neofelis nebulosa. The sequence continues at coordinate 94,946,312 of NC_080785.1, forward strand.
CTCCACACATGGCGCAGTGCTTTCTTTGAGCTCCTGCAATTAGCCATGCAACCTCCTCACCTTTTGCATATTTCTTTTGGGGAAGATATTTATCCCCATCGCCCCCTTTCCCCCTTTCACCTACATTTTCCAATTACAGTTTCTTTGGAGTCAATTGCTTAGGGAAGTTTTGTCAATTTCCCCTTGTTCACACACCCAAGACTATGTCAATTCCCTTGACATAGGTTCTCAAATTACTCTTTTGCTTTCCTCCGTAGCTCTCAGAATAGTTTAAAAATTTACATTTCTGGGATTATTCCACAAATCTCTGTCCAAACTACCACAATATGAGACCTCTGAGGAACTACGTCTGTATTGCTGTACCTCCAGTGCTTAATACAGTACCTGGCACGTGGCAGAGTCTCCGTAAGTATTTGTTGAATGCATCTGTACTTTATATATGGTAGCCATTATTCTGAAGTTTTTCTGACTCTCGGGGTTCTTCTGAAAAGCTCCACCTTCAGAGTCAGAGCAAGTTCAAATCATGGCCCTGTTCATCTTGAGCAGCTGTCTTTTGTTGTGTCTCACCTGTAAGATGGGAATAATTGTACCTGCCTTACTGAGTTGTTATGAGGATTTAGTGAGCTAATGTCATGTCAGGTGTCCGACACCGGGCCCTATCCGAGTTCACCAGTAAAATGACTGTAGATGGTCACGTAAACAACCTGAGGGTAGGCAAACAGCTGTCTCTATGCCAACCTGGACCACTATAATTTGCAGGTGGAGCTTGGTGGGGGGGGGGCGTCTTCAAACTCCTCCTGCAACGTGCACCCCCACCCCCTCTCCGGGGTGGCGCCCACGGGGCTTAGATCTCTGCGGGAGACAGCCTGCAGCCCATACCCTGGCGGCGCTACGGAGGGTGTGGGGCAACCGTCCTGCCCCAGCCCCCGCCCGCGCCCCCGCCCCAGGCTGGGCTCCAGCGCGGGCGCAGGCGGCGGGCACGAGGCTCCCGGAGGGCGGCGCCGCCAGGCCGCGAGGGGTCGGGAGCGCGGCTCCGGCGGCTCGGCGCGCCCCTCCTCCCAACTTGCCCTGGTCCCGCGGGTCTCAGCGTCGCGGCCTAGGGTCCGCCCGCGCAGGGTCCAGGCAGGCCAGGCCAGCAGCGGTCGCGCCACCCCCACTCCGCCCCTGCTACCCCCTCCCCGCGAGCCCGCAGCCTTCGGGCAAGTTTGGCACAGCCCTCGCCGCTTGCCACGCCGGCCGGGCTCGGGGAGTCCGGCTCGGCTGTCCCTGCCTAGACTCCCGGGCCCGCGGGGGCTGCGGAAAGCCCCGGGGAGGTCTGTGCCTCCAGCGGCCCGGACGGACGGGGTGTATGCGGGCCAGCTGTGCATTTCAATCTTGCTAGGAGGACCTTTCCAGTCCTGCGGCCTCAGGGGGGCTACCCAGTTTCTGCACGGTTTCGTTTTGTTTGGGGATGCCGGTGTGTGTGTGTGTGTGTGTGTGTGTGTGTGTGTGTGTGTGTGTGTATACATTGTGGGGCAGCTCTGAATGACAAGTCTGTAAGACTTGAGTCCTTCTTTCCTCCTAAAGCTGTCTTCAGAAATGTCGAACAGAAATGGTTCTTTTTACTTGAAGTTCCTCTTAATTTTCGAGTGATGACATAGCACAACGCTAGGGTCTACGTGACGGTACGTTTTCTGTATCAAACATTTCTCAACACCTCTCTAACGTAACGTTAGTTGCGAACCTTGAAAAAGTGCCCCCATTTTAATACCGCAAAGTTGTCCTGCAAAAAATTTTTTTTTGACAAGCCAGAAAGAGTACGCCAAGTGGTGACCTTAAGTTTACATGCAAACGTTAATAACTTCACAAAGCCACCAAACTAACAGTTGCTATTTATGGCTTTGCATTCCACAAAGGAACTTTGCAGTTATCTGTCAGGTTGTGTGGGAAATCCCGTTGCGACCTCAATCCTGAAAGGGTTAAAAAGCTAATGGATTATATTCATGTCACCCTCATAATAGCTAACCCATGTGACATCAACAATCTATCCTGAAGTGTGTGCTCTCAAATAGCTTAACTTAAATGAAAAAAAGTTGAAATCTTTGTCATCACCTTACATCAAGTAAATCATTTCCTAACCTTTCGGAAAATGAAAAGTTTAGTGACTACTATTTACACACTTTGAATATTTTATATTTGAGTGGTCATCAGAGTTTACACAAATGATTGTATATATCCATTTCCAGTCAACAAATATCAGGGTATCTGTGTTATGCGACGGTTAACATTTCAAGCTTTTCTGTAAAGGTGACGTTGTACAAAATCCATAAAGACTCCTGCATATTGTCCGAAGGTCATTTAGAGATTCTGAAAATAAAATCATTAGGGACAGCCTCACAGAAGTGGGGTGATGACTTATGATTGAAAAAAAAAAATTATGTGGTGGCTTAGAACCCAAAGCCTCAATTATCACATGAAATAGTTAATTTTGTTTTTGTTTTGGTCTTCAACACAGGTTTCTAGAGTATTAAAAAAATCCTCATATGTTTGTTAAACCTTTAGCGGCAGATTACAGCCTATGTTTTGTCTTTGGTGAATAGCTGTTTGTCTCACTTTATTTACTTGGTATTGGGTATTTGTCAATGTCATTTCATATCTACAGAAAATTCTTATGCTCTATGGAGGTAGTGAATGTGTGTGTGCGAGTCTGCCGGAGGTCACATGACGGTTTCATCCTATTTGGTGAAGCAGCTTGACTTTTTTTCCCCTTGCTTTTGGTGATGGTTGTGAGTGCAGAAGTTGATTGACAGATGCATGCCAGAAACCCCCATTCTCCTTTTCAAAGACAACATATGATGGATTGCGATCTCTCAGCCCAGCAGGACACGGGGACCATGCAAGCTGTAATTGGTCAGGTATGGAGTCAGCCATTTCTCAACTCCCCTTTTTTCCACAAGGGTCTCACCATATGATTCACATAATTCATATTTACAGCACCATCTTTCTATCTGTATCTTCAGCTACCTGCCAGCGCAGTGCTTGAAAGTGCGGGAGGCAATAGGCACCCAGTAAATCTAGCCAGGGAACCTCAGCCTCAAACTTCCATGCGAGGCTTAACAAACAAAAATTCAGACAGCAGCAACAACAACAAAAAATCCAAGGACAAATCTAATTTATAATTTGGTCTGGATGTTTAAAAAAAAATCTATTTTTAAGAATTTATTTTCTGTCCAGATCGTGATCTCTGAAAGAAAGTGTAAGGAGAGAATAAGGTGCTACGTTTCCTAGGTAGTAGTTAAAATTGTTCTGTTCCATATTTTTATTTTGGCTATATTCTACGTCTCTCTCTCCCTCTCCCTCTCTCTATGGAAAACAGAAATCTAGGAATACACGTGCCTTTACTTCTAACCCAGATAATGTGTGATTGAGCCTGGTAAATGGTCTTGGCGGCTGCAGAAGGGGCAGGCTGCAAATTAAACACTGCCACACTCTGAAAGGTCCAGGTGGTCTGGTCGGCTTCCTAATGCAATCCAGCACCCCAGCGTTAATAAACAGCTCTATTTAGTTCCTCCTCCCTGGATCCAGGGAGGTGAACTGATCTGGGGCTGCTGTGATGAAATGCCAGAAGAATCTCTCTCTGAGGCCTCACAAGCTGATTTTTAGAGCTTTGCTGTTCTGTCGTCTTTGTCTTCCAAATGGGTCAGTGAGTCTTGCTCTTTCTGTGTGGCGCTTTCTGTGCAATCGGTACTTTATGTTTGTGCTTAAATGTTTGCGTCCGTAAGCTGAATCCGAAGAGGAAGGGATCGTTGTATTTTCATTTGCCTTCAGATAACTGCTGTAAAAGGAAGGGTGATTTTTCTATGATGGGGGTGGGGTGAGGAAAATGAGAGTATATGTGTTTTCTTTCTTTCTCTTTTGGGGAATGTATTTTTGATCCATTTTTTTCTAAGTTATCTAGGCTTACTTATGAACTGTTAACTCAGCAATCAGAATGTGGTTACGAATATTGATAAACTCTTTAAAAGTTTTTTTTCTTTTTTGTGGCACACTTTCCAATCAAGACAAGCTGGCAAAGTGATGATGTGAAATTTGTTTGCTGTATGTTTAATAGCATGGTGGAAAATATACCATTTGACTCTGTTTTCAACCAAATTATAGCGAAGCACTTTAGGGTTCTGAAAGCACATGGTTTATTAATATCAGCATGCTTCATAATGTATTTTTAGATGGGAAATGTCAGATATATAATACCATGTTTCCACAGGCTCACACTATTTTAAAAGCAGTAGATAATCTGCTTCAATAGAACAATATTTAAAAAAAAAAAAAAACTTCCAAGTTGGTTTTTGTTATACAGACAGAAAGTGAAGTCTCTGGGCATACATTTGGCAGGAGAAAATATATAAAGACTGATTTTATATGCTGTTAATACCCACTTTAGTGTAGGTGTTCAGTGATGAGCAAGTAAGTATATCAAAGTTAGCTAAAATAATCAGGGCATATAGAATTAATTAAATAGCCTGCTAAAAAAAGATGACCTTTTTGTAGAAAAAGAACACTGGAGCTCCTGATCACAGTTTTGTCCTGTTTAATAAAACTTTTCTTGGGTTGTAAACATGCTCTCTCTTCTGAATGTCATCGTAGGGCCATAATACTGTGCAAAATTACTGTATTCCATCCCCAAGTGAAAAATAGGAGTGCCTTTCGTATACATTTCCCTTAGTTGGGAAAAGAAAGCTTGTTTAAAAAAAAAGATGGGAGACATCTTTCTAAATTTTTATGCAATACTGTTTTTTGGAAATCATTGCAAAGGTATATATACTTTTAAAAGGTTCAAATATATACTTTCAAAAAGGAAATCGGTATACATTTTACAGACACCAGATTAAACTCCTAATTTGTCAGGGTCTAAAAGTGGTGGTTATTATTACATGGCTTGGCATTTTGTACATTTTAAAGACTTTGTATGTCCAGGAATTATACCCATTAATGACTTGTTAACAAATACTTTCTAAGTACTTGCATCAGAGTAGCCACATGGTTTCTGGAGAGCTCATTTCTCATAAATTATTTGTTATAAAAAGGCTCAGGTACTGTTGTCAAGCTGGTAAATTATAATAGTTGTCATTCTGCAGGTTGTAAAAATTTTCTGTATTAAAAATGTACAAACATAAAAAATGTACAAACTAAAATGCTTACTTCTTCTGAAACTGAAACACTCAGAGGCGAAAGGAAAGATAGCATACTGTCCCATATGCATCTATAGAAGTAAAAAGGAAGAGGGCATAGATTTTTGAAATGATTTAATTGTTATAGCACAGATAAAAATATTTACCCAGATGATGACTTCTAACAATAACAAGAATGTGAAAATAATTTTTTTTTACTGCTTTTCAGGCAATCATAATCAAAAATACATGTTTCTTTTAAGCTGTTGATTTCAGTACCCTCCTTTGCCTACTCAGCAGGTGTGAACAGTCCCGTTTGGTAATGCAAATGTTAGTTCGTCCTCAAATACATATTAGAATAAAAATTATTTCTGTCCTTCCCCCGCAGCCCCCCACCCACGTTCTTAATTCTGGTCCTAAGTGGATTTGGGTTGGAGGAGCAAATAACCGATTTTCAGTGGTATTTTCCATTCAGGATACTGAAAGATTCCCATGAAATATGATCTTTAGGTTTTTCATTCATCTCTAAGATCAAATATCCAGTTGCTTCTACTGGAGAGAAGAGTAGACTTCTCTGCGTTGCTGGCCATGATCCAGCTGGAGAGAGTGCACTGACTCTATGGAGCACATATTGCCTCATAAATGTCTTTCCCCCAGGATTTTCTCTCCCCCAAGCAATTAAGCAGTCTAGTACTTAAGAACAAATTCCCTGCCTGGGATATCAAGATCAAGAAACTTGGTTCATTCATACAGTTCTTGGAAATCATCTGGATGTTTGATAGTTATCTGTGGCACACTTCCTAACCCTTGGAACTATAGGGTGGATTGTGGTCTTCAGATGATTTTTCAAATCAACACAAACTAACCAGTTAAGTAGGTTCTGAGCCATAGGTTTGAACAGCATTTGAAAATGAAGGCTTGCATTTTCACCCCTCATGGTTATTAAATGTTTACTGCAGTTTTCTTTTTTGCAGACCCGAGCTTGTGAGTGACAGATTAGTTCATCAGTATTACAGAGCTCCTGGTTGATGTTGTTTTTTTTTCCCCCCTCATCTCAGGCAGACGGGTCACTGTGTCCAATCCTCCTTCTGGCACTGCTGTCCCCAGAGGACCCTTGGCCAGCCTGCCATCTTGATGCACAGGCCTCAGGGTCTGGGCTGGCTGCACGTTTCCTTATACTGGCTTCTGCAGATATTACAGAACAGAGGATATTAAATTAGTTGTTAATAAAAACAACAGATGAGGCAAATTAGATAAAAATATTTATCAAGCATATCTAAGAGTTTGCTAGGAATGGGGAGAGACACCGCCGGGTAAAAGCGCTCATGGGTATGCTTCCAGGGGTCATGGCTGAGGGGTCGGCAGAAGAGCGGAGAAACCATCCTTGGTAGGACAGGAAGCACAGTCCAAAGCTTTTGCAACTGCAATTTACCTTACCAGTAAAATGGGTATTTTTTCCCTGCAGGGTAAATTTAGACAATTCAAAATGTTTAAAGGGGGCACGTTCGGAAGTAAATGCAGTTATTTGAGACAGTGCTCGAGAGTGTGCCCTAATGGCACGGAGGGAAAGTGCATTTGGCTGAATAGGATTTCGGTGCATGTTTTCTCATGTGAAGCTTTTAAAACCCCAAAATATTTCATTGTTCTGGTCGTAAAGCAGTTTTGCATGTGGGTTTATTTATACCCTGTTCCCGAGAATGTTCAACATGGCTCTCAGAGCAACGTGCCTAACTAGTCCATATTCAAGCTGAAAGGGAGTGGAGGTGGCCCAGGGAGAGGGGCCCCCAGGGTGTGTAAATAACACACTTGCTTATTCTCAGTCTGTTTCCACTGATTTTCATGCCCTTTCTATAAACATTAAACCTTAGGGCTAACCTCACCCTGTTTCACACATGCCAAGCATAACTCTCATGTGCTCTAAAAACTCATTTTTGTAGGTGTGACTGCCCTTTTCATATGAAACCAACCTATCACTTCAGCAAATTTATATATGTTAGTGAGGCGAAATTGTTGTTTGGATTTAATTGAGAATCCTGTTTTTGAGGGCATTTAGGCTAAGAGTATACAGTTTACTAAAAAAAAAAAAAAAAACTAATGAAGGTTTATTCTTTCTGAATACGAAATGGTGCTAGTATTCCTTTGTAAGGAATTTGTACCGTGGATTTGTACTATGTCTTTCTAATGGACTCAATACTCCACTCAGAGGAAAGTTGGTGTTAGCTTTTTGTATTCTACTGGATGAACTCAATTTTTATTACCTTTCAAATATTTTTAAATTGAAGTTCAGTATGCTACCTGAGCAGGTGTTTAAATGGTAAAGCCAGTCCTGCTCACTAAAGTAAGGGTGTATCCGTATTGTAATGATACTGTACAATAAGGTCAGTATTCATACTAAACCAGAGCAGGAAAGCTGGTCTTGAAACCATACTTTCTTTTCTGTTTTTAAGATCAGTTAATGAAACTCCCTCTATCCAAGTATAAATTTCAGTGTTTAAGAATTTAAAGCTTTTGGATTCACATCGCTAGAATATAGAGAGAGGTTGCTGGAACACTGAAATATGCATGTTCAATGTAAGACAGTTTGAATATAATGTGTTTCGTGTATATCAAATCTGTGGTACTTGTTCAGGAGACAGGTGAAGGAAGGATCCTTTTGTTGACAATCTCTTTGCTTACGTAAACTGCATTTTACCAGACAGTTGAAAGCATCTTTCTGTTTTCATCTTTATTGTTTGCCAAAATTAGAATATAACTCATGTGCCTGCAAATATTGAAAAGCTCCACTCTCCCTTGCATTGTGATATCATACAAGCTGTTGCTTTTTTCTAACACTTGATTGAGTAAAGGGTAAGGTTGTGAAAATAAAATGCCAATATCAAAGGATTGGACTTGAAGAAAAATAAGCAAAAAGGTAAATATTGACCGTAATCTGAACACTAGCAGAAAATTTAAATGACACAACTTTTAAACTCATCTGTATTTCGTGGCCAAACTTTTACCTGGGAGATAGGAGCTGCTCTCACTATAATTTCACACCTTCATTTATGTTCTTCCTTTTCTTTCTCCCTGCCTTCCTTCCTTTATGGGGGGGACGCAGGGAGGAGGTGAAACGTATGCCCAATAGAGTAAATTACTGAGTCACAACTTGCTCTGGGATTACATGTCAATACTGAGTTGAGTCATGTTGCCTTGAGCTGGTCCAAAATGATAATCAAGATATGTACCAGTTTTGCCTTTTGCACAATTCTTCTGAACCCTAGACTGAAGAAAGAGCTGTGAGAACCTGTCATTACATTTCACTAAGATTCATTTTTCTTTCTATTATTTTCTTGCTCTTCCCACTTCTACAACGTGAGCCAATTATAGGTGAAAACTGCCTAATTTTTATGGGATACATTCTTCCTGTTTTGCTCTCTGCTTGTGCTGTTTTCTTTACTCCAGCAATAAATGACCACATTATTGTTATTTCAGAGCCACCACTCCTAAATATAAAACCATTGTATGCAAGGGAGGGCAAAATACTTGAAAGCATTTCTGATTATTAATACTAAAGGCAGCTCTCGAGGTGTTAAACCAGTTATTTTTTAAGTTGGTTGGCTTCAGAAAATAGCTTTTTGTTTTATCACTGGCTTTAAACCCCCCATGATATGAAGGACTCTTTCTTTAAAAGACCGAGATTAGCTGTTGATACTTGGTACTGATTCCGGGTGAACTGTAACCCTTTTCCCTTCAGTCACATTTTTCTAACCATAACAACAAGAAAAAAAGAAAAATGAAGATCAACAGAATATTCTAAATTTCACCTCTTTTCCGTCCTCCTTACCACCCCCGCCCCCGTGCCGGGGGTGGCTTCTTTCAGTGGGAAAAGATGCCCGTACAATTCCCAGCTCCCCCCTCTTAAGGTCAAAGATGCAAATAAATGTGTCCACACCTTCAGTGAAGGAAAAGGAAATAGTTACTCAAACGCACTGCTCTGGTATTTTGCTCTTTTCCTTCACTGTCATTTTCCCCTCAGCTTTCCCTCTCCTCCCCGCTGTAATCCAGAGTCAGTGTGATGAGTAATAAGTGAAAAGTGAATCCTCGTGGGCTGCCCAGGCAGCAAAGGGCACCAGAGAGAAAGGCAAGACCTAGAGCAAAACAAAGCAAGACGGAGGCAGAGAACTGATCGACACTCTGGATTCTGTAGTTAGTGTTTTTGTTGTTTTGTAAGCTGATGTCGTGTCGCCTGGCGATTTTAGATCATCGAAATAAGCAGCGAAATGATTACTTTAGGACAAGACAAATACAGTTTTAAAACAAAGCCAAAAGGAGAAGGAAAAAAAAAAAAGAAAGAAAAGCTTCACAGTGTTTTTGCCACGGAGCCACGGAACACGAATTTTTAAGATTAAGGACCCCTTTATTTGGGGAGCTTTCTGCGAGTTTAACCAGTGCTTAGGTGCTGTGGAAGAACAGCCTTATTAAAAGGGATGTTTCCCTTCGTTAATATGATGCTGACTCAGCATGTTTTATAACTTTGATTGTTCATGAATAATTACAAAGTGTTTCAAGAAGAACACATCTATGTCTCACACCTAAGACCTAAACACTTGCAGAAACAGATCTACTTTAAAAAGATTAGGGGCGCCTGGGTGGCTCAGTCGGTTGAGCGCCGACTTCGGCTCAGGTCACGATCTCGCGGTCCGTGAGTTCGAGCCCCACATCGGGCCCCTGTGCTGACAGCTCAGGGCCCGGAGCCTGTTTCAGATTCTGTGTCTCCCTCTCTCTGACCCTCCCCCATTCATGCTCTGTCTCTCTCTGTCTCAAAAATGAATAAAAACGTTAAAAAAAAAAATTTAAAAAAAAAAAAAAAAAAAAAAAAAAAAAAAAAAAAGATTAAATACTTTTTCAATGGTGTTTTTCACATTGATCAGAACTCAGACCAACTCCTCTTATTAAAAACAAAGTGCATCATTTACAGAGAGGTTAGTTTTCAGTGCAGAATTCAGGTACAGATTTTTTTAATGTAATACTTTATTACTGAGAGTAAGAGGCAAAATACTACACCAGCAGAGAGACATGGATGTCAGAAACCCTAGTTGATATTGAAGGTATGTTAAAAAAAAAAAAAAAAGTGGATATTTCTTAAATTGTCAGTTGTATTCTTTCAAAATTGGACGCCAGCATGGGCAAGAATGGGGCCAGGTACACCGTCCTAGGCTATGGCGGGTCAAAAGACAGATAGAGCCAGTTAATTTTGTGAGCCTTAAATAATACTAGAAAACAAGGCTCTCTCAACCTTTTAGACAAAAGGTTGAGAGTTGGGACAAACGTAAACCCCTGCTTAACGTGCACGAATAAAGCCAAGAACATCAAGCTCATTTCACTTAGTGTCAGCCCTGATGATTCATCATTATGGTCAGAGCAAACTCTGGTCTCTGGGCTGAAACAATTTTATCCATTTTTTTTTTTTAAACAGAATGTTCCAGCTTGGATCTTATATCCTTAGGGTTACAATATTGAATTCTGAATCTGGAAACTTAATCTTGCAGCCAGATTTGACAAGATGCTGGTTGAATGGGAGGCAGAAGTGATTGTAGGATGAAATGCCCCAGGTCAGAATTTGGGAAAAGAAGAGATTTTGTGGAAATTTGGCTGTGTTAGAAGAACCCCAAATTTGAAAATTTCTCACTGCTCATATCAGCAGATGGTGTTCAAGGGTCTGAAAAGTACATCACTGGCTGTATTTATTTTCTCTGGTTCAAATCTCTCTTTAACAGAGTTGATTTTCATACATTTGAGGTGTATTTCGGAGTGTTTCACTAATGTTGCTAATGTAAAAGCATTCATAATAATATTCAAAAGGTTTCTGGGAGCGAAGATGAACGTTATTGTCCAAATCCAAGGCAGTTATACTGTGTTTCTTGGCAACATGCGAATACTTGATTTAGTAACTAAAGTGTCTTTAAAAAATTTTTTTTATAATGTTTATTTATTTTTGAGAGAGACAGACACAGTGCAAGCAGGGGAGGGGCAGAAAGAGAGGGAGACACAGAATCCCAAGCAGGCTCTATGCTGAGCCTTCAGCAGAGTCTGATGCGGGGTTTGAACCCAGGAACTGTGAGATCATGACCTGAGCCGAAGTCAGACACCTGACTGGTGCCCCAAGTTGTTTCTTTTTTGAAAACTTTTTCCATGTGTAAACGAATCTATGTGTAGATTTCCAGGGACTAAAGGATTTGGAGTGAAAATGAAAGTGAGGCAATCTAATTAGTGAACACACACACCCGCACGCACATGCACACATACTCCCTAGACATTGTAGAATACTTATTCAACCCCTAGTAATATAAAAATATTTTAACTGTTTTCAATTTTAGTGCCTGAAAAAATTATGGTAGGTGTTTATTTAAAATACTCTTCATTTCAAGTAAGCTGTTCAAGCAAATGGAAAAACACTACAACTTCTAGAAATCAATTGTAGAAATTTGAGTACATAGTTGATCACTATACTGTAAAAGGATGATTATTCTGGTAATGATGTTGCCATTACATGGTATGGTAATTTCCTTCCAAAAACAAGGATGCTTTGTTTTGCATTCTACTCCCATTTCAGAGCTACTTTCTACAAGTGCTGAAACATACCAACTGGGATTGTTTTCTCTCTTTCTACAATTATCCATCAAATAGGAGTTAAACAGCTAGTTCAGGCGAAGAGTGGAGCGTCTGAGTAGAACATGAACGTGAGCACAGTTGTTATATGCATGCCATCGGGACAAGCCACCTAGTAGAATCCTAAGAGTCTTTTAAAATTTTTTATTAAACAAATTATAAAAGTAATGTGTGCTTATAACAAACAACAGCAACAACGCAGAAGAATATAAAGTGAAAACTGAACTACTCCATCATTCTACTCCCCGCAAATAACCATCATCAATAATGTATTATATCGTTCCAGAAATTTTCTATGCACATAGGAGCATAGAAAATCTTCAAACACTCCAGATTCATGCTGTAGACAGAGTTCTACAACTTTCACATTTTAAAAAGATACCTTGAACATCTCATATTATTACGAATAGATTTCCATCCTTCTCTATAGTATTCCCTTTCATGGATATACACTGACTTATTTAAAAACAGTTCTTTTCTCTATTGAGATCTAACTGACATACAGCATTATATTTGTTTCAGGTGTATGATATCATGATTCGATATTTGTGTGTATTGCAAACTGATCACCACAATACCTAGCCAGTTCTCTCTTGATGAACATCTAACTTTTCAGAAATAAGTCAGTCTCTGAAATAAGACTAACAAATAGAGATGTTTCATCCCTCTAGGCACACACAAAAAATTCCAGAATCTTCTAAGCGGAGTTTGCTTTACCAAAAGAACTCGTAGGTAGTGTCTCCTAAGAGAAGGTGATGAGTGATCTTAGAAGAGAGGGATAGCTTTATGCCCCAAGAATATTTATTCATCATTTCGATATTGAACACTCAGGCCAATGAAAGTAGCAATAAAAATCACAATAGTGTATTTAGTGACAAAGAAGTAAGAACAAGAGATAATGACACAGGGACCCGATTCTCAGTCAGATACGTTATGGCTCTCAGACTTCTGGGTTTGTTTTAAGACACCAATTCAGCTGAACAAAATGCATAACTTATTTTCTCTCATGGGCCTCACTGCTATTTATTAAGATAATTGACAGAGATATATGTTTCCAATGCATGATTCAGTTAGTATACCTAGATTAGTGAAAAAGAGACCAGAAGAAATTCATGGTCATTAATGTCAGTTAAATTCCTGTTTTCTATATTTCATATTGTCAGACTAATCCTTCAACCATGATTCATAGGTTAAATAATGCAGTCAGGAGAAGGGCCGAATCAAACCTAATCAGACATAGCCCTTGAATTCAGGTAATTTAGGGTTTTGGTAAGGTGGACAAAACATGTACTCCTTAAATACTGAAGAGAATGTGAACGTTTCTTTTGGGATATCCTGTGCTCATTCATCTTTACCACATCACTTCCCATATACTAAGGAGAAAATGAAGTGGGTAAATGAAATCTTATTTGTATGAGATGGAGGTATGAGCTGCCTGGGCCATCTTTCCCAGCCCAGATTCCCAGAACTGATTCTGGGGAGCTGCTGGTTGGGGGGTGGGCGGTGCATGCTTCATCCGCTCTCCCTTCTTCCCTACAGAGGCTGGGACAAGTAACCTGGCCAGGAAACAATCATGCGTCATTTACAAGTTTAAAAGTAGCTGGTTCCGTACGTGAAGCTCAAAACTAGCTCCCAAAACAAACTGCAGAGCAAAGCTTTGGTCTTAGCGCTTTTATCTGAAGCCCACAACTCTAAGAAGTTAGGCGCAAATCATCCCTCCCATTTAATGGCAGTGGACACTGGCTCAGAGAAGGTTATATGTCTTCTTCACAGCCATATTGCCAGTTAATAAAATAAGTGAGTTTGAACCTAGAAATCCTTTCTAAGGGTTCACCGTTTTCCTCTTTTCCACGTCTTAACCCTGGCTGCCCCCTAGAACCACCTGGGAGAACCTTGGAAAAACCCACTGGTATGCAAGGTCCATCCCCAGAAATTCTGATTGAGTTTGTCTGGGTAGGGCCTGGGTAAGGGCATTTTGAAGAAGTTTTACAGGTGATTCTAATGCACTCTATTATAGTGCCTCTTAAATTTCATGAATGTTATTTTAAGTAATAAAATGAAACAATAAATATTAAACAATGTCACCCTGATGCACGCTCAGGTGCCCACACACACACACACACACACACACACACACACAAAATCATAAATCCACAGCAGAAGAATCAGTGTGTGAGTGTGTGTGTGTGTGTGTGTGTGTGTGTGTTGTATGTTTCAGTGGGAATCTTGAATCTTGTAAGCTTTGCTGAATATCTAAGATAATTTTTTAAAGTTTATTTATTTATTTTGAGAGAGAGAGCACAGGAGGGGCAGAGAGGGAGAGAAGGGGAGAGAGAGAATCCCAAGCAGGCTCCACACTGTCAGCACAGAGCCTGATGCAGGGCTCAAATTCATGAATTGCGAGATCATGACCTGAGCTAAGTCATGCTGGACACTCAACCGACTGAACCACCTAGGTGCCCCTCTGAGATAATGTTTGATAGCATTTTTTTTTATCCAGAAGAGAGCTAGGTACTTAGCCATCTTAAAAATAACACTAATAATGATCTACCAATTCGTAAGCACTTACCAGGTGCCAGGAACATTATAAACATAATGTAATCCTCATGATATCTGTGGGGTAGTTACTGTTACTACCTCCCATTTTAGTAACTAGGAGGCTGAGGAATTGCACAGGGTCACTTGTCACCTGGACAGCAATTGGCAAAGCTGGATTTGAACTAAGGATGTTGGAAGCCAAGGTGTAAACCCTTTAATCATACATAAAATCACACAACTGAAACATGGCCCTAAACGTTACCTGTGGAAAGTATGGTTCTTAGTATTCTTTCATCTTATGATGAAGGCAGACTGTATTGCAGAAATGTCTTTTGTTTCTCCCCTCTCTCCTTCTCGCCCGTCTCCCCTCCCTCCAGCCTCTACCCTCCTCCTCCTCCTCCTCCTCCTCCTTCCTTTCTCTCTCTGCCTCTCTTTTCCCGCCCCCCCCTCCTCCTCCTCCTCCTCCTTTTCCTAAGAATCCATGACTTACTCATTTCCTACATATGAATTTTATTGTTGCTATCATTACCTGTTATGATTGGGCTGTCGTGGTGGTCTGGGAAATGATTCTGTTACAAAACATAGAACAATAGAACAGATGATGACTGGAAGGATGGAGGAGTGAGTTGGTGCTCTCTGGTAAAGCTTCCATGGAAGCAGTTGCTCCTATTAAAGAAGGAGTCACCCTGGCCTCCATTTTATTAGTGCTCTGGGAGATGTGCCTTCAGACGCAACAGACCTTAAACAGAGTGCCCAATGGGTGCTGTTCTGTGTGTGTGTGAGGAACAAAATTCCCATAGACAGTTTTAGGGAAGGCCTGAAAGTTTTGAAAACAAATTTTGCATTATATTTTGTATATTATATTATATTATATTATATTATATTATGCTATATTATATGTAAAATGTAGTATATAAATATATAAAATAGAAAACAAGTTTATATTTTATAATTGTCTTCACTATTTGAATTAATGGTCTCAGAAACTCTTGTTTTTACCTTTTAGCTAATTAACATTCTATCTATACTTTTTAAAACTAACATTCTTGCTTAAATTTGAAATCAGAGTGTTAAATTTATTAGATGGCCTTGTTTTCTCTATTCATTCTTCATAAGAACTCAGCTCAAGTCTAGCCAAATGTGCATTGACACTTCTAAACTAATTTTTATAACCCAATTATATTTCTGTAATTACAGATTATGGTGGAGGGAAATCAGTGATTCTATCAAAGAGCTATTTCTTAACTCAAATTTTGTAAAGCTTTTAATAATATTGTGGCATTTCTCCTATATCAATTCTATTTTTTTTTTTACATCAAGCTAAATAAAGGGTACCTTCTCCCCTGCTTAACTCTTTTCAATTAAATTTCTTCCTGTCGAGTGGCATTTTCAATATTTGTGGCTCTGGAGGGGAGAATGGGGCTGAAAAGGAGAAATCTACCCCATAGTTTAAAACTTTCACAAAACATTAATTTTGTTTGCATTTGTGTGTTAGAGATGTAGGACTAAGTGGAGTTTATTCTTAAACATCTCTTTACCCTTCACACAAAATTCAGTTACGTAAACACCTATAGATGGTGTAAGGTTAGGAGACACTATGGCGATTTGGTGAAATGAATCACCACCATGGTCTTCAACAGAGTACTTACTGCTTTGCAACAGCAGAAGTGAACAGAACACTTGGTAACGACAACGTTTTTGCCCGAGCTTGTCACCTACTGTAGTGGAACACATCGTCTAGGTTGACCTGCCACCTCTTCCGGACCTACACCCCTTGTTTCCAAGACCACCCTGCATTAAGGGGAGGAGACAGGGCCATTGCTCAGACAGATGAACCGAGTCTCGATAACACCTCCCGCAGGGTCCCAGCAGTGGAAGACGTTGGCTTAAGCTTGTGGAGAGGGAGTAAAAGCCAGGTGCACACCCAGCTGCAGAGTCTACAAGGTGTTCTTGGCCCACTTTTCGTCCAAGCCTCATATTAATGCACCTGAGGGGGGAGTGTGCATGTTTCAGAGCTTCACTTCTTGTCCATTTCCTGAACTGTAGACCCTCCTCGGCTCTGTTAGAAACAGGGACACATAGTGCTGCCTGAAAAATAGCAACAACAAGATGGTCCAGGGTGCTATTGTATCTTCTTCTGTGCCAAATTCAGAGCACACCAGCCCGGTGGGTGGTTTGGCACTCACCATAATATGGGTGATAAACTAACTTTTCCATGTACCTGCATTAGGCCGATCAAATCTGTCAGAGTGCTGAATGTCAAGATGTTAATGCCACCAGGAAGTTTGTCTTCCTTGAACAGTGTCATATAGAAGCCTTAATGGTAACTGAATTTTCTTATTTTACCCATGAACACTGTTTATCTTCAACTCTTTCATTTTCTCTCCTATATTTACCCCAGTGGACCTAGTACACGATAAATCCATGAGTCCGTAGTAGTCGCACATTCTTTTTTTTTTTTAATATTTATTTATTTTTGAGAGAGAGAGAGAGAGAGCGTGCCAGAGTGTGAGTGGGGGAGGAGCAGAGAGGGAGGGAGACACAGGATCTGAAACAGGCTCCAGGCTCCAAGCTGTCGGCACAAAGCCTGACGCAGGGCTCGAACCCACAAACCCTGAGGTCATGACCTGAATCGAAGTTGGACGCTGAACTGACTGAGCCACCCAGGCACCCTAATAGTTGCACATTCTTATGGCAGGATAGGATGATGGTCATGACCACAAAGAAACAAATACAAAGCAAATCAAATCTGACAATAGGGCGCACACAAAAAAGTGAGGTTTATGCCTGAATGCAAGAAAGTAGGCAAGGATAGGAGTTGAAGATTTCGAGCATCAAGATATTTGAAGGTTTCTCACCTCTTCGCACCTCTCTTCCTTCAATATGTCTTGAAGCCATGTTTTTTTTTTTTCTTCAGTTGGACCAAATTTTGATTAGAAAGAGAGTTTTAAAGGAAACGTTGAAGGCAAGGGACCATGCTACCTCCTGGTTATTTGGTTAAAGTCAGCCCGTGATGTTGATGCCAATTACAGCACAGGGGCTCAAATTATATTTATGAGCAAATGAAAGGGAGAGTGTGTCTCTAATCCACTAGCCATGATTTAAGTTTAGGAAAAATTGTGATTAGATGTTAATATAAAATAAATAGGTGTCCTGTGTGCTCATTTCTTTTATTCTACTGGGGTTTTAGTGGGCCATTAATAAGATCCTTTCTTTAATTCCTGAGTTCATTTTCCCTTTATTACTTACAGAGCTCATTGAAAAATGTGACTTCACATCTGCAGCCAGATAGGCCCGTTCATTGCTCTTGACCCTACATTTTGATTTCAGGACAGCCTGCCAAAGGAAAGTTTGGGTCTGATGAAGAGTCCCATTTATGCAGGATTTCTGCCTCCTAAGGGGAGTGGGGTATAGAGGGAAAAAATCAAATTCTTTATGGCTGTGGAGGACCATGAATATCGGACTCTTGTCACTTACCAGGATAACACAGAATTTCTCCTCGTGTGTGAGAAGTCCGTTCGCGTGCAAACATGAGGCCAAAAATCGGAGTTTCCCTGCCTCACCACACGCTTTTTTTTCTGGGCAATCGTGTGGCTTATTTTTGCAGGAAATGGGCAAGGTTGGTATCTTATTGGAGTCATTGTCAGTCAGAATCCAAAGGGTTTTGGACAAACTAAGGTCCTGGGATTTTAGTATTTTCAGTCTAGACTGTTGCACAAACGCTTCCTTTTCTTTCCTTTGCTGCCCTTTTATCTCTATCTCTTATTTGCTTCCTCTCTCCATCCCTCCCTTTCTCCCTCCTTTCCTCCCTGCCTTCCATTTTCCTCTCTGAGAAACTGGCCCATAATCATGTTAGACTAATTGAAGGAGTTCCTAGAGACTCTACAGGTTTAGACTCTTGAAATTTTTTTTTTTTTACATTTATTTATTTCTGAGAGACAGAGAGAGATAGAGCGTGAGTGGGGGAGGGGCAGAGAGGGGGGAGACACAGAATCTGAAGCAGGCTCCAGGCTATCAGCACAGGGCCTGACGCGGGGCTCAAACTCACAAACCCCGAGATCATGAACTGAGCTGAAGTCGGATGCTTAACGACTGAGCCACCCAGGGGCCCAGTTTAGACTCTTTATACTCAGCATCTTACCCTCCCCTGCCTCTGCTTTCCATAACTCATTTTTTTTCTTAAATGTTTATTTTTGAGGGGAGGGGAGGGGCAGAGAGAGAGGGAGACACAGAATCTGAAGCAGGCTCCAGGCTCTGAGCTGTTGACACAGAGCCCGATGCAGGGCTCGAACTCACCAACTGTGAGATCATGACCTGGGCCGAAGTTGGACACTTAACCGATGGAGCCACCCAGGTGCCCCCATTAGTCTTAAGTCTTTCTAGAGACACCTCCTGGCATGTTTGGGCTCTCAATTATTGCTTCCCAATGATTCCTCTATCACAGCTGTCCCTCTTCTCATTTATATCTCAGTAGAATGTTCTTTCTTGTCTGGTGATTTTGAAGTCTTGAGTTGCCTTTGCTCCATTTAGCTCCCTCTCAAAATTCCTTTTTTGGGAATTTTGTGTGTGTGTTCTTCTACTTGTTTCACTTTAGAATATGCAAATGGGACCTGAAAATTATTATTTTCCATGTTCATATTGATGTCTAAAAGGAGGGGCGCCTGGGTGGCTCAGTCGGTTGAGCAGCCGACTTCGGCTCAGGTCATGATCTCGCGGTCCGTGAGTTCGAGCCCCGCGTCAGGCTCTGTGCTGACAGCTCAGAGCCTGGAGCCTGTTTTGGATTCTGTGTCTCCCTCTCTCTGACCCTCCCCTGTTCATGCTCTGTCTCTGTCTCAAAAATAAATAAACGTTAAAAAAAAAATTTTAAAAGGAAAGTGGCTTCCTCACCTATGATTTCTTACTCGTATTTCATATTGCATTTAATTTAAGCAGCTGTCACCATACTATCCAGTGGATGCTTATTTTTGGCCCATCTGAATGTTGAATCTTGAAAAAAGGAAGGAGAGCTCCAAGGTCCTATTTAGTGGACTTAAAGGACAAAAGAACAGTGGAAAATGAGGACACAACATTTTTGTGTTTCAGAAGTTTATATTGACTGGATGTTAAGTTGTATGTGGATCAAATAAATAAGACATGATCAAAAAAAAAAAAAAAAAAGCCTCACAACTAAGGGACATCTCACAAGTCCGGTAGCATTTTCAGGGGTTTCATGAAAATATTCCTGTATTTGTTTAGCGGTAAAAAACAAATCTGTTCTACCACTTATCCACCTATACACATGTTCCTTAAAATACTACTCTGGGTGGAAAGCTTGTATTGCTTTACGCTTTAGCAGTATTTTATGCACCACACATCAATTGACTGTGAATAATTTTCATCTTCCTACAGTCTAGGATATGGATTGTTCAAATCGTGTTTTAAAACTTTTAATACAAAAGGCCACAGAATATCCTGTTAAACCGGCAACTACACATGTGCTTACAAATTGAAAAAGTTAATGAATAAGGAATATAATGAATGAAGAGATTGTTTTGGTACTTAGAACACAAGGGCATGAGTTTTGACTCCTCTAGTTCATTCTTGAATAAAATTTTCTCAAAATAATGCACAAGTAAAGTTATGTTAATGAACTGCTTTATGATTTATATTTCTGCGGCATAAGCAAATAGCAATATCTGAACATTTGACATCTAAGTGTTTTTTGGTTTTCCTGCTGAATTTAAACATAATAATGAAGAGAATATGTGTATGTATATATGTATATGTGTGTGTGTGTGTGTGTGTGTGTGTATGCTTATTTTAATGAAATAAGTATTACTCTTCTGCAGACAAATTGAGGGAGAAGAAATATAGACATAATTAGGAAAAGAAAGAGTTTTGGCAGATCAGTAAAAAACGAAGTGTTGATTGTTTGGATGAGTCTCATGCAAAACAGTTATGAGTTTCAAGTTTCCAGTTAGAATCCCTTAATGTTATGAAATACGAGTGGTATCCAAAAAGAAAACCATGAAAATGTCAGGGATACTGTCTCAGGACAAAATGGGAAGTTTTCATGAGTGACAGGTTTAGGTTTATGGTTCCAAAATGACCCTAAAGGAAAGTCCATCCAGCATCCGCAGTGAGACTGAATAACATGGATATTTGAATTTCAGGATTTTACAAACACACACACATGCATGCATGTGTCTTAAGTCAGTTTTCTGTATAGAAAGTCAGGTGCTTGAGTGCATGTTGCAGAGCATCTGGCCTCTTTTTTTTTTTTTTTTTTTTAGTGTTTATTTATTTATTTTTGAGGGAGAGAGAGAGCACGAGCAGGAGAGGGGCAGAGAGAAAGGGCAACACAGAATCTGAAGCAGGCTTCAGGCTCCGTGCTGTCTGCACAGGGCCTGACATGGGCTCGAACTCCCGAACGTGAGATCATGACCTGAGCTGAAGTCGGTTGCCCAACTGACTGAGCCACCCAGGAGCCCCAAAGCATCTGGCCTCTTAATACACAAGAGTAACAGCATGTTCTACAGGCTTGGGCTTCCCCCATCGACCCCACCCCAGGGAGGAGATGGTTGGTGGTGGTGGAGGATTTAATTCCATTCATTCCTCGGTGCCATTTACTGCCCTGGGTAATCTTCATCTCTTTTGTCTCTCCTAAAGTCATTTGTGGACTTGGCTGAACAAACTTTGTTCACCTGGAATTCAAAGTATCTGAGGCTAATGCAAAGGCAGACCCATCAATTATGTTAGTGCCAACTCTTCTTCGTTAGTCCCAATTTTCCTTTGCTAATTGAGAATTGAATATTTAAAAAAAACATTTTATCTTATTTTATTTTATTCTATTTTATGTTTTAAACCCATCATCCCTTTAGCCCATCCCCTCACTCACCTCCCCTCCAGCAACCCTCAATTTGTTCTCTGTATTTAAGAGTCTCTTATGGTTTGTCTCCCTCTGCTTTTATCTTATTTTTCCTTCCCTTCCCCTATGTTCACCCACTGTGTGTCTTAAATTCCACATATGAGTTTAATCATATGGTATTTTTCTTTCCATATATGAGCGAAGTCATACGATTTTGGCTTAGCATAATATACTCTAGTGTTCATCCATGTTGTTGCAAATGGCAACATTTCATTCTTTTTGATGGCTGAGTAACATTCCATTGTATATGATTCTACCACGTCTTCTTTATCCATTCATGACTTGATGGCCACTTGGGCTCTTTCCACAGTTTGACCATTGTTGATAGTGCTACTATAGACATTAGGGTGCATGGGCCCCTTTGAATCAGCATTTTTGTATCCTTTGGATAAACACCTAGTAGTGCAATTGCTGGGTCCTAGGGTAATTTTATTTTTAACTTTGAGGGACCTCCATACTGTTTTCCAGGGTGGCTGCACCAGTGTGCATTCCCACCAGCAATGTGAGAGGGTTCCCCTTTCTCCACATCCTCGCCAACGTCTGTTGTTTCCTGAGTTGTCCATTTTAGCCATTCTGACAGGTGCGAGGTGGTATCTCATTGTGATTTTGATATGAGATTGAGAATTGGATAAATATCGCATCATCCCTTTGGTAAGGCATGGGCGCTCTGAGCTGCAGAAGGGCTCGTGGATAAGAACGGAAAAGCAACAGCCTGGAAATAGGAGAGGTAGGGGTGTGCTCTCATGGGGGCAGAGGGACCAGCAGTTGGCAGCTTCCAGGGGAGAGAAGGGGCCAATGGAAAGGAGAATGAATTATGCCTGACCCAGAGGGAGAAGGGATGGGAATTTAAGCAAGGAGACGCAGTCACTGGGACCAGGGTGCAGAGGGAGCGTTTAGACACAGAAACAAAGTGATTGTCTGATTACAAATCACAGGGCACAGGGACAGAGCGGGACTAGAAGGCTGACATACATGAGTGCTCTTTATAGTGCCCATGACAGACGTGGTGAAGTAGGGTGATGACAATGGCCACCTCGGAGAGTTACTTGGAGGATTAACTAAGATCATTCATACAAAGAGTGAAGCGCAGTGTTTGGTGCACAGAGACCACTACTATGCATTCTCTGTTTTTATGATTGTCATCCATTGACTTATTGTGCCTTCCCTCTCTACGGGAATTTTCCTTGTAGAAGAAATGGAAATGCTCCTCCACCTCTGCCTTCTGTGTGTCTATCACTCACCACACTTCTTTTTTTTTTTTTTCCAACGTTTTTTATTTATTTTTGGGACAGAGAGAGACAGAGCATGAACGGGGGAGGGGCAGAGAGAGAGGGAGACACAGAATCGGAAACAGGCTCCAGGCTCCGAGCCATCAGCCCAGAGCCTGACATGGGGCTCGAACTCACGGACCGCGAGATCGTGACCTGGCTGAAGTCGGACGCTTAACCGACTGAGCCACCCAGGCGCCCCTCACCACACTTCTTGAAGCTCCTTAGCCACTTGGCTTTCTTTTTTAAAAATAAATTTTTAAAAAAATGTTTGTTTATTTTTGAGAGACGGAGCATGAGTGGGGGAGGGGCAGAGAGAGAGAGAGAGAGAGAGAGAGACAGAATCTGAAGCAGGCGTCAGGCTCCGAGCTGTCAGCACAGAGCCCAATGCGGGGCTTGAACTCAAGAACCACGAGATCGTGACCTGAGCCAAAGTCGGCGCTTAACCAACTGAGCCACCCAGGTGCCCCACAACTTGGCTTTCTTGACCCTAACCTTATATTCTTAGTTTTCTCACCCCTCATTCTATTTAACTTGCTGCTTATTTTTTTCTGCTTTCCCGAAACAGGCATTCCCCAAGGTTCAATCCTTGGTTCTCTTCTATATTCTTCTATATTCTCATCACCTTCAGTAACTTCAACTAACATTTCTCTGTGTATCTGTTGACCATATCTACCTGGATACTTGGTTTTCCCCTTACCAGCATCATGTTGGAGCCTAGACAAGTCTTTCCTACAAACCCACTCCACCTAAGAGAATAAGGATGAGCACTTATTAAACTCTTACTGTGTGCCAGATAGTGTTCTTAACTTTACGTGTGTATCTGACTCAATAGAAGTAAGCAGCTGAGCTGGGATTCAAACTCAGGCAGTCTGACTCTGTGTTTGTTCCTCTTGACCTACTTATATCTGCGGAGTAGGCCCAGCCTTCCATTCACCTTGGCTCTTCCCTCTCCCTCACCTCCCACATTTAATGAATGGACGGAGCTCAGAGGATCTACCTGGGTTGGAAATCTCTTTGTCTAGTCTTGCTTCCTCCCTCTTTTTCAGACTTTTGTTCCTCTCACCTGGACTGCTGAACTAACAACTACCCTCTAGTCTCTCCGTTCCACATCAGTGGCCTTCAAACATTTCTACTTTCAAATACATTTTACATGAAAGCCCTAAATGTACAGCAGACAAAGGCAGTGGAGCTCTGATGGAAGTTGGGGAGGAACCCAGATTCCCACCTGCTCTGTGCTGACATTGTCCTCCATGGTGGCTCCTGGTGCCTCAGTGGAAACTTTGGGGTGTAGGATCCACTACTAAGCCAAAATGTAGGATAATTTATTTATGACACAGCTCTCAGTGGACTCTCCCCGCCGCCCCCCCCCCCGAAACATTCCATGGTTCAAAGACTTGGTGATGAGGTCATGGGGGCCCCACCCTCTTTTCAAGTTCGTTTGTGTTCTTTCATTGCCCCCACCAGGACTCTAAAGTCTAGTCTAGATGAACTAGACTATTATTTCCTTTTCTCAAACATCTGCAGTTTCTTTCCTCCATGCCTTTGACTTTGCACCAAATTTCTGTTTATTTAAATGCTATTCATTCTTCTGAAACAACAGCTCCTCCAGGAAGCCTTTGCCCACTGGCCTAACCATCTGAACCCTGAGAACATGTTGTGCCTCCTTTTGGCATCCACCTTGTGTTTTGTGTTAGGATTATTGTAAACATGTGTTCTACTTCCCCTTTGATGATAACCTCTCAGGGGTTGTTCTCGTTATATGCTGTGGTGCCAACACTAAACATACAGCCTTAAACCAAGACCCACCGAACACAAATGTATTGCGTATAGTGAAAACAATTTAGTCATTTGGTAAGTATTGGGGGGTACTGGTTAAGCAAAGTTTTAGGCCCTGGGAATACGAGATCCCAGTTTTTATGGCATGGACAGCGGGTATGGACACATGTGAGCAGATATGATAAGGTCCTCCTCTACAGAAGTATACATTTCACACGGTTTTAGACGTTGTAGAAGAAAGAAGTCATCAAGTCCAGCTGACCCAAGTCCCTTGTTTTGCTCAAAGAGATGGAATGATTGGACCAAGGTCAGTGGCCAAACCTGGGTGAGAAAGACCCCATTGTCTGGGCATTATGTCATGGCTTTTAGGCCACATCTGATTGGCCCCTAAGCATAATATATTACTGGCTTGGAAAAATGTGTGAAACAGAGATTGTTCTTTGCAAGATTAACTTTATATCCTATTTTCTCTTCCACTTTTTATTTATTGAAATTTTTTTAAACATTTATTTACTCTTGAGAGAGAGAGACAGAGAGACAAAGCATGAGCAGGGGAGGGGTAAAGTGAGAGAGGGACACAGAATCTGAAGCAGACTCCAGGCTCTGAGTTGTCAGCACAGAGCCTGATGCTGGACTCGAACCCACAAACCACGAAATCATGACCTGAGCTGGGTTGGATGCTTAAGTGACTGAGCCACCCAGGTGCCCCTCTGTCCATGTTTATAATGATTGAGTCTTTTCTATTTTCCTCCTTCCCTCCCCTTCTCCACCCCTGCCTGCCCCCACCCCCACCCCAAACAATCATGTGAACAATGTATGTAGTTATGTATTGCTCTACCACTCATCTCAGTTAATAAATTACCCGTGACATCGCCTAGACCCTGAAACGTCCTGAGGTTAGGAGTCAGGGAAGGAATCTTCTCCCATATTCTTTATCAGGTACATTCTAGCTTGAGCTGTCTTAAGTGATTAAGGTGTGCTAGAGTGAATTTTAACAACTCAGGGAGATGGGGTTGCAGGCAGCTCCCAAAGAGAGAGGGAGCTTACGTGATACGTAACATGTTTTATGTTCAAAAAACATACGTATATCTAGACATAGGTACATTTTGATATTTATTGAGATTTCATGGGACACATAGAACACATGGGACACATGGGACACATAGAAATACATTAGAAGATCTGAACATGTATAAATAAGCATTGAGAGGCTCTGTAAAGTATTTTTAATGCAAGAGGAATGTGAGAAACATTTAGGCAGTAAGCATGCTTTGACGTTAATTGTGTTAGTTGTTGAAGGGTGAGTTGGAAGGAAGCAAGGGAAGAAAGGTGGACCATTATGGTTAAAGACCCAACGGTGGAAAGCTTAGTAATGGGCATTAGAGGGTTATCTATAGGAGACAGGTGCCAGAGTTGAAGTAGTGGGCATTTGGGGGTCGATTCTAATAACATTTCCGCTTTACAGACTTCTCCACGTGACATTTGAAGAATGTTGTGGAAGGTTTCTGCACTCTAGCCAGACGAAGGAATTCCCCATTCTTTGTCGATCTGTGCAGTCCCACTGGATATATTTGCTTATAAGCTATTTGAGGCAAGGGCCATATTTTCCCACAGCCTCTAACACAATGCTTTACACATAGTAGGCACTCAATAAGGATTTGTCAAGCGTATGAATGCATAGGGTTTCCATAAAGGCATGATCCAAGGCTGTGCAGGTGGTTGTTCCTCCATTTTTATTGCCATTCGGAACTTACAGCTCCCCTAGCAACTATAACTTGTACCCCTCGAGCATATGTGGTATTTAGTATTTCTGTATGTGGTGTCAACTTTCATGTCATAATATACTATATATGTAACTGGTTAACTTACAGTTGTTTTGGGAACCACAGGCTTTTTCCCATCTAAAATAAGCCCTTGCTAGGCATCCTAGTCTATGAAGAGGTAACATTCATCGCATGACCTTTCCATGCCTAACTCTCTCCCCCTGACCCTGGCCCCCCAGTTTGGTAGACACATCCAGTTACAAACATATGTTTTAGTTATAATGACAAATCTGTGCTAAATAGCCTTTTTGCTAGTAGCACTATGACATTAATATTTCTTTTTTATATTAAAAGTTTTTTAAGCTTGTTTATTTTGGGAGAAAGCATTTGCACAAGTGGGGTAGAGAGAAGGAGAGACAGAATCCCAAGCAGGCTCTGCACCATCAGCGGGGAGCCTGATGGGGTCGAACTCAAAAACCATGAGATCATGACCTAAGCTGAAATCGGATGCTCAACTGACTGAGCCACCCAGGCATTAATATTTCTAAAGGCCACTTTTATACTTACTATTATTTTGTCAGGGGTACTTTTATATTATACGTGTATTTTGAAAAAAGGGATCAATTCAAGAGATGGTCTGGTTATGTGAGAAGGTCCTAGAGACAATGACATAGAACAAATATGTTTTCTTCTCCTTGTGCAACCAAAGATGAAAGATAATGGCTTTGTTTGCCTAAAGTAGATACCATAACTTTTCTTTTTCTGTTCATAATTACAAAAATTTTGACAGTTTCTTGAAGCCAAGAAAAATAACTACACTTCATCTTAGTTCTTCTTGTATTTATTTATTTTATTTTGAGAGAGAGAGAGAGAGAGAGAGAGAGAGAGAGAGAGAGAGAGAGAGACAGGGAGAGTGGGGAAGGAGCAGAGAGAGAGAGGGAGAGACACAATCTTAAGGTGGCTCCATGCAGAGCATGGGCTCGACACAGGGCTTGACCTCATGACCCTGAGATCATGATCTGAGGTGAAATCAAAAGTCAGAGACTTAAGCTGTTGAGCCACCCAGGTGCTCATTAGTTCTTCTTGTAATTCAGCTTTATGAACAGAAAGCCAAGGAAAGGGGGCAGTGTGCTGGTGGGGGTGTGGTATTAAAGGAAGTCTTATATCCTCTGATATAAGTCAAAAATGACATGTTCCATATTCTTTGTTTGAATAGACTGATAAATGAATTTATACCTAAGTGTTAATATGTGAACTACCACATAGCATTTATAGTTCATTTATAGTTTAAAAGGAATTTCATGGTATTATAGTATATTAACCTTCAATATTAATGTGATGATAGAGATTTCACATTGGGTAGGTGGGAGAGATGTCTCTGGGTGAATAGTTCACTCACCCCCTCAACCCATACCACTTAAAAGGCCACTTCCTCTGCCCTTATGCAATGCTTGTACTTGTTAGTGCCTGTATGGTTTGCAGACAGTTTAAAAATGACCGCTTATGGGTCTAGTAGCACTCAATTCCCATACTGAGACAAAAGATACTAGAAAGCTCATTTTGCATCACAGCCAGTTTTGGTTTTTTTCTTCTCCTTTTCTTTCTGTCTTTTTTTTTTTTTTTTGCATTAGGTTAGAGTTAATAATCAGAGTTGAAGACAGGTGAATGATGATTGATTAATTAATTCATGTGATTTTTATCGGGTACTGGTTATGGGCCAGGCACTACATAACGTATGAGAGAGAGAATGATAACCGAGATAATCGTGGTCATCGTCCTCATCTAGATTGCTGTGTACATAAGGAAAGAAATGAAAAACCAGTGAAAAAGAAAGAAAAACACTAAACTGTAGTAACTACCAAGACGGGAATAAAAAATTTTGCTAAGATGGTGAATTATGATTGGAGGTGTAAAACCTACTTTCGATGAGGGGTTAGGGGAAGGCCGCGTTTAAGCTAAGTTCTGAAGGTTGGATGGTCATCTTGTGGAGAACAGGGATGGTGATGGGGTAAAAAGAGATGGGGATGATGCTGATGGTAGAAATGATGGTGGAGTTGGTGGTGGCGATGTGATAATGATGACGGTGATGGAGCTCATAGTGGTGATAGGGATTAGGAGCCATGATGAGGATTAAAACTACTCTATGGTAAAAACAACGGAGCTACATCAAATGTTACTCTTTGACATTTTGCCAAAGAAGACCTAGAAATAATAACAATTAGAATAATATTATATAACTTATGTAATCTTACCTTTGCCTGGGAACAACGTACCCTCGAAACTATACCTAGACCAAGCAATAATTCTGCAACTTTTGTATTTTCTTTTGTAGCTGATGAATCATAGACAATAAAACAAAACAAAACAGAGTGACTACTCTCATCCTGTTCTTCTGTAGGCAAAATCCAGGAGTTTTGAAAACAGTTTCTTTCTTTTTATGTATTTATTTTTAATGTTTATTTATTTTTGAGACAGAGAGAGACAGAGCATGAACGGGGGACGGTCAGAGAGAGGGAGATACAGAATCCAAAGCAGGCTCCAGGCTCTGAGCTGTCAGCACAGAGCCCAACGCGGGGCTCAAACTCACGGGCTGTGAGATCATGACCTGAGCCAAAGTCGGATGCTTAACCGACTGAGCCACCCAGGCGCCCCGAAAACAGTTTCTTAATACAGTACTACCTTTCCCTTGAGGTCAATGATTGACAAATATTAGGGAGAAAAATAACATTTTGGGGGCAGGAAAAAAATTACTGACCTGCGGTTTTGTTAATTTATTGTTTTGATCAATTTCTATAATGCACTAAGTTTATTTTTCTCTTCAGGGAGAATTTCTGAATATTTCCTGATGGTTATCTCCTCCTTCCCTGCCATATGCTCTTCCCTCTTTTCCTTCTCCTTCTTCTCCTACCAAATCATCCTTAGCATCGACATGTGAAGGTTTCACTGAGGAGCAGGTTATTAATGCTAAGTGGCATCACAAGATATGGTGTTTTAAAATTGGCTGAGTTGCTGTTAATTATATGCACTCTTACTCATTATCTATGGCAGAGCACTTATGGAAAACCAGCACATTTTATTTATCTTTTGTTTCTGAATTTGAGATTTAAGAACATGGAAAGAATCTCAGTTATTTTGTTAACTGGAAAAAGCGAGTTATAAAACTAATTTTATACTAAGTGCTTAATTTTATATTATGAAATCTATATTATACTATGAAAACATAAGATGCATGTATACATAATTTTATATGCCTACAAAGGCCATCAAGATAATAATAAGATGTTAATCTTTTTTTTTTAATTTTTTTTTTAAACGTTTATTTATTTTTGAGACAGAGAGAGACAGAGCATGAGCAGGGGAGGGTCAGAGATAGGGAGACACAGAATCTGAAACGGGCTCCAGGCTCTGAGCTGTCAGCACAGAGCCCGATGTGGGGCTCGAACTCACGGACCGTGAGATCATGACCTGAGCCGAAGTCAGCCACTTTAACCGACTGAGCCACCCAGGCGCCCCAAGATGTTAATCTTTTGAGAGTGGGATATTTTGAGAAAATTTTCTGTTTTTTCTTTTCCTAAATTCTGAAATTTCAGTGAAAAGGGATACTTTAGAAATAAACTACAAACAAAACATTAACTTGTTTTGGCCCTTGGCCTGGTATTCCTAGCCATTTCGAAAAAAATCAGAGATTTGGGTGAACAAACTGTGTTCTCTTTTGTTGCTTTATATTAGCATTCACACACAAAAAGGAAAGATCTGGTGTCTTAAGAGAGGACAGTGGTTAAATATATTAAAGGTAATAGATCGTGTGACATCAAAATTACATTTTCAAAGAAATTGAATAACCATTATAATTCGTCATGTTATGTGGAAAAAATTAGTTTATGTAGTAAAATAAGAATTATGTAAAAGCAAAAATGTATGTGTGTAGGAGAAAAGACCACAAATAAATAACCATAATTTGGGCCACGGCAATTTCTAGGTGTGCGGAATCATGTTTCTTCATTTTTCAATGACCAGGTATCCCCTTTAAAATGAAATATATAAACATTATTATATTAAAAAAAAAAAAAGAATCAGAACAAGATGACCCAGAAAGGAATCATTCAGATGTTTTGGTGAAAATAACCCTGGAAACATGTTACTTTTCTCTGTGTTCATCCAGTGGCTCAAGTAAACAATAGCAAATAATACCATTGAATTTCTCAGACACTGTCTAAACTCTAGAGAAATTCAAAGAAATCTCAAGCTTCAGGGTTGGACTATTGGATTGTCTAACTGGTTATAGCTTGGACGTATTATTGTTAATATGATTATTAGACACGTTACCAACTCAGTGCAATTGATCAGGAGAGTTCAAACACATCAGGAAGCCACAGGAGAGTTTCCTAAAGACTTGCTTACATACTTCCATACAAATGGAATACGAATCAGCTGTATTCACCTCAGTGCCCAGTTCAGCTGCCGGACAAACCCACTGTATGAACTGACCCAATCGCTTGGGTGTCCTTGGACCTCTGGCTTAGGGGAAGAGAACTGTGGGCTGGCAGCGCCTGGTACAGAGGAGGCCCTCAATAAATGGGTGACTGGTCAGGGGCAGCTAAACGCATCTGATCCCGACTATATCCCATCCCATGGTTTTAACCGGAAGGTAGGCACTTTATGTGTGATATTTACATGAATGGTACCTGCCTGGGGTAAAAAGGTAAAAACGGAAGAGTAATTGTATTAACAGTAATAACAAGATACTGAAAATCATGGCTGCCAATTACTGTGCACCTGTGTGTGCCAGGCCCCAACAAGCCAGGCCTTCAAGATCACCAGGGGCGTGGCGTCCCCCCCCCCCCGCCCCCCCCCAGTTGCTAGAGGACTTGTCTTTTCCTGATGGTTATAACATGGAAAGAAACACAATGGCCAGGCTCTCGGCTCACGTGATGTATAATGCCCTTCACCGCCTCCCCCCCTGCCCCCGTCCACCTTTCCTTTTAGTCTGCACCCTGATGGTGTTCCATCTCTGTCCGAGGCAGATGAGATTCAAGGTGAGAGAAAGAACAAATCCTGTAAGGTAATTCTGTCACTCACCTCATCTTCATAATCTTCCCTGAGCTTCCTCTGCGGCTCACCCCGGTATTGATCGAGTCACAGGCTATAGCAGACCGAGGCAGGGGGCTGGAAACCTTTCCGCGCCACCCGCGCCAGTGCGCCCGTCTCAGCTCCGAGAAGAAAAGCCTGCTGTGAAAACAATCAGTGCATTCGCTTTAGATCTAAGTGATTCCAACTAGGTCGATGCTTCATGCTGATGTGTTGAAAACATTTAAAAAATTTCTCAGAGTTTGATTTCCCTGGAACATTATGGCATGTGTCTGCAGTTGTTATTTTCCACGAACGCAGCCGACGACTGCTTCCTGCCACAGCACACAAAAGCAGTGGGGACACGGAGGCTTTTTGTCTGCGTGGAGGTTTACTGCGAATGCTTTTTGGGGAAGAGGGAGGAACACGTGCCCAGGTTTGGTTGATAAGCCGTGTGTGATCTTGACCGTTGGCGGTAGGGGTTTTTGTTACTGTTTGTTTGGCTCCCGAAGTGAATGTGAGCCAGGGCTGACCAAGTACAAATGCGGGCAAATGGACAACTCCCCGGTTTGGTGTTGAGTGTTGAGATTCTTCTCTGTTTTGGCACAGACTTTTATGAGGCCACTTAACAATGACGTCAAGAGTTGCTTTCTCTTCCAAAGGATCCATCGGGTCTCTGCAAGTTTAGGTTTATATTCAAGAATAATTGGAGCTCCTCATCACGTCTTGGCATCCAGTGGAAAAGAAGCATTTACACAGATATCCTTACCCAAATTAATATTTATTCAATGTCTGGTGGGCACTTGGGACAATATTTAATGGTGGAAGGCACAATCACAGATTTTTCCACCTGAAAAATAATCTGTAAAGGACAGGAACCCTGTACCAGCATTTCTGTGGTTTCGGGGATGTGACAAGAGGTGGGAAGTCCACTTTGAAAGTGTGGGGGTCAGGGGCATCCATAAATTTATTAAATCTGATCACGTTTCCAAATTCCTCTTCCTGGCTATTAATAACAGAGCCCAGATTTGTTAAGAACAAATCAAAACAAAACAAAAACAAAAAACAAACAAAACCCCCCACAAAATCTACAAACCACACCTTCCTAATCACTTTTCCTTTGTTTGGAGATGCAAAGGACTGACATTAGGGCTTTTTGTTTTGTTTTGTGTTGTTTTGTTTTGTTCTGTTTATATAGTTCCCCGGGAGATCTGTGGCTGAGTCAGAGTTAGAACTAGGTTGTTAAGTGTTCCGTCTGCCAAGTTCTATAAAAACTATGTGTGTCACTTCAGCTAAGTTTTCTTTGCAATGCCATCGTTTAAATCAAATGTTGGGGTTTTCTTCTAGGCATGAACTCTCTGGGGTTGTGTTACCCTGTTTGCTGTTTACTGTCAAGACGCTGAGAGAATGTTCTTATAATGATCCAAGAGGAAGTGGCAAATGAATGCTCTTCTTCAGGTATTTTGTTGATTTTTCAAAATGCCTGCCAATAGGAAAATTTCCACAAAACTGTCATCTGAGGGTTTGTTGTATAAATCTGGAAGAAAGCCTTATGGTGTTTTCTTTAGGGAAATGAGTGAGATCCTAAGATCCCCTTTGTGCTCTGATCTGCTGTTTCTCTCAAAGTTGTCTTTCTTATTTGTCAGAATTGTTCCTTAATTCATTACCGTTTCCTGCCTCTGGTTAGTTCTGCGCCCATGGGAGACATTGTGGTTTATTTCACCGAACACCTACTTTGAGTACCTGTTGTTTGTACACTTGACTATTAGCTCATATTCTAAATACAAACTGCCTATAGATGGCCTCCTTTGGAACTTTTATTTGCTTTTTTTATATCTCATTTTAAAGAATAAGATCAAGAGGGTGTGGCTTTTATGAGTAAAGGTACTATAGATCTTTGGGTATTACTTTACGCTTGAATTTAGATACGCATTTGTATCTGGAAAGCCCAACATGTGTTCGGGGGTTTAGGTCAGTGATACCAATAGCTTCGTTCAGGAGGAGGCGGGAAGAAAATTTCAACTGAATGTCCTCAGCCTCGAAGGTACAAAAGGCTTGTGTTTAAGGGAGACCCGGGTCAATGCTGATGGATCTGGGGGCAGAACTTGTCTGCAGCTTTCTAGTTCTTTTTCTTCTTTTTATAGTAGATGTTTGCTTCTCTAAAATGGGACAACTGTTCAAAATGTCTTGGTCTATAGAGTTTTAGAGCCTGGAGATAATATAATCAAGAGAGCTTGTCATGATAATGCTGTTTCACAGTGGTTCATAGCTTGAAGGAGGCAGCATTTATGTAAAACCTTGCTCCTTCTTTCCAATAACAGTGTTTGGCTAAAAACATTAAGAATGTGACACCATTGCAGGTCAGCGAGTGGGGGAAATAATTCTGATGTGTCACCTCTCCAGCACCATTTCATTCGTTTGGAAAACAAACTCCTTGGGTGTGCTGTACAACTACTATTTGTACTTTAAATGTACTATCAAGAGCCCTATTTGTAAAGAATTTATGCACTTAATTTATGTACTCAGCTTGTCAAGTTACTTTGTTTCTGGATTTTCCGCCCCAGAGCAATGGGGAGCGTCCAACATGCACCGCAAAGAGAAAAACTGTAGGCTTATAATAAGCCTATAGTGGCTCATGCGTGAAGCTTAGGCTACTATAGATTTTCCAGAAAATCAAATATGGATGTTGCAGAAATAACTTTTCTTGCCAGAAGAAGCGACTCATTATGGGACCATTAACTGTGGATCTCTTGGGAGTTTCTTTAAGCAATTATTTAAAAGCCAGCGTTTCCCAGCCAAACTTTTGGAGAAATATAACCTGATGCTGGCAGGTCAGCAGAGCTGCTTTAAATGAACATTTCCCCACAGGAAGTTATTTCAGATGGGCCAGTGGAAATGGCAGGTGGCACTGAGTTCTCTTTCAGCCAATTGGGAAAGCATGTTTTCACAAGGGTAGATGCTTTAAAGTGAGCATACTGAAAAAAAATGGATAAAATTAGTTTCCCAGAAATAATAAATTTTAGACATCGTTTAGCAATTTTTAATATAAAAAAACCCTTCTATGCCTTGGGTAATGTGAAGATGGCATTATTGAGGAGTTGTATTATGACACGTTAATGCATAAGGCAAGTCTTAATTCGTCTGATGAATCCCATTAAACTACTGTGTATGGAATCTTGTGGATTCAGAGGAAGCTGAATTGTAGAGTTGTCATGCTTTGTCAGTTTATTTTTATTCTTTTGCAGCCCTCTATCTGGTCACTATTGCTTTTGTCCTTGAAAGGAAACTGCAGGCTTTTGTTTTTGTTTTCTGGACTTCCTCTGGACTTTGAGGATCATGTAGAGCACCATCTCACAAATGTTGGAGAGCTCTTTTTCACAAAAGGCAATAAAAATATATCCCTGGTTTAATAAATGGTGCGCCCTGCCTCATTCTTAGTTTCCGATTGACAAGAGGCTGAATTATTTCCATAAAGCTATTGCTTACTTCTTTCTAGTGCTATTTCCATAAAGCTATTGCTTCCTTATGTCTAGTGCTTTTTTTTCCTGTTAGTGGGGTTCAAGAGCCTTTTGGCAGAAGGATGACATATGGGGATACATTATTGCCTCCCTCTTTGTGGTTCCCATTCAGATGACTGCTGACAGTATTTAGCTTGTTTACTTATGGAATTTTAAAAAGGCATTGAATTTAGAACATTATATTAGTTCATTGTCAGGATGTTCTATTTCGTTGACAAGCAGAATTTAGAAAATATTCGGATGCCTAATAACTTCTTATTCTTCAAATCTATTTTCTTCTATTGAAAAAAATATTATGAAGACTGTTAATCATACCTGTTGCTCTGATTATATGTATATCCCTTATGATATAAAGTAGGAAGAGATTAAATTCAGATGTGGAAGTTAGTTTTAGGAAACAGATTAATTTGCTTATTCATTTGTTTCTTGATTCGTTCATTCACTTCATTCATTCATTTATTCACTCACCAACTAATCAATGGATATTTGTTCAGCTTTTAACAAGTGGTAGGCATTTTATTGAATGCTTAGGATAAAAGTAAAAACACACATGGTTTTTGCCCTCAAGGAGTTTATGGTTTATTGTAAAAACAAAACAAAACAAAACAGAACAAAAAACAACACATAATTACAATGTAATGATATTTGCCATAATTCATCCAATGAACAAATATTTTTTGAGTCCTTACCATGAGCTAAGCACAGTCCTAGGAATCAGGATATGATGAGTAAGTTCTCTGTCTTCTTAGAGCTCAGGAGACCTCATCTCCTGTCACATGTCCCCTTGTCCACTTTGGTATGGCCACATTGGGCATTATTGGTCTGACCTCTTTCAGTTGCAAATGACAAATTCAAATCAAGCTGTTAAGCAAGAAAGGGTGATTCCTGCCTTACCTAATTGATGAGTCCAAGCTCTGAGGCTCAAATAATTCTATAGGGGCTGTGTCTCTGTCTCCGTGTCTCACCAGTTTTTTCCTTTCTTTCTCCCATTACTTTCTCCCACAGTAGGAAATCTGCAAGGATTCTTACCGCTCTTTTGGAGTTTACAAGCTCACTCTTTAGTTCAATTTCTAGGTCAGTTAGCAGGAGTAACCATGCTTGAGGCAATGACCTGAACTTATTTGGTCACAAAACCTCACCTGAACTGGTTTGTTCAGATTATTTACATATTTTTTTCTGTAGAAATGTTAATTAGGGTGATGTTCCAGAATGTGCTGGAGTGTTACTTAATATATATTCTAAGCATTGTATTATCCTTGTACAATCTGTAAAATCTGAGTTCAGATTCGTATCTTGCTCTAGTGGAATCATAGAGGGGATTGTGAGCCTATATAATTAAGTTTTTTATATTTATCCATCAGTTGAATCTAAAAATGGGGAAAAACATTCCAGTATTCGAAATATTTGCTATAAAACAAACATAAAGTGTTTCATAGGTTAAGACATGCAATCGTGTATATCTTCAAAGCAGTGTCACTAAAAGTAGAAATACAATTAATGAAAGTTGGAAGTGGGGAGGGCAATGGAGCGAGATATTTTTCTTCCTGAATATTTTAATATGCTTTTGCCTTTTCCTGAAGAAGATTCACTTCCTCTGCTAAGAAATACATTACTTAAAATTCTTTTCCTTTTGAAACACTCCTTTCCATGGCTTCAAGATCTGTTCCAGCCTGACTTTCAGGATCTGCTGGATGGCTGTCTTCTGGAATTTCCTTGCATTTTGCTGCCTTATTTGGGCTGTGGTATCTTATAATCTCATATTCTCCTCACTCTTGAATTTCATTTGTTGTTGCTATTATTCTTGGCGTACATTTTCAAGTAATTCTTTCAAATCTGTACAAATCTGTAGATGGTGGATTTGGGGAGTCTGAATGTCTGAAAACGACTTCATTTTGTCTTCACTCTTGATTGATAGCTAGAATGTAGGCTCAAAATAATTTTCACTCAGAACTTATGAAGGCATTTTTCCAATGTTTTTGGCATCCAGTGTTACTTATGAAATGTCCTAAACCAATTTGGTCCTTCTTCCTTTGAAGGTAAATGTGATCTCTTTGGAAGCTTTTAGGATCTTCTTTAGAATCCCAGTATTCTTGAAATTTTATAATAATGTGTTCAGATTTTTCCCCGCATTCTTTCTGCTCACCCCCAGATAGAATCTTTCAAAATGAAGACATATTCTTTTTGTTGGTTTATTTAATCTTTGGATAATTTCATTCTTTTATTCCTTTGATAAATTGCTCATGTCCCTTTTCTTAACTACTGCTTTCTAGAACTACTAGTAGACAGATGTGGGTCCTTCTGGATTGATTGTGCTGAAATCCTTCATATTTTCTGCTTATTTGTCATTTTCTTCTAGATTCTGGAACATTTCATTGACTTTTTCATTCAGTATTCTATCAAGCTTTCAAATGTCAAGAATTACATTATGAATTTTTACAAACCCTGTTCCTTTTATCATTGCAACCTGTTCTTGTTATATGAATGAAATAGTCTGTTGAACTCTCTCATAAAACCATCTAAAATTAGTTTAAGATTCCCTGCTCCTCCCTGAGTTATTTCTGTTTCCTCCAGCGACAGTGGATACTCCTGTTCATTTGTATTCTTTTGTTTTTTGTTTTTGTTTTGCTATGTTTTTTCTCAAGTATCTGACAATAGTGGGTTGCCATTTGTATTTATGAATTAAGTATAGGATAATTATTACATGTTGTTTCCACGGCTTTCCTCTGCAGCTTAACTATGTCAGACTTTACTCCATGTTGTGTGGGACTAGGAGTAATAGTTGAGCAGTTTGGGTGTGCCCTCTCAGACCCCAAAAGAAAGTTGGCCCCCACTCTGGGGTCCCATCCTTCACTTTGGAAGCCAGTGTCTCCATTTTGAAAAATGTTGACAAGGATCAGAGGGGACTGCCTCATTCAGACCCTTATTAAATAATAAAGTCTTTTTATCAGGCTGTGAGATGAAATATTCAGAATGGTAAGAGAAAGAGAAAAATGATTTTAATCTACTCAAGGTACTCAAATATCTAAACAGGGTATTATTACATAACAATCAGATATCATCCGTATTGTTTTCTGAGTCTATTATTTTTTTATTTTTATTTTTAAAGTTCCTTTTGCTTATTTTGAGAGAGATAGAGACAGCGTGAGCAGGGCAGGGGAGGGGCAGAGAGAGAGATAGAGAGAATCCCAAGCAGGCACCATACTGTAAGTCCAGAGCCTGATATGGGACTCAAATTCATCATACCGTGAGATTATGCCTTGAGCCCAAACTGAGAGTTGGATGCTAAGCCGACTGAGCCACCCAGGCACCCACTGAGTCTATTATTGGTGTGATTTCTTTTATTTCCAAAGTCTGTGCAGAAGTGTTAATTTCCACAATTATGACAGTGAGGAAAAAGTGTGGGCTAACTGGTATATCTGCTTGAGGAATTTGTTGAGATGGTCTTTATATCTTCTCCATGACTTTTTCATTACTGTTCCATGAAAAATTGAAAATAATATGTATTTTACATCTGTTAGATACAATGTTTCTCTCTTACTCTTTCTCCTCAATAAATCAGACTCTGTAATTGTGTTATTCAAGTACTCTATATTTTTTATCTGCTTGATTTGTCACATTTTGAAAGAGGCGTGTTATCTCCCGGAAGACTGCACTTTCTGCTAGTTTCTCATTGTATTTCTAAAAATTGTTCATCTAATGTATTTTGCGATTAGTTTTTTTTCAATGTATAAAGTTTCTTGACATATCCGTTTGGCAGAGTGTACCTTTTATAAATATGAAATATCCCGCTTAATGCATTTTGTTTCAGCTTTACTTCAATCGTAATATTTCCACCTGCTTTCCTTTTGTTTCCATTTGCTTATCATATTTTCAGCTACTTAACCTTTATCATTTTATTTAAAATGATCTTTTAAATAGCCTCTGAACTGAGTTTTGCCTTTCTTCCCTAATTTTAGTCATCGTCTTTTATATAGAAATGTTGTTCATTCCATTTGCAACATTAATTGATTTGTTTGGTCTTGGTCT
Organism: Neofelis nebulosa; assembly: GCF_028018385.1. Taxonomy (NCBI): domain Eukaryota; kingdom Metazoa; phylum Chordata; class Mammalia; order Carnivora; family Felidae; genus Neofelis; species Neofelis nebulosa. The sequence continues at coordinate 94,984,973 of NC_080785.1, forward strand.
TATTTTTATCTGATACCTTTTATATTTTGTGGCCCTTCCCTCCTTCCTTCATCCCTTCTTTCCTTCTTTTCTTTCCTATCTTTCCTTGGAGTGATCAATTTTTTTTTCTTACTGATTTAGTTCTCCATCTCATTTATCTTCTGCTAATGAGGAATATTACTTTTTGTAAAAAATATACTTGGCCCATTTTTTAAAAATCTTCTTCTAATGTTTACTTTTTTTTTAAAGAGAGAGAGAGAGAGAGAGAGAGAGAGAGACAGAGCAAGAGCAGAGGAAAGGCAGAGAGAGGGAGACACAGAATCTGAAGCAGGCTCCAGGCTCTGAGCCATCAGCACAGAGCCCAACACAGAGCTCAAAATCAGGAACCATGAGATCTTGGCCTGAGCCGAAGTTAGATGCTTAACCAACTGAGCCACCCAGGTGCCCCTACTTGACCAAAATTTTTTAACAGCAAATAATCACCGTAATCTCAGGATAAAGATAAGAATTTTAATATTCATTTACTCCATCCTAGTTGTGCCATCTTTTATTAAGAGTATATGAGGAGTGTCTGGGTGGCTCAGTCGGTTAGGCATCTGACTTTGGCTCAGGTCATGATCTTGAGGTTTGTGGGTTCGGGCCCCACGTTGGGCTCTGTGTGTTGGATTCTCTGTCTCCCTCTCTCTCTGCCCCTCCTCTGTTTGTGCTCTCTCTCAAAAAAAGAAAAGAAACTAAATAAATAAATGTAAAAAAAAGTATATAAAATTTAGCTCTGGAATTTATTAAAAATAAGTTTACCTTTCCTTTCAAAACTCCTTCCTTAATAATCGATCTAAGCTTCAAGAGCATATTGTTAGAAATTCCTTACACTTAATATTTATTTAATTGGTCTTATTCCCCAAACATCTCCTGTATATGACAATTCCTTTCATTCTGCTACATTTATGTAGATTCCTATCTGCCTCAGTGATTTTTTTAAATAGAAAGCACATTGAATTCTTGCATTAAAAAAGGTGAAAAATAACGATTTATGTAAGAATAGAATTTCAGGAAAATAGTTCATTTTGCTAAACATTTCTAGAAATCTTCCTGCATTCTTTAGTGTTACTTTGAAGATTCCTGTGAGAAAATATTTTGACTTACCCATAAAGAATTGAGGAGATAAAGACAATGTGTGTATTAGTGTACGTGTATGTATATATTGTCATTTTTGAGGACTGGCGTTCCTATAATTTTGACATATTCTTCCTGTTTTCTTTCCATGATATTAGGCAATGGTTATAGTAGAGGATGATACTTTAAGTATTTTACTTCTACAAATAAAATTTGGCAACCATTTAAAAAAATTTTATATTAAGTCCTAAAATCCAATTCTGGCAACCAATGGTTCTAGCGTCTTTAACGTACATATTCATAATTTTATCTTTACCCTTAGAATTCAGAAATTTGTCAGGATATGTCAAGAGATGGGCCCTCAAGAAATAATCCTGCCCTGCTCCCAGAAGACCTTTGGATATAAAGTCTTGTGACTTTCTTCAACTCAGGAAAAGGGTCTTTATTATATCTCTGATTAATGCTTTTCTTTAATTTTTTCTGTTCTTTTTTTCTTTTCTTTTATGATTTCTTGTTATTTCCTGCATTCTTTTCTCTGGCCTTCCAGTTTATTAATTTCTTTTTCCCTACTTGCTAATTGCTCATTTTTTGTGCCTCGATGCTCCCCAACTTTTTTTCTGGATAAAATGTTAGCTCAAAATCCACTAAAATGGGGGTGCCTGGGTGGCTCAGTCACTTAAGTATCCAACTTCGGCCCAGGTCATGATGTCGGGGTTCGTGAGTTTGAGCCCTGTGACGGGCTCTGTGCTGACAGGCTCAGAGCCTGGAGCCTGCTTCAGATTCTGATTCTGTGTCTTCCTCTCTGCTCCTCCCTGCTTATGCTCTGTCTCTCTGTCTGTCTGTCTGTCTGTCTGTCTCTGTGTGTGTGTGTGTGTGTGTGTGTGTGTGTGTTTCTCAAAAATAAATAAGCATTGGAAAAATTTTTAAAAATCCACTAAAATGGCTTGAATCTATATGTGTATTTAATGTCCTGTTTCCTACATTCATATTTTGTATAGGTGCTATTAATTCTGATTGCATAGCCTGATTACCTCTCACCCTCATTTTTATAATAAAACACACAAATGTGCATTTCAATCAGTTTTGACACACGTGTGTGCCTATGTAACCACTACCCCCACCAAGACATCAAACACTCTCAGGGGCACAGAAACCTCCCTAGACTTTCAGAGGCATCTGTTATTTTGATTTTTTTCATTATAACTTACATCTTTCCTGTTCTAGAGATTCATTTAAATGGAATCATATGGCGAGTTCTCTTTTAAGTCTTGCTTCTTTCCCACAGCGTAGTGCCGGAGATTCATTCATCTTTTTGCGTATGTCAGTATTCCTTCCTTCTTTCCTTCCTTCCTTCCTTCCTTCCTTCCTTCCTTCCTTCCTTCCTTCCTTCCTCCCTTCCTCCCTCCCTCCTTTCTTTCTTTCTTTCTTTCTTTCTTTCTTTCTTTCTTTCTTTCTTTCTTTCTTTCTTTCTTTCTTTCTTTCTTTCACTTTTCTTTCCCCACCTCCCTTTTTCCATTGAGGAGTATTCCATTGGGGATAAACCTTGTTCATCCATTCATCTCTTAAATATTTGGGTAGTTTACAGTAATTGAGTTCATACTGAGCTACTATGAATACACTGCCGTGAACACTTTTATATAAGTCTCTGTATGGACATATGTTTTCATGCCTTTTGGGTAAATACCTAGGAGTGGAATTGCTAAGTCATGGGGTAGATATATGTCTAACTTTGAAAAACTTCCTGTTTTCCAAGTGGATGAACAATTTTACACATCCGTCAGCAGTGTGTGAGAGTCTAGCCGCTGTATAGCCTCACCAGCACTTGATATGGTTGGTTCTGGCTTCAGCCATTCTAACAGGTGTGTAGTGGTGTTTCATTGTTTTTTAAAATAATTTATTTATTTTTTAATTTACATTCAAGTTAGTTAGCATATGGTACAACAATGATTTCAGGAGTAGATTCCTTAATGCCTCTTACCCATTTAGCCCTTCCCCCCCTCCCACAACCCCTCCAGTAACCCTCTGTTTGTTCTCTATATTTAAGAGTTTCTTATGTTTTGTCCCCCTCCCAGTTTTTATATTATTTTTGCTTCCCTTCCCTTATGTTCATCTGTTTTGTCTGTTAAAGTCCGCATATGAGTGAAGTCCTATGATTTTTGTCTTTCTCTGATTGACTAATTTCACTTAGCATAATACCCTCTAGTTCCATCCATGTAGTTGCAAATGGCAAGATTTCATTTTTTTTTTTTTGATTGCCAAGTAACACTCCATTGTATGTATTATATACATCACATCTTCTTTATCCATTCATCCATTGATGGAATTTGGGCTCTTTCCATACTTTGGCTGTTGTCGATAGTGCTGCTATAAACATTGGGGTGTATGTGCCCCTTCGAAACAGCACACCTGTATCCCTTGGATAAATACCTAGTAGTGCAATTGCTGGGTTGTAGGGTAGTTCTATTTTTAATTTTTTGAGGAGCCTCCATACTGTTCTCCAGAGTGGCTGCACCAGTTTGCATTCCTACCAGCAGTGCCAAAGGGGTTCCTCTTTCTCTGCATCCTTGCCAACCTCTGTTGTCTGAGTTGTTCGTTTTAGCCATTCTGACAGGTATGAGGTGGTATCTCATTGTGGTTTTGATTTGTATTTTCCTGATGATGAGTGATGTGGAACATTTTTTCATGTATCAGTTGGCCATCTGGATGTCTTCTTTGGAGAAGTGTCTATTCATGTCTTTTGCTCATTTCTTCACTGGCTTATTTGTTTTTTGGGTGTTGAGTTTGATAAGTTCTTTATAGATTTTGGATACTAACTCTTTATCTGATATGTTGTTTGCAAATATCTTCTCCCATCCCGTCGGTTGCCTTTTAGTTTTGCTGATTTTCTTTTGCTGTGCAGAAGCTTTTTATCTTGATGAGGTCCCAATAGTTCATTTTTGCTTTTGTTTCCCTTGCCTCCAGAGACATGTTGAATAAGAAGTTGCTGTGGCCAAGATCAAAGAGGTTTTTGCCTGCTTTCTCCTCAAGGATTTTGATGGCTTCCTGTCTTACATTTAGGTCTTTCATCCATTTTGAGTTTATTTTTGTGTCTGGTGTAAGAAAGTGGTCCAGGTTCATTCTTCTGCATGTCGCTGTCCAGTTTTCCCAGCACCAGTTGCTGAAGAGACTACCTTTATTCCATTGGATATTCTTTCCTGCTTTGTCAAAGATTAGTTTGTCATATATTTGTGAGTTCATTTCTGGGTTCTCTTTTCTGTTCTATTGATCTGAGTGAGTGTTTTTGTGCCAGTACCATACTGTGTTGATGATTACAACTTTGTAGTATAGCTTGAAGTCCAGGATTGTGACACCTCCAGCTTTGGTTTTCTTTTTCGAGATTGCTTTAGCTATTCAGGGTCTTTTCTGTTTCCATACAAGTTTTATGATTGTTTTTCTCTAGTTCTGTGAAGAATGCTGGTGTTATTTTGATAGGGATTGCATTGAATATGTGGATTGCTTTGGGTAGTATTGACATTTTAACAATATTTGCTCTTCCCATCCACGAGCATGGAATCTTTTTCTATTTTTGTGTCTTCAATTTCTTTCATAAGTTTTCTATAGTTTTCAGTGTATAGATTTTTTTACCTCTTTGGTTAGATTTATTCCTGGGTATTTTATGGGTTTTGGTGCAATTGTAAATGGAATCAATTCCTTGATTTCTCTTTCTGTTGCTTCGTTATTGGCGTATAAGAATGCAACCGATTTCTGTGCATTGATTTTATATCCTGAAACTTTGCTGAATTCATGAATCAGTTCTAGCAGTTTTTTGGTGTAATCTTTTGGGTTTTCCATATAGAGTATCATGTCATCTGCGAAAAGTGAAGGTTTGACCTCCTCCTGGCCAATTTAGATGCCTTTTATTTCTTTGTGTTGTCTGATTGCAGAGGCTAGGACTTCCAATACTATGTTGAATAACAGTGGCGAGAGTGGACAGCCCTGTCTTGTTCCTGATCTTAGGAGGAGAGCTCTCAGTTTTTCCCCATTGAGGATATTAGCATTGGGTCTTTCATATTGGCTTTTATGTTCTCAAGGCATTATCCTTCTATCCTTACTTTCTTGAGGGTTTTTATGAAGGAAGGATGCTGTATTTTGTCAAATGCTTTCTCTGCACCTATTGAGAGGACTGTGTGGTTCTTGTTCTTTCTTTTATTGATGTGATGTATCACATTGATTATTTTGCAGATATCGAACCAGTCCTGCATCCCAGGTATAAATCCCACTTGGTCGTGGTGAATAATTTGTTTAATGTATTGTTGGATCCAGTTGGCTAGTATCTTGCTGAGGATTTTTGCATCTGTATTCATCAGGAAAAATGGTCTATAATTCTCCTTTTAGGTGAGGTCTTTGTCTGGTTTTGGAATCAAGGTAATGCTGCTTTCATAGAAAGTGTTTGGAAGTTTTCCTCCATTTCTATTTTTTTGGAACAGCTTCAAGAGAATAGATGTTAACTCTTCTTTAAATGTTTGGTAAAATTCCCCTGGAAAGCCATCTGGCCCTGGACTCTTGTTTTTTGGGAGATTTTTGATTACTAATTCTATTTCCTTACTGGTTATGGGTCTGTTCAAATTTTCTATTTCTTCCTGTTTCAGTTTTGGTAGTGTATATGTTTCTAGGAATTTGTCCATTTATTCCAGATTGCCCATTTCATTGCAATATAATTGTTCATAATATTCTCTTATTATTGTTTTTATTTCCACTGTGTTGGTTGTGATCTCTCCTCTTTCATTCTTGATTTTATTTATTTGGGTCCTTTCCTTTTTCTTTTTGACCAAACTGGCTAGGGGTTTATCAATTTTATTAATTCTTTCAAAACTCCAGCTTCTGGTTTCATTCATCTGTTCTACTGTTTTTGGGGTTATTTTTGTTTGTTTGTTTTTTGTTTTTTGTTTTTGGTTTCAACAGCACTGATTTCTGCTCTAATCTTTATTATTTCCTGTCTTCTTCTGGTTTTGGGTTTTATTTGCTGTTTCTTTTCGAGCTCTTTAAGGTGTAAGGTTAGGTTGTGTATCTGAGTCCTTTCTTCCTTCTGTAGGAAGGCCTGGATTGCTATATACTTTCCTCTTATGACCACCTTTGCTGAGTCCCACAGGTTTTGGGCTGTGGTGTTATCTTTTTCACTTTCATGGGCTTCCATGTACTTTTTAATTTCCTCTTTAACTTCTTGGTTAGCCCATTCATTCCTTAGTAGGATGTTCTTTAGCCTCCAAGTATTTGTTATCTTTCCAAATTCTTTCTTGTAGTTGATTTCGAGTTTCATAGAGTTGTGGCTTGAAAATATGCATGGTATGATCTCGATCTTTTTATACTTGTTGAGGGCTGATTTGTGTCCCAGTATGTGGCCTATTCTGGAGAACATTTCATGGGCACTGGAGAAGAATGTATATTCCACTGCTTTAGGATGAAATGTTCTGAATATATCTGTTATGTCCATCCGGCCCAGTGTGTCATTCAAAGCCATTGTTTCCTTGTTGATATTCTGATTAGATGATCTGTCCATTGCTGTAAGTGGGGTGTTGAAGTCCCCTACTTGTATGGTATATTATCAATGAGTTTCTTTATATTCGTGATTAATTGATTTATATATTTGGGTGCTCTCATATTTGGCACATAAATGTTTACAATTGTTAGGTATTTTTGCTGGGTAGACCCCTTAATTATGCCCCTTTTCATCTCTTGTTACAGTATTTCAAAGTCTAGATTGTCTGATGTAAGTATGGCTACTCTGGCTTTCTTTTGTCGATCATTAGCGTGATAGATGGTTCTCCATCTCCTTACTTTCAATCTGAAGGTGTCTTTAGGTCTAAAATGGGTCTCTTGTAAACAGTATATAGATGGATCTTGTTTTCTTATCCATTCTGTTACCCTATGTCTTTTGATTGGAGCATTTAGTCCATTGACATTTAGAGTGAGTACTGAAGAGAGGAATTTATTGCCATTTTGTTGCTTGTAGCATTGGAGTTTCTGGTGGTGTTCTCTGGTCCTTTCTAGTCTTTTTTGCTTTTGGTATTTATTTATTCATTTATTTATTTATTGATTGATTGATTCGTCTCTTCTCCCCTCAGAGAGTCCCCCTTAAAATTTCTTGCAGGGCTGGTTTAGTGGTTCTTTGATTTTTGTTTGTCTGGGAAGCTTTTTATCTCTCCTTTTATTTTGAATGACAGCCTTGCTGGATAAAGAATTCTTGGCAGCATATTTTTCTGATTCAGCACATTGAATATATCCTGCCACTCCTTTCTGGCCTGCCAAGTTTCTGTGGATAGGTCTGCTGCAAACCTGCTCTGTCTTCCCTTGTAGGTTAAGGGCTTTTTTCCCTTGCTGCTTTCATGATTCTTTTCTTGCCTGAATATCTTGTGAATTTGACTGTGATATGCCTTGTTGATGGTCGGTATTTGTTAAATCTAATGGGAGTCCTCTGTGCTTCCTGGATTTTGATGTCTGTGTCTCTCCCCGGGTTAAGAAAGTTTTCTGCTGTGATTTGCTCACATAACCCTTTTACCCCTTTTTCTCTCTCTTCATCTTCTGGGACCCCTATGATTCTGATGTTCCTTTTTAATGAGTCACTGAGTTCTGTAATTCTTAAATCATGCTCTTTTGCCTTAGTCTCCCTCTTTTTTTCTGCTTCATTATTCTCCATAAGTTTGTCCTCTATATCGCTGATTCTCTGCTCTGCCATATCCATCCTTGCTGCCGTGGCATCCACTCAAGATTGCAGCTCACTTATAGCATTTTTTATTTCATTCTGACTAGCTTTTACTTCTTTCATCTCTGCAGAAAGGGATTCTAATCTATTTTCGACTCCAGCTAGTATTCTTATTATCGTGATTCTAAATTCTGGTTCAGACACCTTGCTTGTATCTGTATTGGTTAAGTCCCTGGCTGTCGTTTCTTCCTGCTCTTTCTTTTGGGGTGAATCCCTTTGTTTCTTCATTTTGAAGGAACAAAAGGAATTAGTGAAGTAAAAAAAATTAAAATTAAAAAATTAAAATTAAAAAATTAAAAACAATGCCTACACACACACACACATACACAAATCAAATAAATGATGCTAGGTCCTAGGTGTGTTTTGGTCTGGGTGTTGAAATGGGCTTGATCAATTAGAGAAAAAAGGGAAGTAAAAAAAAAAGGAAATCATTTGAAAATTTGAAAATAAGAATACAGTGAAACAGAATAAAAGGAAATGATGGAAGTAAAATAGAATTTGAAAAAATTTACACAAAGGTAAAAAATATAGTAGAAAAAAATTAAAGAAAAATATTTTTAATAAAAATTGAAAATAAAAATAATCTTTTTCTTTCTGTATTCAAGAAAAAGAAAAGAAAAAAAAGAAAATTGAACACATGGACGAGTAAACAGATTGAAATACGATTGAAATTACTTCATATTCCCCTAGAAGTCAAACTATGAAGCACTTTATAGTCGGTAAACTAAGCAGGTGGAGAGATTTGTGTTCCTGAAGAGCGAGGTTGGCCCAGTTGGGCAGGGCTTAGTGTAATGGCTCCCTTCTCCACTAGATGGCGCTGCTAGCCTACTGGGGTGGATTGTTGTGGTGCTTGCAGGTGTGTATGCACATGCGCGGGAGTGGTGAAAATGGCGTCACCCAGCTACCCAGTCTCTAGTATCGGAGCTCTGTTCTCCTCAATCAACAATTGCGCGCCTGTCCTTTGTCTTCGGCCTCCGTTCACTCCCCGTTTTTACACTGTTGGTGACCAAGCCCCAAGCAGCACCTCCCTCCTGAGTTTTATCTCAGATGCAGCTGTGTTTCCCGATCCCTCACTTCTGAGGGACTGTAGCTTTGACCCGTTCTGCCCCTCTGTGGGAAGGTCTCACTGAGCAGTGGCCAGGTGCTGGCCACACCCAGGAATGTTTGTGGGACCCTGCTGCTGCGGAGGCCCAGAGACTGTGTCCGGGTGCCAGCCCCCCCAGAGAAAGTTCACGTGCCCGTGTAGCAGCAGCGTTTCAGGGATTATGGCAAATCACAACACGCATCTGGAGCCAGGCTTCACCCCCAATGTCCTTGTTCAAGCACCGGCGAATGTGGTTGTTCTCCAGGATCCGCTGGGACCTTTGCCTGTGGGGAGTCCTCCGAGCAGGGGAACCACCTCTCCCCGTGTGGCCTGAAGACCCCCAGACTTCACTCTGCTCCTGGGGATTCTCCCTTCCCACCAGAGCACCACCAGGTATTGAGCTGGGGCGTTTCAGACTCTGTGCTCCCCCTGTTTATAGAGTCTTAATGGAATTTAAGCCCTCTGCTTTCTCCTTTCTCCCTTTTTAGTTCAGTCCCTGCAGCTGTTTCCACTTTTCCACTTTCTCTCCAGCTGCTTTTGCGGGGGGCTGTGCTTTTCCCGTATTCTCCCCCAACCCCCATCCTCTCTCCACAAACAAAAACAGCTCTCTGCCCTCTGTGGCATCTCTCTCCCCCAGTTCACCTCTCTGCGTCGTGTGCCTGCTGAGTTCTGTGGTTCAGGTTGTGCAGATTGTTGTGTTAATCCTCAGATCAGTTTTCTAGATGTGCAGGTTGGTTTAGTGTTGATCTGGCTGTATTTCATGGACGCCAGACGCACAACAAAAACTTTCATGCTGTTCCGCCATCTTGGGTCCTCCCCTATGTTTATTTATTTTTGAGAGAGAGAGAGAGACAGAGTGTGAGCAGGGGAGGGGCAGAGAGAGGGAGACACAGAATCTAAGGCAGGCTCCAGGCTCTGAGCTGTCAGCACAGAGCCCGATGCGGGGCTTGAGCCCATGAGTTGTGAGATCATGACCTGAGCTAAAGTCAGACACTTAACCAACTGAACCACCCAGGAGCCCAGCGTTATTTCTAAACAAAATTTTTTAAGAGCAGAAATATTAAATTTTGATAAAGCCCAATTTTCCATGTTTTTCCTTTGTGGTTGGTGCTTTTTGTACCTTGCCTAAGACGCTTTGCCCCCCAGTGGGCATTTGGCAGTATCTATAGCGTCTAGAGACATTTTTGTTTGTCACAACTCAGGTGGGTGGAGAGCTAATAGCACCTAATGGGCAGAGATCAGGGATACTGCTGAGCATCCCGCAGTGGCCACGACAGCCTCCTCACCGTGTGGAATTATCCAGCCCCAAATGTCAATAGTGTCAAAGTTTGAGAAGCTGGTTTCAAGTGACACAGGAATGTCCAAATGACTTTTCCCTTTTTCTTATTGGAGGTTTCTTATTAGGAAGATTGGTCCATTGAAAGCATTCATTTGTAAGGTCTTATAGTCTGTATTATGCTGTAGCTACCATTTATTTAGCAGGCTCCACCCTTGTACTTTATGTATTATCTCACATAAGTCTGACAAGTAAATATTCTCCCCACTTTACAGATAGAAAAACAAAAGCCAGAAAGGACCCCTACTCCCCCCCCACCCCCATCCACCCCAGAGGTCAAAGAGCCAAGATTTCTGTTTAGATCAGTGTGACAGTTTCCTGTAAGACTCAAAGTGTTCTTGGTGTTTATTTTCATATAAAATTTAAATTATCACTTAGATTACTGACTGTACTTTAATCTTATTATAATACTGATATTCCGAAAAAAGGCGTGCTGTGTTTGCATTATGATAGATGATAGAATACTTCAGGTGGAAACATAGGGCAGTAAGGAGATAGATACTTTCATTTCCACTTTAGAGATTGCCAAGCTAAGCAGCAGCGGTCAAGTGCTTTGTCTGATACCCGGGAATGAATTTAGGCAATTGACTGCTCTTCCCTCTATTTTTGGTTTTGTTTTCCATTTTACTGTCCAACTTTCTGATGATTGAAAGTAGTATAGAGTAGGTTTTGCTTAGGATTAATAAAAGATATAAGCAATTTTTCCTGACAGCCCCGAAAACAATGTAAGTAAACTACTTATGAAAATTGTAGTGTACTTTTAGAGTGTTTTGAACAATTTGAGTGAGTAATAGGAAATATATTTGTATGCTGAGACCTTTGAGGCTTCTTTCAACAATATTGGGTACTTTGGATACTACGAGTGGATATCTTTCCAGGAATCCTACCATTGATTTGGAGTGATTCTCCAAATCACTCATTAGGTTTTCTGCCATCATCCAATTACATGGATGCTCTGTGCTCTGTGATGTAAATTTAGATTGTGGTACCACAGAGCTCCGAACCCTTTGCCCACAAGGGCTGTTTTCAACCTGTGCCCAAGCCTTAGGAGTGTAACCCTATGTCACCCCCATGGAGAGCAAAGATGGACTGTGCCGGCCTGGTCCAAGGTCCTCCAAATTCATTTAGAGCAGCTCTGCTATTGTGATTTATTTAAATTTCTGAAGTGTGATTTCACAGTGCTTGAAAAATTTTCATATCAGGACAAAGCACTAACATCTAACACTGAAAATTATGGCTGACCGTGAGTTGCCTCTTTGCTTACCACATCGCCTTCTCTTCCCCCGTAAATATGCAACTTGTGCTCCATCCATGGAAAAAACTTCTTTTATTTAAGTTTTTTTAAACATTTATTTACTTTTGAAAGAGAGAAAGAAAGAGAGCAAGTGGGGAAGGGGCAGAGAGAGGGAGACAGAGGATCCAAAGCAAGCTCCATGCTGTGAGTGCAGAGCCCAACATGGGGCTCGAACCCATGAACCTTGAGATCATGACCTAAACTGAAATCAAGAGTCAGATGTTTAAATGACTGAGCCACCCAGGTACCCCATCCATAGAAAATTTATGCAGTTCTCTGGGGTTATCTGAAGGTGTCTTATTTCATACCTCTGTCTATTAGTACGTGCTGGATTGTTTTGTTTTGTATTCGTTGACATTCTTTTCTACTTGGGGTATGAGAATGTTTAAATTTAAAAGATAAGGCTAATTTGTGTTTCAAATGGATACACCAATTTGTATTTTTACAAAGCATATTTAAGATTGTCCATTGACCCATGTGCTCTCCAATACTTGGTGTAATCAAATTTATTATTTTTTTCCAATCTAAGGAGAGTAAAATTGTATCTTATTTTTTTCTAACTGCATTTCCCCAAGTATAAATGAGGTTAAGCATCTTTTCATAGATTTATTTGCCATTTCTTTCTTAGCTTCTGTGAAAAGTATTTTTTGTTTTGCCCACATTGTTTTTCCCATATTATATACTCATTATGTATTCAGAATACCAATATTTTGTTGCTAATATTCATTCTAAAAATGGTGTCTCTATTTTTGCCTTAGATTCTTACTTTAAAAATTTTTTTTTAAATGTTTATTTTTGAGAGAGAGAGAGTGTGTGTGGGGGATGGGCAGAGAGACAGGGAGACACAGAATCCAAAGCAGGCTCCAGGCTCTGAGCTATCAACACAGAGCCCGAGGCAGAGCTTGAGCCCATGAACTGTGAGATCATAACCTGAGCTGAAGTCAGACACTCAACCTACTGAGCCACCCAGGTGCCCAGATTCTTACTTTCTTTATGGTGCATTTTGATGGGCAGAAGTTTTTAATTTTGATGCAAGTACAATGAATTTTAGAACTGTTTTATGTTTGTTGCTTTCAGTGTCTTGCTTAAGAAATCTTGACCCACCTCCATGTTTTAAAGATACTCTCTTTATATTTTTTAAACATTTAAGATTTACTTTTGCTGTTCACATTTAAGTCTTCAATCCACCCGGAATTATTATTTCTTTTTGTTTGTTGAGTACAAGGATCCAATTTCATCTTATTTTTTCTGTCTGGATAACCCAATGTCCCTGATGGTATTTAATAAATACTCAATCTTTTCCCCAGTTATCTTCTGTGTTATCTCTGTCATAGATTAAAATTTCATTTATGTGAGTGTCTATTTCTTGGCTTTTAATTCTGTCATTAACATTCTTTCTTAACTCTGCTTCACAAAGGTCTTGATATCTGGTAGGGCAGGTTCCCCAAACCTTGGTCAGACTTTGACTTGAATGTCTTTTTTAAAGACTTGGGAGAATTAACATCTCAATGCCATTGGGTTTTCCAATCAATGGTCATGGTACATCTCCTCAATTACATAGGTTTTAATTAATGTCTTTTTATAATAACATATTCATGGAAAAATTGTAAAGTTCTTTTTGTACACATTGTGAATATCTTCTTAAAATTATTCTTAGGTACCTTGTAATTTTGCTGCTTTTATTTTTAACAGAACTTTTTCAACTATTAGTACTGTTTTAAACTTAGCTTTTCTAATTGTTGTTATATAGATTATAAATTGCTTGTCTCTATTTCTAGTATTTTGTCTTATATTCTTTTGGGTCTTTTATGTGGACAATTATACAATGTGAAATTTTTACTTTTTTGTTTCTTTCCATTCTATCTTTTATGCCTTTGATTTTGTGTCCTATGATACCAGCTAAGATCTTGGCTTCAATATTTAATAAAAATAGTGGTAGAATGTTTGACTTACTGCTCATCTTAAAGATACCTGCCATTTTTCATAATCAAGAATGATGTTTCCCATAAGTTTGTTATAGAAATCCTTTAAAATGGTAGGGACATTCCTTTTATTTCTAGTTGGCTAAAAATTTTATCTTATATTTTATATTGATAGTGGAATTTTAACGAAATACTTTTCTGAAATAATCAAAATTATCATATAATTGTTCACTTTTAATCATTTAATATATTGAACATCCTTTATAGTTTTTAAAATATTAAATCATCCTTGCATTCTGTGATAAAATGTGACTTGATTGGGATCTATTATTTTTATACACCACTAGCTTCTGTTCGCTAATATTTTATAGATTTTTGAATCTTGGTTCATGAATGAGATTAGCCTGTAAATATATTTTGTCCTATATCCTGGTTTAGTTTTGGTTTTAAAGTTTTACTGACTTCACAGATTGGGAGTATTTCCTCTTTTTTTCTATTTACAGAGTACAATGACTTTTTAAAAGTTTTTTTTTAATGTTTATTTATTTACTTTTGAGAGAGAGAGAGAGAGAAAGAGGGGCAGAGAGAGAGGGAGAGAAAATCCCAAGCAGGCTTTGCATTGTCAGCGTGGAGCCCAAGGCCGGGCTCCATCCCATCAACTGTGAGATCATGACCTGAACTGAAATCAAGAGCTAGATGCTTAACCGAATGCACCACCCAGGCTCCCCACTTTTTAAAAGTTTTATTTGTAGAATCATCTGATCTAATTTGTGTATGCATATGTAGAATTTAAAATTAGGGATTCAGTTTATTCAGTAAGATTGGAGATATTCATGCTTTCTATCTATTCCTGAGTCTCTTAAGAAGAGTTTGTTTTCTGGGAAGTTGTCCATTTGACCAGTAATTGATATTCATAGGTATACATTTTTTATTGAATTCTCTCATTAGCTTTTAAATTTTTTTATTTAAATTTGATTAAATGATTTAATTTAGTAGCTGCTTACAATATTTGTTTTATTTGTAGTTATATTTCCATGGTTTACTTGCACATTTTCTCTCTCTTTTTGTCTAGATTATTCTTGCTTGAGATCTGAGGGTTTATTAGCTTTTTCAGAGGAACATTTTTTTTTTTTGCTGATCTTCTCCATTGAATCATTTTTTTAAAGTTAACTAAACTTTCTTATCTGTATTAGCTCTTTCCTTCTACTGTCTTTGAGTTAATTTTATAGATTTTTCATTAACTATTGAGATGAATGTTTAGGCCATTAATTTGCTCTTTATTATTTTCCAGTGTAGGCATTTAAGTCTGTCACTTCCACCCCAGAAGAACTAGTTTCTTTGTATCCAACAAGTTTTAGCATATAATGTATTCATCATAATTCAGGTCTAACTATTTTAAATTTCTGTTATGATAGACATAACCCATGAGTTATTTACTAGAGTTTGTAGACATTACCAAATATATGGAGATTCTGAAAATAGACATTTTGACATTGACTTCTAAATTAGTTATATTTGGTCAAACAAAGTGATATGCTTAAAGTTGAGTTTTTGAAATTTTTTGAGATTTGCTTTATGGTCTAGCTAGTTTACAGAAGTATTCCATGTTTTTAAGAATGATATTAATTTTATTATCACTAGATACAGAATTCTACACAGGTCCATTTTCTCAAGTTTGTTACTTGTCTTGTTCACATTGTATTTTTATCATTTTTTTTATGTTTGTTATAGCAAAAATAGAGATGTATGAAAATCTCCCACTCTGGTGGTAAGTTTAAAAGATATCTCTACTGATCTATTATTTCTTTATATATTTTTAGGCTCTCTTGGTTAGATGCATATAAGTTTAGTATTGTTTTAGCTTTCAAATGAATCAAATATTTTATAACTATTTAGTGATCATCTCCATCTAACAATAAGTTTTGTCTTTTTTTGTTTGTTTGCTTAAAGTTTATTTATTTATTTTTAGAGACAGGGCCAGCAGGGGAGGAGTAGAAAGAGAGAGCACAGAGGACCCGAAGCAGCCTCTGTGCTGACAAGCAGAGAGCCTGATGTAAGGCTTGAACTCACAAACCATGAGATCATGACATGAGCCAAAGTTGGACTCAACAAACTGAGCTACCCAGGTGCTCCATGATAAGTTTTGTCTTAAAGATTATTTGTATGGGGGCAGCTGGCTGGCTCAGTCGGTAGAACATTCAACTGTTGATCCGAGGGTCATGAGTTCAAGCCTCATATTGGGTGTGGAGCCTCCCTAAAAAAAAAAAAAAAAAATTATTTGTCTGAATTAATATAGTTTGTCTTCATTTCTTTTGATTAGTACATGTCTGGTATATGTTTCATCTAATTTTCATATCAACCTTCCTATATCTTATGTCATAATGTTTTATATACGTTTCTTATAAACAGCATAGAACTGGTGTTAATAATGAGTGGCAATTTATAACTATTTACATTTATGAGGCTGAAAATAAAATCGGGCTTATTTCTTTCAGTTTCCTTTTTATTTACTGTGTACAATTTTTTCTATGTGTTTCTCTCTTGAGCTCACTTTTTTTTTTTTTGTTTTTGTTTTTGTTTTTGTTTTTATCCTTGTCGAGACAGTTTGAGTTTTTGAGGTGTCTATTTCTCATCTCAGCTCCTTGTCTCTTTATTGCATTAAAGTGACTCTTACACTATTTTGATGCTCTAAGTGGTTACATTTGATATTTCTATCATGCATATTTAACTCTTACAAAGGCCTAAAGCTAAATACTTTAACTTCCTTAAGAAACAATAAAAGGATATTTAAAAAATCTAATTCCATTGACTTCCTTCCCTGGTTCCATGTTACTGATGCTCCATATTTTAGTTCTGTCTCTTTTTTAATACTCTGTAGGTTGGTCATTGTTTTATATAGATGTATTTGCTTGGATTTATCTGTGTGTTTAGCATTTTCATTGATGGCTGTAATATCTTTCGTTTCAATTCATTCTTCTCCCTAAACTACTTTTTTTCCCTCAAAGATCCGATAATGAAAATCTGTTGATGGTAAATGCTCCGTTTATACTTGACTGAAATGTCTCTTTTCTGCCCTAGTTTTTAAAAGGTAATCTTTGTAGATCTATAACTCTGTCTTTGGTGTTCTACAGTTTCACTAAAATATGTCCAAGTTTATGCTTCTTCTTATATCTTTGTTTTGGGAAATGTTACATTTCCAGAATATGTGGATTTACACTTACATCATTTCTGGAGAATTTTGATTGATCATCTCTTCAAATATTGCCTTCCTTGAATTCTCTTTATTCTCTCCTTCTGAGACTACTACGTCTCTTAATTTTTCTTTCATATTTTCCTTCTACTGGTTCCTCTGTGCTGCATCCCAGAACATTTCTTTAACTATATCTATAAGTATTTCAGTTTTGACTTCAGTAATGCCTAATTTGCTTTTGAATTAATCTATCTAAAAAGATGTGAAGGGGCGAAAAAAGATAGTTCGACTCTTTCAAGGAGAGGCATCTAGGCAGAGGGCAGCAGGTGCTGAGACACTGATGTGGGAGTGTGCCGGGGGTTAGAGGAATTGCAGGAGAGGCAGGGTAGCCGCAGAGTCCCGCAGCAGAGAGAGCGGGGGATTGAGGGGGTGGTGGGGTGCAGGGCCGACAGGCCACGTCGCGCATGGCTTCTAGGCCATTGCTTTGGCTTTTCCTTTGAGTCAGCTGAGAAGTCATCAGAGTGTTTTATTCAGAGTGACATGACACAAACAAGGGATCCCTGTTGACGGACGACTGGGCAGGGTGACAGCAGGGAGACCAGTTAGGAAGCTAGTGAAATAATCCCAAGGAATGATGGCGTGGACCATGGTGGGGTGGGGGTGGGAAGTGCCAGAGTTGGCCACAGGTGTTTAGATTCTGGACACATTTTGCTTTATTGTTGGATTGGTTGTGGGATGTGAGAAAAAGAGACACGACCCAAAGGCTTTGACCTGAGTTGCCGGAAGGACGAAATTGTCATTTGCTGAGATGGGGAAGCCTGTGGGAGGAACAGGCTTTGCAGGGTGAAAGGCAGTCATTCAGGCTTTGACAAGTAAAGCTGAAGATGTTATTAGATACTCAAGTGGAAATAATATTGAGTGAGTAGTTGAATGTTTGAGAGGAGCCCTTAGAACCCAGCTCTAAGCTGGAATTAAGTATTTGGGGATGTCAGCATCTGGGTGGGCTCTGAAGTCAGGAGTCTGGGTAGTGCCTCCAAAGGAGAGAGGGCAGGTAGAGAAGAGACTGAGGGGGCCGGACTCAAGGGCGCTTCAGTGCTCAGAAAATGGGACCTGAAGAGGAGCCCGCAAAGGGGCTGCTGAGGCCCGGGAGGAGAAGGACACTGTGTCCTGGAAGCCAAGAGGGTTTGAAGGAAAAGGGAATGATTGATTATGTCAAAGCCTGCTAAAAGGTCAAGTCATACGAGTGCCGAGAATCGACGATTGGATTTAGAGATGTGACCCATCTGGTGACCTTTAGCAGAGCAACATGTAGTAAACAGTACCTACCGCCCTGGCTTGTTGAGAGGAGAGCCCCATCAGGCACCAGGCACAGTGGAAGCATCACCGCTAATCTGACTACTTGAGTTCAGCTTTTCCCCCACTTTCTAGAAAACAGCTGCCAAAAAACAAACCAAAACAAAAATACAAAAATAAAAAACACATGTGGTGTCTTCACCCAGCCGTGTGCTGTTCCATCAGGACACAGGGTCTCTGTATCAAGTGGGCAGATAGAGGCCGCCTCCTGTGCTCTCCCAGGGACTTAATGCCCTGGAATTGTGTCCAATAGGACTAGGCTTTGGTACAGCAGAGATACGCCAAGGTGATAGCCTGGCACTGGAATTTAGTTAGGGGCTGTCTACTTCAAGTGGTCCTCAGGATAAGAGAAGGATTTTAATAGCCCTGGGGGTGGGGGGCGCCTGGGTGGCTCAGTCGGTTAAGCATCCGACTTCGGCTCAGGTCACGATTTCACAGTTCATGCGTTCGAGCCCCATGTTGGGCTCTGTGCTGATGGCTCGGAGCCTGGAGCCTGCTTTGGATTCTGTTGTCTCCCTCCCTGTCTGCTCCTCCCTTGCTCTCTTGGGGTACGCAGTCTGTCTCTCTAAAAAATAAATAAACATTAAAAAAAAAATGAAAAAAAAAAAAAGCCCTGAGAGGTTGGGGGAGATGCTGCTGCTGTTGGAGTAGAATTAAAATCTTGCTTAGATAAAAAAAAAATAGTGTTAACCCTGCCCCCTTCCAGTAATTGGCATGGGCAGAGGATGAATTGAGTTCTCCAAGTGTGGAAAAGATGATGCCTAGGATGTAGCTAGGGAAGTAGATGATACAAGCCTGTTACTGACAGTCCTCAAGAAAACTCTAGAATGTTTAGGAGCAGCAAGGGCAATTGAGAAGGAGTGGCCAGTGAGGAAGGAGGAGAGCCTGGCCAGGGCAACACCCAACTGGAGTGTATCCATGATCTGTGTCCCAACAGAGAATCTTTTTCCTGTGCTAAAGATAGCCCGAGTCTGCAAACAGGACAGCTCTCTAAGAACCATTATTTAATAGATTATTTGTTTAAAAAAAATGTTAGCACTTACATTGTACACCAGCATAAATTCCGGATGAGTTTAACACTTAGATAGAAAAGGAAACTATATGAAAAAGGTAGAATGAAAACAAATAAGAGACTATTTATCTGCTATTAGATTAGAAAGAAATTTTGCCAGGTATAAATAAGCCCAGAAAAAAAGTTGCAGAAGTGAAAAAACAAAGAGGTTTGACTAAATAAAAATGTGAAATTTTTATAAGCTAAACATGCTATACACGAAATCCAAAAGCAACTGGAAACTCAAAAACATATGCATAAATAAGACCAAAGGTTGGCATCATTCCTATAAACAGTTCCTACAGTGGATGAGAGAAATAATACTCCAGGATAGAAAATGTTCAGAGAAATAATAAACATGTAAGATGAAAACTACATGAAGTGTCTAGGCATACCCAAAATTTAAAGGAAGAAAGTTAAATTTCTGTGATGCTATTTTTCATGTGAGAAATTTATGAAAATGAAAACAATTGGCAGTGTGTAAAATGTTAAAGGAAGGAGGTGTTGGAATGAAATGTACTTAGACCTTTTTTGGAAAACAATTTGACATCCTTTGTTTTCGTCAAAACAATTTGACTAAAATCCTTAAGATTATAAGTCTAAGTGAGGAAATTTTTTTCACGTTAGAAGCTCTTATGTGATTATAACAATCCAGGCCAACTACGTTGAAAACCAAAAATAGACCTCAGAGTCTCTTTAAATATTAAAATACTTTTGGGGCACCTGGGTGGTTCAG
The DNA here is from genome assembly GCF_028018385.1 of Neofelis nebulosa. Lineage (NCBI taxonomy): Eukaryota > Metazoa > Chordata > Mammalia > Carnivora > Felidae > Neofelis > Neofelis nebulosa. The sequence continues at coordinate 95,004,770 of NC_080785.1, forward strand.
TCGGTTAGGCGACCAACTTCAGCTGAGGTCATGATCTTGTGGTTTGTGGGTTCGAGCTCTGTCATCTGGCTCTGTGCTGACAGTTCGGAGCCTGGAGCCTGCTTCCGATTCTGTGTCTCCCTGTCTCTCTGCCCCTCCCCTGCTCACACTCTGTCTCTCTCTGTCTCTCTCTCTCTCTCAAAAATAAATAAACATTAAAAAATATTAAAATACTGTAAATAGCTTATGTATCCAACCATACACAATGATTACCTTAAATATTACACAGCCACAATGGTGCAATTGTTGAGGACTTTTGAGTTGGAAAAATGGTAGCAGTATAACTTTAAGTGATTGAAAGAGGATAGTAAATAATACTATATGATACCAAATTTGTGTATGTATAATATGTATTAAAGAAAGGTATTAAGTAGTGTGGGCAATATACCTTTTCTATTTCATTTATACTGTTTTCCAAATTATCTTCAATAAGCATGAGCTTCTTTAAATATTATTTATTAATATTATATGAATTCTTATATGTTATTATTAATGCTTATAATAATAAGCATATTTTAGTACAAAGAAGCCAAGAGAAAGAAGAAAAAAAATAAAACCAAGGAGTGATACTACCAAGAGCTGTGGAGTTCACCTGGGGCTATTTAGGGGTATAAAGAGGCATTTTCTAAAGCTGAGAGTTTTTCCATTTTTCTCAACTGTCTTCAGAGAGCTGAAGGAGTCGATTCTTCCCAAACTTGGAGGAAGCTGGCCCAGAGAGACAAATGGGATGATTTCCATTTTGCCTCAGATAACCAGCTGGATCACTGAAATCATTTTCTTGCACAAAGAAAATGTTTCAAAGCATAAGCAAAAGGGGACAAGAACCTTAGTGTAGCAGCTACACCTACAGAATGTGGGTGAAATGGTCTTTTTTGCATGGTTGGCACCTTCTGTTGTCTGAAAGGCACCTGCCAGCCTGCGTCATGGTCACCTCATGATGTGGCCCAAGAGGTGGTGCCTTTGGCCAGAACCTACTGTTACGTTGGTTTTTAGAAAAATGATCTGTAAGCCATTGTATTAGAAGCTAAGTTCGTAAAGGACAATTATTAGAATCAGCAAAATAAATTTGTGGTATCAATAATACTTTCTTAGATTTATAATGCAAATAGAAATATTATCGGAGAAAACGTGTCATTTTAAGGTCCCCATGTGAACATGAGCATGTAACAAAACATGTATCCCATTTCTCTATTAGCATTTTATTTACTAAATGGCCCTTCTTTCTCCTTTGAAAAGGAGCCGAATTTCCTCCCTCCTATCATTTAGCTTGATTAGAACTGCACTTCTTATCTGATTGCTAGGACTCAGGACTCTGTGCTATCACAAGCTGACTTGGGGGATTTTGTGTTTTCATATTTCACTGACGTGTCCTACTGGATCTGACTTCTGAATCAAGAAGGATGCTACTCATTTATCTACCTGTTTATTTAGTTTTAATGTTTATTTTTGAGAGAGAGAGAGATAGACAGAGACAGAGCCGAGTGGGAGAGGGGCAGAGAGAGAGGGAGACACAGAATCGGAAGCAGGCTCCAGGCTCCGAGCTGTCAGCACAGAGCCCGACGGGTGGCTTGAACCCACAAGGTGCAAGATCATGACCTGAGCTGAAGTTGGCCGCTTCTCTCATCTTTTTTTTTAGATCAGTGTTGTATTTTGGATGCTTTAAAGAAGACACATTTCCCTGAAGTGTTTAGATATGAAGAGCTGGTTCATTTGTTACCCCTGTGGACTTTCCTGTGGGCACTGGCTGGTGGACTTGGTGTAGAAACTTTGACTCAGAACTCTTCTACCCTCTGATCAGAAAAATATCACAAAGGCCAGATTGTGGGAGAGATTCTAACTATATTGAGTCCTTCTACAATGTGCTAAAAGAAACTATAGACACTCTCTATTGTACCTGAGAACGTCAACATAGCGTTATTTGATAAAAAAGGGGAAAAAGGCATTTAGTAAAAACTTTGGTACAGTCTACCCCTGAAAAGATACTAGTGGATGGAATTGCTACAATGTGCAGTAACTTTAGGACAGTCGGTTGAACGAGATTTTCATACACCAGTCACACCTGTTTGCTAGGGTTCAATGTGTTCTCGCCTTCTTGGAGCAAGGATGTCATCCGTGAAAGTGGTACATTGCATGGGAGAGGTTTTATTCCCAAAGGAGCTGTCCTCATGTTAATTCTGCAATAAACTTGCACAAAGTATAGGGAAATTCAGATGTAAGCCTGCTGTGCTGAGAGTTTCCTTTGTTGTTGTTGTTTTTTAATTTTTTTTAACGTTTATTTATTTTTGAGACAGAGAGAGACAGAGCATGAACGGGGGAGGGGCAAAGAGAGAGGGAGACACAGACTCTGAAACAGGCTCCAGGCTCTGAGGTGTCAGCACAGAGCCTGACGCGGGGCTCGAACCCACGGACCGCGAGATCATGACCTGAGCCGAAGTCGGACACCCAACCGACTGAGCCACCCAGGCGCCCCGAGAGTTTCCTTTGTTTTATCCAGGTATTCCAGGACACTGGCTATTCAGCATGCTCTGAAGCCCCCTGAAACACCTTGCCACCACACAGGCCATGTTTTTTAATAACCACTTTAACACAGTGCAAGGGATATCTCAGCCACGCACAGCTCAGGATGCTATAACCAGGGAGCCTCCTGGGGGCAGTCGGTCCACTCCTAGGCTTGTTTTCTCACGATACACATCTTCTTTCTAAATTCTTTAGCAAGGATTCTCGGGCCTCTGAGTGGTAAACAGTAGGGACACCCCATGCTTTCCCCAGTTGTGAAACAGACGACGAACTTGTTAGTGGGGCAGGGCTGGTGACTGTGCCAGTTCAACTTCGCTGATCGTGTGTGACAAAACAAGTGTGCGAGGTTTCCTTGGTGTCTGCCTAGGGAGAGAAAAATATTCCTGGAAGGACCAGTAACCCCCCATGATTGTAAGCATATCACAGCTCAGGTGTTTTTAGACATTGAGGGAATATATGCTATATGCTGGCGAACAGGTACCTAAGATCAGCACAGACATTTGGTGGGGAAGCATATACCCGGAGAACTGATGTAGTTAGAAACACGTATGTGTGTATGGCTATAATGACATTTCCTTGTACCCCATCTATCAGGTTCCAAGCATCTTATAATTTTGTTTTTCTACTCATAGCCAAACATTATAATGGCATAAACCATAAATCAACATCAACACGGAACATTGCTTAGCAAATATAAATGTATGTGCATTGCAGAATGATCTGAGATCACAAAAATATATCAGAAGTCAAAAGTAGCTGGTGGAGAAAACGCTACGTCTTTAGTTTATTGAGATTGTTCGGAGGATCCTAATGTACTGTCACTGAAAGAATAATTTTTCCTTTACAATCTACTTAGCAAAGATTTATCGATCCTTTCCCCCTTCATAGAGAATTACTGATCCATTTTAGAAAATCAGATTTTCACACCTTTCATGAGAATGTGCCCAGCGAGGTTCTCCGGGGACTGCTGGGGAAGTTGACTTTGACATGCAGTCCCTTGGAACTTGCACAGCAGAGCCTAGAGTCTCATCACTGATTTGTTGCACCAGGCAGGAAAATACTTTCATACATTTATGGAGAAATGATTGTACTGCAAGGACTTACTTTTCCATGCTACTGGATGTATTCAGAGCCCCATTATTTGTGTAAACAGCATTTTTCAGATGTGATGCTTTTTCTTTTTCTTCCCCCCCACCCCCCCGCCCCGTCTTCTCAGCTGTGATGTTATGAACAGTAAGGGAAGATAAAAGTTGTTGAAATTCATGCTGCAAAGCCGTGGGATGCTGTGGAATTTCTCAGTGTGTGTGTAAATAACTTTCTTGGAGAGGTACATTTCTGCTCTCCCCTCATTACCGGGGTATCTGAGGTAGCAAAGCAGCCTGCACGTTATATTGAAGTATGCGTCATAACGAAGGTGATTTATTATAATTAAAACAGCGTGGAGAGGAGCTTCGCATGAGACATATTGTTTCACAGACGAGCTTAATAAAGAGCATTATTATTAGTTATAGATTTGGGTGAAGGATGTTGTGTACTGGGAGGTATGTGAGTGTTAGTCTAAGCCTGAAGTTGCTCTTTTGAGATGCTCTGTGTTGGGAGAGAAAGAAGCGTTCAGTAAATGAAGAATTTTAATACTGGCAGGAGGCTAGAGTGTGTGTTTGCGCGCAAGTGGGAGAGAGAGAGGGGAGAAAGAGTGAGAGGAAGATGAAATGCACCTGAAGTGTTCTCCGAAGGAGCGGTTCTGGAATACTTTATTACATATCTATGGAGACAATGGCATGGACTGTAAGTAGCTCCTGTCTCTTGATATAATAATGCACATAAAGTCGGGGTCAGACTGGGTTCGCTCTGGGCTTTGATGCTGCGGAAGGTCACTGGGGGAATCGATGGACCAAAATGAGCCCTGACTTTCATGCAATCAATGTGATTTTTCTATTTAAAGTGGACACTGCTGGGTGTGAGTTGCAAGCTTCCAATGTGGTCTGGCTCAGCTTTTCAGATCAAGAGTAGATTGCAATGCAAATGGGTTGTTTAGTCTCATCACTGAGATGGGAAGATCCGGTGCATGCAGAGCTGGAGAGGCCTTCTGCAAACGTGGCTTTCAAGTTTGGCGCCCTGTTATTTGAGCAACCAAATTAGTAGCTGCTTGATTGGCGGGGGATACCTTGTTCTCTGCGTATTTTGCTATTTTTAATGAATAAAAAAAGTGAACGCTTTACAATGAAAAATAAATTGCTACTAAAACGAAAATATATATTTTTTAATGCTTATTTTTGAGAGAGAAAGAGACAGAGACAGTGCAAGCAGGGGAGGGGCAGAGAAAGAGGGAGACATATATTCTGAAGCAGGCTCCAGGCTCTGAGCTGTCGGCACAGAGCCGGATGCTGAGCTCGAACTCAGGGGCCACAAGATCATGACCTGAGCCGAAGTCCCTCGCTTAACTGACTGAGCCACCCACGTGCCCCACAACCAAAATATTTCTAAATTTTTTCTGTATTCTATCCATCCACCTATCCATACATTTATCTATCCATCATCAGGGTTTGCTGATTAGAAGAAAGGTTCTTTCATGTATATTTTTTCACCAATATTATTTATTTATCAATATCGTAGCAATATCGTATCAGTAACATTTATTTATTAATATCATGTATTTAATATTAAAAATTGTAAAGTCTTGTCAGATCAGAATGTGGAAGGAATAATTTTGATTGTCCGCACAGCTCAAAGTTCTGATTATGCCTGGATTCCTCAGGCTCTCTGAGTCTCTGCTTTGGCAAACAGCTTCCTGTTTAAAAGAACAAATTATAAATGCAGCTTTCCCACCAGAATGAAAGTTCTGGAGCTGCTGAAGGATCCTTTATGGGTTTCTCTTCATCATGTCACATCGCCACTGAGATAGGCTGTGTGTCATTTAGGGAAACATTACTGGGAGAAGGCACTGTTGCTTTCTGTTGGAGGGAGAAGGCAAGTGAAGAAGGACCTAGATTTATAAGAATATTCTAAGTAAGTCTCTGAAGGACACCTCTTTCGCTCTCTCCTACAGGAGGACTGGCAGGGACACAGACAAGAGTAACTGGCAGATTTTGCATTTTACTTAGGAAAAAACTTGACTCCTTTCCCGCAAATCAAGGTTTCTTCTAATCTACTGAGAAAAGTATGCAGAAGACTTCCAGTTATTAAAAGGGCCCAAAGCTGGAGAAATTAAGGAATGCGAATCTTCCATTAAATTGAAACACATTTACCACTGCTTTGCTACTTGATGTTTTCGTTTCCACTCTAAAAGATAATACTGCTACCTAGCTTTTAATTTACACTTAATATAATTTGAACTTTCAGGATTTTAATTTAGTAAAAGAAGGTGAGAGGAAATAGGTTGAGATCACTGTTGACGATGGCAGAAAGCCAAGTTCAGGCTCCCTCACATATGCCTGGCAGACTTACATATCAAATAAACTTTTTTTTTTTTTTTTTTTACAGACAGCAAATTTTTTCTTTAATGTTTACTTATTTTTGAGAGAGAAAGAGAGCACAATTGGGGGAGGGGCAGAGAGAGTGAGAGCGGGAGAGAGAGGGAGGAAGACACAGAATCTGAAGCAGGCTCCAGACTCCAAGCTGTCACAATGGAGCCCAACGCAGGGCTCGAACTCATGAGCTGTGAGATCAAGACCTGAGCCAAAGACCAACACTTAACCAACTGAGCCACCCAGGCGCCCTTACTGACAGCTAAACTGAGTACAGTATATGTAATAGTACAGATCACAGGTCAAGTACCAAAAGGTTCTAATTTATTTGCTGAGACTGGAAAAATGCCCCGCCAGAATAGGAGGTGGAGCATTTTGCCTATGAGATGCTGTTAGCAGGGTGCACCCAGGACAGGGTGCTTTATGCCTGCAGGTATGGGTCTTCGACTCTAGGGTCCAGTTGTAGTATTTGGGTTTGTGTTTTCATCCTTGTCCCTCAAAAGTCTTCTTTTAATGATACCTAGAGTTTTTTTGCAGTAGGAATGATTAGAGTTTTGAGCCCACCCATTTTGAGTTCGTGTGTTTAACAATCCCCCAACAACTCAGAAATAAGCTACCAAAAATGGCATTGTAGAGTATGGTTTCGATTGGGTAGAACCTTAACTCTGAGGAATTTGGAACACTATGTAAAGCTCTGGTATGGAAAGCCTGATTTAATTATAATTAATTGTCCTGAATAATGCAGTACTCTTTGATTCTCGTTACCAAGTTACTTTCTTAAGTGAGTCTTCAACGTTTATTCTACATAATACTAAATACGAAATTTCACTTATGGGCAGAATGATTTTTTTTTTCTTATGCCTTACCAATGATTTTATAAGACACGTTCCTTTTAAAAATGGGAGGAAGGGGAAACTTTGAAATTTGCAGCTTTCCAGAATAACTTTATTTGTGAAAATATTAGGGTGCTTAAATTTTCCCCACCGTAGATTTCCTCTGGACCATATGTTTTACATTCCAGGAAGGAATACCTGGTCAACAGAGAACAAGAAATGTGCTTTTGCACATGAACTTACAACATGTGTTATTTTATATTTTGCAATATATTCTATAATATTTATATTGTTATATTTATCATTCCATGTATATTTATTATTCACTATATTTATTATTTTACTTTTGTATTTATTATTATATTTATTATTTCATTTAACTCTTGGTGTCTCGGTATGTTGACTTATGGGGCCCATGGGAAAATGAAAAGCTACCCCCTCAAGATCATGATTTTGAAATCTTTCTTACACAGTCTTCATTTGAAAAATGGATTTCAGAGACTCAGTCCCTGTGAAGAGACCCTGAGGCCTTTTGGGGAGGGTTAATTAAGCCTGCCCTTGAGATGCTTCTTCCTACAAAACCCCCTCCCTTCAGACGAGAATCCTGGGATAATGGGAAAGTCCTTAATCTCAAAGCATCCCTGAACGTGCCACCCTGAAAATTAACCTCATTCATCCCCTTCCCCCATCTTTATTTTTCCTCTTTTCTTGAGATCGCAGGGAAATTGAGAATATAAATTAAAGTGTCCTGTTTGCTACCCTACCTTCTGTGACCAGCACTTACTCAACAGAACCCTGGGTTCAGCGACCTTGACAATGTCACAGAGGTCTTATTTTCACCCAGATGAGCTATGCATGAGCAATCTACTCAACCTTGATTTCAGAGATGAAGGCTACCTTCTTTTTCGTCTTGTTTTGGAAAAGACATTTATTATGGCCATTTCTGGGAAAGCCCTGTTTTGTTTGCTTTTGACTGTGCTTCTCCGGGTGAATAAGGGAGCATAGGACGTTATTCTGCACTTCTGCATTTTCGTTTCTATCTGGAGGTACCCCTTCCATGTTGCCAGTACCAGAGACCAAGTCATGTTTATTGATGTTTCTCAAAAACTGGTCTAGTCCTAAGGACAGGTTTTGGTTGATGATGCTCTCTGGAGAGATCCTTTTACCCATCGAGCTGATCGGTTAGAAATACCATCAGTAGAGGTTAGAATATCTTTCCAGTTTTCTCTCTCTGGCAACTTTTGCTCTCCTGGGCAATCTACTAGAGGGACCAGTTGAATGGATGGATGTTGCCCACAAACCTGTGACAATAGAAGCTACAGCTAATTGAGCATTCAAAGATTAAGGAAGAAAGTGGCTTAGCAGTCCTCGAGTCCCTCTTCTTTTCAGTGTAGGATTGTTCTTTTCCACTGGGGGGGAACCTTCTGCAGGACACATTTTTCTGCCCAGTTTCCTTCATTCTTAAGTTGTACTTTCCCACCATTTAGGTCATCCAGTCCCTCTGGACATTAAAATTTGGGGGAAAATTAAGCTATTTCTAAGGAACTTGAATACTCCTATAAATATTTGAGGACCTTTAGTCGTCACAGAAAACGGTAGCCAAGAGTAAATGTATATGAAGCCCAGAAAGTTTACATTTTACATTTTTTAATGTAAGTTTACATTTAAAAGAAGATAGCCAATAGCAAAGGTCCCACACGAAAAGCTTAGATCACTAACACTCTTAGCCTTAAGCAGTTTGCATCTTGGAGAAATGTCTCTCCAGTACTCAAGATGGCTTGGCTTTATTATAATGTTGGAATTCAGTGCAAGGTTTATTCTTTCTTGTAGATCCCATTAAAAACCTCTTTAGCGGGGCACCTGGGTGGCTCTTGATTTCATCTCAGGTCATGATCCCAGGGTCGTGGATCGAGCCCTGCATCAGGCTCTGTGCTGAGCGTGGATCCTGTTTGGGATTTTCTCTCAATCTCTCTCTCTCTCTCTCTCTCTCTCTCTTTCTCTCTCCCTCTGCCCCTCTCTCCCGCTTGCACTCTCTCTCTCTCTGTCTTTAAAACCAAACCAAAACAAAACAAATAAATAAATAAATAAAACCCACCCAAACCAAAAAACCTCTTTAGTAATGCTGCTAGATTCCTAAAAAACCTTGCCTTATTTCCTATACTCACTTAGGTTTTTCCTGTTCCCTTGATTAAATCTTTCAGTCCTCTAGTTAAATCTTGACTGGTATAGAGTATGCCCCAATGAAAAGAACACTTCTTGGGCTGACGTGAGTTGTACCTTCTTGGTTTGTTTTGGGCAAATGAGAGAGGCTTCCTTTACTGATGGAGAATATTACATCACCGCAGAGACACCAGAGGGGAAAACGTGGGCGCTTAATAAGGGTGAGAGACAAAATTGCTGATAGAATGCTTTTAGTTCCCCTGGAAGAGGCGGTATATAAATACATGGATTAAGGGCATACATTCAAGCCAGTCTGGATTCACATAACTTTTGTTGGACAATTGTATCACAATATTGACTTGAGTCCAGATTAGGGCCTCTGGGGTGTCTCTTTCTCTACTGATTTGCAGTTTATTGGTTCTACGATTCCATTACTCTCTATCTGATTTTCTCAACATTTCCCTTGCTGTTTTACTGTGGTCAAAAGTTCTGTTTGGGAATGACAGATACAAGAGGTTACTCTTGTACAGAATGCCGGCATCACATTTAATTTCCTTGATTCTGGGACACTCGCTTTGTTCTCTACAATTTAGTAAACGAAGAAGAATCAATACTTGAGAAACCTTATTAGTTAATTTCTGTTGAAATCTGACTTTTTCGTCATCTATATTCTCTGACGGCGACATCTTTAATTTTGCGAAGTAGAGATGCGCCCCTTTGTGCATGCATCAACTAATTGCATTCGCTTAAAGAAAAAAGGAAAATGCTATTTTTTTTTTCTTTACTCGCTCACTGCAGACATGCTCCACGATTGCAAAAAGTAACGTACAATAGCTATCCCAAGTAATCCTAATTAGCTCAATGGATATTTGAGCTCTATCAATTACTTAAATAACTTAGGGAGTGGGGGTGAAGAACCATCAGCCTGTGGGTTGGTAGTCCCAGCCAAAACAATTGGCTTGAAATCCAGGCAATGTCCTCGACTCTGGTCTTGAGATACCTCTGAGAATAGTGCCCGATGAACGACGGCGCCTGAAAAGTTGCATTTCTGATTTTTGAGCAATGGGTAAAGGCTAGGTGAGGAACGCATCTGGAAATTAGGCGGTGGGGAGAAAAAAAATGTTTGATTGGGGCTGGACGTGGCGAGGTATCGGATTAAGCACAGAGCTCCACGCAGTGACTTCAAATCCCTGGTGACTGCAGGTTTCTGGAATCCTGGGCTTAAGCAGTTGCCCTAGAATTCCCTCACCTGCCTTTTATCAGCAGCCGTATTGACAAGATTTTCATTACTTCCTAAATGTCTGCACTGGCTTGCTTTATTTTTCTTGTTAAAGTTTGATATTTATATATATATGAAAGCCATTGGTAGCTCTCCTATGTTAGTCATCACCAATTTCATCATCCTTTCCATTTATTAATGGTCCTGCTTCCTCTCTAATACCTCTTTTCTTCCTGACATATCTGTGAACCCATCTTCTTCCCCTGAAACTCCTTTATTGGGAATGAACCCAGTCAATTCCTCTGCCTTTTGTTTCTGCTGTGAGCATCCCGGGGCTAGTAATCTTCTCCACGTAAAATAATGCACGTGTAGTAAAATACACAACAGATCTACTAATAACATTTCTTTATCTCTACTGCCGTAAGCACTTGTCTATATTTTTTCAGTAAATTTAAGAAACAAAATGTGGTTACATAGTATTAGCCTGAGTTACGTTTAATAAAATTTAGTCATCCTCTAAGATATATTTTGTAACCTCCCCTTGAATCGATAATTGATGCCACTACGAAGGCAACAAACCACATTATTTCCTGAGGAAATAATCAGAAATGGAGTCTGAATTTACATGCAGTTAACAAGGTGAACTCGTTTGAAAACAACCCAAAGCTGTGTTTTCCTAGGAAAGACAAATGAAATACTCTAAAATATTAACAGCAAAGCAGTAGAGGAATTATGGGTCACTTATATCTTCTCATTTATAATTTTTAATATTTTGTAATTTTCCTATGGTAATAACGTATTACTTTTGTGATAAAATTCTTAAATCTTAATTTAACTACTAAAGCAACATATGTTCAATAGAACAAATTCAAACAATGCCAAAGTATGAAAAGTGCAAAGTGATACCTTGCCTTTTGTCCCACTGTGGTTCTTCTCCTGTTTTTGTTAACCCTTCCTGATATTTTTTCTGCACCTCTATGCTTACATGCAAATACATGTGCACATACTCACATACTCACATCCACATACGTACTTAAAAAAAATAAAAATAAAAACAGTCCCATGTAATGGCCTGCAGAAATTTGCAAACCGATTACTAAACTGTTAGTGGCTCGAATGCAGCCATGGTGAGAGTGTTTACTGCATGGATATCAGCATGCAGTAATCAAAGCTTCCTTTTTAAATTTTTTTTTCAACGTTTTTTAATTTATTTTTGGGACAGAGAGAGACATAGCATGAACGAGGGAGGGGCAGAGAGAGAGGGAGACACAGAATCGGAAACAGGCTCCAGGCTCCGAGCCACCAGCCCAGAGCCTGACACGGGGCTCGAACTCACGGACCGCGAGATCGCGACCTGGCTGAAGTCGGACGCTTAACCGACTGCGCCACCCAGGCGCCCCAAAGCTTCCTTTTTAAATGAGAGCTGGTTTCTCAGCATACTACTGACCCATACTAGATATTTTATATTATAATTTGCTTTTTGCTTAGCAATGCAAACCATGTTCCATATCAGTACTTATAGCTCTTATCTGATTCTTTTTATGGTTATATGATTTTCTATTGCATAGATGTAATGATCTCTCCATTGATAAACTTTAATGCTTTTTCCAGTTTTTGATATCACAAACAATACTATAAGAAGAACAGTATGAAGTATAAGTATACTTATATCCCTTGATGTATTTGTACAAGTCATTATATAGGACAGATCCTCAGAAGTGAATACTCTTTAGTCATAAAACACACAGATTTGAAGTTTGACTACTACTGGCAAATTGCTCTCTAAAATCAATGTTCTAGTTTGTATCCCAACCAACTCTCTATCCTCTGGCCACCACTTGATATTATCCATCTTTTAAAACTTTGTAATTTAAAGGCAAAATAATTGGTACTTTATTTAATTATTACAAGCTAATCATATTTTTAAACTTTTAAAAAAGTTTTTAATGCTTATTCATTTTTGAGAGACAGAGACAGAGCATGAGTGGGGGAGGGGCAGCGAAAGAGGGAGACACAAAATCCAAAGCAGGCTCCAGGCTCTGAGCTATCAGCACAGACCCCGACGTGGGGCTTGAACTCACAAATTGTGAGATCATGACCTGAGCCAAAAATCAAGACGCTTAACTGACTGAGCCACCCAGGTGCCCCATATATATTTTTAAACTAAAAAAAAAATTTTTTTTAATGTTTATTTATTTTTGAGGGAAAGAGAGAGCACAAGCAGGGGAGGGGAAGAAAGGGAGGGAGACACAGATTCCGAAGCAGGCTCTAGGCTCTGAGCTGTCAGCACAGAGCCTGATGTGGGGCTCAAACTTATGATCTGTGAGGTCATGACCTGAGCTTAAGTAGAACACTTAACTGACTGAGTCACCCAGGTGCCCCTAAGCTAATCACATTTTATAAGTTTATTGTTCACATACATTTCTTCTAGTCCTTTGTTATTGATTTGTAGTCACTCTTTATATATTATGGATATTAAACTTTTGTTATAAATGTAGTAAATATTTTCTTCCAATATATTATTTTTCTATCTTCTTTAAGGCTTCTTTTACCTTATGAGAGTTATAATTTTGTTTTATGACATCCAAGTTACATGTCAGAATTTCAAAGGTTTTTCTAATCTAAGGCTATACAATTATTAGGTGATGTCCTTAGACTTCTTCTGTATGTTTTCATGGAAAAGGCCACTTCAGTTCCTACCTAAAGACCCAAAGAGTGTTGGGATGATCTCCTCTCTGCTTATTTACTTGCCCCCATGAGAGGAGAAATTGCTAATTTTATTGGTGAGAATTTTGAGTGTTTTTTGGGCCAGATTTACAAATATGTGGCCTGAGTGTTAAAAAGTCATAGTTTTCTATGGCCCATCCTTTTGGCTTCTTGGGCATTTACACTAAAGCATGGAGAGAGGATGGAGAGAAGGGCATGTGGGAATAATGGAGAGAACAGTTGGTCTTACATCATACAGTTTTGTAGAAGGGACTTTTCAATGTTTGTTGAAACTATGAATATAAGATGTTTGAGGAAGCAAAGAAAACAGACAATTAAAATTTGGGTTGTCAAGCTGTGAGAGATACAGACAGGAAGTAAAATGACCATTAAAATGCTACCCACCATTGTAGCATACATTCCTAGTGTTTAGTTTTATGGTCCATGTGCTTGTTTGTCCCTTTGAAGTTAGGGAGGGCCATTCGACAGCTCTGGCCAGTAGAAGGTGGGGAGAAGTGATGTGTGTTGCTGCACAGCCAGAACCTTAGTTGAGGCTGTGAGTCCTTCCGTGGCAGTTGGTCATGCAAGCATGTGTTGAGAAGGACCCTCTATCAGCAGGGTCTCTGAATGACTGTGATGAGCAGCGACTCCTCCCGCCCCAAAGCATAGAGCGCGAGCACGAAAACAATGCTGTTTTAAAGTTCCTGAGATTTTGTTGCTGTTTATTACTGCAGCCTAACCTAGCCTATGCCGACTGTCACATTCATCCACAAATGGCGTTGGCCCCACCCCTCAGCTCATTCCTTTTAATGCCAGCCTCCTTAGTGGGGCCTGCCTTGCCTCGCCTGTTTCCGTGTAGAAAAGGGACCTTATCTGAACCTGCTGGGGACCCAGGGAGATGCCTGCTCTTCCTTTGTTTCAGCATTTCATTTCCATGTGGATGGCTAAGTCATATCTTCAATGCACACTGACCTGTTTTTAATGGGGGCAGAGCGAATAGAAATCTTTTTGTCCCAGGCTCTGTCCTATGCTGCCTCCAATCAGAAAGCCTGCCTTTTGGCGGGGGTCGGGAACACCTGCCAGGGCACGAATAAAACTGGCGCTTTGATCCCCATTGGGCAAGTGACTCTTGAGGGTGTCTATGTTCCCTGTAGGTTGGAACCCAGAGGGGATAATGGAGAGAACTGGACTTTTTCATATCCAACAGAAGAGCTTCTCCTTCATTTTATTCTTGTAGGAATTTTATATTTAGATCATAGGGGCAAAGTTTTAACAAGTTATATTTTGCACATTATTGTGTTTAACATGACACATTTAATTCAGGAATGTAGTCCTCAACTCCATCACCTTTCAGTGTAAAAATGGCAAGGAACTACATTAGAGAAAAAAAAAAATGTAGCTCTTGGCAATTTCACTATCTGGTCTAGGAATGGACACCAGTACCGCAAAGTAGCAAGGGCTGTTTGTGAGAGCCATTTGGGTGACATTATTCTGCTGTCTATAAATATGTCCTAGCTACAAGAAGACCAAGGAGGGGCCACTCCCCTGTAATGCTCACTTAGGGAAAAGGAGGCCTGTTTTCCAAACCAAGGCGAGTGCCATTGCAGTAATGGGGCCTCAAACAGGCAAAATTGTGCGTGTTGTCAATGGCTACAATGTAATTTTATTGATTTACAATGTTTAAAGTGAAGACATGATTTCTAGCTTCTAGAGGGTGTCACATTGGAGTAATTGCACCCCAACTGGATTTTATGACCAGAAAAGAACATGGTAATGCCCACACAGATTTATCAGGCTGCCTTGCATTTGTGGCTGATCAGTAATCAGGGAGTTATTATTAGTGATTGTCGTGCTTGGATACTCATAGAAGGCACAGATGTTGATGGATATGGTTTTAGCAGACATATTTGAATCATCCAAAGGAAATCATCTTCCTGTCGCTTCCTTGGTTTAGTTCAGGCCCCTTCTGTCCCTTTGGTCTCCTATTGCCCAGGTTTTCACCAACATCCTCTGCTATGCCCTTTAACATATGTCATGCCCAAGGACAAAAGCTTTGCAAAATATTGCTTTCGTTAAGCAGGGCGCCTGAGTCTGGAGCAGTGTCTCCAGGTGTGATTTTCACATCACCTGCGTCTGAATCACTGGGTTGCTAGGCCTCTTGAAAAGTGCATCTTGGGGGCGCCTGGGTGGCTCAGTGGGTTAAGCGGCCGACTTCGGCTCAGGTCATGATCTCATGGTCCGTGAGTTCAAGCCCTGCGTCGGGCTCTGTGCTGACAGCTTGGAGCCTGGAGCCTGTTTCAGATTCTGTGTCTCCCTCTCTCTGACCCTCCCCCATTCATGCTCTTTCTCTGTCTCAAAAATAAAAATAAACATTAAAAAAAAAACTTTGAAAAAAAGAAAAGTGCATCTTGAACAAGCACCCTCGTGTATTCTTTTTTTTTTTTAAGTTTATTTCATTTTTGAGAGAGAGAGAGAGAGAGAGAGAGACAGAGAGAGACAGAGCATGAGTGCAGGAGGGGCAGAAAGACGCAGAAGAATCCAAGCAGGCTCCAGGCTCTGAGCCATCAGCACAGAGCCTGATGTGGGGATCAAACCCACAAACTGTGAGATCATGACCTTGAGCCAAAGCCAAGGCTCAACCTACTGAGCCACCCAGGGGCCCCACCCTAGTGCATTCTTATGCACAGCAGAGTCTGGGTACCTGGAAGTGAGGAAAGATGAGCCTAAACAATGACCCAAATGAAAATTTTAAAGAATATATGGGTTTTTATTTTCATAACCATCCTGTTTTATGTCTGTGTCCTACCTTTGCTCAGAGAAACTCAGATATCCAAGTTTATATCAGCTTTCCAAATAATGTTCATGCTGTTTTAAGGCAGGTCACATTAAAGATGTGTCATGCATAAGAATACATGCATAAGAATAGATCTTATACATGCATATTTTATGTAAAGAAGTTTGGGGTTCACCTGTGCCATTTTTGACACTGAAAATGCTTCAAGATCTTTTGGGAGAATTGTCTCTAATTCTAAGGAGCAGACTGTAGCATTTATATTTGAAATTAAAATGTTAGTTTTTCTGAGAGTGATCCAAGTTTGGAAAGTGATTTAAAAAATATTTGCCACCTCTGTCATAAAATAATAAATGTTTTCTGAGACAAACCACTACTGTGATATGATTAAATTAGAAATCCATTTCTGTTCTTACAAGTTGTTGTGGTCAACACAAGATGTCATTTCTCACAGGCTAAAAATTGCTGACCGAGCCATGAATAAGTTGATAAATATGAGCATTTTTTCTGCAGAAAAAAAAAATGCTCATGTTAGCATTCAAAATAAGAAAAGATATCTTTTCATATGATGCTTTATTTATTTTTTTAAATTATTTTTTAACGTTTATTTATTTTTGAGAGAGAGAGAGAGAGCTCAAGCAGGGGAGGGGCAGAGAGAGAGACACACACAGAATCTGAAGCATGCTCCAGGTGCTGAGCTGTCAGCACAGAGCCCGATGCGGGGCTTGAACTCACAACCTGAGATCACAACCTGAGCCAAAGTTGGGCACTCAACCGACTGAGCACCCAGGCACCCCTCCTATGATGCTTTATACGAAGGATGTGATTTATTTATTTTGATCTTTCTGCAGTTCTGATTGGTTTATCTGGGACACACATTAGCCAGTAATTACTACCAGCACTACTTGAAGGCACAGAAGGTTGATTCCTATCTGTGATCATTCCAGAGGTGTGGGTTCACCCATTTCTGAGCCCGTACCAAATGCAAATCTTACCCGATTTACTCTGCAGCATCTATGTAAGGCAGGCTGTGGCCTTCCAGTTAGTGACTTGTCCAGGTACACATGCACCCCACCCGCACCTTGCAATGAGTTTCCTTCAAACTCTTTCAAATTGACAACCGTGTAAGTTACAACTGTAGTACACCCCTCTATCATTTTCATTTCTCACAGCTATAAGCATCATGAAGTCACAGCCAATACATCTTGAGTTAAAAAATTGTTAGCACCTTGGTCAGCTACAAGACCCAGTGGGTGGAGGCCAGACGAGGGGGCCAGGAATTCCCACCTTAAAATGCCCCAGCACACTAAGGCTTCCTAAACACAAACTGGTGGCAAACCCAGACCTGATTCATCCCAGGAGATGGAAGGAAATTTTCCAGGAATCTCCTTGCCCAGATTCTAAGGCACATCACGATTAGACTTGATGGTATTTACCAATATTCGTTTATTCACCTTAAGCCTCACTCTCTTCTGACATCTCTTCCATTATCACCTGCATTTTCACATGGAGACTAGATCCTTTGGAGTGCTGACCAACTTTGATTAAAAAAAAGGAATCTTCATTGACGCGTAATTTACATATCATTTATTCACTCATTGTAAATGTACACTTTGCTGATTTCTAATGAATTTGCAGAGCTGTGCAGCCATCACCACAAACCAGTTTTAGGACAGGTCCATCTTTCCAAAATACTTCCTCACGACCACTTGCAGCCAGACTCCTCTCCCACCTCTAAAAATTCTCTCCCACCCCCAATCTGCTTTCTATCGCTACAAATTTGCCTTTTTCACATGTTTTCTTTATCTATTTTTATTTTAATTGCCACCACATTTTATTTATCCATTCACAGTTGATGGACACTGGGACTATTTCCAGTCTTTTGCGATTCTAGTAATGTTGCTGTGACCATTCACATACAACTCTTTGTATGGACATATGTTTTCACTTCTCGTAGGTAGATTTCCTTGGAGTGGAATTTCTGGGTCGTATTGATAGAGTTATGTTTCACTTTTTAGGAGTGGGTGTGGAGTTTTGTCATATGTCTTTTCTTTATGTCTATTGAAGTGGTCACGTAAGATGATTTTCAGATGTTAAATCAAACATGCATTCCTAGGATAAGTCTCACTTGGCAATGCTGTAAAATATTTTTTATCTGTGGATTGGTTGGGTTTGCTAATTTTTAATTTTTTTTTTTTTTAATGTTTTTTATTTATTTTTGGGACAGACAGAGACAGAGCATGAACGGGGGAGGGGCAGAGAGAGAGGGAGACACAGAATCGGAAACAGGCTCCAGGCTCCGAGCCATCAGCCCAGAGCCCGACGCGGGGCTCGAACTCACGGACCGCGAGATCGTGACCTGGCTGAAGTCGGACGCTTAACCGACTGCGCCACCCAGGCGCCCCCGGGTTTGCTAATTTTTGAAAGGATTTTTGCTTCTATACTCATGAAGAATATTGATGTACAATTTCATTTTATGATGATGTTTTTGGCTGGTTTTGTTAAAAGAGTAAAACTGACCTCCTAGAATGATTTGAAAATTCTTTACTCTTTGCCTGTTTTCTGAAAGATTGGTATTTAAATGTATGATAGAATTCATCAATGAGGTGATCTAGGATTGGCATTTTCTTTGTGGGAAGGTTTTTAAATTACTAATTCAATGTCTTTAGTAGTTAAAGATCTATACACATTTTCTATTTCTTCTTGAGTCAGTTTTGATAATTTCTATCTTTCTAGAAATGTGTCCATTTCATTGATTTTTCAAATCTTTTGGCATAAAATTGTTAATAGTATCTACTTAAAATATTTTTAAGTTCTTTTAGGTTAGTATTGATGCTCTCTCTTTTCTTCATTTTGGTAATTTGTGCCTTTTTTCTTTTTTCTTAATTTAGCTAAAGATATGTCAATTTTGTTGATCTTTACAAAGAAAAACTTTTGGTTTCACTATTTTCTGTAATCTTTTATATTTCTTTGATTTCCACATGAACCTATCTTATTTCCTTTTTTGTTTGTTTTGGGTTCAGTTTGCTCTTATTTATGTAGTTTTTTTTTTAATAGGCAGCTTATATTATTAATTTGAGACCCTTTCTCTTTTTTATTATAGCTATCAATTTCCCTGTATGCACTGCTTTAGCTGCATACCACACAACATTTTATAATCCTCCTTGACTGTGAATTTCAAGAAGTGTGTTCTTCATTTTTTTTTTAAGTTTATTTATTTTGAGAGGGACAGAGAGTGTGTGAGTGGGGGAGGGACAGAGAGAGAGAGAGATTGAGAGGGGGACAGAAAGAGAGAGAGAGAGAGAGAGAGAGAGAGAGAGAGAGAGAGAGAGAGAATCACAGGCTGGCTTCATGCTGTCAGTGCAGGGCTTGATGCAAGCCTCGATCTCACAACCTTGAACTCATGACCTGAGCCGAAATCAGGAGTTGGACACTTAACCAACAGAGCCACTCGGGTGCCCCAAGAAGTGTATTCTTCAATTTCCATATATTTAGGGATTTATCAGATTTCTTTCTTTTGTTGATTTATTTAATTTTGTTGTAGTCATAGAACATAATATACAATCTCAGTCCTTTGCATTTATTGACATTTATTTTATAGCCAAGCACAGAGGTCAGCAAACTATGGCTTGCATCTTAACTTATTACAATCAGCTTCACCATAATTCCGCTGTGTCATATCTGCCATTGAGCCCCTGCAGTGAGATTTTTATTTCACTTCTTGTACTTGTTACCTCCAGAATTTCCATTTGGTTTTTTTTAAATAATTTCTATGTCTTTATTGAGGTCCTCTATTTTTTGTCATTGTCGTGGTACTTTCCTTTAATTCCTAAATGTGATTTCCTTTAGTTCTTTGAACATGTGTATAACACTGAGTTGAAGTCTTCATTGGCTCAATGTGACATTTGAGGACACCCCGAGCAATTTCTATTAACTGCCCTTTCCCCTCTGCTCTGGGTAATGCTTTCTTGTTTCCTTGCATGGCTTCTAATTTTTTGTTGTATATGGAGCATTTTTAGAAATCATATTATAGCAACTCTGGATTCTGATTTTTCCCTCCCAGTGGGTTATTATCATTGCTGTTTTAAAGAATGTGCTTATATCTTTATTTAGTAACTTATTTAGGCTACATTTTTGAAATTCATATCCTCTACAGTCTGTGGCCACTGATCTCTCTGCTCAGTTCTTCCCTCCCGCCTTGTTCCTATTTTTAATCCTGACCTCTTAGGAGTTCCTTCTTTCTACATGACCTAGTGGTGAGCCAATGATCGGTCAGAGGTTGGGCACAAACATCTTAAGCCAGTAAATCTTCTCTCAGTTGGTGGGTCTGTCTGTGGGTTCTGAAGCACATTCAAAGTGTAAGTGGTTTTCAAATCTTTTCCTTCTTTTACTTCCCACTGGACATGCTACCATCTTCTGTGCCAAGGCAGGGAGGCTCCTGGAACAACACGGAAATGTGAATAGCTTGGGCCCCCTCCATTCTTCCCTGTGTGTACACCTCCCTTTCAATCGGTCAAGGATATCAAGTGTCTCCATGGCTGCTTCATTTCCCTGATCTGTTAAATTTCCGGCTGGCCCACCAGGGTCCCTTGCGGGTTTGCAGCCTCGGGTTATTGACACCGCTGGCTGTCCCAATTCATTTGTCATCGTGTTGGTCACTACTGATGAATCAGTTGGGCATGGAATTTTCCAACTACTGCTCCCAATCAAGTCCCTTTCTTCCTACAGTTAAGCTGTAGGAAGAAATAGTAGTGTAGGATCACTATTCTGATCCCAAATTCAGTAGCGTTTCATTAATCTGTGCTTATTGGTTTGTTCTAAGCTTTTGGTCAGTTTCTAAGGCACTGAAGTTCTTGGCTTTGAAACATTTTTCCAGCTTTATGGTTTCTGTTTGGTGACCTCCTCACTCCACTGGTCCATTAGCATTGCTTTTTGTGTCCCCACAAAATGCAGCGTCTCGGATCATTTCCTTGAGCACCTGCAGGTCCCAAGCTTTGCCCAGGTTATAGGACACTTCCCACTGCCCAGTCTAGTGCTCTAATGATGGGGCTCATTCATCATTAATGAATGGAGAAGAAAGAATTAAATATGTTTTTATTATTTTGTATTTTAATGCTGGTGAGCCTCAGGTCATGACTTAGAGTGAATTTCTGGTAGGCAAAATTCTACGAGCAAAGGAGGACACCAAGGAGAGAAAGAACAGGTCATGTTGTACAGAACACAAACAACTCATTTTTCTGCTTTTGCTTAAAATCAAACTGTAGAGCTAGCTAGTTTTCATGTTGTTTTGTATCCTAAAATATAGATTTGAAAGGGTTTGGTTAGAAAATGCCCATGAGAGCCTGTGTTCAATAGTCTTCTTGTTAGTTTATATGCACATAATATTCAGAGTGCTGAGGTATCTGATGGAAAACATCAGAATGTTTGAGGAATGATCGCATTTTTCTACCCATGCTTTTCAGAGATACTCTGCAGAAATATTAATCTTGAAAAAGAAAGTCAAAGCTCCTGGTGTATGAATTGAACAATGTTTGAGTAGGGCATTTAGTAATAATCTTTGAAACTTTTATAGGAGAGAATTTTTTTCACCCAGGTGTAGCTGTTCCTCTCACGTTGATTGCTATTCTCTCTGGGAAAAGGAAGTATGTTCCGTTAAAACACATGTTACTAAGGCATCTCCCCAGAAGTAATATGGACCTAGTGGGTTGGCAAGGGAAAAGGAGCCTCCTGACAAAGAGTTTGATTCTGTTTCCTTACTCAAATCCAGTGTATCCATGAGTATTTTGACCTCTCTTTAGTTCATTTAGTCTCTGCTTGATGAAGCTATGGTGTTCTTGTGATGCATAATAATGTGTTGAGAGGTGTAGAAATCAACTGTGTGTGTGTGCAATTTGTGTGGCTGTTCACCTCTCACATACTCATGAACTTTGAACCTGGCCAGGCTCTTTCCTTCTAATAACATTCACAGGTGATGGGAGGCTGGCCACTGATCATTTGACTGTCAGATGATCCAACCCTGAAGCCCAGTGTCTACCCAGTGGCACATGCAACTTTCAGAGATCTTGGGATAACAGCAGAAAACAAGCATGTGGTGCCTTTACAATGTTTTAGGTGCTGTACTAGACTAGTTTAGTGTCCATTATTCTTTAAAAGAAATTTTTTAAAATATTTATTCATTTTTGAGACAGAGTATGAGCAGGGGAGGGGAAGAGAGACACACACACACACACACAGAATCCGAAGCAGGCTCCAGACTCTGAGCTGTCAACACAGAGCCCAATGCGGGGCTCAAACTTACGAACCACAAGATCATGATCTGAGCCGAAGATGGACGCTCACCCGACTGACCCACCCAGGCACCCCATAATGTCCATTATTCTTAATCTTTAAAATAATTCTATAAAATAGATATTGTGACTCCAATATAAAGTTGAGAAAAATTTAGGCCTGGGGAAATTAAGTAATAAACAAATATAACAAAGCCAGTAAGTAGGAGAGCGAGATATGAGATTTCATGTATCTGATTGCAAAGCATGTGCTCCTGGCCCCTACAGTATACTGCTTCCTTAGGCCACTCACAGAAGCTTAGCAAAAACGAATGTCACTCATTCATTTACCCAATCATTTATTCATATATCCAGTATTTATAGGGTGCCCAACATGTGCCAGAACCATGCTAGCTCTTAGCTTTGTCTATTCTCTTAGCTATTTGCATGACTCTACTTCTGAGATCTTCTGTCCTGGCCGTTGGGCCTTCAGAGCTCTTCACCCTGAAGGTCAGGATCCCCAGACCAGCATCATCAGCATCATCAGGGAACTTGTTTAAAAGGCAGATCCTTGGGCCTGCCCCAGACCTACTGAATCAGAAACTCTAGGAAAATATTGAAGAGGCAGAATATATCACACTCCTTGACAGGCCTTGGTAGGGCTCATCCATGATGGAATAGTCCCTGGAGGATGATGGGAGAAGAGGGCTTACTTTTCCTGTTTCAGATGTAACTAAGTAAAGAAGGAAAATTCAAGAGACTGCATCACAGATCTATCATATGGGCCTTTTATGTTTATTCTAGAAAGTAGGTGTTCACTGGGGAAAGTGTACAGTGTATTAACTATATCAAACTTTGTTTCCTATCTTTGGTTCTTGGTAACTTTTTGTCTACTGAGGGACACTATGGTAGAGAATGCTAATCGTTCTTTTCTTTTCCTCTTTTTAAAATTTCTTCCCTGTCCTTCTGTCCCTTTCTCCCTACTTTTCTCCTTCTTCCTCAGATATATTAAATATATATACACATTTGACAACACTACTACCAAGATCCCTAGGGTGAAGATGGAATATTTAATATATATAATGTTCTTTTTCTTTTTTTTTTTTAGTGTTTGTTTATTTTTGAGAGAAAAAAAGAAGGAAACAGAATGTGAGCTGGGGAGGCACAGAAAGAGGGAGACACAGAATCTGAAACAGGCTCCAGGCTCTGAGCTGTCAGTGCAGAGCCAGACGCGGGCTCGAACTCACAAACTATGAGATTGTGACCTGAGCCAAAGTCAGACACTTAACCGACTGAGCCACCCAGGCACCCCTAAAATGTTCTTTTTCTAAACACATGAAATGGATATTTCATTTGTGTGTTCACATGTGTATGATCTGTAAGCATATGTTTAGGTAATTGCCAATTTGTTCTGCCCTTTACTGTTGGTTTTACCATTCTTTGGAGGGTATCAGAAACTTTCCTCAGGCTGAAATGCTGTATAAATAGTTTTGAAACATTCTATGTCTCTGACCTAAAAGAAATCAGCACTGACAAATGAAACAACAAAATGAAATTTGAAGAAATATGTCCTTAAACATTTTTAAAGTTTGTATTTTTTTCCTCTTATAATCAAAACTGCTACAAGGCAATTTTCTACAACTTACATTCAGGTGTATGATGCGTCAAATAATGTCTTTTGCAAACAATAATTATTCTATTAATTACTATTACACAATCCTTTATAAAAAGTTGCCAAAGTTATTATCAGCTCTTCCCCTCACAGCAGTCAGGGAAGGTATAATTGTTCCTATTTTATAGATAAGACTAATAAAGCCACAGAAAGGGTAAGTAACCTACTGAAACTGACAACATAGTGTGGTGACAGTGAATAATGGAGTGAATGGAAACCTAAAAGGAGTGGGTTCACTTTGGATCTCTGATACCTTCAAAATAACCATGTTTTATTTAATTTTCTGGGATTGAGGGGTAGAACATAATTATGGATTAATACAGGTGATGGTCCTTCAAACGTTGGTATAGAATTGGAGGAGACAAATATTCAGAGGAAAGGGGAACAGTAGTTCAGGAAAGGGTGCCCTGAGGAAAGATGTTGACACAGAGACAGAAGTTGAGTGGGACACAACTGTGAGCTACGGTGGGTGGCGGCTGAGGAAGAGGAGGAGGGAGAGAAGTACTCCTTGCAGAGCACAGGAAAGATCAGAGCTTTTGAAGGAACTGAAAGAACATCGGTGTAAGCACATAGGAAAAAAATTATAGAAGTTGAGGATGAGAGGTGGGTGAAGGCACGTCATGTAAGGATTATTTGTTATCC
Organism: Neofelis nebulosa; assembly: GCF_028018385.1. Taxonomy (NCBI): domain Eukaryota; kingdom Metazoa; phylum Chordata; class Mammalia; order Carnivora; family Felidae; genus Neofelis; species Neofelis nebulosa. Next base: position 95,029,079 of record NC_080785.1, read on the forward strand.
TCTGGATCATAGAAGATCCTGAAGAATCTTAAAGGGGGTTAGAGTCTCTTTGTGGGGTAGGACAACATGATCACGTTTGCCATTTAAAATGATCACTGACTACAGAGAGGAGAGTAGATTGAATGGTGGCAAGAGTACCTGAAAGTGACTTGGGCTAGACCTGGTGGACCATGGGGGACCAAGTAGGAGACACACTCAAAAGACATCAGGAGAATGAATTGATTGGATTTGAGGATTAAGTGTGGGTGGTGAGCAAGGGGAAATGGTATTTAAATGTGTGGCTGTTAGAATGTTTTGCTTGTTCCTTTAAGCTATTAATACATTTATGAAAGAGCTGTGTGATGCTGTGATTTATATGTTGTTTACAGCTTTTTCTTTGGATATGAGAAAAGACGCAATGGCAGGCTTTCTTCCTCTAAGGCAGATGATTCATCATTGTATTCCAGGAAAGCACCAGGCTCAGAACACTGCCAAACTTGAATCTTATTTTTGACAGCAAATTCTGTTTTTCTGAACACTAATAGGTTCATACTTTTAAAAAATTCTGCCTTCATGAGTGAGAATGCTAAATAAATAATGTTACTGAAGTTACTCTGTTAAAGATGTTTCTTCTTAAGACCTTCAATTACAGGCAAATGGAATTTTTTTTCTTTCAAACCATGACTTCTTTCTTCTTTTTCTTCTCTGTTAAGTCTCATGTATTTCATTTTGTGGTTAGATTCCATATGTTTGACCAAAAACAAACATACAAAGCAGATAAATAATATTCTAGGAATTGATAGGAAAAATTACTCCTAAAGCTGAAAATAGTAGATTGCTTCTAGAGCCACACAAACACAACATACAGTTTTCTTTGCCATATCAAACAATATTACTGAGTCTTGATGTTGACTCTTCTGTCAATTTTTCCTGAGGCATGATGGAATCTCAAACTTTAAATTTGAGTCTCCTTTTATTTCTAAAAATGTTATTAGAGTATGCTTTATTTTTTCCCAGTATTTTGGTTCTCTTCTTCTCATATTCACTTTGAATATGTTTTGTCTGGATTCCTCATCTACCAATAGGTCTCTAATCTTAAAAAACAAAACAAAACAAAACAAAACAAAAACCCACAACTTTTGGTTTTGTTTTGTTGTATTTATTTTTGCTTGGCTTTCAATCCATTCTGCTACATTCTCAGCAATATCTATCCTCTCAGGTATGGCTTCAGTTTTGTCTTTATTCTTGTGATTTTGTTTTTCTACTTTTTTCTTGAGCTCTGCCAGCTCATGTTTTATCTCTGTGGTCTTATGTGTCTTCCCTGAGTTTTTGACTCTCTGCTTTCTATTCTTGTTTTATAGAGGTTATTGTCCCATTAGGTTTAAAAATGTGTAACAACATATTTTGATATGTTGTTTAAACTGTATCATGACAGAAGCTTTCTGGTGTCTGTTCCTTGCCTGCCTGGTGGTGTTTTCGTTTTTGTTTTTTTGTTTGTTTGTTTGTTTTTTTTGTTATTGCTGCTACCCCATCCTTTTTATAGTATTATTTTCATATGGACAGACTATTTGTTCCTTTTTTGGTTATTACTCTAGGAACTTAGGACTTTTTAGAATTCAGGACTAGAGCTAAATAAAAGCTATGTGTGTGTGTTGAGGGATGTGGGGGTGATAGTGTGTGTTGCTAATGTTGTTTTCCATGCCAGCAGAAACTTTTTAATGACAGGATTGTGCATATGGGGGTACTCTTGAAGACCTTACTTCTCCCAGTCAACTGAGGACTGAAATAGGCACTGTCGGGTTGCTCACAAGTTGACAACACAAAATTTTTTGTTACTCTGTCTTACCAATAGAATGCTTTTGGAAAATATGACTTATCTGTGTGATTTTTTTCTTCTCTTCCCTTTGGAATCAAGCAAGATTCCGAGAAGCTTTATTTCTGTCTCAGCTCCTGTTTCTCAGTTCCATCATTAAAAAAGTAATGATTGTTGGTTTTGACCTCAGAATGTGCCCTTCATGGAGAAGGGTGCTTGGCATCATTTTCTGAGCTCTGAACTTGTGGCTGTCCTCTCTCTTAAGTCTTCTCTTACCCCACTGTACTTTCATTGCTTTATGGTTCAAGGTTTCAGTCTCCTTGTTTTGTTGAAGGTGGAGTTTGTGCTTCTATTTCTCATTATCCTTATTACTTTACATGCCTTTCAAAAGGTAGTTGGGGAAGTCTCCCATTTACACCACCATTTTAAAACTAAAAATATAATTAAACATTTTTTTTTAATTTGAAGAAAAAAGGTAGATTGTGGTTTTAGTTTATTCAGTTTCAAGTTATTAGTCTCAGTCTATTATTTGATTCTTAATTGTTTTTATAGTGTTTTTGACCCTTAGAAGTTCAATATTTTTGTGTAAATTGATATTTTTCTTTGTAACTTTTTTTCACTGCTCTATGATTGGAAAACAGTCCCCTATTGTAAGACCTGTTAATTTTCACACTTTTATTCTATTTTATTATAGTTTTATCTTTTGTGGTTAGCTCTTTATTCCCATTGAATTTATTTTAGTGTCTGATGTGACATGAGACTTTGAGCTGAGAGTTCCCCAGGTAATCATTTTTCTGAAATCATTCACTGAAAATCTTTTCCTTTCTCAGTGATTTGTGATGTTTTTTATGGTAGGTATTTTCTAACATAGTCTATTTCTCACATAGCAAGACCCGCACTAGATATTTGTTTATTCCTCTGGATGGAGATCAGGATTGTCTCCAGAAATCTTCTTGGTCCACCCAACTCCTGGCTGACAGGCAAGGTTAATGAATACAATCTGTCCACCTCTTGTGCCTGGCAGATCCTCAGACTATAAAGTCTGGGAGACTCCATTGAATGTCTCTCCTCTTCTAACTTTTAGATTTTCTCATCATTCCATAAAGCCAGTAACGATATCTATTTGCTCCTTGTTTAAATGTACCCGAAGCACAGCTTCCTCTAGCATGTGTGCTCTTCTCTAAATTACCTGCTCTTCCTTTACGTGACTTGGTCTTCCAGAAGGTGATACACCAGCTTCTTAGTGAATTCTATGGAATTCACTAAGAATTCCAAAGTCTACAGAGGAATTTGGAGAGTGAGGGGAGCGACTGATAGGTTGGGGCAGAATTAGAAGAGCAAAAAGGTAAGATTCTTACCTTTGCAAGGTGAATCCTTGCATATCAGGAGTAGGCCAGATGGGCATGAACCAACCAGTCTTCTGAGCACTTCAGAGTGCCTACACTTTGGGAGTGCAATTCTGCAGTGATTCCAATTCATCACCAATCAGGCACTACAGTTGCTGTGTATCTCCCCCTGAAATTTGGGAAATCATCTTTTTTCATCAGTCTACATTCTTGTTTCTGGAATTAAGTCATTTTCAAGGCTCTCAAGGATTAGAATTTGGAGATGAGTGAATCTATCCCCATGGAAAGCTGAGATTGCAAGGAACGGATTTAGATGATCCTAATATTTGCAATGTCTTAGGGACATAAAATATGTTTTATATAATTAGGTATGTATGGGGATTTACTTACTTATCAGTTTGGTATTGCAAATACTCATTAACATTTCCCTGTAATTTGAATGATGAAAGGAACATCTATGAAAATTCAAATTGTGGGTAATTTATACTTGGGGAAAGAGTTTTATTAATTTGAATATTCTTAGCTCCTGACTCCATACCAACACTCCGAATCTTCATTTAATTTTTTTAATGTATTTTTATTAAAATAAAGTGTTTAATTTCCTGAGAAGATAAGAAATAGTTTCAAAGACTTAGGAAAATAAAAGTGTAAAACTACAAGTGTTTCAGAAAGATGCTGTCACAGCAAATAAAGGTTCTTGGAATGTTTTTGTATGGTACCTTTTTGGTAAGCTGATAAAACAGTATGGGAATAATGAAGCAGCATAATCGTTTCCATGACTTCTCAGAAAATGAGCCACATTATCCTCCAGTGTTCACACAGGAACTCAAATAATAAGCTCCAAGAAGAATTTTGAAATATTATACTTAGAGATAAGATAAAGCTTTTAATTAAGAAAGAAGGCAATGCTGAGATCTTTTAGATTGAGTTCTTAGGTAAATGCATATGTAGTTCTAGGAGACTCAGGAGAACAAAGAATAGAGGCATGGGGAATACATTGAGAAGCTTCAGAAACTTGCATGTAATAGTTTAAATGAGCGGCCAGATCTCATTCATAACTGTAATAATTAAAACATGCTCAATTTCTTAAAACCACAATGAGATACCACTAGGATGGCTATAATTAAAAAAAAAAAAAAATGGAGAGGCGCCTGGGTGGCTCACTCGGTGAGCCTCTGACTCTTGATTTCGGCTCAGGTCATGATTCCAGGGTCATGGAATTGAGCCCTGCATCGAGCTCTGCACTAAGTATGGAGACTGCTTAAGATTCTCTCCCTCCCTCTCTCTCTCTCTTGCTCTTTCTCTTGCTCTCCCTCCCTCCCTCTTCCATCCCTCTCCCCGACTCATGCTCTCTCTCTCTGTCTCTAAAAAATAAAAGACAAAGTGGAAAATCACAAGTGTTAGAAAAGACGTGAAGAAATTGGAAGCCTTATACATCGTTGATGGGAATGTAAAATGGTGCGGATGCTGTAGAAAACAGTGGCTGCTCCTCAAAAGTGAAACATATAATTACCATATGATCCTGTAATTATGCTCGTAAGCACCTTTCCAAGAGAATTTAAGATGTACGTATGTAAAAAAAACTTGTACGAAACGTCTATAGCAACATTATTCATAATAGCCAAAAGAAGTGGAGACAACCCAGATACCCATCGATTGATACAGCCATACAATGGAATACTTACTCCTCGGCCATAAGAAGAAATGAAGTACATGAGCACAGCCCAGATGTGCTCTGACAGTACTGTGCTAAGTTAAAGGAGCCAGGCACAAAAAGTCTCATACTGAATGACTCCATCTATATAGGATGTCTAGAACAGGTACACCGGTAAAGGCAGAAAGAATATCAGTAGTTTGGTTCTTTTTGTTTTTGTTTTTGTTTTTTAGAGCTAAGGGAGTGAGAAGACAAGGCAATATAGCTCAAGAATTTCCTTTTTGGGGGGTATCGAAGTATTCTAAAATTTACTGTGGGGGTGGTTGTACAAGCCTATGAATATACTAAAACCCACTGAATTTGACACTCGGACATGGTGAGTTTTATGGCATGTGAATTACATCTCCAATTTCTACAAAAGAAAAAAGTTCTCAAATTGCCACTCTAACATATGCGGGAATTTTGAAAACGTGAAAACGTAAGGAATCCCCAACTACAACTAATAGCCCCCTATTATCCAAATCTAAGAGGAATTTTTACTAACTTCAAGATAGGTGAAATTTGAAGGAAAACACAGTTGCTGGCCCAACAATGCTCTAGAGCCGGAGGGAAACAGAAAGTAGAAAATTGCCCCATTCTAGCTGCACAAAATGCAGTGGTGGCTCTCAGACTTTTTGATTTTAAGACTTCATTACAGCCTTCAAAATTATTGAGAGCTACAAAGAGCTTTCATTTAAGTGGGTAATATCCATTGACACTTATCAAATTGGAAATGTAAACTGAGGAGATTTTGAAATATTACATATTAATGCAGTTAGTGTTTTATTAATATACTTTAAGTAATGAAGTCAAAAGTTAACAAATGTTCTTACTAAAAAGACATATTTTTCAAAATAAAATAATTTAGAAGGGGGATATTATTTTACATTTTGATGATTTTATTTAATAAAAATTTCATAGAAGGCAGTTGGAGTTGTATTTATTTCTGTGTTTATTCTGTTGTGATATGTTCCTTTTGTTGAGATATATGAAGAAATCGAGTGGCACTCAGATATGTGATAGGAAAAGAAAGGAGTATTTTAGTTGCCTTTTAGGACAATTGTGGTTATTCTTTGATACCACACCAAAATCCAACAAATAGTAGTTTTGTAAAGCTTCACTGTGATGTGGAAGCAAACGTCATACTAACAATAGTTTTGTACTCATTTGCCCTAAAATCCATTGCTCTGTCTTGTACTTTGAAAGGATCGTTTTCCCAATGCATAATTTTGCAACATCATGCACTGGTCATTTGGAAAATTCTGATTCAGTATGTTAGGTAGCTTTTCCAAATGTTGGCACGTTTCATTACACAGTACCAAAAATCGTATTTGTTAATATCGCCACTTAGTTTACCAGAAAAGTCTGTAAGTATTGGGAAGTTCTCAAACTTTTGGTGGCAGATACAAGTTTTCTTAAATTCTAATTTTCTCTTTCATGCTTGAATTTTATCATTGGAAACAAATGATAACAGTTGTTTGTTTTTTGAAGTGACAGGCTCATTTCATTCATTTCCCCACCAAATGTCTGCTTGCCAAATACCCAAGGCTAAAAAGCATAGTTTGTCTATTGCTGATTTTCCAAGTATGCAACTCAAACAATCACACAAGTGCTTTTCCTTGAAACAATCATAATTTGGAATGCAGCCAAGATGCCTCATGTGTACTTCCCAGTTCATTACACACACTATTTATTTTAAAAAATGTATTTAAGTGTTGAAATTTAATCAAACCAGTAGTTTTTGCTACTCCGTCAAGGAAATTTTTAAACAAAATGAAATTTTATTTATTTATTTATTATTTTTTTAATGTTCATTTATTTATTCTTGAGAGAAAGTGCAAGCAGGAGAGGGGCAGAGAGAGAGAGAGGGAGACAGAATCCAAAGCAGGCTTCAGGCTCTGAGCCTGATGACGTGGGGTTTGAGCCCACAAACTATGAGATCATGACCCGAGTTGAAGTCAGACACTTAAGTGACTGAGCCACCCAGATGCCCCAAAACTAGATTTTTAAAAAGGTTTTATTTTTTAAGGTTATTTATTTATTTATTTGGAGAGAGAGAATCCCAAGCAGGCTTCACACTGTCAGTGCAGACCCTGACGCAGGGCTCAAACTCACGAACTGTGAGATCAAGACCAGAGCCGAAGTTGGATGATTAAGCGACTGAGCCACCAGGTGCCCCATCTAGATTTTTTTTTTTTTTAATTCTAGTGTAAGTTCATGGATACTACACATGTAGTTTGGTACCATCGTTAGGATTTATGCCAAGACATCAGCAGTTTTGTCCACCATGGCTCTTGCATCATGAGTAGAAGTGTCAACACAGTGAAAAGGCAAATAGTGTCTAATGTTATCATGAAATAGTTAGCATTACAACATTGTAGTATTACTATGAAAATAATTTTGACCCTGCAGGCACCCTTAAAGAGTTTCAGGGACCCTAGGGATTTGCAACCCATGCTTTGAGAACTGTTGAATGAAAGAACTTGAAAGGGGTCCCTTTTCTCATGGCTTATCGTAGTTTGAGGCAGTTTGAACATGAATCAAACTGTGAACCTTCCTCCACTCTTCTTCACCTTTTATATGTAGTCGGAATTTATTACTGCCAAAAGCAACAGCGTAGAAAGTAAAGGGTGGAAGGCAACCGCCCGTTCTATCCTGAAATATGAAAGCTTGCCCATGAAAGCAGTGAGTGGCGGCAGATACAGGCGGAGCCCCGGGAGAACTACTGCATGCTGGTGACTGTACTTTCTTATGGATAAAATCAGAGTGGCAGAGAGTCAGGCAGAGAGAGAAGATCCAGTATCAGCCATACTGCATAAAGCTGGAGTAGATATAGAACCTTCCATGTGATAACGGTCTTTGGAGGAAACAACCAGAGTAGAGACAAAGAAGAAAAATTCTAAGACACTGCAAATGAACCAGGAGCTCTGTGTAAGCAAACTCCGGGTTACTGTAGTCTTGAGAAAGAGATTTGGTGGTTCACTTATGTGGGCTTTTGAAAATGGAGCTAAAGTCACCTTTTGGCCTAGTAAATAATAGTCTGGATAGCTTTCTTTTGAGGTACAGATACATAGAAGGAAAAAAAAGAATAATACTGGGCTTATATAAAGATGCTACAGAACAAGGGCATAGAAACATTATTATGGACACTCTATAACAGCAAGCTTCTAAATGTGATTTATGGTAAGAATCAGAAGAAGGCTTTAGAAAATCCATTAGCATCCGTAAAAGTATATAGAAACCAACAGCCTTCCTGTCATAGGATCAGAAAATCCTCATATGAACGGAGCAGAAGGGGAAAGGCAACAGGGCAGGATGCAAAGTGGAATTCTGTGAGGTAAGAAAGCATCTCAATGACAAAATCAAAATTAACATTAGAGAATCAGCATGTAGGCTTTCCATTGACAAATTAAGTCAGCGTATAAGGGGGAGACTCACAAAACTCTTGCAAAACGGAACCCAACCAAGCCAGAGGAGTTTAAAATGGTGAGAGGCAATGGATATAAAGAACAGAGAATGTGCAGCAATCTACTACTTCCTGGAGACCAGATGAAAAGAATTTAAAATAAAGCAATGGTTATGGCCATATTGAAGGACAACTTGAATCTGAGTGGTGGAAAAATCCCTGAGAATTGAAGATTGACAGGATTCTCTCGGTTCTAAGGAAATCAATGAAAGGGATCCACCCCAGAGATATCTTGCACTTATCTTTTTAATAACAAAGAGAAACAGAATAATTTTATAAGCATGTGGCAACAAACAAAAAATAATGTCATTTATAAAGGAAACCAAAACCAGGTTAGTCTCAAACATTCCCATTAGAAACAAATTCCAGCAGACATTTGAATAATCTCTGTAGAGCGTTGAGTAGCAATATAAGAGATTTACTCAGATATCTTCAATGTGCAAAGGCCACGGAAAGACATTACCAGATAAACAAGAACTTGGACAATATACCCCATGCATAATCTTCTTTCAGAAATTATTAAAAGGCAAAATAAATAAATACCTAAAATAAGGAATAAAAAAATAAAAAATCACTAAAAGTCAAATGAAAGATGAGTCAAAAGGGGAGTTAACGAGCTGCTATAGAACTTGAAAGCCAGTTAATACAGAGTGGAGAAAATAATTATAATATATTTAATAGTTAAGAAATTGAATAGAAAGACAAGATAATATTGAAGGAAAAGATTACAGAATATAAAACACTTCATAATAATAGTAAATTTGAAAAAAATGCTAAGTTAAAGACTTGAGGAATGGTTGTATACAGCTGTATGAAGCCATTCCTTTAAAAAAAAAATCTTACAGAGATGGGATACTTTTTTGATATCATTATATTCTCAACTATGATAGTTACACACTAAAACCTAATATATATATGCATATATATAAGGTATATATATATATTTAAATAGTAGTAACAACTTAAGGAACTAAAAGCAGGCTATAAAACTTCTAAATTTCTAGCAAAGATCAATACAAACACACACGAATCAAACAAAAACTGGACAAGACAAACAAACAAAAAAAGAGGCAGAGTAACTGAAGAAATGAAAAGAATAATAAAACTATAAATAACTGAAAACAAACACTGAGGTAACTTATTTAAGGCCATATCTATTGATTATGACAATGAACATAAACGTTTTAAATTTCTCCATAAGATACAAACTGCAGGGGCGCTTGGGTAGCGCAGTTGGTGGAGCATATGACTCTTGATCTTGGGAGTTTTAAGTTTGAGCCCCATGTTGGGTGTAGAGATTACTTTAAAAAAAAATTAAAATCTTTAAAGGAAAAGATACAAACTGCAAATCCAGATATCTTAGTGACAAGAAGCACAACTAAAATAAAATACTATAAAAATGGTAAAAGCAAAGAAAAAGCAAATGTTTATCATTAAAATTTAAACAAACAAAAAGTAGAACTCAAGACAAGAAATACAAAGTGACAAAAATAGAATAGAATCACCTGAGGACACAATAGCTTTTCTATATAAGAGCAATAACCATGTATATAACTTCATTATAGAGAGAGGAATTGATTTTATTCAAAACAAGAACAAAGCAAAATATTTGGAAATTTTAAAATAAAAATGTCTATAATAAATATGAAACAAACCCCACATGTGACTAATAAGAAAAGAAAATTTAAGTAAATGAAGAAAAGGACCATTTCTTGATGGTCGCACTGAATATTATAAAGATATTTATTTGTCTCTTTAATTTTAGAAGTTGACAACAATGGTTCTAAATTTCTTCTGGAAAATAAACAGCTGAGAATATGTATGAAATTTTTTAAAAATTGGAATAGAGTACAAAGGATTTTGCTCTAATATATATATTATGTAATATATAATATACATATTAATGTATGTTAATCTAATTTCTAAAATGTATATATTACATACAGTATGTATTTATATACTTAACATATACATATGGCAGTCTGTATGGTCACACATATATATCGTACAAAATCAGAACTGAGATTCCATTAGAACTTTCCATTAGATTCTGTTAGAACTGTGCAAATGATTATTCAATTAATTGTGCTCTAAAAATTGACTATTTGGGAAACTGTAACATTTTCAGTTAATGCCATATAGCCACATAAACTCCAGATAGATTCTAGAATTACATTGAGGCTAAAAATCATAGAAAATAAAAAATATTGGTGAATGTTTATGCCTTCTCGTGGATGATTTCTCATCATAAAAGCAATAGTATAAGACGTGAAGGAAAGAAAATTGATAAATATGACTGAATACAAATTTTTTACATATTTCTTAGAAAATCAACGTTAATAAAAAAATCACAGAGAAATAACAAATTGTAGAAAAAATATTTGGAGTTCTTGCAGCTTGGAATCAAGAAGACTGCCAAAATAACATGTTATTTACCTTTGTTCATCTCAATTTCATTATCAGTGACAAACACCAGCATAATAATGTTCTTGTTTGTTGAGAAGGCTAGAAATAAAGTATATACTTAGAGCAAAATAAGTTTCAGCTGTTCTTTCTTATACTTCTATATATCCATAGAAAGTTCAGTGAGGGAAATACTCAGACCAGCAAAGGATGGTGATTTATGAAAGAAGAAACTTAATTAGCTAATAAACTTGAGAAATTTAACCTTGCTAATGAGATGCAAATTAAAACATTAGTAAAATGCCAGTTTCTATCTAAGAAGTCAGAAAAAATTAAAAAATATATATATAATATGAAAGAGAAGCTTCCTCATACACTGGGAGCATAAATTTTCCACCAACTGACCTTGAAAGCAATTTGGCAATGGTCCATACTCTTTTACCTATAATTTCACTCCTGAGAGTATATTTAAAACTGTCAAAATTTTATTTTTGTGTGAATAAATGGACACATATTAAATCAAGGGACTCCAAGGTTTTGTGATAACCCAGCTTTACTGAGGAAAATAATTTTTACCATGTACTCTTAATATATGTACATTTATTTATTTATTGGTTTTTGTACATTCATTTTAACCACTAAAAAACATACCCCAAATGGAATTGAAAAATTTGAAATAAAAATAGAAATTCTACCACCTGGGTGGCTCAGTCATTATGCATCTGAATTTGGTTCAGATCATAATCTCACAGTTCATGAGTTTGAGTTCTATATCAGTTGAGCTCGAGATCTGCTTTGGGTGAACATGAGCCCTGTTCCTCTCTCTCTCCCTTTCTCTCTCTGTCTCTCTCTCTGTCTCTCTCTCTCTCTCTCTCTCCCCCTTCTCTGCCTCTCTCTCACTTGCACCCTCTCTGTCTTTCTCAAAAAAAAAAAAAAAAAAAGAAAGAAAGAAAGAAAGAAAGAAAGAAAGAAAGAAAGAAAGAAAGAAAGAAAGAAAGAAATTCTAATGCTTTCTTCCTGCACCCTACTGCATTGTGCATTGTCTTGCACATCTCCTGGTGTGTATTCACCCAACTTCAAAACCACAACCCAGAATGTTCTGCAGTTAGAAAAGAATTAAATAGGGGCATCTGGGTGGCTCAGTCGGTTAGGCATCCTACTTCAGCTTAGGCCGACTTCAGCTCAGGTCATGTTCTCATGGTTTGTGGTTCGAGCCCTACATCGGGCTCTGTGCTGACAGCTCAGAGCCTGGAGCCTGGTCCAATTCTGTGTCTCCCTCTCTCTGCCCCTCCCCCGCTCACGCTCTGTCTCTCTCTCTCAAAAATAAATAAACATTAAAAAAAAAAAAGAAAAGAAAAGAATTAAATAAATCATGGCACATCCATCAGAGTAAATATTATTGAGATCACAACTTTGGATAATGTTGAATTTGAGAACATGGTTACTATATAATAATAACATCTGTGAGGGCGAATAAGGTGCCCAGCTGTCTCACCTTGTACTAGCTGTAGCACATATTATGTCTTCGATAAATATTCATTGAATGAAAAAGTGAGTTATGTTATAGAAGCAGGACACTAACTTGTATATGCAATGTGGATCTAAAAACATGAACACAGATTACAAAGATTGTATACAGATATACTATACGAGTGTGTGCATATATATATATACATATATATATATGCATGCATATATATAATTTCAAAAATGAAAGCGAGTTACATAATTGTAAAGTAAAATTCAAGGTAGATAGTGAAAAAATAGAGCTTAAAATACAATATGACTGTCAAAATGAGTGACAATTTTGAAAGGATAAAAGATAAAATCTGAAATATCGAGAATATGAAATAAACCATTCAAGACCCCAAATTGTGACTCAGAGGAATAAGAGGAATTTATGAAAGGTTTTCTTTTATGTCAAAGTTATTATAAATCTGGGTTGTCCTAGGATGTGCATCGTTCTGAAACGTTGGGGAAACTTGGTAACCCTTTCCTTAGAGTATGCCTAAAAGGTGGGAGTTCTCACATTTCAATGTTTGAAAGCATTTCCTGAGGATCTTGTTAAAAGTAGGATTCTGAGCCCCGCCCTCTGCAATTCTGATTGGGCAGGTTTGAGGAAGGGTCCAGGAATCTAACCCCACCTGGCCCAGGTGGTTCTGATCCCCCAGGCCCTGATAATCACAGTTGGAAGTTGCAGAGGTGGGACCAAGCATTTACCCTTAATCACACAGAACCTCAGCCACCTGGCCCATCCAGAATAAATGGCAACAGAGAGTTGGCGTAGACAGAAGGGGAGGCTTGAAAAGCAGTAGCTTTTTACAAGTGCCACCATGGAACCAAAAGCTGCATTAAGAAGAGGACTCAAAAACAGTAGTCTCCAAACTGGAGTCTGTGCAAGCTATTAAAAATTGAAAAGGGTTTTTTTTTTTTTTTTTTTAATCATATGGGAGTAGGTCAAAAAGCCCAGAACACAAGTGACCAGTGTGTTAGAAGAACTTCCTTCAAGAAGTAGACCAGAGAGGTTTCTTCGAAAATCATGCCCAGGCAGTGGGAGGGACATTAATGTCTGTAGAATCCTGTAGGTCACTGTCTTTTTCCATGTATGGTCCTTAAGACCCACTGGGAAGTGACAGTTATTATTTTAGCTGAAAGAACTATTCAGAGAGGTTAAGGTGACTTTTCTAAGACTGCACTGGGATCTAGTCAAATGTCCACAGCAACGGACTTAGTGATGTTAGGGACCCCCCCCTCCCCCCCGCCCCCCCCCCCCTTTCTCACCCAGCTGCACCTGCCCAGGGGTCTTTGGTAATAAGCCAGTTAGGCCTGACAGGTGAGTGAGGAAACAGCCCATGCATGTTCTACAAAAGCAGATAAAGCTGAGAAATGGTTCATTTGATTAATTTCTCCAAAGAAATTAAGTTGATATAAAGGCTGTTGCGATAAGATAGTGAAAAAAAAATGTGGCTTACATTTGAGTTTTCATAAGATTTGAGTTACTGAAATTTTTTTCTGGATCCATAGAAATAATGCCTTTTATACAGTACACCTTCTGCAATCCCTTATTTTTAATTAAAACTTTATCAGAAAAAGGGAGGACAAGGGAAACTTTCGGAGATGGTAGATGTGTTTATTACCTGCATTGTGGTGATGGTTTCACACGTGTATATATATGTTCAAAGTCACCAAATTGTATATACTGAATATGTGCAGTTTTTAAAATATCAATGGTATCTCAATGAAGCTATTGTTTTTTTGATCTTGTATGCAAACCACAAGGCCTTTCCCTCCATGCTTTACTCCTACCTCCCCCACAAGGCAGCCTCTTAAGTGGTGAGTCATACTCTGTCATATCTTGCTCAAAATCCTCAAATGGTTTCCCCTTGTGCTTGGAACTAAATCCCAAGTCCCCGCAACAGCCTAGAAGACCCCACCTGATCTCGCCCTTGGCCACTTCTCTGGCACCCACTTCTCTGGTCTCACCTCCAACCATGTCCACTCACCTCCCCTCAGCCACCTTGGCCTCCTGGTCCCTGGAGGCCACTCAGCTGCCTCCCAGGCCAGGGCCATTTTCTCAACATCCCCTTATGATGTTCACATGACCTCCCCTCACTCATGGTGGCCTCTGCCCAAGGGTTCCCTTATCTGTGCAGCCTCCCTGATCATCTTATGAAAGTTACACACCCACACTTCTCTGCACATTTGACCCCGCTTTGTCTCTCTTCACAGCACTTGTCACTCCGCAGCATCATGGTATTTCTTCAACTCTGTATTTGACTTGTATTTGGCGGTTGTCCGTCTCCCAGGATCATTGCAGTTGCGAGAAGGGCCTGCATTTGATCTGTCTTGTTCAGTGATGTGTTCCCATAGCCTTGAAGAGTGGGTGGCCCAGCTCACAGTACTCACTCCATACATATTTGTGGAATAAATGACTAATTAGCATTTAAAAACACTCCCAATATCAAAGTGAAATGGGGAGAAAAAATTCTCCACGAATCCTCATGCAACAACAAATCAAACTGTTTTCCACTGGATTTAACAAAACTTACTCGATTTTTAAAAATTGATTGTAATTGACTCTATGTTTGTATTGAAAACAATCTTGGGAATCGGTTTCCTGTTTATTTCGGTGCTAATTTGAATTCACTTTTCTGCCTGTTTTTAACCTTAAAGATGATTTCTCGCTGATTTTTTTTTAATGGCGTACTCTGCAGGTTTGATTAGAGTTTTTGTTTGACGTACTAAGGAAATGCGCGCCCGCAGGCGGCCCCCTCAGGATCCGAAAGCCAAGGGCAAAGCTTGGAGGCAGAGCACAGATCCTGCAGGGCTCCCAGCGGGGCCCAAGGAGAAAAGCAGGGACATGGGGTGCCCTGTAGCTGAAGTCAGTGAGGAAGCCAGCAACAGTCCATTTCTCATTTGTTTTGTGCAGGAAACAGAACACTTAAAGGCCAAAGGCGTGGGCACGTGGAAAGTACAGAATAGGGACGGTCAGTGGAGCAAAGTGAAAGTTGGCTGTGTGATAAGGCTACACTCCAGCCATGGACGAGTGAGCCTGCTGGGGGCCCGGTACATGAATGTCATTGGAGTGGGACCCACTTACCAGTCAGTTTTGGGATAATTCACCCAGCATTGGGCCGAAATGGTCTATTTTTGTTCTATAAAGCATTTGTCTAAGCAAATTAATGGTAGAGGGGTAAGAATCGGGAAAAATGATGGCTTCCAAACCCACTGAAAAGAGCCAGTTGTTTATAAAGACTGTAGCACATCATATATATATATATATATATATATATATATATATATATTTTATGAGTGCGCCTTAGTGATTTGTTAAAACAGGTCCGTTTTCCTCTTGACAACATATTACCTATTCTTGTTACTGTAGGTGCTTGAGGATATTAGGGAAGCAATTCTTTAAAAATACACTGTGACAAACAGTAGTAACTCAGATTCTCACCTGCTCCATTGCTATAGCCCCTTATTGTCAGTGACCCTGCTGTTGGCTGTGTGGATACCTTGTTTTCTTGTGTGAGTCCTCAGTAGCAGACTTTAAAAATCCCTAAAATAAGGAATTAAGGCTTGAAAAGCCCAGTGAAAACTCCCTGGGTGGAGCAAAGTGTTTGTTCACTGGTATCCTAATGATGGTAAAACAGTGCTTCAAGGCAAGGGTGTTGCGTTTGTGGGTGCGCATGCGTGGTCCACGTGCTGCGTGTACATCAGCACTTTGCAGAAAGGGAGCCTAAAGATGCCAGGAAAATGTTAGGTCTGTGAAAGAAAGTATCCTAGGCTCATAGAAGATGCTGAATACCGTTACTCTCTTTCCTTGCCTGATGTCTACTAGATGGTGGGGTTTTTGATGGTAGCAAATGTTTCTTGATCCCTATATTCCCCATGGTCCCCAGCACACCACTTTGTACATGGTGAACTGTCAATAAAATATTTCTTGAACTGCATCAGGTTTGTCTAAGTAGACCCTGATTCAGAGCCATCCCCCTAGTCATGCAAACTACAGAGGACATAAATAAATGTGAATAAAAGCCAGCCCTTGATTTCAAAGACTGGAGATTTAAATAAATAATTAAGTCTCCTTTTATTAAATATGTTTAATAGTGGTTAATAAGATAGCTGATGGTGTGGGGAGAACCCCTAAAAACCAACCTTCCAGTTCATGTATTTTTAAGAGCCCAAATCCCCAGGAATGAGAAAATTTAGCTAATCTTTCCAATCACATGGTTCCTCCCTCCCCACCCCCACCCATCTCCTTGGAATTATGTTATCGTGGCTCCTTTTAAAAGCTCAGAAGCCTTTTGAATTGGAGCGGCATTCAAAGGACAGTCAAGGGTCACCCTTGGAATATTAAAGGCGAGTGGATTACAGGAGAGAGAGGGAAAGGGAGCAGCTGTGCTAGGCGGAGCCCCTGTGCAGACCCAAGGCGGAAAATGCGAGAACTCCGGAGGAGCTGGTGTTGGCCAAGAGAGCTGCGGGAGGAAGCACCGTCCTGACCCGACCCACGGTGTTAGTGTCCGGCTCTTGCTGCTGCAGACTGAGAGGAAAGAAAAGGAAAACACGTATCAGTGAAATCAATTAAGCATTGGCCTTTTGAACAGAACTAGAATGGTTCCTTCAGAGACTAAAAGCTACATGAACCTTGAAAAATTAAAAGCCAGGGACTGTTTTAATTCAAGGATCCAGTTCTGCAGAATTTACGGGGAGCTGACCAACACTCCTTTCTTAAAATAACAAGGGCTTAGGATTTATAAATTCCTTCTCAAAAGATGTCAAAGTGATTTCGTTTTCAAAATCTGTTAATTGACCTTTCTTCCATCATTTATAGGTATTGATTCTTGGTTTTGTTTTTTAAATAAAATCGATGAATATTTAGTGAGGGCTTATTATGTGCCAAGCACTGCCCTAATATTTGGAGTGGCTGAATACAGGGGCAGGCCCCCACTCCTCAGCAGTGGTTACTTACTGATTTGGGTGGGGGGAGGTGAGGATGTTAGGGAGGTGGATCATGAATCCCTTTGAAAAATCTGATGAAGCTAAGATGCTTCTCCACAATAAAATGCGCACACACTCATCCTTCATAGGACAGCTGCAGACAGAGAGATTGGTATATATACATCTCCTATTATCACGATGCAGTGGGACCTATTCTAAGTACTGTTTGTGAATTACTTATTTATATGCAAACCTATCTCATGAGGTATGCGCTTTTACTCCCATTTCCTCTCAGGGAAATTGAGGTGCAGAGAGATGTGGTAAGTCCTTTGCCCAAGGTTCTTCAGTGCATTGGAAGTGACGCCAGATGCAAGCACAGGCTCTTTGCCCCAGTGCCCATGTTCCCGCCCTGGCAGTGCTGGCCTGAGGTCTTGCTAGGTCCCCGTGAGGCTGACCACTACTGTTGCTGTGGGCCAAGGGGAGGGCGTCTGTGCAAGGTAGACCCGAGGGTCACCCGATATTTTATCGCCACCTGCCAGAAAATCATCCTCGTAGAAGTGTGTGAATGGCACATTCTGTGGCTGCACAGTGCCTGTCCACATGCCAGGGACAGAGGAAGGCTGTACCCAGGCTGAACCGGGAGCGTCTGGCATGTTAAGCAGCTGGGTTTTGACCCAACTCAGAAGGTACCGTGATTAAGACCGTCAGCTTCAAAACTGGATTTTTAGGAATGTTAGTCTGTCAGCAGGGGGCAGAATGGATTTTTCTATTTGTTTATGGAAATTTGAAACTATAGGGGACTGGATATTTTCTGATCAAAAAGTTTTTCTCCCCAGCTAGATGTCCTTTGCCATTCGGGATGGAACAATAGAATTAGATGTCTCCACATATTTAATGTATTATTCATTTAAATGAATATTTGCCTCTGAGAAAAAGGATAGAATTAGAACATTGGTAATAAAATCATATTTCTAATATGCTGTGCGTGTTTGCTGATACTGCCCCTGAATGACAGGAGAGCTAATTGTGTAGGAGCAGTGTTGGGCTCCCCTTAGTGAGCCTGAAATTCTTCCTGGCTGAACAAAGGGCATGGACAGAGCTTGGAGGCTTAGGCTCCGGGTGGGCGGGTCTTGGGCTCATCTGGGGCCACGCCCACAAGCTCCAGCGATGATGTTATCTCCCCAGCCAGTGGTATCTTTTCTCAGGTTCAACCGAGTCTGGGGGAAAAGCAACACTCTCCTTTTCCTCTTCAGTGTTGATGTTAGATTCTTCCATGTTATCCCATGGTAAAACAAAGTAACACAAGCGCACAAAGCCAAAGTCACATCTCTGGAAGCGGAATGCAAGTCAATGTATATGGGCATGCAGTGTTAGGGAAGACAGCCAGGTGAGGACTCAGTTTCATATTGTGCAGTTTCAGACAGGATTAAATGTATTTTTAAACATTAAAACTATCAACCAGGGGCGCCTGGGTGGCTCAGTCCGTTAAGTGTCCGACTTCAGCTCAGGTCACGATCTCGCGGTCTGCGAGTTCGAGCCCCGCGTCGGGCTCTGGGCTGATGGCTCAGAGCCTGGAGCCTGCTTGCGATTCTGTGTCTCCCTCTCTCTCTGCCCCTCCCCCGTTCATGCTCTGTCTCTCTCTGTCTCAAAAATAAATAAACGTTAAAAAAAATTTTTTTTAAATAAATAAATAAATAAAACTATCAACCAAAGACAGTCCTTGTCTTCACATTCCCTTCCTTCCGGCCGTCCTCACTATCAATCAATCATTGATCAATCAATCAATCAATCAACTCAGACACATTTATTGAGAGCTTATTTTGTATCAGACCCAAGAGCCAGAATTCTGAGACATGTTTGCCTACCAAAAAATTCAAGCATCTCAGCTGGAGAGGCGAAGGCTTAAGTATTTTGGAGAAGTAAGTGATTAACCAATGGAAAACTGTCATGATTTTATTGCATCTGTGATACATCGCAAATAAGTAATACGGGCAGAACTGTGATACCCTGTCCCCGAGTATATTGAAAACTCCATGTTAAATGGATGAGCCACCAATATGGTGGCTAAAAGCTTGGAGTGGACACTTTGATCCTTCCTTGTCTCCCTTGGGGATCCTGGAGGCACCTCCCTAAAACCCTCAGTTCAGTGCTCAGTTTCAAAATTCTGAAAACTAGAGGCAAAGTCTTTCCATTCTGTGAACTATGTCATCCACTTTTGCAAAAGTTTGCAAATATTGAGATTGTATGTATTAAATACCTCCAGAAAGGAAGCATTTTTAGGACAGAGATTGGTTGTTCCCTCTTTGTACCTTCAAACCACGAAATGCAAGTTCACTTTAATTTGAGTTGTATTCTAATTAAATCCTGATGCCTATTTGAAGCCAAGAGATCATGAGGAATCTATGGATATAGGGTATATGTATGCCATGTCAATACCACTGCATAACCCCATTACCAAAAGACCAGATCTAGATGAGCCTGAATTGAACTTTTATTGATGCTTTTTCATGAAGGCAGCAGAAATTGAATTGATGGTGCTAGTAGGTTGTCAAATAGCAGTGTCTCCCTTTTTTTCCCAGATAAGAATACATGAAGCATCATCCACACAGTCATTAAAACTTCTTGGGGGCAAAAGAGCTATAGAAGTTCAAGGTGATGGTCTAGATGTGTGTCTAACTGCACACTAGATGCTTTGTAGAAGTCCAGAACTTGCAGACTCCCATTTGATTGATTATTACATTGTTATTCCAACATACAGATTTGTACTGATGAACTGTGTTGTTTGTTTATTTGCTTGTGTTTAGATACATCTGTGTCTCATGCTTTAATCTTTAATTGGAATCATCAATAAATGTGTTGATACTTAATGCTTGTCAACAAGCATATATAAGCATAGTTAAGCCAGCATAAGCATAATTAAGAAGATGTGGCACTCATGGTGGGGCTGGGAGAGAAATAAGGACCCTCGGTGGTGACTGACAGGGAAGAAGGAGGTTGCTTGTCTGAGGTTCAACCAAAAGCCAGACTCTTAAACTAAGCCCACATGTACATTTAAATGAAATACCATTTTCTGACATCAAGGCAAATCAGATATTCTGCAGTCCTATTTTTTCATTTAAACATGATTGCGAGCATTCACCTTAACTAAATAACTCCTGGATAAAATTTTGGGGATTGGTGGGGGAAGCAAATAGTGTAACTTTCCCAGAGCATCTTCTCTAGAGATGACCCTATTTCGCTCTATAATGACTGGTCTACTCCCAAGACAACATTCATCTAATTGTGGGTCAACATCCAGTATGGTGGGTTGTGTTGCAAGTGGCCTAGATTACATTTTTTACACACAACTGTTGTGTCCTTTCTGGTAGATAATGGTAGTCAGTAATGGTTAGAGATGGGTGAAGTCTTGTTACATTCCCAGAGACTTGCTACCTGGTTACAATGAAAAGAAGCTCTGGAGGCCAAGAGGTGCCATCCATACAGGTATTTATTGAGCACACTTTTATTAGCAAATAATCCCCAAATCACTTATTCAACCTATCTGAAAGCTTAATAAAGTCATAATTCTCTATCATTTTAGGTGAACCTAGAATACCTTGTACAGATGTTCTGTTAAGGCAGATATGGCAAGATTTTAGAAGCCAGATCTGTTTCTCCCACAGTCAGCATCATGCAACTAGAACTCTCTGACCCAAGGACTGGACATGGACAGTTTAGGGATCAAGCCATAGGCCACAGGGACTTGCTAGATTCTTAATATCTTTTGGTTGCACTCAAGGGAGGGAAATGCCTCTAAACTATTTTAGCCAGTACATATAGCTCGAATATGACTAACCAAACGAAAACTCATTTCTAGCCTCCATTAATACTGGTCAACAAGTTATTTATCTCACCCAAATTAATATAAATTATACTAATTAGCAAAATGCTGGGTGAGGGTGTGGTAGACTGTGAATGGAGGTAGCTGAACAGTGGGTGGTACCCAAGCCTGAGGTAGGGTCGTTCTGAGGAAATGGTAACCCTGAAGCATGAATGTTGATTAAGGCAACTGACTGAATCTAAGATTGAGCTCAGGGGTCAGAAAACCTTTTCTGTAAGGAGGCAGAGAGTAAATATCTTAGGCTCTGCAGGCCAATTAGCAAAATCAAAACTGACCCCTGAGGAGAGTTTGGAGAGGCAGCCGCCTTCAGGCAAAGGCAAGTCCTGGGGGAGAACTCAGCTGCAAGTCATCTCAGCCAACATCCCTGGCAGCTGGGAAACGAGCGTGTTAGTGGTAAGAGGGGATCTGGGCGGCACACCACAGCATCCATGACAGTATATACTTCTGTTCCAACTGGACCCATGGCCAATTGGATGCCTCAATGTGGGTAGTAGTGTGGTGGAAGATGGTCTCTGTGTAATACTTTCTATCTTTCTAAACATGCTCATATATATTATCTGTGTTTCTTCTCACTCAAGTCTCACAGTATCCCCCTTGAGAAATGTAGAGCTATGTTGGTATGGAAACCAAGATGGGAGAGAGAGTGATTCGTCTGTGGTCATGGACCCCAATGTTTATACCAGTGCTATCAACAATAGCCAAACTATGGAAAGAGCCCAAATTTCCATCGACTGATGAATGGATAAAGAAGATGTGGTGTACACATACAATGGAATATTACTCAACCATCAAAAAGAATGAAACCTTGCCATTTGCAACAACATGGATGGAACTAGAATGTACTATGCTAAGTGAAATGAGTCATTCAGAGAAAGACAAATATCATATGATTTCACTCATATGTGGAATTTAAGAAACAAAACATATGAACATAGGAGAAGGGAAGGAAAAATAAAATAAGATAAAAACAGAGAGAGGGGCAAACCATAAGAGACTCTTAAGTGTAGAGAACAAACTGAGGATTGATGGAGGGGTGGTTGGTGGGGGGATGGGCTAAATGGGTGACAGCCATTGAGGAGGGCCTATTGGGATGAGCACTGAGTGTCATATGTAAGTGATGAATCACTGGGTTCTACTCCTGAACCATTACGCTGTATGTTAACTAACTTGAATCTAAAAATCAAAACAAAACAACACAGTTGGAATATTGGGTTGAGGAGGGAAATCCAGCTTGGTATCAACGTTTTGCTGTGAAAGTCTATTGTGAAATGAACAAGGGTATATACGTTCAAGCTTTGTAATTAAGTTCCTTATAATGTAAGTTTCATCACTTGAGTATTTGCTAAAAAACGTGGGTTTTTCTGCTTTTCTCAAAACAATTTTTATTTGCAGTTTAGGAGGTGACATTTAAAATTACTGGGGTGCCTGGGTGGCTCAGTCCGTTAAGGCTTCTGACTCTTGGTTTCGACTTGGGTCATAATATCACGGTTCATGAGATCAAGCCCCATGTCGGGCTCTGTGCTGACAGTGCAGAGCCTGCTTGGGATTCTCTCTCTCGGTCTCTCTCTCTGCCCCTCCCCTGCTCTCTCTTCCTCTCTCTCTCAAAACAAACAAACAAACAAACAAACAAACAAACAAACAAACAAACTTTAAAATTAAATAAGGAGTGGTGGGTGAATTTACGGTATTTTTAGTGTTTTAATCTTCATTAATTTTCAAAGTTTTCACAATAAATATATATACTTACATCAATAGAAAAAAATGATAAACTGTGGTCTTATTTCCAAAAGTCAAAAAGAATGTCTTTTTAAAACTTATTGAGAGAACTAGGAAATAATGAATGGTAAGAAAATAGAAACTCCTTGTAACTTTTGAGGGAAAGTTTCTTCAGTACATTAAATACCATAATGAGAACCAACAGACTTAGTAATATTTGGTAATTGGTAAAAACAAAATAGATAAAAGTTGTTTAACTTCATGACTAAGGTAACAAAATTCACACTTGAAGTTTTCTTTCCCCAAACCCATGAAAGTCTGGTTTTATCATCTTAATTATCTGTGATTTTGATTTTACCTCTTCTCAGCGGGAGAAATTAAATATGAAATATGATGTTGTCTTTGCATCTTAAATTGGCTGTAGGTAATTTGCATCGACCTTTTCCCTAAATTGAAATGTGTGTGTGTGGGGGCGATACATTATTTTCCTTTATAATGGATATAATTTTTCTGTTGAATTCTAGAAATAGATCTGTTGAGTATTACTTTACCATACGCTGGCACTTTGCAAACAAATGAATTGTTTCCCTGGATTTTTGAAGCCTGCCTGTCTTATTTACATTTTCCTCAAAGCTTTCAGATTGCCTGTTTCATAGTTAGTTTGTATGTACATAAAAATATGCTGGACCCAGTTCAAGCTCGGTTTAGATGGGCGCGGGTATTTCCACCGCGTGGCTGCCACTGGACACGGATGCTTTGCTGAGTTAATCATCTCGCTATCTTTAGTTTCTCTGACTATAAAATGAGGATGATTATGCTTACAAAAACTCTGTTGGCTAAATTATTGCAGGCCTTTAGCTGAATTATCTCTTTGTTTATCAGGGATTATTGATGACAGCCTAGTGAAAGCTCAAGCTGAATTCTCTTTCCTCATACGGTGCCCTCTATTTGCTCTTCCAATAAAGGGTTTACAGCAGAAATATATGGGGACATCTTTATTTAAAAATTACATTAAAGGACACCAGGAATTAGTATCTGATGATAATATATATGGTTAGTATGTGCTAAGTTGTATGTGACCATGTAGAAATAAACTGTAAGGAATATTAGGGAAAAGCTATTCGAATCTGGGAAGCATGGGGCAAATGTGTACTTGCTGAAGCCCTTCTGGCTTATAATTGCAGCATGGTTGACAATTAGAGCTCTAATTTACATTAGCTGTGATCTAAGTGGGTACATTCTAAAATGAGTTTCGTGGGGCGCCTGGGTGGTCAGTTAAGCATCAGACTTCGGCTCAGGTCATGATCTCCTGGTTTGCGGATTTGAGCCCCATGCTGGGCTCTGTGCTGACAGCTTGGAGCCTAGAGCCTGCTTTGGATTCTGTGTCTCCCTCTCTCTTTCTGACCCTCCCCTCACCCCCACGCTCTGTCTCTCTCTCTGTCTCTCTCAAAAATAAATAAACATTAAAAAAATTTTTAAATGAGTTTTAGGAAG
Organism: Neofelis nebulosa; assembly: GCF_028018385.1. Classification (NCBI taxonomy): domain Eukaryota; kingdom Metazoa; phylum Chordata; class Mammalia; order Carnivora; family Felidae; genus Neofelis; species Neofelis nebulosa. The sequence continues at coordinate 95,053,310 of NC_080785.1, forward strand.
CGCCAGATCCATTGGATAATACAATAGAGAGAGATTACAAGGAAAAGTCCTTCCTTGGCCAGATGATTTTTTTTTTAAATTTATTTCTTTAAGTTCAAGTTAGTTAACATACAGTGTAGTATTGGTTTCAGGAGTAGAATCCAGTGATTCATCACTTACATACAATACCCAGTGCTCATCCCAACGAGTGTCCTCCTTAATGCCCATCACCCATTTAGCCCATCCCCCCCACCCGCCTCCCCTCCAGCAACACTCAGTTCGTTCTTTGTATTTAAGAGTCTCTTAGGCTTTGCCTCCCTCTCTGTTTTTATCTTATTTTTCCTTCCCTTCCCTTATGTTCATCTGTTTTGTTTCTTAAATTCCACATATGAGTGAAATCGTATGATATTTGTCTTTGACTGACTTATTTCGCTTAGCATAATACACTCTAGTTGCATCCATGTTGTTGCAAATGGCAGGATTTCATTCTTTTGGATTGCCAAGTTGTATTCCATTATATATATATATATATATATATATATATATATATATATATATACACCATATCTTCTTTAATGGCCAGATGGTTCAGGGAAAGCGAGATTAAGCAGAGCTGAATCGGTTTCTTTCCTGGTAGACTCTTCTGTTGAGTTTTCCATGTGGGTAGGATTGCAAAACTCTGTTATGTAGAATATCCTTGGGGTGAGCATTCTGTGGACTGCACTTTGGATAAAATACTGTTTTATTCCAACCTTTTCATTTCCTAGATAAGGAAATTGAGGGTGGTGGTGGTCACATGATTCGCTAAGTTTACATAGACAATGAACCTGAACGCAAGCCTGGATATTTGACGCTATCTGATGTCCTGTCTACTACACTGTGTCGCCCCATTGATTGTGGAACCACGAGCAGTGTTGGACAGAGAAGTGTTTTGTTCCTAGAGTCTGCAGGGAGAAAGATACTACACACAATATGCTCTGGGAACAGTTGCCCAAGGTTTTAACACCCTTCAGGGTCCATAATTCAAGTTCTGGGAAAACCCATGAGTTGCTAAATTTATGAGCCTTGGTTTTTCATCCAGTACAGTATAAAAGGGTGCTGTGCTTTGGAGACGAATCTGCTGAAGTTCAAAATACACCTTTACTTTATTAGCTGTGTGGCTTTGGGACAAGTTACGTAGCTTCTCTGAGTCTCAGGCCTTGATCCCTCAAATTGGGGACTAATACCTTGCACAGTTTGGGTGACATTACATACATCTGAAATGGCTCTCTTCATTCGATACACGGGACCTAATTTTGTTCTTTAACAATGCGCGAATGAGATTTAAAGAATTGCTGGGTGGTTCTGGTATTAATTGCAGCCCTTTCATTGTAGGACGTGGTGAAATTTTTTCTTCACGTTTTGTGAATGGAACCTACCTCTCTCCTGCTTCTTCTCCTCTCTGCGTCTGGCTCTGAGGTCTCTGGTGACCCTTGTGAGTCAGCATGTATTGGCACATGCTGACACATGCCATGTCCTATTCTTGAATCTACTCACCACTCTTCCATATTGACCCAGTCATTTTTCTTCTGTTGAGGCTGATAAAAGAGTTTCAGGGAAGTCCCAACTCCTTCGACTGTGGTTGTGACAATTGCAGATTTTTAAGCGAGAAGTCTTCACCCCTTCTATTTTTTGCCAGCATTAGCTATTTCCGTTCCTGGGTGCTGCTGCAGGGATCCTTGTGCAGGTTGAAGATGCGGCTTTCTTACATTCCCGCGAGCGTCTGTGTTGGCGCTTGTTGGAAAACCCTTTCTTCACTCTGGCAGAAAGGATTTTTACAGACTGCCATCCCTTTTGGCAGGGGAGAATGACTTCCAAGCCGAGAGCTGCTTGAAAGAGGCACTCCCTCATCACTTATGACTGTACTCAGTGGTTACTGCTTGTGACACATTTTCAAATGGACCCCCCAGTGGCTGCAGCTGTGATTAAAAGCTGTCTGCTCTCTGCCTCACTGGGGGTTTGCTGTTTAACCATGTCGTGCACATATATATATCTGGGCTACAGCTGCATCTTGGAAAACGTAAAGTGTTTTGTAAGATAAAAAAATCAAATGAGTACCTGAATGGCAGACTCCTGAATTTTCTAAGCTGGAGTCACTGAGAGGCACTACTTGGGAACCTAGCCCTGGATGAGGTATATAAAAGTCATTTAAGGAAGAGGAGCTAATGGTCAGTGAATGTGTACCATCTGCCAGCACATGCTTCGCACACATAGGCCGACCTGAACATCTTAAAGATTTAAGTGCTCTTGAACTTAGCAGTTGCATTTCGGCTACCCTCTGTGCTCAGGATTCAGTTTGACCATTCACAAGTAAAACAAGAACAGAATATTCTTTTTTTTTTTTTTTTTTTGGTAAGACTATCCAGATATCCCTGATATGTGAATAACCACATTTAGCTTCTCATGAGGGTTTTAAATGCCATTCTAAACATAAGTTTACCATGAACACTACCTTAAAAAAACATTCAAATGAACAGTGCGCCCTCAGAGATAGGGTGTACCTTTGAAAGGCACAGGACACAACCCTTCCTCTAGATTAGAGAGATTGAGTATGCAACATTTTAGAAAGTAAAAATGTACTAGAATTTAAATCTGGGCTCTTTGCTGCATGTGAGGAGGACACTTACCAAAAGCATAAGGTGAAGGAGGGCTCCCATCCCTATCCTCTGGGCCCCACTCACTGAATCAGAAGAATCCAAATGCGCCTTTTCTTAGATGCATAGGAAGGAAACTTGGGGGACATAGGAGAATTTTGCATCCGCTTTCCCCCTGTGCCTGCCTCCCCCCATCCCCGAAAGTCAAGCGCTCCAAATCTCGGTGACCAAAGGCAGTCAATGAAATGCTAATCTATCACCAGCAAATTTAGGCTGACAATACTGTGAATCGACCACATTGATGACATTGATTATATTTCAAATATTTACAATATGGTGAGACAAGCCTAATTTATTTTCTAAAGAGTTCAAGGTAGGTATCACCGATTCAGAGGGGGGAAACAATGGAGAAATGTTTGTGGTTGCTATCTGCAATAATCTGATGCTGACAGAGAGTAGTATTTTATTTAGTAATTAACAGTGTAAAGGGGAGAGGAGCTGTCATGTTGGTTCTTAAGCTGGGGAATGTGATGAAAGATGATATCTACGATCTCATCCTTTCCACTTGTTTAGGATTGTCAGGATGAGAAATGTCAGCATTATGAAAGCTCGGCTCTGCTCTTGATATGATAAAACCCTTCAAAAGCCAGTCTTTCTCTCCCTGGTCCCCCTCCTTTCCAGCTCTCTCTCTCTCTCTCTGCACTTGCTTTTTTATTTATCCTGTTTTGTTAGATGGCAGAAATATAATTCTTTTCTTTCTTCCTATTATAAGCCACCATTTTTGTTTTATTATATGTTTCACAACCCCTAATGCCCCACTGAAAATTACCTTGTTAAATGACAGTGTTTCGAAGCCATGAATCCTTTCCACCATTCCCTCAGAGGTTTGAAACAGTCAACAGACTGTAAAGAATAAATAATAAAAAAGTATTGATTATTTTGATGACTGTGAGATTCAATTAAGTATTAATTTTGCCCTCCAGTGGACCTATCAAGGTATTCAAAAGGGAGGATTCGGCTCAGCTAAATGCGTGCTGAGTGCTTCAGCCTTAAATAGGGAGAAAATGTGTTTACCTACAGTATTTGAAGAAGAAGTGCATTGATGCACAGAGTCCAATATTTAAGTGCTGTGCACATTAAGCCCTGGTGACAGTGACATTGTTTTCAGTGGTATGAGTATTGACTAAAGAAGTGCATTTGATGACAGCTTAAACTATTTGTATTGATTAACATTTTCATAGATTATCATGTGTCATATCAAATTCACTTTTCAGGCATGAATACATTAAAAAAAAAAAATCACCACAGGCATACGGCAACCAATGTAACGATGGGACAAGAGAGCATGCCGCCCCACCAGCTCCCGTGCTGGTCACCTGTTTCCTGCTCAGGAACCATTTAGGCATGAACTTGGCAATAAATACCTCCCAGATAACACAAAAAGGGCACTTCCTGCTTTTCTTTTCCTTGTGCACCCGACGTTTGTGCCAAAACAATATCATGCATCTTAGTTTGCAAATGGAATAGCAGGCTATCCTTGGAAAATACTTCTGATCCTAAGACGCCTTCCTAATGAGCTGAAGATAAAGCAGATTTAAATTATTGGGGGTGGGGGGGAGTTTGTCTTTTTCGGAGGTGATTTTTGTTTCCTTTTTCTTTAATGCTCTGGGCGTATGATGCTCTAGGTATCGGAAGTATTGAACACAGTTTGTAAGTATTTTTTTCCAATTTCTTTAAAAAATTTTTTTAAACCAATTTAAAAAAAATCGATTTTGCTGTGTATTGTTTGCTTTAAAATGTTCATTTGCTTTGGGGTCAGCTTCACTCCCAAATCTGGGACCAGGGAAGTCAACTTCTGAGGGTACTGATGCAATTTACATGAGAAATCTCTTTTATTCCATTGAAAGCATTTTGAGGACTCTTTTCTCCCTATCTCTTTTCTCTGCTCTGGGGATAGGGTTTAATTGCTTCTCCCCCAGGGAGAGTGCTTCTTAAAATAGCCCGTGGTTCCTCCATAGGGTGCTTCTTCCTTTTTAGTGTGTTGCTGAAGTACAAACCCAGCATTTTCTTTTTTCTTACTGCATTAAAGACGGAACAAGGTGTAAAAACATTCGCACAAAAAGCACATCCCACAATTAAAGCTGTGTTGGTTTAGGTGGCTTTCAAAGAAGTTTTTTTTTTTTTCCCCCTTCTTCCCTCCGAAGCTTCCTGAATCTCTCACATGCTAGTTGAGCTTTAATAGGGTGGGGAGTAATGGAGAACTCCTCGGATCTGTAATAGCTCTTCACTTGACTGCAGCCAGCAATAACAGCGGGAGCAGCCAGAGATAAGAGAGAGAGGAGAGAGGGAGAGTGTGTGTGTGGAAGAGAGAGAGAGAGGAGAGAGGGAGAGGGAGAGAGGACACGCACACTAAAGCTGCCACTTTTTTTTCCTCCCCTTCACTCTTTTCCCCCATCCTAGGATCCAATGATAGCTGGACAAGTCAGTAAGCCCTTGCTGTCACTGCGGAGTGAAATGAACACGGAGTTGAGAGGTGAGGACAAGGCTGCTACTTCAGACAGCGAGCTGAATGAGCCCCTGCTTGCGCCTGTGGAATCTAATGACAGTGAGGACACTCCCAGCAAGCTCTTCGGTAAGTCTGTCTAGGTATTTCATTTCAGCCCTACCATCTTGTCCAGAAGAGCGATCCACACCCCCCCCCCACCCTTTCCCTGTTGTTCATTCCATTTTCTTGTAAGTGCTAAAGAGGAGCTTGGCATCTTGGAGGGGCCAAGCCACCGGGAGCCCACTCCGGCCGGCTAGCAGGGTGTCCTGCAAACTTTTCCCAGCAAGGAACTTCCTCACTGCTCCTTCGGGCTTGTCTGATATTGCCAGAGTCCCCGGGCTAGAAATTATTTAAAAAAAAAAAAAAGAAGAAGAAGAAGAAGGAAAAGAAGAAGAAGAAGAAGAAGATGGTAATAATAATCAGGAAATCAGTTCCATTGTGAGAATTGGTTAACATTTATTGAATAAATATCGACTTGGTTTCTGGTTGCTTTGCAGCCTTTTGTTAAGGGGAAGGAGAGTAAAGAGTTATTATCTGTAGTCAAAAGATGGAAGGGGGAACTGAGAAATATCAATACAAGCCTTTCTGTGCCAGGTAAACAAAGGTGGCCACGGGAATTGCTGGGAGATCTAACATTTTGTAATCACAATTAGAATGAGTATCTCTTCTTCTAAAAGGTGAGTGGGGAAGGAAAATAGGTCCTGTGCGTCCCTCCCCTACTGCCTCTTGCCTTGACCAGATGTTTATAGCCTCATCCTAAATGTGGAGGCAGCCCAGGACCTTTCAGGAATCTTTGTTCCATAAACAAAACAAGAGCAAGCAGAGTGCCACTCCAGCAAAGACATCTGTCATTCAAACAGATGACACTCTGTAAGCCAACTCAAGCAACTGTGATCTCTAATCAGAAAGGGGAGCGGGTTGTTGAGGCGCGTGACTGAGTGATGGATGGTGATAGATGTCTGTGCTGGAGGAGCACTTTATGGGATAGAGTGACATTAGGTTTTCAGAACACTTCCTCCTGAAACGCTTGCTTTTAATTATTTTCAAGTGCTTACATGCTGATAACACTGGATAAGCGCATGTACACCTTAACCTGTTTATCTACATGTGTAAACTAACCTGATATATACATCTGATTATATATGTATATATCAGGCAGAGCACTGCTTGGGCTCAGTTTAAAAACATAGTCGTGTGCCTGAACTTCAAAGAAAAACAACACTACGGCACAGACTGCTTTGTTGAGAAAGTCATTAATTCAGCTGAAAAAAAAATCAGCTTAATTTTTTTAGCCTCCAGGAAGAAAGCAGCTTCGATAGTTTGGCAACTTGAGGCCAGCTTCAACAGAGGATCTTTTCTCTGATTTGAAACACTCACTCAGTCAAACATGAGAGTGCTGTTGCAGAAAAACTTTCTGTTTCAGATTTTCTATTGGTAAAATACTGTTTTACAGTTACGAGGCTAACAGATCCCAGTTTCAAGAAATTCTGTCATATTACCCTGTTCTGGAAAAGCAGCTGTTCCACGCATATGGGTTTTCTATACGTCGGCATTAAGGTTTTAGCATTTTCCCTGTGAGGGAATATTTTGTTGCAGAGTAAGTTTCTACATGTCTGGGGAGAATCATGTCCTAGAACACTCCTTGCGTTTCAGGGGGTTAGTGAGAGAAGTCAGATAAAATTATAAATTACAGAAAAGCAAGGCCATGCATGCTTCTGCCTCTCTGATGTTGAGGATCCTAATCCCAAGCCCTTTGACTTGTGAAAAGTAATCAGCTGTGAATTCAACAGGACTGCGGATCCTGGATTACTTGTTCCTAAACTTTGCTTGTATTTGAAAAAAGTAAATGCATTTTTGTAGACTTTCACCTAACACCCCAACTTGTTTCCTTTTTCCTTCAAGTCAACTAATAGAGGAGTAATTAACATGGCTTCTCAATGTTTATTTCGATTTTCCACTGTTGGAAATTGTTGCAGCTTTGTTATGTCACTTCTTACCAATTTGCACATGCAGAGAAATAAGCTTAAAAAAAAAAAACCCAGGAGGGCCAAAGAAATTCGAATTGAGTTCACTGAAGACACATGTGAAGTGGAGTATTTATGGGTAATACTAAGGAATTGTAGTTTAGTTCAGAAATTGTAGTAGGTGTTAGAGTATGCCCATATTCACGTTACGTTTTCCACTTCTGAATTTGAGAGAGGGGACCCACCAAAACCTGCATCTTATATCTGATATTCCTTGTGTATCCACTTCATTTTATTTGGCCTCTAGAGTGCTTTTAAAACACAATGAGAATATTTTCCAGTTTCCAATTCGGTGAAGAAGCAACCAGTAGATGAACAATTTTGAAAACTTGAGGAAAAAATGGGAGACAGCCTAAGACAGAGGGACTAGGACATCCATCGGAGGAAGCACCCAATGTTCTCCGGGGCTTCCTTAGCTATTGGGTCCATTATGCTGTCTCCTGTTAATACGACTGGGACTTAGCCTTAGAAATTCCAGTTTATGTAACTGACTAAACTTTCTAGAAGAATTATCTCCCAGAATTTTTAGCAACTTTGGCCACACCTAATGGGTGATAATTTAATGGACCATCAGCTTATTTGACACGAATACGCTCAAGTGTTTTGGTTCTTATACGTAATTTTCATTGCACTCAGTCCTTGACAATGAAGAGTTACATTTTTTCCTGAAAAACTGAGAGCATCCAGATTTGTCTCCCAACAATGATTTTCTAATGCACTCTCTCCAACCATCTTGTCATAGCCTACACACTGCATTATTGAAAACTGTGTTTCGGTAATGAAAGGAGCAGATTAAGACAAATCGTGTGCATCTTGATTTGTTTACTTTTGTGGAGAGACATTCCCCAACAACAGGAGACAGGCAGAACTCCGTTGTGTCCTGTACCTGAAATTTCAGTCTTGATGGATTCCTTTGGAGTTGTTCCCCCTTCTGTTTCTTGTTGAAATTAGCAGTCCACAGGGCAAGTCTGTTTCTCTCACAGTATGGGCACCTTCAGCCCAAAACTGCAGGAGAAAGGCTAATACTGATGCCCTCTATGGGTAAACAAAGGAAATTCCAGGAACCATTGGGTCTTTTATGCCTCTCTTAAATTGCACCCTCTGCTCTTAACAGCATCCAAAGGGAAACATACTGTGCAGAATGTTTCAGTGCTCTGTGCAGCTCAGAATATACCAGAAGGAGAACCCAGAAGCCATATGCCAGCTTCAGTAGAAAGTTCAGAACAGGGCCCTTGTGTTTTATAAAGTAATTACATCAGAGATAACATTTTGCTTAACTTGAACAGCTATGGAAACTCAAGTACACTTAGGAGAGATGAATCCGCATTTCATTTGAGAAACGTGTGGTTAGGTAGTTCTCTGTGATATCATTAAGTGGTGCATTATTTATTCTCGGAAAGCTGGTAGGATAACTGTCTCCTTTTTCGGTCCGTGACTGTATTATGCTGAGCTCTGAGCTGTAAGGAAACTGTATGGAGGAGAACAGACTTGGATATGAGGGGGTCGTATCAGAGAATCTGGCTCTGTGTCTCCCTGTGTTTCGGCTGCGAGATCAAATGAGTGATGCCATGCGGGACCAGGCATTTAATATGTGACTGGTGATGTACATATTCGAAACCATTCTCCAAACCGGCCTTTGGCGAACAATCTCAAAGGGAAGAGGTTGCTGTGTTTCTCTAGTGACATTTATAGCACTGTGTCAATGTGGTGCCTCATTTTTAGTTATGCTCATCAAGAATTCAGTGTTCCACATTCAGTCACATTGGATGCTAAAATTCAAATGGTAGCATCAACAACTTGGTCAGGAGGATGGCCACGGAAAGGATAAAAGTAATATATACCCCTAGAAAAATATCTGTACTAAAGTTTTGCCATGCAGTCTCAGCTGAAAAAGTGAGACCACATAAAACAGGCCCTAAATATTTTCTCCCATATATATTTGAAATTTGAAAGATGATTTATTAACAGTGTTCCTCCTGGGAGTATTTTTATTGTTTCAAGATAAACCTCATGATTGCTTTCCTCAAAGTCCCAACTACCTCGGGTGGCCAGGTTAGTCTGTGGCTTGCTATTCAGTATTATCGTACTGTACATGAACTGGGCCCACAGCTCGAAAGCCTTGAGCTGAGATGTAAACAAAAACCCATTTATAAACATCGCACCCGAGGTAAAAAGCGATGGTTGGTTTTCTGTTATGATATTGTGGTTTTCTAGTCTAAAAGAGATTGCATATAATGATACTTGTGAACGTGGGTATTTTCAATGTCATTTATCTGTGAACTTTTGGAAAAGGGTTGAAAGTTGGATGAGTGATTCTTCCTTGCCAGAAAATGTGCTATCTGTAGGGGTTTTCTTTTCCTTTCCTTTCTGTTATCTTTCTCATAAGAAACGTGCATTATAAGATTTTTTTTTTTAAATTGCCATCCAGTTTGACTTGATTAGAATTTATGGCACTGGAGTTGTTTTCAATGACAAAAGGATAAAGGACTAAATTGTCGGTCACCCCTTGAGACAGTGGTCTCTGCAGGTCAGCGTGGAGGTCATTGGTAGGGCATTATGGGGACTGTACTTTGTGGTATGCTGCCTGTGTATAAGTGGGAGCCTTCATTATGGAATCACTGTCTTTATTACTTTATTTAAATGTCTCTCTCAAGGTTCCAATGCCTGGGACATTTATAATATTCTGATAAAATATGCTGGGGCCAGTAATCAGTACATAGGGCTTAAGCCCCAGAAGGATTTAGCTGGGAGGCGATGAGGAAAATTCCCCGGAGAAATATATTTATTTAACCTATGCATCATGCTTCTATATTTTTTAAAAGTTTTGATATTCTGCCGTGGAAGATTTTTCTTATTTTTCACTGAAGAAAGTGTGTTTTGTTAGGGAAATATTAAGGGAGTATATTTTTAAATCAACTAAATGACTTGGATAATAGATTCTATGCAAAAATAGTTACTGAAAAGAAACCAAAAGAAATCTGTATTTATGTAAGTAAATGAGGTGCATGATAAGGTATGGCTTAATGGGCTGTTCTCTGACTACTGAGGGGAAAAATGCACATTGAGATACATTTCTGAACATTGACGAAAACCTTACACACTTAAGCATTTCTTAAAAAAGACTCCGGGGTGTGTGTGGATAAATTCAGTCTTAGTGGGTTTTTCCCCCTAGAATACCACTGTAATACTGCCTGGATAAGTAAATCTGCTTTAAGTAGCGTTAATGTGTAAGTTTTGAAATAAAAATAAATCCATGTAACATAGCGCTGATGTTCAAACTTTTTAACCAGATCTGTTCGTGGAGCTATGCTCATTTCTGAGTGACTCTTTAATGGAGGACAGTGCACACTACGTGACATAAGATTCAGTGGGGACTCTCTCAGTGGCTCCCTTTTCTGTTTCTGCCATGCCTGGGGGGCTCAGGTCAGACATCTGTTTAAAGAAGAAAGTTCAATATTGCCACGTCTGAAGATGCTCTCTGTGCTAACACATTAGCAAACCAAAATGCTGATATGGTTTTACATTTTTCTTTTACCTCGATGGCTACGATTCTCCTGTTTTGTTGTTGTTGTCATAAGGTCCTATGTAGAATTGGAAATAAGACCAAGTAATAGACATTGCATTAATCTGCACATCCACCCCTTCCAGTGATCTCATTTTGGTCTTTTCAGTGTCTTGGATATTTCTGACTTAAAGGTTACAGGGCATTACAGTGTTTTTGTAGTTCACCCAGACCAGTTTATATCATAATTAATAAATAGAGGGGCATTCCAGATTCAGGCTCGCAAGGCTCAGCCTTAAGTAGATTGCCTTCTTTCTCAATTACCTTATTTAATCATAGAGTTAGCATTATTCTTGTAAGAATTGACCAAATAAAAATTCCCCCCACTTAACAAATGAGACTTAAGTGAGGATTTCAAGGGGACCTGGCTTGCTGTTACTCAGTAAACAAATAATTTGTGAGAGGGCTGGTCCTTTCTTTGGTTGGCGATCTGGCTGGTTTATGTTTGGGGATTAATAATACATCAGACATTCACACATTGAAAAGAAAGTAGATGTGAAGGGTGTTGTTCTGCTACTGCGCTGCTCCCGATTATCCGGGCCCTTCCCCAGGTCCCGAGACCAGCCGAAGAGCAATCACATCTGCCCAAATCTGCACCTGGCTCTACTTAACATGTTTCTTGGTTTTCTTATGCTAAAGAAAAAGATAGCAAAGTGTTTATACCAAGCTGGCATCCTGTCAGGGGGCAATCTGTGTAAAGTTTCCCGCTGTCAGGTTAATAAATTTTTTAAAAATATCCAAAGGCAGAGGTAGCTGGAGAAAGCTCCCAGTAACACCTGCCATTCTCCAGCAGATGGGCTTCTCTTTAATATCCAGCGTGGCTCTGGAATTTTCTTGTTTGTTGTCTTCTGAGGTTCTGTACTTCGCTGGGGTTTTTGTTTGGCTTTCCTTTTATTAATGACATTTCGGTCTTTCTTTTAAAATGGTTATCCTTTAAAATTTCAAGCATCTTCTTCTTAGAAGGAAATAAGTGAGTGTAATTTGTTTCAGTCTGGTATTTGCAGTCGAACATACACCTTCATGCTATGAGCCTGAACAAGCTTCTAAACCGGTCAACATTGGGCTTTTCTTTGGGAATACCTCCGAGTAACATTTATATTAAAATCCGTTCGTTCATAAAGGAGTATCTGGGCTTTGGCTGTGTGGGGGCTTCCAAGGATGCCTGTGTGTTACTCATGTTGACCTGACTCAGTCTTTTACATGTAAGCTCCCACCTTCTGATTCTCAAAGTCAGAGTTTATACAAATATGAACCAAGTGTGGACTAGTTTGGTAACACCTCTTACTCTATGTTGTGACAAAGAGTCAAAAATGGACTAAGCTTTTTTAATGTAAACACAGAGGTCAGCAAGAACAGCACTGACTCTCTTTTGGTTGAAGACAGTCTTTCGTTCTCAGAGAAATGGAAATAAACTTTGTTTTGTTAAGCATTCAAAGATCGTTTTTAAAAAACCACCTCATAAAATTGCACAGCTCCTGACATCTCTTCTTAAAATTAAGCTGCTACTTCTAAAAAACAATACTGGTATGTTATATGAGTGTCTATATGTTATTTGAGAACTGAAAAGAAAATCCATGCTCAAATTTCTCCTACAGTCTTTCCTTTGAAAGTGCTTGTCAGGTCTGATACGTGGTGAGAATATACTGTTGTTTATTTTCATTAAAAAATTAGCCACCTGGAACAACAAAACTAATACGGTCTAGGTCACTTTTATTAGAGGACTGCTCTGCCCTCACGACTAATTGAAAATATAAAGAAAAGTGATCAGATTACAATGAGAGAAACTAATATCATTACACAGAAACTAAATGCTTAAGAGGTCCGCTTATACCGAAGACCATTAGAAAATGGGATTCTGTAATGAAACCTGCATTCATTAACATGGTTTAAAAAACGTTCTTAGTAAAAACCTAAAATAAAACCTGTTCATTTAGCCTGAGGACGAGGTAGACTATGAAGGTATTTTTAGCAGTCTCGGAACATCTCAGTGATAATCAACATGGCATGATTTAACAATTTCACGAATGTGTTTGTCCTGCAATATATAGTTTGGCTTTAGCAGTTTCCTTGGCGTTTCATCTTTTTCTAAAACAATCAGTGTTTTCTAGATTGGTGTCCTTTCCAAATCTCATGTGACTTTGATTTCATTCTATTAATTAAAAAAACCCCACCAAACCCTAATTGTGACAAAAGTTTATGAAAGCCAAGAAACCCCTATTTAAAGACTAATATTAGCATAGTGTTTTAAAGTAACAATGCTCATTTTTCATTTTCTCATCATGTCCATACTTTGTGGACATGTTTTCTTTCCGTTTTCTTTCCTAAGCGCTATGAACGCACTGCTACCCACACGTTTTACACACGTGTGTGCGTCTCTGGTGTGTTCTCCATATTTTCCCCTGTGTTCCTATGACACTTCAGATTTATCTTCCTAAACTTGTAGTATGTCTATATTTGCTTTATCAAAACATTAATAAAGCCTAATTTACAATAATAAGCTTTTTTTTAGTTTATGCTATCTGTATATCACTTAAATGTACTTCTGCTATACCTATGAACCTATGAATATTGAAACACATAGTTTCCAGATAAAATTCTCAAAATTAATAGTTTACCAATAAGGGACAAGCAATTATACTATTGCTTCAGGCGTAGTTGGGCTACTATCCAAATTCCAGTGTCTTCTTTGCAGCTGCTAACCACTGAGCATTTCTCAGAATTTGTGCAGTTAATTCAGTAAAGAGATTTGGGGGTTTCTGCACAGTTTGATTTATAGGGTATTTGTACACACACACACACACACACACACACACACATAATATAAATATAAACTGTCTCAAGAAATATATATGTGTGTGTGTGTGTGTGTGTGTGTGACAGATCTTGCTCAAACTAGGGAAGACCCTTAGGATCTAAACATTAGGAACCCAAGTGTTTGTCTACCTGTGGGATATACATAGATTACAATATAAACATTTATATTTTTTTCTTTTTTAAGTAAAACACATTTGTCTTATAGTTGGTAAGCACAATTTTGTGCCTGTGAGGATTTCGTGGACTTAAATATACACTTACCTGTACACATATCAAGATAGAATGGGGGTTTGATGCACAATAAAGAAATCACATTTTAAGCATTTGCTATTAAAATAGTATGGGGTACTTAATCTCCCTCTGCAGTCCTCCATGGCCACACGTGTGGTGATTTGTCTTTTAATAGCAATATGGCAAGATTTACTTTTATAAATTAATGGTTTGGGGTTACTTATTGCATGAGAGAATCACCACTGTTGAAGAAGAAGAGGGGCTGAGGGATTAATTTGATTTAAAAATGCAAACATTTGAAGCTGTTTATAAAGCATGAAAAATTATTACCGCAGAGTGAATTTTTGCCAAAATCAACCAAGGGTAGAAAGAATAAAACATCAAATGGAAAAACATATTTTCCTGTATTTAACAATGTGTAGACGCTCAGGTGGAATAGGGGTGGGGGTGGAATGGCCTTTTCCAAACCTGCATTTTTTTCTTTGATAGATCCAATTTCATGTAGCAAAATATTGCAAAATAGAAACACGTCAAAAAGAAAACATGCTGTTTTCAAAAGGAGAAGCATTGAAGATAGTGAAGAAAGCTAACATTTTAATGGATTCGCTTGCTATCCATTAATCTAACTGTAATCTATACATGGGTGAATAGTCAGAAAAGGGATCGTCTGGATTATGTGGGAAAACTTTCATAAACTTTTGGAAACAAACCTGCGTCATTATTTTAGATGTTGATTGACTCATCTCTTTCTGATTCCTAAGATTAAGGCAGGTTTTACTCTTAAGAGTTACTAAGAAATGATTCAGGTTTATAGTTAATGCTGGTCTATTTCCTTGCTTTAATTAACAATTTTTTTAATGTTTATTTATTTTTGAGAGAGAGAGAGAGAGAGAGAGAGCACAAGCAGGGGAAGGGCAGAGAGGGAGACACAGAATCCAAAGCAGGCTCCAGGCTCTGAGCTGTCATCACAGAGCCCGACACGGGGCTCGAACTCACGAACGGTGAGATCACGACCCGAGCTGAAGCTGGGCATTTAACCGACTTAGCCACCCAGGCGCCCCTCCTTGATCTAGTTTAGAATCTTTCGTTCTGCCATTAGCTTCCATGTTTAATGTAATTTGCTAACATTCCAATCAGAATCTGCAGGCAATCAGAAAAGGGTCAGCTTCAAAAGGGATTAATATCTATAGCTGCCTGCTGAAAATGGTCAAAAGCAAACAAACAAAGACCCAGAACTGGTCAGACTGGACATTGCTGATGGTGTGGAGATGGTTGCACTAGCTTACGATGGTAGCTACCTGTCTTGTCATCTGTAGTATATCAATATGTTTTTATAATGATACAGTCACCTGAACCCTGTAACGGTTTATAGTCCTTTTGAGAATTCTTATGGATTCTTAGAGTGACGGAGGTCTGAGAAAAGATCTTGAAAGCTTTCACAAAATCTGGCTGGGTGACAGAAAAGTAGCACGACTGTGATTTAGCAGCTATGGAATCCCATTGACTGGGAACATCATTAAACTTTTAAGTGAAAACACGACCCACAAAACAAATGGTAGATACGAAGGGTGAGGGGCACCCAATTTCGGACAGCCGAAATTAAGAGGTGCCAAAAGCTCTGCGAGGAGAGGCCAAATTCAGCAAGCCCAATGTTGATCTTGATATTCTACTTAGAAAGGGGATTTTGTTGATATACTGTTCTCAATATTAAAACATGCCCTGGAAATTAGGGCCTTTCCTAAATGGGATCTATCAGACTTGGTCGTTGTGTTTTCATTTTCCCTGGCTAGTTTTAGTCAATGATATATAAAGAACTTGAATTTGGAATCTGGCACCCGTGAGATCACAAAACCAGGAGCAGCAGGAAGTAACCACAACAAGTAACTTCGCATCAGTGTCTGCAAGGTAGATCTCAGTCCTCTTAACATTTGTAACGCTGCTAATTTCTGTGGACTTTTAAAAATACGCTTCCACATGAGCTCTCAAAACCCATAAAAGTGTGGCATGTAAAGTAAATTGTTTGTCACTTGCCGACGACCTGCCATATTTATTGTCAGGAGAAATGGACATTAGTTGGGAAAGCAGTTGTTAGAGGCCAAACAATTTTTAAAGATGGCAAAGATGCGCGAGGGTTTTCCTTTTTCTAACAATGAGCCGCCCCTTCAGACATCAAAAGACAAGATAATAAGACACTTCAAGCACAATTCAAGATTATATTCAACATCTAAAGGCTCATCTCTTGTCAGTTTGCATTTACTCTTCCAGGGATGTGATGCTTCTATCATCTTTCTGTCAAGGGGAGTCTGGCAGAAGAGGCGAGGGCTCTTATTTCACACACTTAGGGTTTTTTTTTTTTTTTTTATCAAATAGCCCACACTCGTTCTGATTCAACCAAAATGGGGGGATAATTTGAAGAAGGTCATGCACAAGCGCAAAAATCTCATATTGATTTGTGTGATTAGAAGGCATTAAAATTGCACGTTTATGTTAGTCGCTGAGATGTTTTGTCAGTTTATTTGGTAATACACTTTTGCAGCCTGGGGGGGAGAAAAACAGATGACTTAAAATTTAAAAATAGAGAGCTGAAAGCTGAAATTGGTTCCTTTAAAGTGACCGTATTTGAACATTTAACAAGTGAACATAAAAATAATTTAATGGTTTAGTTTAACAATATTTGAAATTAGCTTCTACAACGAAATGCTTCATTTGGTATAAAGGAAAACAAACCAGTGGTGCCTCTCTGAGGAAAGAAATATATATGTGAGATTATTTTTTAAATACTTTAAACATTGATTTCATATCTTCAATATATAGATAAAGGGGATGACATTTTCAATATAAATGTAATTATGAGGCTATTTTATAATGGTCATCAAATTTTTAACATTTTGTACTCCTTGAAATTACAACATCATTATATTGGTCATTTTATGCCTTTCTTAGTATATGTGCCCTTTTCCAGAGAGGGTACTAAAGAGTCAATAAAGGAGTTTTCAGATTATTATCATTCTTTGTCAAAATTTATCACATTTCCTCCTTCGTTCTCTGACGGTCACAAAGCTGTACAAGATAACATTCTTTTTTTCTTCTTCTTCTTCTTCTTTCTGGTGGAGGGAGGACATCTACAGAAGTTAGAAGAACCAGCTTTTCCACTCAAAATAAAACAATTGGTGAAAATAAAACCATGATATCCTGGGATCATTTCTCTATTGAATCTTTGAAATTACTCTTCCTAGGAATTTTCATCAACTCTTGGTGTCTTCATTTCTCATATTTCTCTTTTATGCTGTGAAGTGTTCTGAAGCTGACTTTCATACTTTTGTGCTGCTTTCAGGTATCGAAACAAAAAAGATACGCATATGTACAAGGGAGTTACAGCATAAGTTGAGTAAAAGTGAAACCCATGGTTTGTTCTATTTGTTACACAAGCCTTTTCCATGCTGTGGGGTTTATGCATTCCATATTCAACAGTTAATTCACCCGCTCAACAACAAATGTTTGTTGAGTACCTGTTCTGTGGTGGGAGCTGTGCTGTGCTCTCTGGACTCAGTGGAGAAAACACCAGAAAGAATCAACCACCCAGTCTTGCTCACCCACCACACGGCGCCGAGGTTGCAAAAATGAACCAGGCATGGTCACTCTAACCCTCAGTAGCCTGCAGCCAACATTATATATTGACTTTCCATTTACTTCATTGTTTCCTGTGACTCTTTGGGAAATCTCAGTCTTCAAAACTGTGCATTTCCGAAGTAGTTCATTGCTCAGAAGCCTAAACATTTGAGAAAAACTATGATGCCCAAAAAGCGAGGAAGAATTTTCGAAAGCATTATTAAGTGATTCGGACAAAAGGAATGGATGATGTTTTCATCATCGAGTTTGGTGCTGATCCTGTAAAACGGGTGTGATTCTTTAGCAATTGTTTCCTGGTCATGGCCAAAGGAAGAATCAACTAGATGTATCTTTTCCTCCCCGTCTCTCCTGCCTCCTTTCTCCTCCCAAGAATCTTGTTGGTTTATCATGTAACATAATGTAGTAGGTCAAGGCTCTGGAGTCTGTGTTTTGTTAGCTGGTTGGGCCAGGAACATAACGGGGTTAGGCCTCAGCTTCCCCATTTCTATATGGAAGAATTGATGGTACTTACTTCATAGGGAAGCTTGAGGTTGAAATGAGGTGATGTGTGTAGAGCCCTACTAAGTGCCCAGAATGTAACCAGCATTCAGCAAATGTTAGCCATACCATACTTTATTAAGAGGTGAAAATTAACTTGCCTTTTTGGATGGAATTTGGTTAAATTTTAGCAACAGGTATCAGAAAACCAACAAAAAAATTTCTGAGGCTTTCTAAAATTAGCCATGCACCTCCCCGAGGAAACATCAGCGCCTGCCCCCCCTCCCCCACCCGCCCCGCCCCACCCCTGCCCAGGCCAGGGCTCTCTTGGCCAAAGTAAAGTTCTGGGGATCTTCTTCTCTTGATGACAACACCCCTTCCTTCTTCAGGGCATTGGACACTGCTTTCTTCCAGAGTCCATTTAGGAAAGGATTCAGACTTGTGAATAGATGACAAGCAGGTTCTAGAGGAAGCCATAATTCACTATTTTCATGTTGGGGAGTATGTGGGCAGTGCGATGGGCAAGGATGGAAAGGGGCAGTTACATATCTTACTCTTCTCTAAATTTAAAATATTGGAGTGTGTGATTCTTTCAGATCATAGAAATTTTAAAAATAATGCTGGCATCGAGAAGTGATATGTAACCAGATGTATGTGGGCGACAGCAAATGCTTCTCTAACTTGCGGTTGGGTCGGTACCCTGATGGCAGCCTGCCTTTCGGTGGTTTCCCTCCAAGGCATGAGTCGTCTCTCTAAGGGAATTTGCCAGATTTCAGGCCAGGCACTTGTTTCTTTCTACCTGGACCGTATTGTTGCCAAAATTAGAGACATAACATTCGCCTCCAATGAAATGTTTGGAGATCTTCCTGAGGATGGTCACCATATCAAGGTGAACCACACAACATTTCAGAGAGAAACTGTCCATTGAACTTGCATGAAGACGGGAGAAGAATGGCTCAGCAGAAGAATTGTAACCAGGGTTCCTATCACTGTTCCTGAGCCACGCAAAGGGGTATGACTTCTTGTGCCTCCGTTTCCTCTTCTTTAACACCAGAGGTCAGATAACAATCCGACAAGGTGTTGAAGATTATGTAAAGGAAGGCGAGTGAGGTGCCTACACATTGGGGGTGTTTAATAAATGTGAGTTTCTTTCCCCCACTTCTTAGACCAATAGTGTTGCCTTTATCAGGTCTGAGAAGTGACTCTGTAGGGAGTGTGGATCCAGACATTAATAGTTAGATGATGTAGAGGTTTTGAACCCTAAGATCTGCTTTCCTAATCTAACTTTTTCCATGAAAGCCAAAACTCAGGCTAGAAACAGAATAATCTCTGTTCCAGAAGTAGAAGAGATTCAGTTAGGATGTGGATCTTCGCTGTACCAGTGGGGAGCTCTTTTCTGCCTCCAAAGTAAAGCACTCCTCACAAAGGGTTAGTTATGTGGTAAGTATTGGATTATGGCTGCAAGTAAAAAATCCACAACATCTCCATTCTTTTGGGAATTTTCATAGTCAATGTTCATTGGGACTTTCTAATCTTGCAGAGTGAACCCTTTATACATTTTTTTAAAAAAATGAATAAACCAAAAATAAAATGACAACCTCAAAAAGTCTTTCAGGGCAACGTTTCTAAGAATCGAAAATATGGTGCAATTTAAGTAGGTTAAGTTGACATTTGAGCCCATATTTAGGGGGAAATGTGTTATTACATTTATTAAGGGTATTTAGAGATTTTCGTTGATATTACTAAAACCTTTTATAGACACCAAAGTAGTCAGGATGACTCCAGGAGCAGCTCTGTGTTCTTGTTACCATGGCAACCCCACACATTTTTAATTACATATTTACCCATGCCCCTTGCACTTTTGTCAGAAATTATTGGCACTTCTAAAGCCACTTACTTAACGTGTGTCGATTGATATTAATAAATAAAAAGTGATATTGAGAAATATTCAATCATACTTTCAAATTGAACTAATGTACATGTTTATGTTAATGTTAAATTAGAAGAGGCAAACTTTCCTTGAAGCCAGTGGCAGTGACCATCCCCTTCATATATTGTGCCTATTTGACAGTTTTGACTTTCTTTGCTGAGCGTACAGGACGTTTTGTCCCTTGGGAAGAAAACTCACCTCCTCATACTGTGGCCTCGATTGGGTACAGATTTATTTATTTATTTATCATCCAGCTCTGATAAATGTGAGTTGTACCTTTCCCCACACCGTTCCCTTCTAGCCACCACCTAAAAGATACCTTCTTCCAGCCCTGCATTCAAGGGCTGGACCGTCCAGTTTTTCATATTTTTATAAAATTAAGTTGTATGTTTAATCAGTCTTGACTAAAAGTCACTTAGGAGAAAAATTGTTTCTTCTAGGTAAGATTTTTTTTTTAACTGATTTCTCTGATTTTATGTCTCCTGGTGGCTCAAAAATCTTCTTTCCTCAAAATCTTCAAGACTATCACAGTCTTAGACACCTCTAGGAATTTGTAGCTTACCTTCTTCATTTAAATCTTAAATCTGGCTTGTAATAGACTTTTTAAAAGGTGATTTACCTCACGAAAATGGCAATATTTTTACACTACCTTTTGGAAGGACGCTTTGATTCTTAGTCTTCTGCCCCTCAAAGAGGCATTTTTTTTCCTAAGACACCAGTCTTTTAGAGGAAAATCTATAGAACCTATATAGCCATACACTGTTAGCTCCTATCCCTTCATTTCAATTAGGTGAAAGGGGCCAGGTGCAAATAACCATTTAATATCTTGATGTGTTCTCTAAGCTGCTTATAATGAACTTATTGAGAGGTTAATTTATTTAGATCCACTTACTGAGGGTGTCCCCGTCTGCTGCCCCTTCCCCTTTCTGTGGTCAAAATATTTTGGCGAAGCTCTTTGATTTCACATATTACAATGAATCTTGCCTTCCCTCGCTTTCCAACTAACCCCTCATTTTTTAAACCTCTTTTGCAGCCATTTCCAGTGTTTGCCTAGTATTATAATGACTTGTGCATTTGTCTGCCTTCCTTGCTGGGTAGCAAGCCCCTAGAGGATAGATAATAGATCTTGCATATATTAAGTGCCAGATAAATGTTTTTTGAATTGAACTGCTTCTGAATTGGATGTTTCTGGACATCATCCACACTTGGTAAATACTTAAGTGAATATTAAGAGGAAATAGACTCTATCCACAGGAGTCTACTCTCCAACTAAAGGAAGAATGTGTGTGTGTGTGTGTGTGTGTGTGTGTGTCAACAAAAATGAATAAGAAAACAAAGGTAAAGAAGTGTTTGCTTACAGTCAACAAATATTTATTGAGCACTTTTGCGTAAAGCTTTGTACAAGGGGCTGAGAATGTGATAATGAATTAGACAGACTTTGTCCCTGTTTTCCTAGAGTTTAGAGATGGTAGGGAACTGGTTAGAAGTGTTTTGCAAGTACTGGATGCTATAGAAATGAATAAAGAAGGACATGACTCAGTCTGAGGGTCAGGTTTTATGATGGACATTGAGTGAACATTATGTGGATGTTACTTTGGCAAAGTACTCCTTTCCAGTTAAAGATAGTCTTGGTGGAACTGTCAAACAAGATGTTCCATCTTTTCCAGGACCAAGAGATTGTATGTGCCCCAAAGTAGATAATTAGTTTGTTCTCTCTTGGGAAGATAATTCTTGGACTGAGTGATCCAAGTATTTAAAAACAGCTCCATGGAGTGTGTGTACATGGTGATGATCCTAGAAAATGCCAGGAGTTTTTACCACCTTGATTCCTGGACGAGCCTTGAATAACATCTTTTCAGAAATCTAGATATTTAGCACTTTCCTTTGATTCCATGACTACCCCGAAACCTTACAACAAATTTTTTTCCTCCTTTCTCATCTTTGCTTAAGTAGGGCCAGACTAGGTTCATGTTCCTTGCAACGGAATAACCCTTGTAACACTGGTATGTTCGTGATCTCCAGGGCTACATTTAGGCAAGACATTTTTCTAAAATTGCTTCCTCAGAGTTAGAATGGAGAAGTCATTCCAGGCTAGGCAAACAGCATGGGCAAAGGAACAGAGTGAGAGAGGTGTGGTCAGCTAGAACTTTTTCTGGTGGGAAGTAAGGAATGAGAAGAATTCTAATTCATCCTGGTAGAAAAAGGCGGGGTAGCACCAGGTGGAGTGTTAGTTACGAATTACTGAAATCTGCCTCTGAATTAGCTAAGCTAAGAAAGCTTAAGGGAAACTACACAGGCTTGGGGCACCCGGGTGGCTCAGTCGGTTGAGCATCCGACTTTGGCTCAGGTCATGATCTCACAGTTTGTGGGTTCGAGCCCTGTGTCAGACTCCGTGCTGACAGCTCAGAGCCTGGAGCCTCCTTCAGATTCTGTGTGTGTCTCTTTCTCTCTGCCCCTCCCCCGCTCATGCTCTGTCTCTCAAAAATAAATAAATGTTAAAAAAAATTAAAAAAAGAAAAAGGAGAAACTACACAGGCTAAAATTCTAAGGGTCCCTCCCATTCTTCCTGCCTGGCTTCGGACCCATCCAGAACACCACCACCAACACTGTACTAAAACAAAAAGTTTTGACACATAAAGTAATGACACATAATGTCATTACAATGATAAGGTTGTTCACATTGTCTATGGCTGCATTATAACCCAACCCCAAACTCTTAGTGGCTTATACAATGACAACATTTATTTTGCTTACAGATCTTCAGTTCAGGGATTGGTTGGTAGAGTCCATGAGTTTCTCTTACCCTTGGCTTCAACTGAGGCAATTCCAAGGCTGGTGGTTGGAATCATCTGAAGGCTTGTTTCTTCACATGTCTGGTGGTTGATGCTAATTGTTGGTTAGGACCGTTTCTGGGATTGTTGACTGGAATACTTATGTATTCTCCATGTGACTTGGGCTTCCTCTCACTATGGTGGCTGGGTTCCAAGGGCAAGGAGAAAGAGAGAGAGAGAGATAGGAGAAGTGAGGGGAGGGGAGGAGAGAAAAGGGGAGAAAAGGGAGGAGGGGAAGAGGGAAATGGGGAGGGAAAGGGAAGGGAAAGGGAAGGAAGGAAAGGGAAGGAGAGAAGAGAAAGGCAGTGGAATCTGGCTTTCATAAACTAGACCTCTCTACCTTATCCTTGGAAGTCAACAGCATCACTTCTACCACTTTCTATTCATTAGAATCATGAGTCATTAAGGTTCCCTCATATTTAGAAAGAGGGGAACTAAAACTCTACTTTTTTGATGAGGAGACTGTCAACAAATTTGTGGAAAGTTATAAAACCACTACAAAAGCAATATTACTTATACACATTTATTCCTTTTCTCTCTGATAAACTAAAGTAAGGAAATGTTGGGGTGCCTGGGTGGCTCAGTTGGTTAAGTGTCCGACTCCTGATTTTGGCTCAGGTCATGATCTCACGGTTTGTGAGATCGAGCCTGGCGTCAGGCTCTGTGATCAGAGCCTGCTTGAGATTTTCTCTCTGCCCCTCTCCTGCTCATGTGTGCATGTGCACGCATGCATGTCCCTCTCAAAATAAATACATAAACATTTAAAAAATATATTTAAAGTAAGTAAATGCCTTTTGGGGGGTGGTGTCTTCTTGTTAGTGAATAGATATTCCTAACAAAATCGGAAGATTTTGTTTGAGGCAAGGTGAAATGGATAGCTTCTACCCCCATGTAATGAGCATAGATCAATTCTCTTTTAGGTATGTGTGTGTCCAGTTCTACAGAAAGTTACCTTCTTTATCGCTTTCATTTTTCTTAGAGATGAAGAGGTTTAGTTTAGAGTTTGGAAGCTGGGTCTTTATAAACACGAGAAAAATAAAGGAAGTCTCATCTTAGGGTGTCAGGGGCAGACGGAGGGTAGAATCCGAAAGTCCACTATGTCTACGCTTATGACAGACCATTGGTTATAGCAAATGAAAACAGATTTCCCAAACCTCACATATTAAGTTCAATACATTTCTCTTTGGTAATAACTGGAAGAAATTTCAGTGATAATAAACCATTTCTGAGCCTTTATGTCTACCACTAGACACTGTAAGGAAGGATGGACTGGTAAAAGAAAGTTGGTACATTTGAAGGCATTTCATGTAATTATTGTTGTTTATAAGAAAATCATCCGCACCACAATTTTCTAAAAATCTTTAAAAATTAAATGAATTCTATATTTGAGAGCTTCATACTTCATTTTTTTTTCTGACTCTACCTAAAATATTTCCTCTTTAAACACGCTGAATTCTTAATTGATTCCCCATTTTCTAATGTCTAATGATTTCTATCAAGAACGATCACCAGAGGCAAGAATGTGTATTCCTGGTGTTTTAGACAGACACATATATACATGAAATATAAGGTTTTTTCTGGTTCTGTTGAGAAAAGTGGGGAAGCAAAGACCATATTAAAACCCAGAGCTACCTGTGGTTATTTTAAGTATGGACCCAGCAAATTAAAATTTGCTCAACTGCTATGAGTTGCTCAAATAGTGGCCAGACTAAGCAGTTTTTATTAACTGTAAAAGTCATGAACTGAATTCTGAGTTTTTTCTTCCACTATGATAAAAATTCTAGCTCCGAATCTTATTTTCCTTGAACCAGTACCCTCCAGCCCTCCTTTCCTCCAGGAAATACATAAGAAGCCAGAATGGAACCTTCCTGAGTGCCAGCCTTCTCACACAGTGCTGTCAGTGAATGAGCCCAGATGGGAAGGGAAGCAGGGCACCATGGGAAAATGTCCAGTTTGTAGCTTGTGACCATTCTCTGTAGGTCGTGGCATATGCCACAAACGTGCAATATGAAAGTCTGCAGAACCCTTCACAAAAAGGTTTCCTTTACATCCAAATAGAAGAACTTCATAGTAAAGTAGATTTCCGAGTGTGTCTATAAGGGAAACTTCTCTTACTTCCAGGCTTTCTTTAGTGATAATGGTGGTGATAATGATGATTACATAGATTAGCATTTTCAAAGTATTTTTACTCGCAGAAATTCCATGAGGTAGATGTTTCCCAGGATTTGGTGATCAGACTTCAGGTAACATAGAATTTATAGAGTTGTGAGCATTGTTTTTCTCCACTACTTAAAGCCTTATGGTGGCTGCCTATTGATTTCAGAATAAATTTCAAACTCCATAAAATGGCACCTGTGCTCCTTGCTTACCTGTAGGTGATCTACAATCACACTGTAAGAAAATGCTTTTTGTAGCTTGCCCTTTCCGTATTTAGCTTGTTTGTATGTTAACTATATATGGTAAACGTTTTTCTAAACAAACATTTTTACAGCAACTGCTTAAATGACTATGAAATATTTTATCATATGGGTGTGTCTATTTATTTATGTATTGGCTTTGTAGCAAGATAGTTTTCTTCAAAAATTTTTATTAAAGAATAACTAATATACAATATTGTATTAGTTTCAGGTGTACAATATAGTGATTCAATATTTATATACATTACAAAATGATCACGATAGGTCCAGTTACCATCTGTCACAGTAAAAAGTTATCACAATATTATTGACTATATCCTTGTGTCTTATGTATTTCATAACTGGAAGATTGTACTTCTTAATATTTCACCCATCCCCCACCCTTTTCACTCTGGTATGCAACTAGTTTGTTCTCTGTATCTATGAGTCTGTTTCTGTTTGTTTTGTTTGCTCAATTGTTTTGTTTTTGTTTTGTTTTGTTTTTTTTTTTAGATTTCACATATAAGTGAAATCACACAGTATTTGTCTTTGTCTGATTTATTTCGCTTAGCATATACCACCTCGGTCCATCCATGTTGTTGCAAATGGCAAGATTTTGTTCTTTTTGATGGCTGAGTAATATTCAATTGTGTATATATACCATATTTTCTTTATCCATTCATCTAGAAATTAACTTTTAGGTTGCTTCTATATCATGGCCATTGTAAATATTGCTGTGATGAACATAGGGTGCATATTGTCATTTATTTAATTAATCCTCTGTAGTTTAACAGATTGGTTTTTTTTTTTGTTTTTTTTTTTTTTATTTATTTATTTTTGGGACAGAGAGAGACAGAGCATGAACGGGGGAGGGGCAGAGAGAGAGGGAGACACAGAATCGGAAACAGGCTCCAGGCTCCGAGCCATCAGCCCAGAGCCTGACGCGGGGCTCGAACTCACGGACCACGAGATCGTGACCTGGCTGAAGTCGGACGCTTAACCGACTGTGCCACCCAGGCGCCCCTAACAGATTGTTTCTAATTTAAAATTAAAATTTAAACAATCATTTCCTTAGGATTAATTAATAGAATTACTAGATTAATAAACATGCACATTTTAAAGCCCTCCAGAAAAGATACACAAATTTATATATTTATGAACTATATTTGAGACCAATCATTTTCTGACTCTTTCACTGAATTTGATTTTTTAAAATTATTTTTCGTATTGGATAATTTGATGGGTGAGTAGTGGGAATTCTTTTACTCTGCATTTCTTTGATTACTAATCAGACTTAAATAGTCTTTTTGTGAGTTCTGGCTAGTGGTAATTCCTCTGTGAATTGCTTGTTTTTGATTTCTTCTTTTGGGGAATCCATCTTTTTTCTTATTGCTTTATGTAAGCTTTTTATATAAAAAGACCCCAGTATTAATTTTCCCATACTTATCAACTTCAATCGACTTTGCTAGATAAGAGCAAATAAAACATAAACAAAAGTATGAAAGGCACACATTTTCTTTTGAATTAGCTAGTTATCTAAAGACCAGCAATTTTTTACACATGACAGAATACTATAGTGGTTGTTGTTCCTGGCAAGAAAGAGATCGCACACTCAAATTTGTTAAATTGAGTAGAGTGTAATAATGGCACTATTTAGAAAAGTTTAAATAGAATGTAGGGAAATACAAAGTATAGGAAACCTCCTCCCCAAAGGTTAGTCACACAGTGTCTTTATCACCCTTGGACTTCATCATCCTTGGACCCATGCGCTCGCCCTTTATCTGAACAGGTAAAGTTACCTTGGAAGGGTAAAGGAGCAGCAGATACCAGAACTCAGAAGGGGAGTGTCATTTGGATAGGACCACGTTTGTTGCATGATACAGCCATCCCTCGACCCCCCCAGGAAGAGAGACGGCAGGGGTGGGGGAGGGTAAATGTCCCAATTTTATTCTCTTCTTTCCTTCCACTGACAAAACTCAACTGGAAACTAGAGAGAATAAAAGGTTTTGGTAGTCCATATAGGTGAGACTCCTAGAGGACTGAACAAGATGGAAAACAGTAGAGTGATAATCTGGAAGGACACATGGTTTCAGCACAGTGCGATATAACTATGATTCTGGAATTGGTCTCAAGAAAGCTCAAGTCGCCAGCCTTGCCACTAACTGTTATTTAACACCTATGACTTTCACCTGTAGCATGAGGATGACCATAGACCTGCCTCATATGGTTATTGTGATAGTTGGAGTTAAAGCACTTGATATAGTTTTGACATATAGGGTGTAAGGAGGCCGGGATGTTTTGTTTCTCTTTCTCTTTGCCCCTCTGCTTTAATAATCCCTGCTTCTACCCTAGCCTGGCTGCTGGTTGGGATCTCGCTAGGCACCCAGAGTATAAATCCTCAGGGACCAACCTTAGTCCTTTCCTCAGAACTCAGTTTGAGAGAACTCAGTGACTCCCACCCAGCATCCAGATAGATCCGCACATCATCCTGAGGATCCTCTGACTGCTGACTCAGGGGAGGCTGAGGGCTACCTGTGCCGTGTCCCCAGATATTTTACCATATTCATCCAGCCTAGTCACTCTCCAGCTGTGGCACACACACTCAGGAACTTTCTCCCAGAGATGCTTTCACTTGCTCTGAGAAACTATAATATAAAATAAATGCACTCCCAAAACGGTAGTTGGTTTTTTTTTTCTCATTCTCACAATAACCATATGAGATGGGTCTCTAGGAGCTAGCTACAGACTTTTGTTTCAGCGTTGGTTTTCTGGATAAAAAATAAAACAAAATCATCAAACCGACAAAATAAGTGTGCAGAGAGGTTTGTAGATTGAGTATGCACTGACACATTTTCTAGATAATCATTTGCAACAAAAAGCATATCTCCTTTGTAGCATAAATAGAAGAATTTCCCAATCAAAACTAAAATAAAATTTCAAAAATACAATTATAAGCAAAAATTACTTCAGTTATGCATTGGGTTTCCTAATTTTCCTAATTATTATTAGTTTCTGAATGAAGTAAGGTTAATTCTATTATAATTATTGTCATTTCAATACTCACTAATAGGTATGAAATTGTCAGATTGTGTTTGTTGGGATTAATCCAAGGTATTGATATTTAGCGTGAGTTGGTATTTGGGAAGGAATAAATTTTGCCTGATAAATATGAGCATAAGGTGTCCATGCATATGATCAGAGATTCCTTCCATCTGTTTGACAAGGATTTTAGATTATTCTAAGAAGCAACTTTAGTTCTTAAGTATGGGCTTACAATGTTTTTATAGCATTAGTAAAAAGAATTGTTTGATTTCATAGAGTAATTTATGTCACATTTAAATGACTTAGAATAAATATTAGAGATGTAGTTCTGGTACATATATTTACAGAGTAGGGAATATAAATCATATGAGTGGCATTGCTGAGGAAGTTATTTTGGGCTTAAATTTTAAGTAATAGTTTCAATTTAAATCAATGATTCTATGGCTCAAGAGGGAGTCTAGTAGATCAAGGTAGATTTTAAAAACTTGAATATCTCTCCAGGTCTATCACCAGTGATGTACTGGAACCAGCTCATGCTGGCTCATGAGAGACTATTGCTACATTCAGGAATTTTGTGAACCAGTTGTTAAATATAGTCATAATTAAGAATTAAATTACATAATGCTATAATTATACAAATTATATTTTAAAACAAAGGAAATAAATACTCAAAACTCATCGTTTTCTAAATGATCATTTTTCTATACTTTATTTTTTATGCCTTTATTTATTTATTGTATCTGAGTGGTGGAAATACTATATAGTGATATGGTGTGTCTTTCCCCAGCCCTACATTTGGTGAGGTCACGTTGGTAGCTTGAAATTGCCATGGAGAGAGTATTTCTACCATGAAAATTTGCAAATACTAAAAATTAGGACTTCATTGATTGTCTTGTTGATTTTCTAGACTTGAGAAAGTGATGGAGAAAATGCTAATAATGTAAATTAAACTTAAACACGTGCTGTCTCTATAAGTATTATATTATGAATAACACAAAGAAATGAATAAATAACTCTTCCATCATTCAAAAAGTGTTATATGATTCTACAAAGAGGTCCCTTATGCCATTAATTGATGAACGTGTGAAGTTCCAACATGAGTCTTCAGTATTTCACTTTCCTCTTGTTAACGTAAATGAAAGTATCCACCAATATGCAGTCAGAATGTTTGTCAATGGCGTGAGTGGTTTTTTTGTCAAATCAGATAGTAATCAAACATTTATTTGTAGTCTAATTCTGCAACACTCTTGTTGATGATAGAAACTTGCAGTGGATTTTGTAGGAAATACTAAAATAACAGAATTCTAGGTATACAGAATTTTAAATAAGTAGTATTGTACATTTTTCTACTATTTGTAAACTGTGTTACAGTTCTTTATGTCAGCTTATAATAAATGCATGTGCACGTGTATATGCATACTTTGTTTCCCCCAGAGAGCTGACTGTTAAGCAGTTCTCAGCACACAGTTGATTGGATGATATTAGTTCTAAAACAAATCTGGGAAATTCTGTATCTTAGTCTCAACATACTAGCTTTAGGTTTGTAGGCATCCACAAAGAGATTCAGAAGTTTTGTTAGGAATTATATGACCCCAGAAACATCATGAAGACTTTTAGGAAGAATTTTTATAGGAGCGTTTTACCTTCAGTACCAATTTATTTTTTTGTTTTCTTACAAGAAGAAACAGTTTATGAATTATTCTTAGTATTTATATTTCTGTGGATAGTAAAATTAAAGTAAAAATCTAAAAAATTTAGGTGAATATAGCCTTTCTGCCCAATCATTTAGTTTTTTTGGTTCATGTTTCTCTGCATAAGGAATTAAAGAAATATTAAAATCATGGATGTTAGCTGTCATATTCCATAGCTGTATTATTATTTTTTTAACTTAAATTCTGGTTGGTTAACATCAGTGCAATATTGGTCTCAGGAGTAGAATTCAGTGATTCATCACTTACGTACAACACCCAGTGCTCATCACAACAAGTACCTTCCTTAATACCTATCACCCATCTAGGCCATCCCCCACTCTCCTCCCTCCAGCAACCCTCAGTCTGTTTGCTACCATTAAGAGATTCATGTGGTTTGTTTCCCTCTCTCCTCCTTTTTTCCCCCCTTCCTAAAGGTTCACCTCTTTTGTTTCTTAAATTCCTCATAAGAGTGAAATCATATACTTGTCTTTCTCTGACTGACTTATTTCATTTAGCATAATACATTCTAGCTCCATCCACATTGTTGCAAATGGCAAGATTTCATTCTTTTTGATGGCTGAGTAATATTCCATTGTGTGTGTGTGCGCGCACACACACACACACACACACACACACCAATGTTCTTTATCCATTCATCTGTCAATGGACATTTGGGCCATCTCCATAGTTTGGCTATTGTTGATAATGCTGCTATACACTGGGGTACACATACCTCTTCAAATCCGTATTTTTATATCTTTTGGGTAAATACCTAGTAGTCCATAGCCATATTATAAGCATGTATACTTAGCTAGATTAGATACAGGTACAGATATAAACATAGATGTATAGATGTATGTACATAAACTAAAATGACATGATTACTCTTAAATGAGAAGAGCATTTAATTCTAGACACTGCTCTGTTTAGGAAGTATAGAACTTCAGCATGGTTAAATGAGAGTGTGCTGGAAAACAGAAGGATTCACAGCCATGGCACTCAAGCACTGAATAGTGAAACAAAACAATCGACCTGCAGTAATGAAAACTTAGAAGAACATGAGAGAGGTCTGCAGATATTGGAAAGTTTTATTAAAATGTGGGAGAAAGAATAGGTTTATTCTGGGTGCTTTCAGAGGGCTGAACAAACCCCAGTGGATGCAATTGTGGGGGGATGGGTTTGGCGTGATGTAAGAGGAATTATCCAATAGCTGGTTCTGTCCAAATTAAAATGTGCCTACTAAAAAGGCAGTGATTTCTTCCTCCCAAGTCCTCAGGCAGAGCTGATAGTTGTTACAGATGGGATTCAGAAGGCCTTTGTGGTCACCCTTCCAATATGTAATTCTGAGGCACCTGATTTCTCACTTGTATATTAAATCCAAAGCAGGAGCTTGCCCTTGTAAATGTGTCTGCTTATATGAAATTTGCTGAGTGTGGCGGTTTAGAAAGTTAAAAATTAAAATTAGTCTTTCAAATGTGGTAACTTAAATGTACACATGATCACATACTACTTCTACATCAATGAATTCAGGTAAATCCCATTGGAATAAATCTCTATACAAAGAAGTGTTCTCTATAACAAAAATGTTTCTGTATATTGAAGGTAGTACATAGCACATAAGCCCTGTGATCTAGTAGCAGTTTGTATGCTTATACTATGCTTGATCACAAATGCTCTTTTTGCCCACTCATTTTTTGGGGTACAGTTATTTTATAACTAAAAAAAGGGGGGCAGGGCAGAGACAAAACATTCAAAAATACTGTTTAAAATGAGTTGCCACTGGCAAGCTATTTCAATAAGTATCCATATAGAATTGCTTAAGGCTTAAGAATTGAGTGGGTTTTTTTCTTCTACTTTTAAAACACAGTATGCCCTCGAGGGGCCAATTATATCCCCCAAATCAGTGTTTTACTTGAAAAAGTTCATAGATCAAATGAACAAAAATGAATCTTGACTGGCACTCTGGAATATTAATTAGACTTGGCATGTAGCTATATAATAACTATGTAACTGCAAGGATCTGTGTTGATTAGCAATGCTAATCAGATTTCTAAAGTTTCTGTTCCCCAGAGAAAAGATACTGCCATCTTAAGCTATTATGGATTAGATGTTTATATTTTTAACCCCCGAATTAACTATTCTTGAATTTTACAAGGCAGTTGAAATTTTTAAATTGTAATTTTATTCTTGTAGGAAAAAAAAATATTTCCAAGGATCAGAAAACTGATATGAATATCCTGGTTTTATCCTTGAGCCAGTTCAGAATATAAATTACAAAGAAAAACAAGATATAAAAAGAAACAGGGGGAAAACTTTTAAGGTATAGCATTGTCTTGACTTTAAAATCAGAAAAATACCCCTTGGTGCCCACTCTATAGAAAAGAGAAACCTCTCTAAGTGAAATGGATGGGTAGAATTTACTAGGATATGTTTTTTAAGTTGACTTATTTATTTTGGGAGAGACAGAGACAGTACGAATTGGGGAGGGGCAGAGAGAGAGGGAGAGAGAATCCCAAGCAGGCTGCCTGCTGTCAGCACAGAGCCCCACCTGGGACTCAAACCCACAAAACTGTGAGTCCATGATCTGAGCTGAAACCAAGAGTCGGACGCTCAACTGACTGAGCCACCCAGGTGCCCCAGAATTTACTAGGATTTTAATAAAACCACCAAACAGTCTTGTACCGGGGCAACTGTTGCAGTTTCCGAGGTTCAGGGCTGCAGTAGGGACAAGCTACTGTTTGGGGCAGCTCACTAAGGGAAAAACATACCTCTGTTTTCTCCTCAAATCAGAATACAAAGGGAAGAAAATATGCAAGGAGAGAAAACAGTGAAGGGAATGAAACATTTTTCCTAAAGTTCTATAGAGGAAATGAGCTGAAATGAGCCAGGGTAGAATCAAGGCTCCTGACCATCTGGATACCAACCCAGGCAACTCACAAATGAGGTAGAAATTTAGGGAGAACTGAGTGTGATATCACTGCATCTCTCATCCTAGATTTGTTTAGAAACTGGGCCTCTAAAATAGTTCATCTCTAATCTCTAAATTCTACCAGCTGGGAAAGTTCCTTATTTCAATGAAATCCACCCAAATCAAAGTAACCTGGAAGCCACACGTACAATGGAGATTTGCCAGAACACATTTGCTTCTGACATGGTGCCTCGCCATGGGTCACAGGCTGACTGAAAGTGAGCAGGCGTGGAGAATGGAGCACAGGTACCCATTATCAGGAACAAAATTTGAGAAAAATGCCAGATCTAGAGCACACTTTAAATATGCAGGGGTCAGCAGGTTACATATTTTGAGAAACAGTTAATTGAATGCTAATTCGGGGACCACCAGGAAGCTAGACCACAGGGTTGACAAAAAGAATGCATGAATACATCAGTATATTGGTAAAGGTATATCGAATATGGACATGGGATTGCATACCAAAGTGCCTAGATCACCACACACAGATAAATAAATGTTACAAAGGAAGTCGTCGGGTGAAGCCAAATTTCTTTGTCATTTTTGTCATTAACAACCAGGTGATAGTTACGGCGGTGGTGGTGGTGGTGATGATTATCACCTTCCATCTGACAGTAAAAATCTTATCCATCTTGGAGTAATTTAAATAAGAGGCAAGCTCATTCATCTATTCTGAAGGGTTAGAATGAATATTTGACTGTAGGAATTTAGCATTTACCCTTCATGGGTCAATGGATAGGTGAGTCTTAAAACCTCTTTAGGTGGAGATTATTCTAATAGAAACTTCCTCCAGCCCCCTGCCTTTCAAAGGCCCAAAGTAATATTCCATATTTCTTAGAAGAAATAAGGTCAAATGTGGGGAAAGTGCAGATAAACAATATCATTCACATGGAAATCATCACCTCAAGTTAATGAAAAGGTGATTTTTCTGGGGAAAAAAAAAGAGATGGAACTGATTTTTGATGGTATTAAAGGCAAGGCATTTTATTTAAAAGATTGTTGTTGGCAAGATGCCAAACTACAGTTTTTGTGCCATAAAAATGAAGTCGTTAACCCTTACGCCAAAGGAAGACTATTGGTTTTTAATGCTTAATAATAATGATGATAATAATAACAACAACAACAAAAATAATAAATATTTGTGCTGTAAACACCATGCTTGCTAATTGGAGAAATTACCAATGTGCCTTTGCTGAAGAGGAACTTTAAATTTTATGAAAGATGCGTAACAAATTAATTGCACACTATATGAGTATGTACACAGGTAGATAGGTAGATAGATACGTGTATATCCGTGTGTTTGTTACAGGCTTGTATTCCTTTGATTTATACAGGTATACGTTATAGTGATTTTAGGTAGCCAAAATACATATTAATGGTTAAAATATATATAATTAGCAGTTTATGATCCTAGGCATGAAAGAGGAGACACCCCGATACGAGGCAGACAGGGAAAACAAACCGTTGAGATGATTGGTCTACTCTCCCTCCGCAGACAAAACCGTGAGGTCTAAATAGGAACCACTGATCATGCTGCCACCAAAGAGAGAGCCAGACCCGGCCATGTCCTCCTGACTTTTTCCAGCATCCCTCAGATCTCTCTCAGCTGTTCTGTGGTGGCATCAGGAGGTGTGACATGCAGTGACATCTTTCTTCTTAAGAAACTTCAGCTTCTTTTTGTCCCCATATTAAATTTCAGCTTTCCTCGAAACCCTCAAAACTTTGGAAATGCACTTTCAATTTATATTTCTTTTTACTCCTTCTCTGCTTCTTTTTTTCTAATCCATGGGGCTCCAAGGACGTACTTCAGCTAGGAGTTCCCCCCTTGCCTCCCTGCCCTGTTCCCTGGGCTCTGTAGAGCCTGCCACCCACCCTCCCACAGAGATTTCACATCTTTCAAGACCGGACCAGGACTTGCCTAATCCATAAAGACTTCCTCTGTTTTGGGGTACCCGGGTGGCTCAGTCAGTTAAGCATCTGACTCTTAGTTTCTGCTCAGGTCATGACCTCATGGTTCATGGGATCGAGCCCCACATTGGGTTCCTTGAGGACAGCACAGAACCTGCTTGGGATTCTCTCTCTCTCCCTATTACTCTCTGTTCCTCCTTTGCTCTCTCTCTCTCTCTCTCTCTCAAAATAAATAAACTGAAAAAATATCTATTTAAAACAAAAGACTTCTTCCACTTCATGGAAATCCTAGATGTGAGAGCAAAACTTTTCTGTATTTAGTGAGACAAAAACCGTAAGAACCCAAATCAGGCTTGAATGTTGGTTTTGAGGAAAGGTGGAAGGGAATCACATCAAAGCTCTTGGCACTTGGGTGTGGGGCCTGCCACGTTTGCTTTCTAGATGCCACCATTTTTACCAGCAGGAAGAACGAGAGCATTTGGTGAAATTGAAATGTAAGTAAGTAAGATCTCTTTTTTGAAAAAGACATCTTTGTACAATAGAGGTTATCTAGCTCTGGAAATGGCTGTTCTTACCTGGATTATGGGAGAATTTACTTCATTATAGGCCAAATTCAATTTTAAGAGCTTGTTCTCATGTATAGATGAGAAAATAAGAGATCGTTCTGAGGTTGAGTAACTCGTTCACAGACTTACAGGGGATTTGGGCAAATTGATCCAGGAGACCTGCTTCTCCACATAGGTGCCTTTGGCCACTGAGCCACTCAGAGGCAGCTCTGGTTAAAACTGTGAAGCTGGTTATCATTGTCATTATCACTATCTTTCGTAATCACTGTTTATTAAGCCTTTACAAGTGCCAGGCACTTTGCTAAGTAAGCACTTGACACGTACAACCTCACTCTTTCCTCGCAACTCTTAGAAATGGGTATTATCTGTTTTTGCAGATGAGAAAACAAAGAGAGGGGCTTAACTGTTTAATTTTACACAGCTAGTAATGATGGAAGTGGGATTTGAACTCAGGTCCCTCTGGCCCCCAGAGCTCTCCTCGTTGCCACTAACCTGCTGATCTGTATAACCACTCTACCTGCTCTTATTCTTCTCGCTATTAAAAATGCCGGCATACAGAAAGCAAATGTGGCAGGCCCAACACCCGAGGGCCAGGAGCTTTGGTTTGATTAACCCCCACATTCCTTGGAAGTTTGGTGCCTTCCACTCACCATTCACTTTCTCTCCAGAACATCTTTCTCTCTTCTGGAAAGAAGAGTAACTCCCTCCCTCCAAATAAAAGTATCATATTTGTATTTATTTTTTACATTTTCATTGTCTTTAAGTTTATTTATTTATTTATTTTGAGAGAGAGCACGAGAGGGGCAGAGAGAGAAAGAGAGAGAATCCCAAGGAGGCTCCACACTGTCAGCACAGAGCACAACAGAGGGCTTGAACTCGGGAACCATGAGATCATGACTGGAGCCGAAATCAAGAGTCAGATATGTAACTGACTGAGCCACCCAGGTGCCCCCAAATCTTCATATTTTTAATTTATATGAAGATTTCTGTGTGTTAACACCTCCTAAGGGTACTTGCACATCAAGGAGGGAAACTCTTAAGCAAAAAAAAAAAAAAAGTTTAAAAACTAAAAATAGAATTTTAGGCAGTAAGCCAGACAGTAATTGTGATAGTTTGGGGATGAATTTGAAACCTATCCTGATTCCTCTGAAATGCCCTTCCATAGTGGGTACCTTCTTGATTGTATGTTAAGCCTGGGAAAGTTCCGTTTTCCAGGTGAATGACAGCCAGGAGGCACATGTATTCAGTTGCATATCAACTTTGTGCATTTTGAAAGATAGGTACATTTCAAGAGAATTCAGTAGTGTGTATCCAGAAAATTACTTAATAGCAAGTGAATTATTGCTTCACTTGTTGTATAATAAATCATTATGATGATAAGTCTGGTTGCTGAAAGCTTGGGTGTGGGCTATGAGCAGTGGAGAAATAAACACAAATGCCTCACAAAGAGATAAACGTGACTTACCAAAGTACCACCCTGGGAAACCAAGTCCCACAGTGACACCACCAGGGGATAGCTCAAACAAACAAACAAACAAACAATAACACTACAGCAGCCTTTTAGTTAAACATGGGAAATTAAACACATGCGTTTCTCTCCACTTGCTACTGAAATGCAATAAACATAACCACAAAGGAATTTTAAAAGGTATAAAACCACAAAGAACAAGAGGGGCAGGGAGGAGATGACCCTGAACAGCACATGTTAACAAACTTTCAGAAGAGGGGAAATGGATGAGTAACAAGTGATGTAACTGAGGAGAGAGAAAGGTGAGCCCTTCCTGCCCGCATGATGAAAAGGCAAGAGGGGAGCCAATCCACTTGCCAGAGCCCCTGGTCCTCTCTCGACCTGGGGATGCCTAGTAACTCTGCACAGGTCATATCAGGCTACAGCTGCAAGAAAGACAACTCGTTGAAAGTCCTATGAAGAGTAGTTAGAGTTTCAAGACCTTTCCTGCTTCCCCCTTAGAAGGGGAGAGATTCTGGGGTGCCTGGGTGGCTCAGTTGGTTAAGCATCCAACCTCGGCTCAGGTCATGGTCTTGTGGTTCGTGCATTCGATCCCCCACGTCGGGGTCTGTGCTGACAGCTTGGAGCCTGGAGCTTGCTTTGGATTCTGTGTCTCCTCTCTCTGCCCCTCCCATGCTCATGCTCTATCTCTCACTGTCTCTCAATAATAAACAAACATTAAAAAAAAAAAAAGAAGAAGAAGGTGAGAGATTCTTTGGCACCCAGCAGGGATAGGAGTCTTACTCTTTGGGGAAAATGAAACAGAGAGACTCCAGTCCCAGGGATAGCCGGATCCAGCAAGGAGGAAACACACAGGACTGAAAACAAAGGCATTGAGGGAGAGTTGGAAATACAAAAGTTGAACCCTCAATTCCTTTCCCCTGCTCACCTTGTAGAATGCCAGGAGTTGGTGTTACATGCTTATACCAACACCACCACATCCCCTCTCAGCAGAAGATTAGAGAAATCTTCTTGGGAGAAATTGTGTGATCCAACAGAAAAGACCCACAGATTTTTTTTTAATTTATGTTAATGTTTATTCATTTTTGAGAGACACAAAGAAACATAGTGTGAGCAGGGAAGGGACAGAGAAAGAGGGTGATACAGAATCTGAAGCAGGCTCCAGGCTCTGAGCTGTCAGCACAGAGCCCTATGTGGGGCTCAAACCCACAAACCATGAGATCATGACCTGAGCTGAAGTCAGATGCTTAACCAGCGAAGCCACCCAGGTACCCCAGGACCCACAGATTTGATGTTAGGTGTTCTTCAGCAAAATGACTGGTTTTCAGCCCGACAAGTCATAAGTCAATAAAACTCACCTATGAATAGAGGGACCAATCAGCTTTTTATTGCCTTACTTTTAAATAACTACTAATAGCCAAAGATTAACTGATATTTGAGGAAAGCTTTCAATATGAAAGATAATAAGGAAATAGAATTTGATTAAGGAACTCTGAAAACAAAATAGAAGCAATGGATACAGCAAAATGAAACTTGAAGAAAAGAATAACCCCTTCAGCAATTTAAGATACTACAATTATGAAACAAGAAAAGGACGTTGCAGAAAGTAACATTCAAAAATCAAGAAAGAGCACTTGGAATAAAAAGATACAATCACAAAAATAAAAAAAAATTCAACAGAAATTTTGAAATACATAATTGAAATCTACCAGTCGTTTTCATAAACATAGGATTGAACATAGGATAGAGAAGATGGGATGGAAAATTGGAAAATACGACCAAAAAATTCACTGTCTGGTTAATAGGAGGAGCAGAAGAATGGGAGGAACTTCCCAAAGAAATACTACAAAAACAATTACCCAAAATGAAGGACATGTGCTTCTGGATCAAGAGGGCCCACATACAATGAATGACAGAAGATCACGCATCGTGACATTTTAGAATGTTCTAAACATTTTCAGAAGCAACAAAAGGGCACATATCTGGAATTGAGATGGTGTCAGACTTCTCAATAGTAGAAGTTACAAGACAACAGAACAATGCTTAGAACTCTCTAAGTTCAGCTAATGTCCAACACAAGTGATCATTTTCATCTGCTCATGCTCAACTTCTACAACATATATCTCCCATACACTGCTTCTCAGGAAGCCACCAGAGGATATGTTCCACAAAATGAAAAGATAAATCATGAGAGATGACCAGAGAGCCATAAAAGGGTTGCGACCCAGGACATCAGTGGAGGGAATTCCCAGGAGGATTTTAGAACAAGGCGTGCAAAGCACACGGTCCTGTTTGGAACAAGAAAGCACAGGAGTGTCCAGGGGTGTCTCTAGGCGCTGTTACGTGCCTGATGTGTTTGATGATGCTGAGGGCATTTTACTAAACAGTTTGGGAGAAGAAACAATGATTTGCAGGTAGAGAATTATTAAATCAATAGACAAACCAATGATTTATTACTGAGGAAGTTGTAAGAAATAATTAACTATAATAATCACAGTCTCAGTTGTGAAAAATAAATACATAATAATAATGTAGACACCTTGGGTGCCTGGGTGGCTCAGTTGGTTAGCGTCCGACTTTGACCCAGGTCATGATCTCACGGTCCATGGGTTTGAGCCCTGCATCAGACTCTCAGCTCAGAGCCGGGAGCCTGCTTCGGATTCGATGTTTCCCTCTCTCCCTGCCCCTCCCCCGTTCATGCTCTGTCTCTCTCTCTCTCTCTCAAAAATAAATAATCATTGAAAAATTAAAAAAAAATAATGTAGACACCCAAAACTGATTTTTTCAGAGGCAGTGATATTATTTGGGGAGCAGGGCCAAAAGAAAGATGTGGGGGAGGAGAAAGAAAATGGGGAAGAGGTAAGGAAGTCCTCACCTTTTAAAAGAGAAAGCTGTCAACAGTTGCTAAGGTAGGAATACCTAGCCATAGCATGGTGAGCGTGTACAGAAGTGTTCGTGTGGTGGGGACTAAGTAGTGAGGAAAGATGAGGCAGGATCAAGCAGTTTTTCCTATACTCCTTGTACTTCTTGACTTTAAAAGGTGCCGATGCAGTCAGTAAAAATTAACATTAAGTTAAGAAACGCAAAAAGTTGTCCTATAGCAAAGGTACTCTTATTTAAGACACCAAATAAATTAAAAGTGGCTCTGGCTCCTTATGCCACAATTTCTCTAGCTTAATAAGAATATATGTCCCAAATGGTTCCGATGGCAAGGCAATGTTTTGAAACCAAGGGCTTGCGATTCATCAAAGAGGGAAGAGTCTATGACAAGTTGAAGTTCTCAGGATAGGGGAGTGCCAGACCCTTATTTGATAACCTGATTTGAAATGGCATGAAATAAAATCCAGGCCATGTGAAGGTGCTGTGTGGTAGGAAGAAATTATAAGCCAGCTCTGCTCTACGAGAGTTTGACAAACATCACACCAGACACTTACTGACCAGAAGCCCATTCATTTCATGAATATGATAATATTTATTAAACAAATTCAGCACGACATCAAACTTCATATATCTAATTATATGCCCTGTATGCTTAAAATAATTACTCATAACAAAGGAATAAGATAGCAATGAAGGCAATAGACTATAACTGCTTCTTTCATTAAAATTCAAACTTGTTTTTAATGTTTATTTACTTTTTTTTGAGACAGACAGAGAGCATGAATGGGGGAGGGTCAGAGAGAGGGAGACATAGAATCTGAAACAGGCTCCAGGTTCTGAGCTGTCCGCCCAGAGCCCGACGCGGGGCTTGAATCCACGAAACGTGAGATCATGACCTGAGCCTAAGTCGGACGCTTAACTGAATGAGCCACCCAGGCGCCCCTAAAATTCATACTTTTTAATAAAAAGCAAGGTAATACATAACATATGTAATAGATTTCTGACCATTATGTGAATTTGTTGAGCAATGAAATACATTGTCTTTTCAGAGCTACTCCATGATAGAAAACCCAAATTATCTAATTTTATTGATTCAGCTCAACAAGATGATCTTTATATTGAAAAAAAAAAAAAAAAAAATATATATATATATATATATATATATATATATATACTTCTGTACTTCATTTTTGTATTTAAAAAAATTTTTTTATGTTTATTTTTGAGAGAGAGAGAGAGAGACAGAACACGAGTAGGGGAGGGGCAGAGAGAGAGGGAGACACAGAATCTGAAGCAGGCTCCAGGCTCTGAGGTGTCAGCACAGAGCCCAATGCGGGCTCGAACCCACAAACCATGAGATCATGACCTGAGCCGGTCGGATGCTTAACTGACTGAGCCACCCAGGTGTCCCTATTTCATTTTTTAAATGTTGATTTTTACCCCGTGTCATGAAATCAATGTTGTGGCCTAATAACAACATTTATTTTTTAAAAATGGGAAAAAATAGAATATTGAAGAACATTACGGAATGGAATATTTATGACCCATAATTTGAAAAGTACTGCACAATTCCATATTGCTTTTTTAATAGAAACGTTTTTCCTTTTGCTGTACCTCTCCAAAGCCTCAGTCCTTGTGGGAAACCACTACCTGAGCACCAGGAGTGACAAGAGTCACATAAATCAGAGAAATCTGGCACACCTGACTTTCCAGCCAATGGACTTTCCAGCCAACTTGTGAGATTCCACTAGGCCACTTAGCTGTTTTTCCAATTCCTTAAAAATGTTTTGAGTAACATAGGTGAAATGGGTGAAGCTGGTCAAAAAAGTACAAACTTTCAATTTTAATGAGTAAGTCCTAGGGATGGGTTGTACAGTGTGGTGACTTTAAATTCCTTTTTTTAACATGATGCACATGTGAAAACATGAATGCTACTGTTCTTTAAAACTTTTGTTTTAACGAGATCTCTTCTCTCTATTATTATTATTATTATTATTATTATTATATAAATAATTCGGGCCAGTTACTTATCTTTGTGAACCTCACGTCCCTTGCCTGGTAAGTGAAAATGTTAGTATCTTCCTCACATGATTCTTTCCAGGATTAAATGCAATAAACCCCTGTTACAACACTTTTCCCAGTTCATGACA
Organism: Neofelis nebulosa; assembly: GCF_028018385.1. Classification (NCBI taxonomy): domain Eukaryota; kingdom Metazoa; phylum Chordata; class Mammalia; order Carnivora; family Felidae; genus Neofelis; species Neofelis nebulosa. The sequence goes on from NC_080785.1 coordinate 95,095,035, forward strand.
GTAGATGTTGGTTTTCATTATCAAATATTTCCTTCTACCCAGACTTGTCTCTTACCAGAATTCTTTGCAAAGGAGCATAATTATGACTGAAAATTTACAAATGATTTCTCCCAACTGGGTAGAAAAGACGGATTCAGTATTTCTCTGTCAAGATATGTGCTTCTCATCATACTTCCTCATTCATTACCTTAGAATAGGCATGTATGTTTGCTGTTTTCTTATTTAATTTATGCATTTGAAAAAATAATTTATGCATTTGGCCAGTGTATCTTTGTTAAAATGTTTGTATGTACCACCACCCCCCCCCCCGCCCCCAGGAGGAAAAGTTCATTTGCATTAACTTAGTTTAGATGGTGTTGTATGCAGATACATACGTAGGTAATGGTGGTGATCACTGATCTTATACCAAAAGTAAGAAATCTGATTTCATTTCCATTGCATACCTAATTTGTAATGCAAACTTAAGCCTATCATTTGAACCTTGGGCAAATATCTGTTTTATGAAATGAAATGTTTTATATATATACATATATATACATATAAGTGTAGAATCCTTCTGCTATACATATATGTATATATATATACATATATATATAGTGTATATATATCTGTATATATATATACATATATATAGTGTATATATATAGTGTATATATATAGTGTATATAGCAGAATCCTTCTGCTATACATATATGTATATATATATATACATATATATATAGTGCAGTATATATACTCCCCTCAGTTTAATGGGCATGTTCATGACTCACTGTGTGAAGTGAGGTTTGAAAAGTATTTAGCTCAGGGCCTCATCCAGTATTAGCAGTCAAAATATCTTAAAAAAAAACAGCAACAAAAAAACCTTGAGGGGTGCCTGGATGACTGAGTTGGTTAAGCGTCTGACTCCTGATTTCGTCGCAGGTCATGATCTCCTGGTTTGTGAGTTTGAGCCCCATAGCAGGCTGTCAGTACAGAGCTCTCTTCCTCTCTCTTTTCCCCTTTCCTGCTCTCCTCTCTCTCTCTCTCTCTCTCTCAAAATAAATAAATAAACTTAAAAGAAAAAAGAGCTTGGGATGCCTGAGTGGCCCAGTCGATTAAGTGTCCGACTCTTGATTTCAGCTCATGTCATGATCTCACAGTTGGTGAGGTCAAGCCCCACATCAGGCTCTGCGCTGACAGTGTGGAGCCAGCTTGGAATCTCAGTCTCTCTCTCTCTCTCTGCCCCTCCTCCACTTTTGCTCGCGCTCTCTCTCTCTGTCTCAAAATAAATAAATTAATTAATTAAAAGAGCTTGAAAGATGCACATAACAATAGTCAGTCCTCAATAAGGGCTAAAATTATGCAAATGAGTTATCCAGGCCAAGGAAGCCACTGTTTTGTTGTGTTCTATGTAATGAGACTCACTCTTTTGTCATCAGCTTGCTTTCCTATGGCATGGATATACACCCTGCTCATCCTCTGGGGACAAAAGGAAGATTAGTTTGTCTGTCAGAGAAAATAGGGAAACGCCAAACACAAATCTAAATTAGTAATAAAAAAATCAAGTGTTCAGAAAGTTGATGGGAAAGGAAAGTTGTTTGGTTAGGTACCTGAGGAAAAAAAAATCTTCTATTTTCTCTGGTGTGGGCCTGAATTAACACATCCACTCCTAAAATGTATCCTAAAGTTAAGTGTGATTTTCTCAAGTATTAGAGAATCTGTTGACTGTGAATTTGGGGGCATTTTCAAACTTTTGTGGAGCTTGGCTTGGCCAGGATTTAAAATACAATAACATTTCTATTATCTCTTGCTCTTTTTAAAGATGTCTTGCATATTTTTTAAATTATGTTTTTAATGTTTATTTACTTTTGAGAGCGAGAGAAAGAGTGTGAACAGGGGAGGGGCAGAGAGAGAGGGAGACACGGAATCCGAAGCAGGCTCCAGGCCCCGCTTCAAGCTCAGTGCTGATAGCTCAGAGCCTGGAGCCTGCTTCAGATTCAGTGTCTCCCTCTCTCTCTGCCCCTCCCCCACCCGTGCTTGCTCTCTCTGTCTCTCTCTCTCAAAAGTAAATAAAAATTAACAACAACAACAACATCTTTAAAATAAGTAAGAAAAACCTCCCAGACAGTGTGAAGAATCTTCTATTGTCATTATAGCTATTGTCATTCTGGTGAGAACAGTAGTGGCTTTGGAGACACACTGGCGAATGTAATTCTTGAGTGTTCTCCTGCACGCTGCCAGGGGCTCATTTCATAGAAGCAGATCAGAAGTCAACTGCAGCAGCAGGCACAACAAGTAAAAGCCCACTGATGAGGAATGAGTCTTGTAGCCAAACCATCACGAGCATTCAGCAGCTACAAACCATGTGGCTCACAGAGTGACTGAGCAGTGGCGGAGGTTCATCTGATAAGTTTTCCCATCTCTGGAAAGCCAGATACATTTTTCACAAGTGGACTTTACCTGCTTTTTGGATGCTTGTGTATCCACACAAGGAGGAAGGCCATGTCGATAGTGCCTGTAGGAACACTGACACATTTGCCAAGGCAATCCAAGTGTGTGTGAGGCCCCTAATGTTAAGTGTCTACTAAAATGTCTATGTATTATATAACGTATAGAATTATAGATGCTGAGCCCTTATCTGAAAGGACTTATGGCAATGCTCTTTGTTTTTCCTTTCTTTCTTTTTATTTGCACTTAAACTTCCATAAAAAATACAATTCCTCACTTCGCAGATGAAAAAAACACCACGCTGTTCGACTTGAAATCACAGAGTAGCCCAGTACTTACCTTGAAAGTTGGGAACCATGTACACACAAGGCAGGGCTATAGCAGAAAGATTCCCATACAGTTGGAGTTCAGTGTTAGATGGTATTTTTAAAGCTGAAATTAGATTCTCCGCTTTGATTATTTCATTGTGGGTCCCTATTTCTATTTGAGTGTCCTTCACCCTTTCCTCCTTTATTATTTATAACCTGCACTCTTTGAGCAATGACCAGTACTAATCTGTGACCTTCTGTCCTTCTGCCTGATTCGCTGCCTTTTTTGAAACTCCAAGATTGAAGCATATATTCTGAGACTTTCTGTTAAAAAAATATATATTACATTTTTTTTCATATTTCTGAGCCTGAAATGAGAGTCAGTCCTGGGCTTGCTTGTCTTATTCATTTTCAACAGGCCAGCTTCAAAAACCAACCAAACAAACAAAAGACAAAACCCACCAAACAACCCACAAGGGAGAGAGAAGGAGAGGGAGGGCGGGAGAGAGAGGAAAAGTATAAAGAAGTCACATTTCTATATTCATTACAATATCTCTCACATAAACACACAAATATACTTTTGCATATCCATCTGTAAAAGAAAAAAAAACTTGTTTTGCTATCTTGATTGCTAGATTAAAGAATTGGGTCTTTCTTGCTTTCCTTGTAGTTGTTGGTGTTGTTTTTCCCTCCATCTACAGTAGCTGGATCCAAATAATAGTAAAAACAAAGAATAGCACTTCATTTGTACTTGGCTGTGCTTTAAAAAGAAGTGGGGCATACAATGACATTAGTGGCAAATTCCCTGAGGACCAAAGACTCCACTGGGTCCAGTCTCCTGAATGGTGCCTGTGCCTCCCACGCAGCTAATGACTGAAATAGGATCCATTGCCACCGGGAGCTTTTAATTTCTTTACATTGTTCAGGTTGCTCTGATGCGATGCAAAGTGACAGCTTCCATTTCAGCCTGGCTCATTATCAGCTCTTACACCAGACGGCAAGGACACACATCTTTATCTGCACGTTGGACCTAACCCTGGTCACCATGAAGACCGAATGTGGCCTTGGCCGAGGTATAAGGTATAAAATAATGTGTTCAAAACACGTCCTATCCAAAGGGATCAGGGAAAAGAAAAGAAAAGTGGAGGCAAGTCACAGATACCTCAGGAGTCCCAAACTGGAAAACTAATGTTTGGATGAAATCTACCCCTTAGAGGTCAGGAACCCTTCTGAGAAAGGTCCAGCCATGGGAAGGTGAAGGCAGATTTAAGCTATGGATCTGCAAATGAGTACAAGGCTCCTTGGTTCTCTGTGATGTCTACTGTTGACTGTCCCAGTCGGCCATGAGCGCTAAGCAGGATATCGAGTCAGTCCATTCCAGTTAAGTATGTGTTGTGTGTTTCTTTTTCTTCCAGGAATGGCTACATGAACTGTGCCATGGTTCGTGGATTTCTGTCATGCTCAGTCTTTATTTAGAAATAGAAGTTATTGAATCTGGCCTGAGCTTTCCCTAAGCAGGCCTCAGACAACCATTCAGATTCTTGGTATTTTGGTGATCGAGGTCTTGAAAGCTAACACTCTAATGCCACACGTAAGAAAGCTGAAACTAATTGTGTGCATAATTTTCTTAAATGTACATAGAGACACACGTAGATATTACGGTCTATACCAGGATGTACTTATCTGCAAGGTGCATAGGGTAAGTTAGATCAGTGGGCTAAAATAAACAGATGAAGGACCTAAAAAGTGGGTAAAATAGGCTTTATTCACACTACCCAGTAGACATTAAAGGTGTGCCTCATATGTCATTTAAAATTTTCTGGTAACCACATTTAAAAAGTAAAAAGGAACAGGTGAAGTCAGTATCAATAATACATGTTTTGAGCTAATATATAAGAATACTAGCCTTCCAGCATGCAAATTAAATGTATTTATGAGATAAAATAAACATTATTAAGATATTCTACATTATTCTTTTTTGTATTTAGTCTTTGAAAGACAGTATGTTGTTTACACTTACAGCCCATTTCAATTGGACACGGCACGTTTTAAGTGGCTCATTGTAGCTGCTGTAACAGCTTTAGACAGACGTAGTGACTCATCAGAAGCTCTCTTTCCTTACCAAAGTGTGGCTGGTTTTTTTTAATTAAAAAAAAATTTGTTTAATGTTTTATCTATTTTTGAGACAGAGAGAGAGAGAGAGAGACAGAGAGAGAGAGAGAGACAGAGACAGAGCACAAGCAGGGAAGGGCAGAGAGAGACAGAGAGAGACAGAATCCAAAGCAGGCTCCAGGCTCTGAGCCATCAGCACGAGAGCCCGACACAGGGCTTGAACTCACAGACCGTGAGATCATGACTTGAGCCGAAGTCGGTCGCTCATCTGACTGAGCCACCCAGGCACCCCCTGACTCTGACTTCAATTTAAAGTTTTGAGCCAAGACATGACAAGATCTATCTAGATTCTCCATGGAAATAGACAGTTTGGGCATTCCGTTTAGAGAGTTCAGCATGTATGCAGTATATTTTTATTTTCTATCGGTCCATTTCCCTTTTAAACCTATCATCTCTCCCAGATTAATTTCAGGATGAGGCAAATATTCAAATAATGCTATTATTAATGAAGCAACTAATGGTGAGATCTTTCTCTCAAGTATAGAGGAGCTGAGTCCCGGACAGAACTTGCATGTTTGGGCTGGTGCAGAGATTAGGCACCTCATCTGGACATTAGCAACAATTGGGATGTGTGGATTATACATAAAAAATGGGTTATAGTAGATGTGTATCTTAATTTGATGGATATTCATGGGGAAATATTCCCACAAAAGACTGTATGTTCTGACTTTTTGGTGTGTAAATGTGGAACTCTGGTCTAGTGTCAGTCTTTACACAAAATTCCTATTATCATCTGTGATGAATGTGCACAGGGTGAAATTGGTAGTATTTTATTCTTATTCCATGTGTATTGCTAGGAAACAAGAAAGAAAACCAAAGGTATCCAGTTACTTGGATCTACGATCGCCATGTTTTCTCAGGCAGACTGGCAGCCAGATATAAACCATTTCTTATCTCCTATTAGAATCATAAGTTATTCCTGCTCTCCGATTTAAGTTTTCTGCAGAGTGAGGAAAGTACATTTACCTCTGAAAAGGAATTCAGCTGAAATTCTGTGGGAGTATATTGGACTCTAAGAACAAATCTCTTGCCGACATCCTTATTTAGTAAAAGGCTCTCTAAATGCGGTTAGGATGAAATCCAAGATCAGGATAAGAGTGGATATTGCTTTTGGAATATCATGGTAAAAATAAACATATCTGAAAAGACATGAATGCCCCTCAGGAGTTCAGACTGAATAAAAGGCCAATGAAGGATTCAAAGGGGAGACTCTTTATCTTGGTAATTGGTCATTTCTTAGCGTGGTCAGAAAAATTGTTTTTAAGTTGTGCCTGGCCATCATATCTGTGCTTTCTTACAAGAACAGCTTTCTCCTTGGAAATCTCAGGATTTAGTAATGCCAAAGGAGTCTGTTAGAGCCCCCAGCTCCAGGAGAGCAGAAATTGTGCCTGTCTTGTCCACCATAGCATTTTTATTGTCTGAAAGGGCACTTAGCATACAATAGCTGCTCTATAAATACCAGTGACAGGAAATTTGACCTGAGTTGACTTAAATACAAAATATTCTTTACGAAAGACTTTATTTTATTTCTTAAAAAAATTTTTTTTAATGTCTATTTATTTTTGAGAGAGAGAGAGAAATAGAGAGTTGGAGCAGGGAGGGTCAGAGAGAGAGGGAGACACAGAATCTGAAGCAGTCTCCAGGCTCTGAGCTGTCAGCGCACAGCCCACACGGGGCTCGAACCCACGAATTGCGAGATCATGACCTGAGCCTAAGTCAGACTCTCAACCGACTCGGCCACCCAGAGGTCCCAAGAAAACCTTTAAAATTACAACTGATTCCCCTTTCCCGTATCCCCATCCTCACTTGAATTGATCGTGGGCTCATATGTAATTTGACTTTGGAGTAATGGGCCATCCTTCAAGTCCGTTTGTCAATTGTGATATCATACTCGAACTGGTAACATGTCCATGATAGACAGATAAATGATAGATAGATGGAAGGTTAGATAGATAATAGATAGATGACAGATAATCAAACTTTTGGCTCTTTACTCATATTTTTCAACCAATCTGAGGGATTTTTTTTTATCAGGTAACAATTCAAACTTTAACTAGCATTATTACAATTATTCAAAAATTTTTCATAACACCGACTCAGGTAAAATATTTAAAAAATTAAAAGGCATGTGTGTATCATCTTTATTAACTGGGGAAAATTATATTTCTTATCGGACAAAACAAAACCAAGGAAGGTAATCAAATTAAAGTAACTTCCCATTACCTGAAGGGCAGGGAAACTCTACCTACAGGATAGGAGACTTACATTTTTCCTTAACAATTTTACTCTATTCGAGCCTCACATTGGGCTCTGTGCTTACAGCGTGGAGCCTGCTTGGGATTCTCTCTCTCCCTCTCTCTCTGCCCCTCCCCTGCTCACTCTCTCTCTCTCTCTCTCTCTCTCAAAATAAATAAACTTAAAAAAAAAGAAAAACTATTTTACTCTTTAAAAATAGGATTCCCCACTTAGACACACGTAGGCCACCCTATTTGACTTTGTTGACAGCCTATGGAACTGTATCATAGCTATAAAAAAATCATGTAAGAGAAGTTATATAGGTACAAGCAACGTGCTGAGCTCAGCTGCTACGGCTTGGAATTTCCTGATTTAAAGCGTTTCCTTATCTCCCTACACAAAACAAAAATGAAGCTACTTACAACAAATTAGGGAATCCTTCATAGATTGTGTTTTACAAAGCAGTTTTGTAATTCTATGTGGAAAAGGCACTAAATCACAGTGAAGTTTACTACTCAGAAGCACATCGACAAAAAGATCATTTTTTTTTTTTTTTCCCAAAGAGGAAGAAAGTGATTTGCTTAAAACAATCTCCTCTGGACCGTGTCCTCAAATATTTCCGAATTTCTGGATGCTCAGTAGGGCTTGGGTGGGACTGTCAGTCACCCAAAATGAACAAGAGGTGCCTTAAAAGAGACTATCTAATTGCAAGGGCGCACTTGGGATTTGGGATTTGGTTTCTTCGCGTCCGTCCGGTCTGGGGGGCATTTGGACCTGCAAGCGCTCCCACCTGCCGGCCCGCCGGCCGCGAGACTTGTCACTGTGGCTCCCGGATGCAGGTGAACCTGGTACTGAACCACTTTCACAGTCCAGAAAGCATGACATTCCCTGTTACCAGTGGGAGGAAAGGCTAATTGAGAAGTGTGTATAAAGGCTGTAATGAGTAGCATTTACATGTATTGATTAGAAGTAGGGCTACCGTTTCTCATTTATCACCACCAGCAGCTGTGAAATTTTCCCCACGTCGATTGGCACGGCTCATATTCCCGCTCCTCTAGTTCTTTATTGCTTTTTTCCCCCCTTCCCCTCCTGCGCCAGAGTGCTGATCCACCAGCTGGAATGGCCTGGTAATTACTCCGGCTCCTCCACCAGCTGCCACAATCGCCAAACCGCTGGAGTGAAAAATTCCATCCCGCATTTCCGATTTTTTACATTACCATTGCATAATCATATTTGACGAATAATTAACCTGGGTTAATACTTCAGGGAGCCATTTGCAAGTAAATTGATAAGCTGAGTGCTGTAACGGCGAACGAGGGCTGAGGACTTTGGCGGTGGCCTGCTGCTGCTGGGGCCCGGCTGCATTCAGGGGAGTCCGTGTTCTTTGTGGCCACCTACGCTGCCCCGAGCTGCCAGCCTTTGGAAGAGCCCTGGTGGCTCAGTGGAGTCAGAAGAGCCAAGACTCTCAACCTAAGGTCACCTTGAACGACTGGGATCTCCTGTTTCCTGAAGGACATTGTCCACGTCCTGCATGTGGAATGGGTGGTTAAAGTGCCATCATAAGCCATTTCAAGAACTGTACCAACTAGGAGATTGTGGGGTGGTGTTTAGGAGATTACTAACTTTATTTTGCTTTTTCTTCCGATCTTCCACCTACACAATGGAAAGGCCCCTTTGGCTGGAGAGCCATTCGCTCGCCTTCGTGTGAGTGACAGCCATCTTGGCAGTAAAGGAGAGGTGTGCCACCGTGTGCAAGAGTGTGCGCGAGTGTGTGACAACTGGTGGGAGTGGTAAATCATAACCATATTTCCAGGTCAAAAATAATTTGCCTGGCCATTTTGGAAAGCTGTTGAGACGACTAAAGCAGTAGAAGAGCATCAAAATCCAACCATCTGAATTCAGAATTGTTCGTAACCCTGTTTTCTGTGACCAGCTGGGATATCAAAGTTTTTTTCAGCGGCTTAATTCTGATACCTCTTGATTTCTCATCTTTCCACTTGTTCATTTTGGGCCATGCTCTGATACCTCTTGATTTTTTATCTTTTCACTTGTTCATTTTGGGCCATGCTCTCTCTCAAGGCTAATCAAGGGGGAAAGTGATGACCCTGTGATTTCAGAAATACTATTTGTGTCATGTGGTTGGGCTTTGATGTGTGAGCTGACCGTTCTTCAGGTGGAATCGGTACCTACAAGGCAGACAGAAAGTCAGCACTCAGCGTTTGTCACTGTGTGAGGCATTGCAAGGAAAAGCACTTCCTTTCAGACTCAACTGTAGCACTAAGTAAAATCAATGGCCAAACAATCTAACACAATTGGTCACATATTGATAGAATTAAACACTGCTGTTAACGTGACTTGTCATCGATCTGACAAAAACAGAGTTCAGGGTAAAAGTAGCCTGAAGCCTTTAGACTCTGTATTTATGGGGAAGGGGGCAGAGGAACGAGCACTGTTTTGCTCTATCTACTTAAAACCTGATTTTTGTTTGCTCTAGTCGCTGTACATCACCGTGGAACACACTTTCAGGATCTTGACTCTTTCTCCGTTGGTGGCATAGAAGAAGGAACTAGAAGTAGCTCTCTCTAAAAGTTTAGAGATGATATTGCACTTAAGGAACATCTTGCTGGTGTGTGAAATTACTTCTCTGACAGAACCCTATAGATTCCTGTGGACAAGGAAACAAGTCAGCCCATTTCATAAAACATCACATTAGATTATATCCCATATCTCTTCCTATGAACAGAGAGCTAAATATAATTTCTGAAAGTATTCTCCGTCATTTGCATGCACTCAAATAATATTGCAAACACCTGTGGCCAGAAGAGCCAGACCGTGTCATTCCCCGTGGTGCTTCCGGACCTTGCGGTCAGCTGTTTCTGGGACTCCATCTGCCTTAAGCATCCTTAGGCATATGACTAATAAAAGAACGTCCCCCTCTGAGAGTCAGCTGCTGTGTGTAGCCTGAGTGTACGTTTTGAGTCAAGAGCACCCACATCAATTGCTCTGATTTCTGAAGTGCTGTGTAAGAGGGAGCAGGGCTGTGTCAGTATCACATCTCTGCAATGAATAAGGTCAAGACATGGGATATGGTGGAAAGGGGGGAAATCCCTTTCCTTACTTGGTTCCAAAATGGTCGTAGGTGCATTGATGAGTATATTCAAGGATTAGAATATGAAATATCTCTCTCTGTTACGTAGTCTGTTGAGTTCCTTCAGAGCCCCCTCAGAGTTTAGATTTATCTTATGCATTTAATTGTTTACCAGTTTAATGTGTGTCTCCCCTGGCAGAATGCACACTCCATGAGTACAATAACATTGTCTGTCTTGTTCTCCATAACATCACCGTAACGCAGAGCCAGGAGCAGAGCAACAGCCTGTGGTTTGGTAGATTGTGCTGCTCACTGCACAACTCTGGGAGAGGAGGCTGTTCATATAGACTATAATGTACCATCTGTATAAATTCTTCATGACAGCCCTGAGGAGCTAGAACACAGTAGATAATAAATATCTTTGAAATGAATGAATGGATTTTTTCTTAGGTTACTGTGGACAAATAAAATACCCTTCTTTTATTGCCGAATAATGAATATCTATAAGGGCAGTGGTTCCCCAGCATGCATGAGAGTCATCTAAAGGCCTTTAAAGATACAAATTGCTGAGCGTCACTCCCAGGGTCCCTGATACAGGAGATCTGAAGTGAGACTCAAGAATTTACATTTTAACAGTTTCCCAGGTGATGCTAATGCTGCTGGTCTGGGACCACAGTTTGAGAACCACTGGTGTAAGGCCCACAGGTAATGATTACGATAATGGTGATGGATGAGAAGTGATGAAAATGACAATTCTTCTTTGTCCTTCTCCATTCTGTCTTTCACGCTGGAACTCTAGAGTTATTATCCCAAAGAACTGATCTAATGTAAACTTTAATCCTGCTGAAAACTTTTGATCACCCCTTTATCTGTAGCACGAGGTCCAAATCCTTTCATATAGTTCTTAGAGCCACTTGCCATCTTTGAGGGACATGAGCCATCCTCCTGTGTCCCAGCCTGAACCCTGTGTATAAGCTCCAGGCACAATAGAACTGCTTATCTCAACCCTGGCTGTGTGTCAGAATCACCCATGGAGCTCTCAAAAGATAGAAATAGCTGGGCCCTCCCTCTTCCAGAAATTCTGATTCCATAGGTCCCAGATGAGCCCCACCTTTTAAAATAGCTTCACAGATAATTCTGATATACAGTTGCACCAAACTACCAACTTTCAGGATGTGGGCAAGGTTATAGTCAAAGGCAGGTTCATAATATCATGATCCTTCATAATAAAAACAATGAATAAAAATAAACAAAAGAGGCAACGATCTTAAGAAGTTAGGAAGAGAACAATAAAAGAAAATTTATAGACTCACATAAAAATGAAGACAAGAGAATTCAGTACATTAGAAAGCAAACAACAAATAGAAAGGAAAAAGAAATCCAGGCCATGGATCTTGAAGAAACTAAGACACAAGCCTCTGATAAATACATGAAAAACTATATGCCAACAAATTTGAAAAAGATGAAATAGAAAATTTTTTGAGAAAGCCATTATGAACACTGGCTCAAGAGCTTTTAAAAAATACCAATCACAGCCTCTTAACTGAACAAACAATTATCATTGCTGTGTACCAGGCACTGCCCTGAGCACAGTGATATGAACAAAACAGACAAAAATCCCAACCCTGTGGAGTTTACTTTTTATGAATTGGAGTGTTAAACTCCAATAACCCACACACGTAGGTCAATAGACCAACCATACATAAAGATGGGAAATGTAAGTAAAGACTAGGACACTACATTCAACAGTACATCAAAAGAACACTCATCCATACTCAGCCCAGGATTATGATGGTTTAGTATTAGCAAATACATTAACACAATGCATCAAATCAATAAGTCTACTAATTTTAAGAATGATGACCTCCGTAGATGCAAAAAGGTATTCAATAAAATTAAATATTTATTGTATCTTGAAACAGTAAGGAGGATATTTCCTTAACCTGATAAAGGATATCCGAAGCCAAGAGCCAACATCATACTTCATGGTGAGAGAGTGGAGGCATTTCCATTTAAACTAGAAACCAGAGATGAATTCTTACTGTCACTGTTGTTATTTAGCATTGTCTGAAAGTTCAGGCAAATACAATAAGCCATGAAAATAATAAGAGTAACTGTAGAAAGGGGAGACAAAATTATGGTTATATGATGACAGTATGATTAGACACACCTAGGAAATCCAGGGCAACAGCTAAATAATGTTTTGAATTAATAGGCAAGTTCATCAAAAGTGAGTGACTGCAGGATAAATATACAAGAAGCAGTGACATTTCTATAGAACAGCAATAAACATGTTAGAAGATATAATGGCAACTAAAGCCATGAATTATCAAAGAATGTGTGACACCTATGTGAAGAAAGCTACACAATTTTATTGAGCAATATAAAAGGAGATTTGAATAAGTGGAAGTACATATTGCTTCTTAGACGGAAATATTGTAAAATAAAAAGATCTTACTTTTCCCCTAATTAAGTTTTCATATAATTCCAAATGAAATCGATACAGGATTATCTAGTTGGTTTCACAAAGCCTAAATGTAGAAGAATAAAAAATTTAAAAATTCCAAGAAAAAATTGAAAAGTAAATGATGGAGTGAACGGAGTAGGATTTGCCTGGAACTAAATACTAAAATGTGTTATAATAGTACAAACACACTACCTATAGGTAGTATACCTAGAATTAAGGGTCAAATCAAAGAACAGTTACAGATACTTCTGAGACAGATGCTAGGTTATGTGAATGTTCCAGGCAGTGCGAATGAAATAGCATGTGCCGAAGTCCTGGGGTAGAAAGGGGTCAACATGTTGAAGAACTTAAGCCTGATGATTCTGGGGTGTAAATAAGTTTAGTACATATTGGAAAAAGACATTTTTTTCACTGAAGTATAGTTGACACATAATGTTACATACACGTCTGTATGTTATGCTGTGCTCACCACAAGTGTACCTACCATCTGTCACTATACAAAGCTATTACAGTACCACTGACTATATTCCCTGTGACGTACCTTTTACCCCCATGACTTATTCATTCCATAACTGGAAGCCTCTATCCCCCACTCCCCTTCATCCATTTTGTCCACCCCCCACCCCTTCCCCCTGGCAGCCATCAGTTTGTTCTCTGTGTTTAATAGATCTGATTCTGATGTTTTATTCTTCTGTTTTGTTTTTTACATGCCACATATAAGTGAAATCATATGGTGTTTGTCTTTCTCTGTCTGACTTATTTCATTTAGTATCATATCCTCCAGGTCCATACATGGCAAAATCCCATTCTTTTTTATAGCTGAGTAATATTCCTCTGTGTGTGTGTGTGTGTGGGGGGTGCATATGTGTGTGTATGTGTGTGTGTACACCACATCTTCTTTGTACATTTATCTATTGTTGGACAATTCAGTTGCTTCCATATCTTGTCTATTGTAAATAATGCTACAATAAAGATAGGGGTGCATGTATCTTTCCAAATTAGTGTTTTGTATTCTTTGGGTAAAAACCCAGGATTAGTATTACTGGATCATATAGTAATTTTATTTTTGAGTTTTTGAGGAACTTCCATACTGTTTTCCATAGTGACTGCACCAATTTGCATTCCTACCAACAGAGCGCAAGGGTTCCCTTTTTCCCACATGTGGAACAAACTTTTTAAGAAACCAATTTTCATATGCTTTTAAAATATGCAATTTTAAATATAAGAATAACAAGTCTTTCACCCAATGATTTTTCCTCAAAGACTCATAGAAATGAGTAGTTAGAGGTGCAGATCAATTGAGACTGGAGGTGTTCCTTGAAACAGAGTCAAAAGTAACATTGAAACTCAAAACAACTTCAATGACCTGCAACAAGGAACATGGCAATAAATTATGACCCTGCCATAAAAATGGAATATTTTGAAACTATCAAAAAATGTGATTTGAATAACCCAAATATATTAAGTGAAAAACCAGGATTCAAAACTATATTCACTGTATAATCCCACCCTTAATCAATATGCATACATGCAAAAAGCATAGAAAAAAATATATCTAATTGTTGGTAGTGATTACTTCTGGGATGATGGGCTTGTAGATTTTTTTATAGTTATACAATCTTTTAGTTTTTCAAATTTTCTAATTAATTACCACAAAAATGGACATTAATAAACATAACATATAGATTAAAAGCTCATGTCATTTTCATGCCCAGCTCAACTATCACCTCTTCTGTGAATTTCTCAGTTTTCCCAATTGGAATTAATCTCCCATCTTCCTAGCTCTCATAAACTGCTCATATCGCTTTGTAACACTCTCTATATAACACTCCTGGGTGAGGTGCAGTTAAATGTATGCATGTTGATCTCCTCCATGTAATTCCAGGTTTCTCGGGATTGTGTGCCCTAACTAAGGACTACCCATGAGAAATATTATGAGATTTCCAGAGAGATGTCTGCAAACATGGGGGCCTGTAAAGAGATGTTTCCACATGGAGACTGAGTGGCATGAGTGCCATGCAAAGTCTGTCTTAGCTAGTGGGTGTTTTTGTGTGTATTACAGATATTGGGGTCTGTAATATTTCGGTATTAATATAGGTGGTGGTGCTTCTCTAGACACTTGTTGAATGTAAGGCAACAGTGTAATGTAGTAATTAGGAATGAGACACTTAGACATTAGACCCTGGAAAATTAACCCCACTGAGCCTCAGTTTCCTCATTTATAAAACAAGCAGAGCAATATGACCTACTCTTGGACAGCAGTGAAGATTAAATAAGATGCTGGAAGTTCACAGGCAAAATGTCAGGTCCACAATGAGTCTATTGTATAATAAATATACCACTAGGAGAATTCTATTATTTACAACAATCTGCCTGGAACATCCCCACCTTATCTTTTACATCATGAAGCCATAGCTTTACCTCCTCTTTCATTCAACATGGGAAACTAATTTATCACCTGTCAGGAAAAGGAGGTGTCATTTTTTTGAAGGATAAGCTGCATGGCTTGAGATCTGTGCATTCACATGGGACCTGGGCACAGAAGGTCCACAATTTCTGTCGCCATTGTGAAATTTTGACAAACTTTGAACAAGGGGCCCCCACCTTTTCATTTTGCACTAGGTAATGCCAGTTATGTAGCCAGCCCTTTTGGGGAAGCTCTCCCATTTTACTGATCCCACAGCAGTTGCTGACAGGGGATGCTCACTGATGGACTGTGATTGTTCCTAGATTACCGAGACATTAGGGGTATGACTTGTCTAACTTCCCTCATGGGTAGTAAGAACCAGCCTCTGCCTTGAAGAGGCTGTGCCTTGGAAGTGGCTGATAGGCTGATGTTTTACTGTTCCTCTTATGAGCCCGGGTGTAGATCTCTGTTTTGTACCCAATTTATTTGTAAGAGTGGCCACTACTCTTTTGCCATAAATGCTAACCGTTATTTGTTTTTTTCTTATTTTTTATGCACTGCTAAAAGCCACATTGCTCCCGCCTCTGGCGGCACTTGAACTTTCTAATGCTGATGCTCTGGACGATGTTCTGCTGTCATTTGCACTCAGATCCTCCTTCTTGTGTGATGGATGACTGTTTCAGAAGCTAGGCTGGGGAGGGATTTTG
Source organism: Neofelis nebulosa (assembly GCF_028018385.1). NCBI lineage: Eukaryota > Metazoa > Chordata > Mammalia > Carnivora > Felidae > Neofelis > Neofelis nebulosa. The sequence continues at coordinate 95,110,846 of NC_080785.1, forward strand.
AGGGAGAGCTCTCAAACAGAAGAGGGTTTCTTTGGATCAGGGCAGATTGCATAGTGGTTTTCCACTGCTTCTGAATCCAGGGAGAGTGGACAAGTGGGATGTGGCACATGGTCCTGGCTTGCTCTGTGAGTTGTCAGCTCTTGATTTACAGATTGATCCAGGCTGTCCCTCCTGGAAAGATATCTGAGTCTGGCTTGTGCTTAATGGCTGTCCTATATCTAGGAAAGCCTCAAGAGCAACCAATGGTTAGATGATTTGAACTCGGGTTGAAAATCAGATGCCGGTGCTGTTTTTATGGGACACTGAACATTCTTGGTAGATTCACCTCAGAAAAAGCACTGCAGACAGTGCTGCAGATAGGAGCGTGATATTGTCATTAACCAGCTTCTGTGAGTTCAGCTCTGAGCCTCAATTTTCTTACAGCGTTATTACTTACCTTTACCCATATCATGGTGCTATTGTGAGGATCAAATGGGATGGGGACAAGCCCTCTGTAACCTGCAGGGCACTGGAAATGTGTAAGATCTGCACCCTGTAACTCCTATTTTACCAGTCAAGGCACAGATTCAAAGTTCATTTTTATTTTCCACTTTGGCATCTCTCCACCTCCTGATGTGGAGTTGACAGGAGTCTCTTGGCAGGGGGAACAGTATATGCTAAGGGCTAGAGGCTAAACAGAACCATTTGCTTGGGCAACTACAGATCTTTCCAGAAGTCTAGGGTATAGAAGAGATGGAAGGGGAGAGTGTGTATTCATTTTCTGTGGCTGCTCTAATGAATGATCACAAACAGCGTAGCTTAAAACAGCAGATATTTATTCTCTCACAGTCCTAGAGGCTAGAAGTCCAAAGTCCCAGTGTCAGCAGGCTGGGCTCCCTTTGGGGGCTCCAGGGGAGTATCTGTTCCTGCCTCTTCCAGCTTATGGGGGCTGCTGACATTCCTTGGCTTGTGGGTACATCCCTCCAGTCTCTGCCTCTGTGATCATATTTCCTCCTCCTCTGTGTCATCAAATTGCCTTCTGTGCCTCTTCTTTTAAGAACACTTGAGATTGCATTTAGGGCTCCCCAAGACAATCCAGGAGAGTCTCCCCAGCTCAAGATCCTTAGCTCTGTCACATCTGCGAAGACCCCTTTTTACCATATAAAGTAGCATCAACAGGTCCCAAGGATTAGGAAGTGGACACCTTTGAGGGGCCATGCCCACCATCGAGGGTGAAGATGGAAGCATCTTGATCTGAGTGTTGCTCAGGGGTTTGGAATTTATCCTGAGTGCAGTGGGGAGGCATTGGAGGCTTGTAAGTGTCCGAGGAGATGGACTGGAGGATCCAGAACAGAAATAGGAAGCCTCGTTAGAGAACTGCTCCAGTCCGTGTGTATATGCCTGGGCTATGGGCGGCCCCGTGCCCCTTCCTCAGACTCCAGAGACTGTGTTTCTTTTGGCCAATGTTAAAGTCACAACTTATTCTGAGAACCTCTTTTGTCCCTGGGTCCTCCAACCTAATCCACACCAGAGCTTTTGAACCTGAGGTCAAACATCTGAGGAACTGTGTTCTTCCCTGAGGTGCACCTGTTCTCACATTCTGTTTCATTCACTAGCAAAGTGTTGAGAGCACATGGAAGGTGGACTGACCATTGCTGCAACATCTCACCTTTCTCAGGAGTACAGTATTTCTAATTTAATGAGCCACAAAGTGTTAATAAAACAACTTGGTTATTCAGGTGTCGGGAAGAAATCGGAGGGGAAAGGGACCCTCCTTCACTCTATGGACAAAGTCCCAAATCCCAATTTATACCCAGACATCTGGGGCTTCCTTATGATTGGATGTAGGATGAGGAAAGACAGGGATGCCCAAGCCTAAAGTTCTCTGAATTATTTAGTCTCTCAAGATACCAGTAGCCTCATTCAATAAAATCTTATTGTAGTCTTTATGTGTATTAGACATAATTCCAGAGATCTTTGGGGTGCTATATGGTTCTGTCGTTAAGGTTTATCCCACAGTCCCGAAGCATATATCCTCATATTGCAAGTTAAATGGAAATATTATGCTCTTAAATTTCTTGTCTTGGTCTCACAAAACATTATCAATAATATTCATGATGAATATTTGTGTCATTAAAAATAGGTTTACAGTGGAACTTCGGGAATGCTGTGAAAAAAGTCACAATGAACAAAACCTCACTGTCTCAACAAAATACTAAAGTGTCCTGTAATGTATGCTCAGCTCTTATCTTGTTCTGTGAAAGGCATATGGTAGGAAGCCTCCCCTCGAAGTCAGCTCAGAACATCATACGATGAGCCAGCAGAAGAGAGTGTTCATGTTACTGTTCTGCTGTTGTGTTTGAACTTTCCATTGGGCAGAGAGGTGGGTAATGAAGGGCCGAAAATTGTTTATAGGCTTGTCGATGTCCCTTTGCATTCAGGTGCAAGTCTGTTTTAAAGGAAGAGAAGGAACTCACTCTGGTAACTAATAAAAAGAGGAAAAGACAAGCACTCCTTTTTAGACACGGATAAAAATACGACTTAATAAAGTTCACACGATGAAATTAGATTTTCATGAAACTTCATCTACCCTTGATTTTGTTTCCGTATTGATGTTCTGTTGTTGTTGAATCATAAAACTCTTGGCTATCAGAAGTACATGGAGTTATCTAGTTCTCGCCCTGGAAGAACTTTGCGTGTTTAGCTGAAGTCCCTTACTTGGTCAGCTCTTCCTCCTTGTGCTGAAGAAAACAAATATATGGCCACCACACCTCCTTTCCTCTAAATCAGCCCCGTGAGCTGACAAATGTTAGCAGTTGGGCATGTAATCTTCCATATGTCCTCTTCTTCCATACCCATTTAAAAAATATATAAATAGATTTATAACAGCACACAGACATTTATTTATTTAACATACATTTACTGAAGTAATATTTTATTAATTCAACAGATTTTCATTGAATTGTTATATATATCCAGCACTGTTGTAGATGCTGGGGATACAGCATTAAACAAAACAAATGAAAACCGCTGTCCTCACTTGCATTCTAGTGGAATTGTTAGGTTTCCTTCCTCCCTCCCTCCTTCCCTCCCTCACTCTTTCCTTCCTTCCTTCCTCCCTCCCTCCCTCTTTCCTTCCCTCTTTCCTTCCTCCCTCCCTTCCTTCCCCCCTCCCTTTTTCCTTCCTTCCTTCCTCCCTCCCTTCCTCCCTCCCTCCCTCCCTCCCTCTTTCCTTCATCCCTCCCTTCCTTCCTTCCACCCTCCCTCCCTCCCTGTTTCCTTCCTCCTTCCCTCCCTTCCTTCCATCCTTCCTTCCTCCCTCCCTCCCTTCCTCCCTCTTTCCTTCCTTCTTTCCTTCCCTTTCTTCCTTCCTCCTCTCTCTCTCTCTTTATCTCTCTCTGTCTCCTTCTTTCTTGAAGATAGTCTCAAGATCTGGAGTAGCTTTGGTTTGTAAGTGTACATGAGATGAAGGCATGATGTATCCGAAACAGTTTGGGGGGGGGGGTCCTCCTACCTTCAGTGGTCTTCAACTTGGTCCTCCCTATGATAGTTTAGTGTCAGTAGGGAGCTGCCAGAGGGAACATATGGGCTAACAGAAGGAAAAGCTCAGTGTGTTGAATACTCTCCTCCCCATGAGGGGCAAGAGACAAGGACACGAGCTCCTTTGCAAAGGATTTGGTCTAATTGAGGAGATGAAATGTTTGATGCACTTAGGGCTGAAGTCAGATTTGGTTCATCAATGAAGGATTCTGCAAGACTCTGTTACAAAATTTGAAGATGAAGAATTTTAAACGTTTATTTATTTTTGAGAGAGAGAGAGTGAGCGAGCACACAAGTGAGGGAGAGGCAGAGAGAGAGAGAGAGAGAGGAGACACAGAATCTGAAGCAGGCTCCAGGCTCTGACCTGTCAGCTCGGAGCCCAATATGGGGCTTGAACCCACAAACCATGAGATCATGACCTGAGCCGAAGTAGGACTCTCAACTGACTGAGCCATCCAGGTGCCCCAAGATGAAGAATTTTAAAAGTAGTAAAAAGGAAGAGCCCTGTATGCAAAAAGAAATAGCAATATTTACCCACACTGTGTCTGCTTTCTAAGCAAGGTGCCTTAGAGGTGAGCAGAGGTGAGCATTTGGGGAATAAGAGCTAATGAAGGGGTGAGGGAGCTGGGGCCTCTGCAGGACAGAGGGTTTTGTGTCGGCCCCCAAATCCCCCAGATCCAGCTCAGGTTTCGACACATTGTAGGCCCTCAGATCATTGTGAAAATAAAGAGACGTGGAGGCGCCAGGGTGGCTCTGTCGGCTGAGCGTCCAACTCTTGATTTCGGCCCAGGTCATGATCTCACAGTTGGTGAGTTCGAGCCCCACATCAGGCTCCATGCTGACGGTGTAGAGCCTGTTTGGGATTCTCTCTCTCTCTCTCTCTCTCTCTCTCTCTCTCTGCCCCTCCCCTGCCCACACCATCTCTGTCTCTGTCAAAATAAATAAATAAACTTTTAAGGAAATAAAAAAGAAGTGGGCTAGGAGTGGGGGTGAAGAGAGGAAACTACTGAGGGTCTGGACTGTTCCATTCAAGAGTTTGCACTTGAATGAACTCATTCTAGGTGGCAGGATTATCACTATGGCATAGATTGCAGCCTTCTTTAACATTCACAGATGGATTAAAGAAGCTGAGTCCCTGAGAAATCTTCAAAAGTTTTCAGAAGTTGAATTGTGGACTTTGGACAAGCAGGCAAAAGGAGTGGACATATTTAGAAAGTCTAAAATACAAGGGTACCACCACCAGCTGAACAGTTCATAGCATCGAAACAGTCCTTCTTCCTAGTATCCTCCCTCCTTCCCTCCCCTATTCTCCAAATATTTATTAAGTGGCTATGACCAGGTGCCAAGCACCAAGAACACATGATGAAACGCATGTGGCCTCTGCCTTTGAAGAATTTGCCTTCTTAAGAAAACTACTGTACTCTCCTTGCTTCTGAATGAACTCATAGGGTAAACTTGTTAAAAAGCTCATTTTCAATAGGGAGCATCACGAATCTGACCATCATCTATCAGAAATAAAAGCATTGGTCTGAAAAAAAAACTTCTTCTACTGCATAATTGGTTATTTCTGAAAATCTGTGGACAAATGTTTCCCTTGATATGCATTACAACTTTGTCAGAGCCCTATTAATTAATTAACCAATTAATTGCCCTTGGCCTGTGAGTCAGCTATGGCTTCTATCAGTTTCTTCCAGCTCTATTCTATCACCGCGTTCACCCTCTATCCATCCCTGATGGACACTCTAAGCCAATAGCTAGATTATTTGGGAAGTTGCTGCTTAAAGAAGTATCTGTAAGGTTGAAATGGCACTTAGACTGTGAGTGGTTCACCCTCTATCCATCCCTGATGGACACTCTAAGCCAATAGCTAGATTATTTGGGAAGTTGCTGCTTAAAGAAGTATCTGTAAGGTTGAAATGGCACTTAGACTGTGAGTGGTTACCCCATAATTTATCGGTGGTCAGGCAACACCCTTGTGAGTTTCTCTAGTGGTTTCAATTGTCTGTCTTGCTCGCTTACACCCCGTGGAAATTACCAATGATCCTTCTCAAAATGCTTACTTTTTACATGGGAGAGCTCAGGCAAAACTCTCACTTAGTGTAATTGTTATAACAAATCTCCTTAGAATTGTCCAAGGCTATAATTCTTCTTTTAGGGTATTAGACACCTTGCAGGCACACAAGTTTGAAGATTTGGAAGGTTCTTCTTGTTCCTCCTGGAGGCATTTTTGGCCCATCATTGCCTTCTTTCTCCAGTGGAGACCTGCAGTCTACGCCATTATTTGCTTACAAGCAAGACATGAATGGCTTTATCTAATGAAAGCCTTGTTTCTCTTGTGCTATGACACAATTGGTCCCTTACACTGTGCGTCCCAGGCCAGTTTCCCAGCTACACCTTCTTCACGGTTCTCTCTCCATTTCAATCTGATAATTCAGAGGAAAAGAAATAAAAAGTAAGCCAATTTTTATGACTCTATAACGTCCTTAAAAATTTACTAAACATCAAAATAAACAAGTTATATTCCTTCCATCAATTGACAATCAACATGCTCAATTTGCCATGAGATAAGGTATTACGTAAAAATAGACTGTGCAAACAGCTACATCACCACTTAAATTTTTTTTATGTTTATTTATTTTTGAGAGAGAGAGAGATAGAGTGTGAGTGGGGGGAGGGGCAGAGAGAGGGGGAGATGCAGAATCCAAAGCAGGCTCCAGGCTCTGAGCTGTCAGCACAGAGCCCAATGTAGGGCTTGAACCCACAAACCATGAGGTTAGTTGGATGCTTAACCGACTGAGCCACCCAGGCGCCCCATACATCACCATTTTAGATCATACTTGGAATTGGGGAGTGTATGAATAGGTGGGCAGAGAGAGAGCCACATTATACAATTATGACCAACATATATGTCATTTATTATAAGCTGCCAAAGACAACCTGCCTGTATGTAAGTGATGAACCACAGGAATCCACCCCAAAACCAAAAGCACACTTTACACACTGTATGTTAGCCAACTTGACAATAAATTATACTAAAACAAAACAAAACAAAACAAAACAAAAAACAACCTGCCTGAGAGGAAAGAAACAATTTGCAAATGTGTAGAGTGGACGTATCTCATCCCAGCTTTCCTGCTTCTATCTGGCAATAGTTTTTTTTTTTTTTAACGTTTTATTTATTTTTGAGACAGAGAGAGACAGCATGAACAGGGGAGGGTCAGAGAGAGGGAGACACAGAATCTGAAACAGGCTCCAGGCTCTGAGCTGTCAGCACAGAGCCCGACGCGGGGCTCGAACTCATGGACCGTGAGATCATGACCTGAGCTGAAGTCGGCTGCTTAACCAACTGAGCCACCCAGGCGCCCCTATCTGGCAATAGTTTTAACAGGCGCTAATGAAAGTGGGATGACCTCTGAAAGGGTCTTCAAGTGTTTGATTAGCTCTGAAATTTTCTTGTACTTTGGCTGCAGGTTAGGGGTGTTTTGATCTCATTGGTTACTTTGTAGGGGAATCAAAGGAGGAAGGGCTTACCTGCCTCCCCAGCCCTTCTTGGGAGCTACCGTGTATATTTTTAAGAAGATAGAATTGTGGGGGCATCTGGGTGGCTCAGTCAGTTAACCATCCAGCTCTTGGTTTCCAGTCAGGTTCATGGTCATGAGATTGAGCCTTACGTCAGGCTCCATGCTGAGCTGGAGCCTGCTTGAGATTCTCTCTCTCCATCTCTCTCTGCCCCTCCCCACCCTCAAAATAGATAAACATAAAAAATGTAGGATTATGGATGATTCTTACTTTATTTTTTATGTTTTCTTTAAGAAAGAGAAAGGATTGGGGCACCTGGGTGGCTCAGTCGGTTAAGCGTCCGACTTTGGCTCAGGTCATGATCTCACAGTTGGTGAGTTCAAGCCCCATGTTGGGCTCTGTGCTGAGGATCAGAGCCTGAAGCCTGCTTCGAATTCTGTGTCTCCCTCTCTCTCGGCCCCTCCACCACTCGGTCTCTGTCTCTCTCGCTCTCAAAAATAAATAAACATTAAAAACATTTTTTAGGGGTGCCTGGGTGGCGCAGTCGGTTAAGCGTCCGACTTCAGCCAGGTCACGATCTCGCGGTCCGTGAGTTTGAGCCCCGCGTCAGGCTCTGGGCTGATGGCTCTGGGCTGATGGCTCGAGCCTGGAGCCTGTTTTCCCGATTCTGTGTCTCCTTCTCTCACTGCCCCTCCCCCGTTCATGCTCTGTCTCTCTCTGTCCCAAAAATAAATAAAAAACGTTGAAAAAAAAATTAAAAAAAAAAAACATTTTTTAAAAAGAAAGAGAAAGAATAACATAATTCACCCTACATATGTTTTTATTTATTTTCTTTTCTTTGCCTCGACACAGAAAGGTTGTGAGAAAGCTTACGTTAACAGAGATAGTTCAAGGCAAAATGAAATTTAAAGTACAGTTGGCCCTTGAACAATGCAGGAGTTAGGGGTACCACAGCCCCCACCACAGCCTAAAATCCACATATAACTTTTGACTCCCCCAAAACTTTAATAGCCTACTATTGACCAATTACATAAGCAGTTGATTAAGACATAATTTGTATGTTATATGTATTATATACTGTGTTCTTACAATAAAATAAGCTAGAGAAAAGAAAATATTAAGAAAATCATAAGAGAAAATACATTTACAGTACTGTAATGTACTTGTGGAAAAAATTCACTTTTAAGCGGGCCTACGCAGTTCTAATCTGCATTGTTCAAGAGTCAACTGCATTTGAAGGAGGAAAGAGGCAAAGATACAATTCATTCATTTTTTTTAAACAAATACTTATTGAGTGCCTACTCTGTGCCAGAATTGGGCTAGGGAGCAGGATACAACAATGAATCAAATAGTTTTGCTTGCATGGGGCTTCTAGTCTATAGAGGAAGACAGATATTTATCAAATAACCACACACACACACACACACACACACACACACACACACACACAGAGTGATAAATGTTATGGGAGAACAAGCACAGGAAATGGTGATCTAATTAACATAAAGGAAGGAGGGTGGATATGATTAGCTTTCTCTGAAGGCTAAATAAAGATGAGCTACTTTTGGAGTGCTGAATGTGGCGGCTGCAGGCTGGGGGAACAGCGGATTCCAAGGCCCCCAGGCCACAGGACTTGATGCCTTTGAGGAGCTGGGACATACTGGAGGGTAGGAAGGCGAGTGAAGAAGGAGGTTGGCTGGTGGGTGAGGTCAGCTCAGACAAGGGCTTTGTATAAGCAATAATGCACAGTGAAGCTTTGTATGCACCACTGAGGGGTATCATCCAGAATGTGACTTGCTAGATTTGTTTTTGCAATGACAGCAGAAGAGATATAAAAGCAGGTTGTGGTACGGTGAGTACACCAAATCCAAACTGTCATGAATTTCATTCATGGAGGTGGCAGTGACAGGTTGGTGAAATTATTTTCCTCCTAACTCTCAGTCAAAGCACAGGAAACTGAGATTGAGAGAAGTACAGTGACTTGCCCAAAGTCACACAGCACGTTAGTGGCAGAGCAGACTATCCCCAGGCAAGAAATCTTTCCACGAGGCTGCTTTTTATGCCTAAGATGATCAGTTCACATCACTTAAGATAGTTTTATAAAGAATTTAATGGCATGAATATTTTTCAAATATGTAACATTAAATGAAAAATTAAGTTACAAAACACTAGATACAAATAAGAGTTTAACTATGTAAATGTGTTTCCATATACTTCAATGTGTGTTTGCATATACATGGAAGAATGTACATTAATGCTTTTTAAAAATTTTTATTTTTGAGAAAGGAAGAGAGTGTGTGAGCAGGGAAGGGGTAGAGAGAGACACACACAGATTCTGAAGCAGGCTCCAGGCTCTGAGCTGTCAGTACAGAGCCTGACAGAGGGCTCGAACCCACGGACCATGGGATCATGATCTGAGCCGATGTTGGACACTTAACCAACTGAGCCACCCAGGTGCCCTGGAAGAATACATAGTAAAACACTATTCTATCTAAGTAATGAGATTATGACTAGGGTTTATTAACATCTTTACATTCATTTATATTTTCCAAATTTTCTACAAAAAGAGCATTATTTTTTAAATTATTAAAAATGATTGTAAATATTTTCCTGTCTGAAAAATTTTGCAAGAAAGCTAAAAATAGCATAATCGAGTCAATCCTACTGCAAGAGTAGCACACACGTGTATGCATTTTATTGTAGGAAACACTGTACGAGCTGTTGGAGCCTGAATGTATAAAACACAAGCATCCTGGAAAAATACAATTTTAACCTATGCTTGAGCTGAGGTTGCTTATAAACAAATAAAGAAATAACAAGGAAATAAGTTTTCATTTGTAAAGACTGATTTCAGCAACCACACCTTGAAGAGAGTGGGAAAGAGCCCCAGACTCGGGTAGATGTGTCTGCATAGCATTCAATTCTCTCCTCCCCCTTCCCCTCCCCTATTGAAAAAAATTCTCCTGTGCTTTTGTATTTCTATGTTCTTTCCCTCCTACGCATAGCAACTGAGAGAGATGGGAAAGGCTGGGTCATTGGGAGAATCTGGGATGCCCTGGAAATTATAGGGGGAAATAAATTAAAACAAGAGAACAAGTAGGTAACCTTGGGCTACAGCTTGTCTATAATCGCCTAATTTCTACCCCATTCTTCATTTCAGAAGACTTCCTTATCACATAAGCCCCACACACCTAGAAGAGATGTAAATCTGCACCCACTTTCATTTTATGTAGTAGATCTCTCTCTCTCTCTCTCTCTCTCTCTCTCTCTCTCTCTCTCTCTCTCTCTCTCTCACACACACACACACACACACACACACACACCCCAAATCCTCAAAAAGCCATTTTTAAATATTTCAGATGTTTTCCAAGACACCGCTCCCAACCATATCCTTTTTGATCACTTTCACCACACTGTTCCCAACCATATCCTTCTTGGTCACGTTCACCATGCTGTTCCCGACCATATCCCTCTTGGTCACTTTCACCACACCGTGAACTTGGCAGGAGATCTTGTGGGGACACAAAGAAGCTTTTCACAACTAGGATGGGCCCCTCTGCCTATTGACAGAAAGGCTGACACAGAACAGAGGAGTTTCCGTGTTGACTAGGGTATGATTGACCTCTTGGCCAAGGGGTACTGTCCTCTAGACAGGTGGCTCAAAGGTCAGGCTAGACATCCTTAAGAACTGACAGGATGAGTCCAGGGGCCAAGACTGGGTGTTTAGATTCAGAAGCTGGTTTACCTCCCGACTGTGTTCTGATCTCTGGCTTCCCCTTACTCCCTACTCACTGAGTTTATGGTTCTACATTTCTGCTCTCAATCTTTTTACCTCTGGCATGATCGTTTGCTTGTCCCAGCTTCAATTCCTTTGTCCTGGTCTTGAATACCCTCCTCACGAAAGAGTTGACTTTGATGATGATGACAGTGACCACTTTTTGAGTGTTGTCTATGGACACACCATGAACTCGATCCCATTTGTGTACAGAAGGGAAGCCAATAAAGAGGTTATGTAACTTGCCTACTTTAACATAGCTAGTGTAATGCAGATCTGACATTCCAGCCATGCATCTGACCCCAAGGATGCTGCTTCATCAGAATGGTTATTGGAACCCCTGAATGGGGTGGGGTGGTGGTGAGTAGGGATGAGAGATAATGTAAAGACTAAGAAGGTGAACAGCTAAGAATTTTGTCAGCCAGAGTGGAAGGGGTAGGGGGAATGACCTGTGAAAGATGGAGGGCTTTCTTTCTTTCTTTCTTTTTTTTTTTTTCAGTTCAATTTGGGCTTTTATTTTTTTATTTTTTTTTTATTTTTTAATATATGAAATTTACTGTCAAATTGGTTTCCATACAACACCCAGTGCTCATCCCAAAAGGTAGGGCTTGCTTTCTTGATAGTAGAGCAGTGAGGATATTTGTATGCAGAGGGAAGCACTAGGAGAGAAGAAGGTTAGGATCTGGGCTCTGGAGGTATTGAAGGGGGCTATGAGCAAGTGAGGGAGACCGGTTTTAGGAGGTTTTAGGAGGAATCAGACTGGCATTCTGCAGGCTGTAAATACATTTGCTTTGTTCCCTCTGTTGCTGTTTCTGTCGGTCCCTCAGGTAGAGAAGTCCATCACGTCTCTGGACAAGATGTGGGCTTGCCATCTATTAATGCTTATGGAGCGTCCATTAATTAGCCCATGTAAAAGTGGAGTCTGTATCCAGCCATATACTTCCTTGCGGGAAATGCTATGGTAAAATCTCATCAGAATATATTTTGAAAAAATATATGAGGTAATTTGTTGAATTGAGGAAAGATTCCTCATTCAGAAAAATAAAAGCTTTTTCTGGTGATACAACTTATTCTTTGAGGATTATGTGCCACGGACTCTTCCCATCTCCTATTCTCATGGAAATCTCTAATCCTATGGAAAGTGGGGAGCTCTGCCCTCCGAGGTCTCACGATCTCAAATACAGTGCTGAAGTGGCATTACTTTCTCCGCTGTTACACGTTTTGTTTTTGTTTTTTTTTTTTTTTTTTTTTTTTTGCCTCTTCTCGAAAGTTCTTTTCCTGCTGGAGGTCAGCAAGCTGCAAGGTCTAGCAATGATTGATCCCCACCCCACATGGCATTTTACAAAGCTGAGTAACAACAGTCTGAGCTACTGCACAGTAAAAGTGGTTTTATGTTTCCAATGCCTGTCCTAAAGTAGCTTTAGAGGTCAGCATTAATCAATAAATCATTCTGATCATATGTATCCTCTCTGAGGGCCCATTAGCCAGTGATGATGACTTAGCTGTCTCACCATCAGTTTCCTTAGACCAGAAGTCCTTGGGACCATGAGTTCAAATCCCTGTTGAGCTGGAAGAGCTCTTGGCTCTTCTGAGGTAGATAAATTGAGCTTCACAGATTTTGTTGTACAGAGACTTCTACGAAGCATCATCGGCTAGCCAGTGGCAGAACAATATCTATGACCCTTTTTTAAAAAGGGAGACAATGCCTGATCCTATCCCTGTACCCTCTCTTTTCATCCAGCTGTCAAATAAGGCAGATCTATGGCTTCTGGGATGGCTGGACTCATTTGATTCTTTAAAAAAGAATGTCATAGCGATGACAGCCTTTTGTCAATAATCCTACCCCCTTAACTGTGCACAGATGTTGTGAGGGCTTAGGGGAAAGGTGGTTTCAAATCCAGTGATTCCCCAACTACAGAAGATGATTGGACTCAGGAATTAATCAAGAGTGGGGCTGTTGTAAACCCTCTTGAAAGATGCGAGGTAGCTTTCTCCCACATCCTGCCACGTGTGATTCCAGGGCAGGGCTGTAAATGGCGGTACAGAGGTCCTACCATCTGGATGCTCCCCATCAGGCAGTAACAGAGATTCCTCTGAGGTATTTTTCCTCCATGTGGCTTGTGACTGGTGAGATTACCAGGATGAGTGAAGCATTCAGGCCTTATCATCCTTCTGTAGCCAGGAAGGCACACGATAGAGAAAGAAAGACCTGCGGTCCCAGGGACATTGTTTGCACTGTGTATTCATACACATATACCCATGCAGGATTAGAAAATGCAGCTAACGATGAATTTTAGTTGGGTCTGGTTGTAACTAAAACTGGAATCCAAAAGTATCAGTATCAGAAATATTCCCATAATTGAGATGCTCAGCAGTCAGTTCATGATTAATCCTCTTCCAAGAATCCCCAGGAAGTCAACCAAGGGTCAGTATTATCATCTGGGCTTGGGGATGGAGAAGTAGCCCCCAGATGGTCATGAGGGACGGACCATGGCCACTGTTTATCTCACTGGGCTGGAAATGGCATGAGAACTATTTGATCCCCCAAAGCCCAAAAGATGTGAAGAAAGTGTGGGGCCGCAGTTCTGTTCGGGGGCCCAGACCTCTCCTCCCTTGTTTTCGTACCAAGAAGTCTCTGGATCCTATTAACAGAGCCCCCACCCCACCCCTCCAGGAGGTGGTGGGTGGGTGGGCAGTGAGCCGGGCAAGCCCAGAGGCCCTAGTCTCTCCGTGGCTGGGCTGGCTGAGGTTCCCAAGGTCACTCGGCAATGCTCTGCCAGTGCCGGCAGTCAGTCCCCAGGTCCCCTGACTCTGCCTCGTCCTCTCCATCCATTAGACCATGCAGCCTCTCACCGCCAGTGAGACATGCTCAGGACACTTTAATTTCAGAGTTTGATTCGATGTCTATTTTTCAGCTATTTGCTACAACATTCTGGGAAAGTAAGGTTTGAATTTCCTACAATCCAAATCATTTTCTAGTTTACTTATAAGTGATTCTGAAACAGTTGGCCCTGGAAAGCTGACAACTTGATAAAATGTATCTTTCAAATCAACCCAGTGCCGCCTTTATATATAGTTAAATCATCCAAATCCAGGGTGCCGAGTTAAGAAACGGAGATCTTCTGTTCTCAGGCTGCCTGTCGCTTTGGGTAAGAAAACACACAGAGTTATGTTCGCTTATGTTTACTCAAGTGTGGTCTCATGGGAAAAAAATAAGCACTGACTTTTGGCAGGTTTATCTGCTTTTAGCCAATAAGAAATGGTTTCTTTAGTGATGTGCGTTGGACAAAGCTGGTTTGGGGAGACTTAGTGTCAAAACCAGCAGCCAATAAAATGTTGATGGAGAAAAGATTTTATTTATTTATTTATTTATTTATTTATGTATGTATGTATGTATGTATGTATGTATGTATGTTACTACTAAGGCTATAGGTTGAAGAGCAATCCTGAGCTTTGAACACCGACGATGGCAGTTTCTATTGCCTTAAAAAAATAAGTTGATGTGTATTTGAACTGATATGACATCTGTTCATGACACCAAACTGACACTGATGGGACACACCAATCAAGGCTCCCAGACACGGTGGCTTCTCTTGTTTTGCTACAACATGGTTGCATCCTATCATTTGGGTGAAGAAAAGAGGGCCAAGAGCTTGAGAAAATTAAGAGTCATCTCAAAACATCTAAATTTATATGCAGAAACTCTGGGTTTCAACAAAAGGGTTTTGATGTGTTTCTATTTCAGGGTGACCTGGGGAACTGAAATCAGTCTTCATACTGTAACCTCTATACTTACTGAGTTTTTATTTATTTATTTATTTATTTATTTATTTATTTATTTATTTATTTATATTTTTGAGGGAGTGAGTGGGGAAGGAGCAGAGAGGGAGGGAGAGAGAGAGAGAGAGAGAGAGAGAGGGAGAGAGAGAGAGAGAGAGAAGATCCGAAGCGGGCTCTGTGCTGACAGCAGAAAGCCCAGTGTGGGGTTCGAACTCATGAACCGTGAGATCATGACCTGAGCCAAAATCAAGAGTCAGACACTTAACTGACTGAGTCACCCAGGGACCCCTGAGCCTTCATTTAAATATTAATTTAGGGGCGCCTGGGTGGCTCAGTCGGTTAAGTGTCTGACTTCGGCTCAGGTCATGATCTCACAGTCCGTGAGTTTGAGCCCAGTGTTGGGCTCTGCGATGACAGCTCAGAGCCTGGAGATTCTGTGCTTCGGATTCTGTGGCTCCCTTTCTCTCTGCCCCTCCTCCACTTGTGCTCTGTGTCTCTCTCTGTCCCTCAAAACTGAATAAATGTTAAAAAGAAAATATACATTGATTTAAAAAGGGAACAGGTATAGTGATTAGGCCGATCGTCTTTGGATTTCAACCGCCCAAATAAAAGTGTGGTGCCCCGTGTTCAGTTTTTCTTCCTTCATTTTTGTAGGGTGCTTGTTTTTCTGATGGGTAAGGATGCACAAATCGGTACTGGAGGGCCTGAACATCCAGGCGAGGGGCTGCAGTACCGTGACCGACATCTGGGGCAAAGAGGCTGCTCTTTGACAAGCGCATTCAGCCAGGCTGCTGGGAGGGCAAGTGGCCAGGCAGGTACCCTTGCCACTGATGGTAAGGGTAAGTGAAGGCTAAGTTAATATTCTCTGCCAAATAAAATGTCCACAAGTAAGCGGTAAGTACATGTAAACCATAACGGAATCTATTAGGAATCTGGCTCTTCCTTGGTGGTAATTGGCTTTAAAAAAGAAAACCAGATTATTTAGATTTGGAGAAATAGCATGTGTTTGGGAAGACAACGAATGTAACACATCTTTTGCGGATTCTCTGCCAAAGATTGCCAAGTACCAACGCTAACCCAAAGAAGTTGTTTAAAATTGAATTGCAAAGCCTGTGTTTCTTACTGACTCCTAAGTCTCTCTATCCCTCTCTGTGCTGTGCAAGGCCAGTATGGTGGTGTTTAGAACCTGGGCTTCCGAGGAAAGTAGACTTGGGTTTGCATCTTGCTTCTACGGCCTTGATATGTAAGCTCTCTGGGTCCCAGAATAATGATGCCCACATGAGGTTTTTGTAGAATTAAATGAGCTAAGGTATGTAAAGTACTTTGCTTTGTCATTGGCACAGTAAGTGCTCACCTAACAGCACCTGTTACCGTTACGTGCTTATGTGTCTGATCGTTATGTCTCAGTTCATGAACATGTAAGGTCCTTAATGGCAAGGTTTATGTCATGGTCTCTTCTAAAGAACTTTGATACATCTGAGAATAGTTGAGACATTTTTTTGGAAATAATTTGGATTCAAAATTGCTCCTTTGGGTAGAACCATTTCCAAGTGTTGATGGACCTTGAGTGAAATATGAATTCGTGCCCTTATTTTGTAGAGAGGCTCTATGGGTGAGGTTGGGCTTGCTGGTTGAGTTGAAATGAAGAATGGAGTGGGAGAGGAGAATACCTCCATAGCAATGATGTGCTGCTGAGTGTTCCGGTTCAAGGCGTGGTGATCGTACCCACATGTTTGCTTCTAATCTAGGGACAACCAGGACAGTGGAGAAGTCAGCTGTGTTTCCATACTGATTCCCCAGGACCCAGAAATAGGAAAATAGTTCAACATGCCTCATCTAACTGATGCTATGTGCAGGTTTGTGCTTCCAGATTGTAGGAAAACTGGATTTGTGTAAGGGAGGTGGACCCTGTTGGATAAAATGACTCCAGGACTGGGGTCCAAAACAAAACAAAAAACAAAACAACCCATACCTGAAAGATCTTCTTCATAAAGTCAGGTTTAGCAGCGACTCTCCCAGATGACCAGTGCAGTGCAGAGAGTAATAATGCTTATCCCCAAAGCAGACGAAGCAAGATCAGACTGAAGATGAAGATTTGGGGGTTTGAAGGGAGCTGAACAACTTTGGAAAGGAATGATAATTCTAAACCAATATTTCCCTCTCATTTATTGATTTTTTTTGAGGCGTTCAGTACTAGAGGTTTCCTCTCTTTTTTTGTGTGTGAGATAGAATACCTTTTTGTGGTAGGAAGGAGTTGAAGAGGGCAAGACGGAAAGAGCATTAAGTATCCTTTACACTGTAGCCAGAATGTCTTGCTTTCCAAAGGTCTAAGAAAGTGGCAAAAAGTGGTTTTCGTTTTGGGGAAGAGAAGGGGGAGAATAAGAAGGTGATTTTTTTTGGAAGCATTTCTGAAAGAGTGTAATTTCCATTCAGGATAAGCCACCTTGCAAATAGTAAGCTCTAGCATTGCAAATATCTTTGAAAACTCTGCTAGCAGGCTTAAATCAAGAGTATTCTGCAGTACTTATCTTAAACTGGTTTCATGTTTACAGTTATGTTTTCAGTTTGAGGCAACTCCATGTTGTATCACAGAATAAATTAAATAAAGAACAAACACCCAGCTGTATGATTCACATGTATGATCATACTGTATGATTCAGTGGTCTTAATCTTTGTCCCTTAAGCTTTCTGAAAGGAAGACAGGCTTGAGAGGGAAAAAAAAGGTCATTTTATCATATTTTTTTAAGTTTATTTATTTTGAAAGAGACAGAGACAGTGCAAGTGGGGGAGGGGCAGAGAGGGAGGGAGAGAGAGAGTCCCAAGCAGGCACCACAGTGTCAGTGCAGAGCCTGATGTGGGGGTTGAACCCACTAAACTGTGAGATCATGATCTGAGCCGAAACCAAGAGTCAGATGCTTAAACCAACTGAGCCACCCAGGCGCCCCAAAAGTTCATTTTAAAGGTTAACCTATTACTTTGTTTTTACTATGAAAATTTAATGTGTAGGGGCGCCTGGGTGGCTCAGTCGGTTAAGCGTCCGACTTCAGCTCAGGTCATGATCTCACGGTCTGTGAGTTCGAGCCCTGCGTCGGGCTCTGTGCTGACAGTTCAGAGCCTTGAGCCTATTTCAGATTCTGTCTCCCTCTCTCTGCCCCTCCCCTGTTCATGCTCTGTCTCTCTCTGTCTCAAAAATAAATAAACGTTAAAAAAAATTTTTTAAAAAAGAAAATTTAATGTGTATATTTAAGATGAAATGCGTAAATAATATGGCAAACACTAGCCTACCAACCACCCAGATTAAACAATACAACACTGCCTACAGTTGAAGCTTTGAGTACCCATCCTTGAACAAATTCCCCTCTCTACTTCTAAAATGTAACACCTCTCTTGCATCTGGTAGGTCATCTTATTTTTCATATCAAGTAACTATTAAACATTTTTCCAAAAATGCATATCAAGTGCACAGTTTGGCTGATTGGGACACAGTGACCTAAGGAAATGTCTATATCTTGTTCTAAATCACCAAGTAGAATCCCAGTGGTGAGTTTCTTGCCCAGCACAGCATCTAGCACAAATCATGGAAGACGATAATGCTATGACCGAGACTACTGGATTATGGTATGATGGTTAAACATGCATTTTGCAAAAGGCCATCCTAACCACAGACCCCCATCATTTAGTTAGCTGAATGATCACGAAAGAATTGGCAAGTGTTCATTGACTTTCGAGGCTTTTCCATTATTCAGTAGTTATTTTGCAGTTTTCTGTGATTCTGCCCTTTTAGCCCTGTCACGCGTCTTCATCATAGCCACGTGGTTTATGCCCAGTGCTGTGCTTGAGATGAATTGGGATAATATATTAAAAGGGTTTGGGAAATTGTACAGTGTGAGACAAATGTCATTGTAATTGCTCTGTCACTGAGAAAGAAGCCAGAGATTCCAGAGGTACCAGTGAAAGGAAAGAAGAACAAAATCCCAGAGTGGGCTTTGCAAACGAATTAGTACACATGAAGGACTAGTCTTTGATTTTTAGATCTTTACAGCTGGAAGGAATCTTCAAGACGATCTAGTTCATCCCGTTCATTTAAAGATGAGAATCTCAATAGGGACATTAAAGAACCTGCTCAAAACATTCCGGATCCTTTGAGAAGATTCAGGATAGAAACCAGCCCTCCCCTACTCCTTATTCATGGCTCTTCTCTCTTCCCTGCTTTCCTCTTCAGGACAGGGAGGCTTAGGAGAGATATCTAGATTTTCACCACGGACCATGTAGGTACAAATGCCTTCAGCAGACGTCAAAATCATGCTTCTGTGTCCCTCGGCCAGGCAGCCCCAAACAGAAGGCCTTTCTTTATCATCAGACCTTGTAAAGACCTCACCATTTGCCAAGTAGAGTTTTCCTTTGTTTCTCCTTTAAAGAAAGTGGTTTCTCCCTCATCCTAGTCACCACGAGGTATGTCCTTAGAACTTCTTTGTATTTATTGTAATCTGTGAATATTGTGTTTTACAGCTTGTAAATTAGATATAGAATTGGATACCGAGGCAGAGCCCAGAGTGTTAAAAATGTTCAATTCCAGTGGGGGAACCAGCGAGCGGTTAAGGCCTGCTGCATATAATGTTAATATTACATTAAGTACGATGTTATTGCACGAGATGCTTATTGTTAATGTCTGTGGGGAGGACCCGTTCCAAAGATTTCAATTTCAATAAACAGATTATACAGTTCCACCATATACAATTAGGGAGGTGGTAATGAAATGGTTATAAAGTCCCTTGGGGGCCTGTCATCTTTTTTTTAATTTTGTAAATAACATCAGAAGCACTAGAGGGAAGTGCTTATGCATTTATTTATTATTGATTTTTTAAAAATACATTTAACATTACTAGTTATTGCAAATTCAGTCTCCGTGAGTTGAAGATAAGCTGTTTCTACATTATTAAATGCTGAACGTATAGGGAATTGCGAAGTGGTATCCTTCATAGAAATATATTAAATATTAATGAACAATGATTGCAAGATATTAATTTGAAGCTACATTTACTTGGCAAATAAAACCTTTTCAGGGTTTTACCCTTTTGTTGCACATAGTGCACATTTTAAACATCCCTTTGGTGAATGTTTTGGACGAAGCCAAGCGATTCTGTTCCGCAGCTGGATCCTGCACAACCACAAAGGATCGAGTTGGATTAAACACACGCTCTTAACGGGCAGCAAATTGTCGGAGGGGTGACTTCAATGAAGCCACCAAACTTTGAAGTATCCATAAATAGTTAACTGCTCTTCCTTCTCGGGACTATAATGAAGCAGGAAGCATTAATGCCGACGGTTAGGAGCCAATTTTTCTCCTTGGAGTAAGATGCTGAATAGCGTAGATAAAAATTCAGAATGCCAGCCTTTCACCCAGGAAACCGCACTCCAGTGAGGGGCAGGGATTTGAGGCAGGCTGCCCGGATTCCATTTTTTCCAATGTCAGCAAGTTGTGTAACTTCTCTGAGTTTCGGCATCATCATCTGTACGATGAGAGTAAATGATAATGTCCTGGGGACTTAGGGAGATTAAAGGCATAGCACACAGTAAGCACTAAGCAGAGTATGTTGCTCGTGGTGCTCACTAATTGTTAGCCCTTTTTATTTTATCTATTTTTTTAAAATTTTAACATTTATTCCTTTTTGAGAGACAGAGAGAGAGACAGAGCACGTGCAAAGGAAGGGCAGAGAGAGAGGGTGACACAGAATGCGAAGCCGGCTCCAGGCTCTGAGCTGTCAGCACAGAGCCCGACACAGGGCTGGAACCCACAGATCATGAGATCATGACCTGAGCCGCAGCTGGACGCTTAACTGACTGACCCAGGCACCCAGGCGCCCCAATAGTTGTTAGCTCTTTTTAAAAGTGTTTTTCATTCACTCCGGCATTCGGTGAGTAATTGTGAAATATACCATTTGGCAGGACCGTGGATGCGGTGATAAGTAGTCCTCAAGTTTCATGGATCTTGCCGAGTTTCTAGGCGTGATTGGGGTACTCTCGGGGAGGTTTGATGCCCTCCACTTGTGCTTTTACAGGATTCTGTTCTCGTGGGCTTCCTCTGATCTTGCTTTTCTTTTTTATTTTATTGGTTGGTTGGTTTGCAGTACAGGTGACACACAATGTTACATCAGTGTCAGGTGCACAGCTCAGCGGTTTGGCAACTCTGTAGGCTGTGCTGTGCTCACCACAAGTGTGGTTACCACAGTGCTCTTACACTACCACTGACCATGTTCCCTGTGCTGTGCCTTTTGTCCCCATGCTTCGTCTTCTCTCACTGGCGCTTTATAATTACTCAAGGATGTCACAGCTGCTTTTTCTTTCTCTGTTTCTTCCCCAATCCGGTCTTCAACGCTCACCCACAGAGTGCTATTGGACAGAAAGCTCCTCAAAGTCTAAGCTCTGTGGAGTACCTGAATATAATTAACCCACTCAGAAGTTGTTGTCCAAAGACTTACACTTTTATAGCCTTGCCCATCAGTTTTAATTTCTATATAGTCTTCTCTAAGAGTTGAAATGTATGTGCCTTTCTATTTGGTAAACACATGAGCATATGTAGCTCAATCTAAAAATGTTTTAATGTTTATTTTTGAGAGAGAGAGAGAGAGAGAGAGAGAGAGCATGAGCAGGAGTGGGGCAGAGAGAGAGGGAAACACAGAATCTGAAGCAGGTTCCAGGCTCTGAGCTGTCAGCACAGAGCCCGATGCGGGGCTCGAACTCACGAACCACAAGACCATGACCTGAGCCGAAGTCAGATGCCGAACCGACTAAGCCACCCAGGCGCCCCTATTTAGCTCAATCTAAATGATTATTGTGTATCTACTCTGTGCATGGCACTTCAAGAATAAAAAAACAACATAGAACATGTATTGAAATGGGTGTTATATAGGTACTGCAGCGGGAAGAGGTAACAAAAGGAAAGATGACAGATGATAATAAACAGATAAAATGGTAGGAAGGGAGGGAAGTGAGGGAAGGATGGACAGAGGAGGAAACAAGGCAAAATATGTTGTTTGTTATGCAGAGTTGAAACTGGGAGTTTGGTAATGAGAAAAATGAGAGAGTGGGATTAGGAAGGAGAAGAGGAGAGAGAGGGAGGTGGGGAGGGGAGGGGAGAGGCAGGAAGAAAAAAGAAAAGAAGCTACTTAAACTTGTCGGAAATGAGAGAGTATTAGTGGTTCTCAACCAGAAAGACGTGCCTTCTCAGAATCTTTGGATGACATGCGTGGTTTCCACAAGCCAATCCCCCACCTGAGAATATGATACAACATGAAAGGGATGCTATCCTGAGTGTCTCTGGTGGTGTGGCCAGAAGTGGAATCAGGAAGCAGGAGTTGGGGGACTATCAGGAGACCCTGGAGAGGACGGCGTCCCAAAAGGTGAGAGAGCGTTTCCAAAAGAGGGTGTGGCTACCATAGAGTATGAGTCATGTACGTTGTATATACGTGGTAAACACTTAATGAATGTCAGTTATTAAAATCATTCATAAATTCCGTGCGGAGCCCCCAGTAAGGTGGAGAGTCAGAAGAGGCAAGTGGATTTTACAATCTCCATATTGTACTGGTGGCGGAAGGCTGATTTTAGAGCTTAACGGACTGTAGGCTAAGAGAAAAATCACTCTGCCCCTCCTTTGTTACTCTTCTTACTACTCTACTTACTACGGGATTCTTCTTCTTAGTAGTTTTCCTTCCACCTTAGTGTCTCCGACCGTTCTCTTGGCTTGTTGTCTCTGCCCCAATCCACAGCACAAACTCCTTCAGTGTCCCCCGTTCCCTGTTTCCACTATTCCATGACATGCTGCTCAGCCATGTACAAGAGGGGGCCCGTCTGTGTTCTGCCCCATGCAAAACTGCTTTATTTGAACCTGATATTTATCTCAAACTGGGCTTATAGTCTTCTCTCTTCTGGACCCCTGTTCAAGCCCTTTCTCACCTCTGTGAGTGGAAATCCTGCCCACAAGCTCTCTGTAAACATCAGCATACTTCATGAAGACTTTGCTGATGAATTCTTTGGAATGGGTTTCTTCTAACCTGCCGTAATGTTCCGAAAGCACTTAAAATATCCTCACTTGTACGATAGTCGTGAAATTGTGAACGTCTCCATGCCAAGAGGTAAGCCCCCTTGGAGGGGCTGGTGCATGGAGTGTGGTAAGCTCCCAGAGGATATCCTTTGTCAGGGAATTGTGGAGTAGGAGTATTCCCTTTTTGTGCCTCCTCAAGTACCCAACAGTGTCTTGCATGTGACGGTTACTTGTTAAAACAGAGACTGAATTGAGCTCATGGCAATCACTGATGCCTTCCATTAACCCTTACCTCTTCACCCTTTGTGCACACAGTAAGAATTAATTAGGATGAAAATTCTGGGTCAGACTATCAGAACTGCTAGAGCGTGGGGTAAGAACAAATGCTAAAGATAGGATTCACCACCTCCTAGTTATCTACTCTGGCCTGCCCCCCGATTCTCGTCACCATCCCTTCCTAAGTTCAGTCTCTTAGACTCTTTTTCTCCTTTTTTTCCCTTTCTTTTCTGTGCTGAGATTAATCATCACAAATCTTTTGATCGGGAGATGGTTTAATACCTTACACTTCAGAAGTACTTTATCTTTTCAAAAGAATATCACCTGCATCTCATTGAAACTGGTACGCTACTTGAGTCATCTCGGTCTGCCTTGAGTGTATTTCTTTGTGCTAACTTGGTCTCATTTCTGCAAAGGTCAGTAGAATTGTACTACTAAAATTTAGTATTTCCCCAGTTTTCAATCTGCCCAAGACAGCCGTATGACAGATATGTTGGTCTAGGTATT
The DNA here is from genome assembly GCF_028018385.1 of Neofelis nebulosa. Taxonomy (NCBI): domain Eukaryota; kingdom Metazoa; phylum Chordata; class Mammalia; order Carnivora; family Felidae; genus Neofelis; species Neofelis nebulosa. Next base: position 95,134,263 of record NC_080785.1, read on the forward strand.
AACCCTGCCAGACAGATCCATATCCGTATCTTTGTTTTATAGGTGAAAAAAAGGAGCCCAGAGAGGTCAAGCGATTTTCTCAAGGTAGCTGTGTTCAGAATGGTCTGTGTAAACCGATGAGGTATCTTTCAAGTCCTGAGAGCAAAGCCATGTGGGTATAGCTGGGTTCCCGGTCCCGTTGGTCAGTGACGGTGCCTCAATCTCCCCTCGATGTCGTGATATAAAAGCAGTACTGTGGAAGTTAGGGAGTATCAGCAGAAAAGTGATGAAGAAGAGAGGAAAAGATGCATAGATCATGCATGACAGGAAATAGCCTGTCCCACACCTGCTTACGTCCATCTTGCTGTGGTATTTAGGGTAAGATTTGGTGTCTTCTTACGTATCAGTACCCTATGTGGTACACTGGTTGTCATCTTCAATTTCATTTAAGCCACATGGTGTAGTAATGCTATCCTTTAATCAGAAAATATGCACCTGACCCACCGTTCATCATGACACAGGCTTTGGGTGTTTTGTTTTGTTTTGTTTTGTTTTTTTCTGTATGTGGGAATTCCTTTCTGCTGATCCATCTATACCCTCGCATGGAGTTTCCATGGCTACCAGGATACATTATTATAAGACACATGGTTGGGGGCTGTGGGTCTAGTCCGTGGCTGTAGAACATGAAGAAGCTAAGTGCATGGAGCGAGCAATAGAGAAACTTGGTAAATGCAACCATGTAATGTTACGGAAATAGCACAGGGAAAGGGAGACAGAAAGATTAAGTGCCAATAAGACTTCGTGAGGAGCATTTAAAGTACTTAGGGCAATGTTACTTTTCTTTCTCTCTTTCTTTCTCTCTTTCTTTCTCTTCCTTCCTTATTTTCTTTTTCTATTCTTTTTCTTTTTTTCTGTTCTTTTTCTTTTCCTTTCCTCTTTCCTTTCCCTGTCTTCCTTCTTTCTTTCTTTCCTTCCTTCCTCTCTTCCTTCCTTCCTTCCTTCCTTGCATTTTTGTTTCTAACAATGGACTCTCTCTAGGACAATGGTGCATGTTCACCAAGCAGGACTGATTGCATGCCAACATGACAATGTTTTATTTCTGGTGGTCCTAATTTTTCCTAAGGATCTGAGAGCTCCCATTTAGCAATTCAGATAAATCCCCGTGATGCAAGCTGCTATCAGTCTTGTGGTGCTGTGCTTCCCAAAGCATGTTCCATGGAGTACCACTTCAGCAGGATTTTCACAGGTATAGAGCAAATCTGACAGTTCTGTGGTCCAAGAAGTTTAGTGTAAACAAAATTAGAACGGTCTAGCTGTCTCAGGGCCATTATGCCATTCAGTTGGTAAATTTCTAAGGTGGGGTAGTATTTAGTGTTTCCCAGACTTCTTAATAAATAAAACACTTTTCCCTAGAACATACATTATGCTCTTTGGGGAAACTAAGGCATTGGGTAAATGCTATTTTCTAGGCACCATCGGTGACACCACTGTATCACCCTAGGAAAGGTAGAACCTGGTATGTCTCTACTATTCTCCCACACACTCCGGAGGATCCGTATGTTACTGTGCTGTCACCTCACACGGCTTTTAGAGAGCTGGCTTGTGAGCCTTTGCCAGCGTGAGTTGAACGCTTCTGTTCTCATTAGAGACAGTTATAAATGCAACGTGTCAAAGAGGGTGTAGAAGAGTAGATTCTGACTGAGGCGAAGTGAGTATCAAGCCCCAGTCCATTAGAGGGTTTCTGAAAAGCTCCCGAGACGCGTGTCTAAACCATCAGAATTGATTTAAAGAAACTGCTTTGTTTTTTTGTGGTTTTTTTCTAATGTTTATTTATTTTTGAGAGAGAGCGCGCGCACAGGGGAGGGACAGAGAGAGAGAAAGGGAGACACAGAATCTGAAGCAGGCTCCAGGCTCTGAGATGTCAGCACAGAACCTGAAGCGGGGCTTGAACTCATGAACGAGGAGATCATGACCTGAGCTGATGTCAGATGTTTGACTGACTGAGCCACCCAGGTGCCCCATAAAGGAGCTGATTTGATCTCCTTGACATCGGCCAGGGTCTCTGGTGGAGACAGCAGGCTGCCCACTGGAGCTGACTGGAGTCACGGGGAAGTTTCTAGAGCACATGGTGGTGGAAGTGACAGCATGAGACACTGTATGTAGTGGGTGGGGTTGTGGATGGAGACGCAGGGTCTTGTCCCTGCATTGATGCTTTACTTACAAGATGACCTTGAACAAGTCTCCTACAACCTCTCTTGGCCTCAGTTTCCTTTTTAACATTTGAGAGTTAAGCCACCGATGTTTTTCACCATCTTTTCCTTCTCACATCCATGCTTTTCCAAATGAAATCATTTCTATAAAATGGATAAAAACATCTGTGCTAAGAAGGAAGAGGGGCTCAGGAGTCCACTGCTCTGCCGCCCTGTCACTGCTCCCTGGAGCCCCAGGCAGGACTCTGTGGGCCGGGGATGAGCAATCAGGCTGTGCACTCGCTAAGTCCAGATGTGTGCCAGGCCCAGCGTCAGGTGGGAAGGGACACTGGAGCACTTGCCATCCAAGGCTGCTGGTGGTCATTAGGGCTTGCGGTGATGCAGGCCCGGAGCACAAGGACAGGGTGATGTGTAGGTGTAATCCTGTGTAGGGGAAGGGAGGGACAGGGCATCTTGGCCTTACATGTTATACGGAGAGGAATACAGATGGGAAGGAAAAGCTCAAGTCTACCCCTGAAATTAAAAGTGGGTTTCTACCAAGGATTTTGCGTCTACCAAGTATTTCTTTATGGGAGGCTTTACCAAGAGGTGGTGGTCCTATCATGAGCCAGGTAAGGCTTTCCACCCTCAGGTGGCTCAGTTCCCAACCCAGCATTCCCCGCCCTTCCTTCTCATTCATATCAACCCCCGCGCCATCCATTATCTCTAGTTCCTCCAAGTCATCCTTGGCCTATTTATTTAAATGAAGCACAAGAGTTTGTATTTCCTAAGGTGACGACTTCACAGGGATAGATGATGATGTCACTCGTGCCAGGGGATTAAGGCCACTCTGACTGGCAAGCCCACTCAGAGGTTTCATGAGGCTTTTCCAGCCTGACTGGAATCGAATGTACTGGATGAAAAGGCAGCCATGCTCCCCCTAGCCCATCATAAAGCGCGCCCCAGATGGGACTACCCTTGCTTCGTATAACCCTTACAAGCCAGGCTTTGACTGCGTGTTGGTTATGGTTGGTGGAAGAAAACTAATGGAACTTCAGGGCCCAGCAGACCTTGGAGGTCACGTACATACCTCCATGCCCGTTCTGCGAGAGAATGCAGAGAAGTGATTGGCCAGAGTAGAGGTTAGATGATCACGCGGATGTTTCTAAGCCTTGGCGATATGCTGAGTGTGGTCTAAGTAATTTACATATTATTGAGCTTCACTTTCTCTAACATTACCAGGAAGGAATTAGTAGACTTCCTTGGCAAATGAGGAAGTTGAGGATCACAGAACTTAGGTCACTTGTCCTAGTTCATAAGGCTGCACAGTGGTTGGATTCGATGGAACCCCTTCCGTTTGTCTCAGAGCATGTTCTTCCCCCACCTCCCCACCCGCCATCTCTCCACCTTCCCACCCCACCCCTCCCCCGGGCCACATTGCATTTCCTATAGCTGTGGTACTTGGCTTTTTCATTTTTTTGTGTTCTTGCCCCATTTTATTATACTAGAGTTTGGGGTGGCTTGCCGATTTAAAAATGCAATTCCCGGGGTGCCTGGGTGGCTCAGTTGGTTAAGTGTCTAACTTCGGCTCAGGTCATGATCTCTCGGCTCATGAGTTGGAGCCCCAAATCAGGCTCTCTGCTGTCAGACACAGCCTGCTATGGAGCCCCTGTCCCCCTGTCTCTCTGCCCCTCCCCTGCTTGTGCTCTCTCTCTGTCTCTCTCAAGATAAATAAATAAACTTAAAAAAATAATACAACTAAAAATGCAAAATTCCCATTAAAAAATAAGAAACAACAACAACAACAACAAACAAAAAGAAAATACCTTCCTACAATGATCACTCTATCCCCCTGGCAAATGGTGTTGCTGCCCAATGTCCAAAAGAAGCACTCCTTTCTGGATGCGTATTGTTCTTGCATGTTCTGTTAGACAGGAATTCTGTTTTGTTTTGTTTTGTTTTGTTTTTAAGTTTATTTATTTACCTTGAGAGAGAAAGAGAGAGCAGAAGCAAGGGAGGGGCAAAAATAGAGGGAGAGAGAGAATCTCAAGCAGGCTCTTCCCTGCCAGTGCAGAGCCCGATGTGGGGCTTGAACTCACTAACCATGAGATCATGACCTGAGTCGAAACCAAGATTCAGACGCTCAATCGACTGAGCCACTCAGGTGCCCCAAAGTTTTATTTCATTTTAATAAATATTTGTCAAGTATTTGAAACGTGTCCAGGATAAACCTAAGCATTAAAAAAGGGAGCAAAGAAGTGAAACACTCTTAGAAGTCCTCAAGGAGCTCCTGGTCTACATGAAATAAAATCATGAAACAGCTTAACAAACCGAAAGCACACACACAAAAATCATCATGGATGGTAAATGCTCTCAGAGCTATTAGGAGAAAACCATCTATGGATCTCAGGGGCTTGAATTGGACCTCAAATGGTGGGCTTCATCATGACAAATAGAAGAAGGGCATTCCACGTCCAGAGGGGGTAGCAGGGACAGAGGCACAGAGCCACAGATGAGCCTGTGCAGTTGACTCAGTCAGGAGAGGCTAAGTTTGCTCTGCAACTTGAGCAGTTCTGGGAGGTGAAGTTCACCTTGAAAGGTCCAGAGCCTGGGGTAGGGGACTCAGAAACTAATTTGAAGATTTATGCTTTATCCTGAGGGGGATGTAGAGCGCTAAAGGGCTGTGAAAAGCTTAATGCCTATGATGCTTGATGGACATCCACAGGTAGGGGCAAGTGGAGACGGGCACCAGCAGAGAGAACAGTCAGGAGCCTATTATAGCAATGCAGGCATGGGGTAGGGAACATCTGAAGAGTTGGTGGCTGTGGGAATAAGGATGTGCGGTGAGCTGCTAAAAGAGAGAAAACAAAAATACATGATTATTAGACACGTAAGATGAAGAGAAGGGGTTGAAACCAACTCCCTAATTTCAAACATGAGTGTGGGTTGAGGTCCTGGTTTAAGGAAAAAACCCAACATTTATTGAGAATCTACTTTACAAACACAGTATCACACACTGTAATAAAAGCTTTATATGCACTGATTCACTCATTCCGTGGATTACCTTGAGAATCAGACATAAATGCAGAATTTTCACTTTGTACATGAGGATTCTCCGGCTCAGTGAGGTTATATAGCTAGTTCAAGTTCACACAGCTGATGGGGCCGAGGCCCCAGCACAGGTGCCTATAGCTTCAAAGTCCACACTACCAATCTTTACTATACCTACCATACTGGGTTACTATAAGATGACCCCCTTGTTGGCAAATCCAGTGGACCCTTCTCAGTCTTCTTGTTGACTCTCTGACACAGCAGGCTCTCTCATGACCATTTCTCTCCCTTCTACTTTGGCTTTGCGACATTGTTCTTTTCTGTTTTTTGCTTTTTGTTTTTTTTTTGTTTTTTTTTTTTTTTTAAATTTTTTTTTTAACGTTTATTTTTGAGACAGAGAGAGACAGAGCATGAACAGGGGAGGGTCAGAGAGAGGGAGACACAGAATCCGAAACAGGCTCCAGGCTCTGAGCTGTCAGCACAGAGCCCGACGCGGGGCTCGAACTCATGGACTGCGAGCGAGATCATGACCTGAGCCGAAGTCAGCCGCTCAACCGACTGAGCCACCCAGGCGCCCCTTTGCTTTTTGTTTTTTAATTTATTAACAGTTTCTTCTGTCTCTACTGATTTTCCTTCCTCCACCTTCCACTTACACTCTGCTGTTCCTGGGGGTTCTGTCCCCACGCCTTCCCTGGGCTTTATTCTTTAGTCCCAAGCTCTCATGACTATGATGCATGATTCCAGTGTTAGTTATTCTATCTCTGACCTCTGTCTGGAGCAGGAGACACCTATCTGTCTGTCTCCAGACTATCTCCACCTGGATATCCCATAGATACCTCAAACTCGATATGTCTGTGATTTTCTGCACGACTTCCTTTTACTATCTGTTGATTTTGTGGTTGATCCCGTGTTGCTCCTGTGTCACAACAGGCACCACCACGTATCTGGTATCCCAATCTTAGAGGACAATTAACCTGATCCATCATTTTACACACAAGAAACATCTATGTACCTTGTTAAGTTTTCCCCTGGTGTAACCTGAAAAATTTGGAGAGATAAAAGATATTCCCCAGCCCAGGCTGAACCACAAGCAGAAGCTTCTTTAACTTAGTAGCTCCCCTAACTAATTTTTTATATTAAAAAGAAGTGAGGGGCACCTGAGTGGCTCATTCAGTTAGGGATATGATTTTGGCTCAGGTCATGATCTCGTGGTTCGTGGGTTCGAGCCCCGCATCGGGCTCTGTGCTGACGGCTCAGAGCCTGGAGCCTGCTTCGGATTCCGTGTCTTCCTCTCTCTCTGCCCTTCCCCCGCTCTGTCTCTCTCTGTCTCTCAAAAATAAAGACCTGTTAAAAAAAAAAAAAAAAGAGGTAAGGGGGAGTTACTCAATTCTCCTAAGTATCTCCTGTGTATACAGAAGGTATACATACTATTAAACTTCTGTTTGTTTTTCTCCTGTTCAAAAATAATAATAAAATGAAAGGAAGTGAGAGCCAGATAAGATGATTAGTATCAAAGTGAGAGCTCTGGAATGGTAGAAACGGTTGGCTTCCCAGCCTGGGGTGGAGGATGTTGGACAGGACTCATGTAAACAAACCATAAACTGCTCTGTGTCTGGCATACATGCTTCCTAGAACCTTATGCTTGAATTTCACCACTTGGAAATACTGTGAGTTCACTGAAAAAAACCCTACTAATTCAGAAAATGATGACAGTTCTGAGAAATACATATGACTTGCAGGCCCTTATTTTTTACCATCATGTAAAGAATTCTTGGTACTGGCAATTATGGAGTGTGAAAATTTTGTTCAGGAACCTTAAAAAATTTAGGACCCCCACCCCACCCCCCTGCGCCCACTGCACGAAATACATTATTGGGTATAGAGAAGGCTGGAAAATCTATTACTTAAGGGTTCCCTTGTACTAGAAGTATGTTCATCTCCCCAAATTTCCTCACTCTTTGCTTTCAGCTCCAACTGAAGACCATACTAGAGAATTTATTTCCACTAAAATATGAAAGATTAAAGTTAGTTATAAAATTAATTGCCTAAAACAGTGATATTTTACATGAGTCCCTGGATCCCTAGAGACTCTGAAGGCAATAATGGCTGTTCATTAACCACTTTTATTGTCTCAAAAGCCAAATAAGAATTACAGATTTATGGAGCACCTGGGTGGCTCAGTTGGTTAAGCGTCTGACTCTTTATTTCAACTCAGGTCATGATCTCATGGTTTGTGAGGAACTTTCTTGAAATTCTCTCTCTCCCTCTCTCTGTGCTCCTCCCTTGCTCATACTCTAAATAAACAAACAAATAAACTTTAAAAAAGTGAATGGCCTTGCTGTCAAGACCTAGGACATTTTATCACTTTAGGTCCTATTTTTCCAAACTAGTATTCTAAAACAGTGGTTTGTTGGTTCCACAATTAAAAATAACTTTGTAAGTGTGCCTGGCTGGCTCAGTTGGTAGAGCATACAACTCTTTATCTCAGGGTCATAAGTTCGAATCCCACACTGGGCATAGAGATTACTTAAAATTTTTTTTAACGTGTATTTATTTTTGAGAGGGAGAGACAGAATGTGAGGGGGGCGGGTGCAGACAGAGAGGGAGACACAGAATCTGAAGCAGCGTCCAGACTCTGAGCTGTCAGCACAGCCCAACTCTGGGCTCAAACTCACAAACCATGAGATCATGCTCTGAGCCAAAGTCGGACACCGAACCAACTGAGCCATCCAGGCACCCCAGAGATTACTTTAAAAATAAATAACTAAAAATTTAAAAAGGACTTTGTAAAATGCTATATACCATAATCCTTTATAGATGTTCATAGTACATTTAACATGTTAGAAGTAGTTAGATATTCTCACCAAGATAAACTTGACTTGACCTTGTATTTCCCAAACTTACTTGATCATGGAAACTTAATTTCCCCAGTAGATTACAGTTCTCAGGGAATTAATTTCCTGCAAGGCACTAAGAAGCAGATTTTCGAAGAGGAAGATGTGCTTAGGGAGAAGTACAGTGGGCTTTCATTGTTGGCAGAGCCCGTGGACAGCCCTACTATCACCTGACTATCGCCTATTGTGACTATCATGAAAGCCAGATCATATCACTTGTGATTCGAAAAATCCTATCTCAAGGGAACTGATACCTTGTCTCTACCTGCTCCCATTCCTAGGCTGTCTGGAGCTTTTACCTTTCACTAGGATCTTTGTTTACCCTAATCGCTCCTTGTTTGTGACTGGTGAACTGTTAAACCCACCCATGTAATATAGAGTTGGAATGGTCAGCACACCCTGGGAAGGCAGAAAGTCTCTTCCCATGCAGTTCACTTCTTTTCTTTTAATGTTTATTTATTATTTTTGAAAGAGAGAGAGAGTGAGCACAAGTTGGGGAGGGGAGAGATGGGGGGGCAGGGAGAGACAGAGGATATAATAGCACAGAGCCCCGATGCAGGGCTCGAACTCATAAACTGTGAGATCGTGACCTGAGCCGAAGTTGGACACTTAACTGGTTGAGCCACCCAGGCGCCCCTAAGTAGGTTCACTTCTCAGGGGTTAAAAGAGACATTTCTCTGACCAACAGAATTCGAAACTTGAGAGGTTTTCCTTTCAGACTAAAGTTAGCTAAGTAAGTTTTATATATGAGTACATAGCAACAAGATGTTGGGAAATTTTTGTGGCCTTTGTTGCTTACTTACAAGGGAGCTCTTGGTAGCTCTTGGTAGCATAGTCAAACGCTATGGGTGTCTTCCCTCACTCCTCACATTCCATTCTCCAGTAAACATTTTGAATATATATATATATACATATATATATACATACATATGTATGTATATATATATATATACACACATACATATGTATGTATATATATATACACATATATATATGTGTGTATGTATGTGTATATATATATATATAGAGAGAGAGAGAGAGAGAGACAGAGAGAGAGAGAGAGAGTCGATAGATAATACACAGGTGTATAAAAAAATACTTTTGTCACAAAGTAGGCCCATCCTTGGGAATACCATTTAGAACTTAGACGTCTCTTTTACCCACCCAAACATCATCCACATCTTTCTATGGCAGGGCTTACTTTTTTTAACGCCTTTATAGTATCCTAGTATCCCATGTTATGAGTGATGCATAATTTATTTAAGGAGTCTCCATGGATTGATTGATCTTTGAGTCCTTTGTAAAGTATTTACCTGTTGAAAATAATGTCCCCGTGAATATGCTTCTATAGCCATCTTTGTATTAGTGTGACTCTTACCACAGAAAGGACATCTAGAAATGAAATTTCTGTGTCCCATGTATAAACAGCTTTCACTTTCAGAGATACCTCAAACTTTCCCTTCAAAATGATGGTACCGTTGTGCACACTTCTCCAATTCCCAGTGGTGTTAAGCATCTTTTCTCTTGTTTGTTAGCTATTTGTATTTCCTTTATGAATTGTTTATTCATATCTTTTGCTATTTCCTATTAGATTATTTATCTTTTTATTGTTGATTTATAGGCAGTGTTATATTTTATGAATGTTAGCGCTCTGACTATTATATATGGGGAAAATTTTATACCAATTCTTCATTGTCTTCCAAATTTATTTGTGCCTCAGAGAAGTTATAAATTTTATATAGTCACATATGTTGCACTTTTTCTTTCGGCTTTTAGGTTTATGTTATGCTAGTAAGGCGTTTTCTAACTTAGGCCTCTACAACTATTCCCGTATTTTCATTTGGTACTTTCTCAAATTTATTAATTTTTTTATAAATAGATATTTAATCTATCTGGAATGTATTTTTGTGGATGGCGTATGATAGGAATTTTCAAGTTGAGAGGGATATTACAGAAAATGTATCCACGATGGTAACACTATTTATTACATCTTATAAAAGAATTTTTAAAGTCTTAGAAAAAAATGGAATTAGATATTTCAGCCAAGTATCAATTAGAATCTATGCTTATTTCTCAAGAGTCACAATATGACAAAACGCTTCACATTTGTGGAAATCCTTAAAATTGTCCAAACATTTTTGTGGAGATCCTTAAAATTGTCCAAACATTTTTGTATCTGGATTCTCTTTTTCAACATCATAACGACCTTATGAGGAGGTAGACAGAGTCGGTGCTGTTATCTGTCTCAAATGACTTTTCTAAGGTCTCCAAGATGATTAATGGTTATACAGATGCTAGAAATCAGCTCTCTTTACTTCCAATCCTCTTTCTACTATTATAGCAATTACAACCTGGGCACCAGTGAGCACAGTCGAACAATATAGACGTCTTCCCTCCTTTCTGCGTTAGAAAAAAAAAAAAAAAAACAAACCCAAGGCATAAAGTCTTGACTATAATAAAACTGAAAGACTTGGGTTAAGCATTATAGATTTGTTAAAACCATTGGTCACGAGGCCTTTCTGCCCATCTCTGGCCTAACATAAATGGTCGTGACTGAGTTACCAACTCGCTGGAAATGGGGCTAGGGTGGGTGCAGGTGCAGGCTTACCTGGAGAGGCGCAAATTGTGCCAGTGTAATTCCTAATACAAGACAGGAGAAAATTGCTAGCACAATTGAGAGTTGTTAACACAATAGAAAGGACTCTGGAGGAAAACCTGATGTGTGTCTCCTGCATCTTTTTTGTCCCCACTGCCATTTTCTGAGGGGATAAAATGAGATGACATTGGGAAGAAAACTACCACACCAGAGCCGACCGTGATTGCTGCTTTGAATGCCGCACAGCTGCGCCAATGTGGCCAGATTGATCCATTTCAAAGCAATGGTCATTATATTGCATTTTACTTTGAAAATGCAGTGCTTTTCTGTTTCCCGACTTGTCTGTTTGTGATGGATGGCTTGATGCTCTACCTCAGTACATTATTTTATGTTTAACAATCCTGCATCCTGGAATTAACAGGGGTGTGCATTTCCATAGCGCCCCCCCCCCAAGGAAAGTCTGGACCTTGAAGAGAATGCAGATCAAGTTTGAACAGCAGAAGAGAGTTTTATTTTGTCTAGGCCACTGTTCTTTAGATCCGATTAGATCCAGCATCTAAACTTTACTGCAGTATCTCAAGGCCTGCTGATTTTTATTCCTGGAGAAAATTCCCATTCTTAAAAAATTTAACTAAAAACCCCTTGAGTTTCTCTCCTTTATTACTTTAATTTTTAAAAGCCATTATGCTTTGAAAATGAAAGTTTTGGAGACTTGTTATGCGTGTGCTGTATACGATGCGATCTGGGTACTATGGATAAGTTCATATGGCCAGGAGAGCTGAAAATTTCCAATTTCCTGGCTTTGAACAGCCGAACCATGCAATTTCATTGACACAATATCCTTATATGTATTTAATAGTAAACTAGAAACAATGGAGACAGAAGACATATTAAGACCTACCTAATCTTCATTTAATCTAAGAACCTACATCTCCCTTAGAATTATTAAGCATTTTAAATAACTTCCAAGCAAATGAGAAACAAAAATCAGAACTCAAATGGAGCACACATATATCTTAGATGTATTTTATAATATATATTCATCCTATAAGCTCTGCTATATGAATACTGCTATCAGTTCTGCTGTAAAATTATTAACTAGAAATTAAATAATTTTATTTAGTCAAAATATGTTAGTAGCTATATTTAAAGGTGAAATATCTGACTTTTAAGTGTCAGGACACATTTTACTTTGGAAAACAATCTGTAAGTTATAAGATTTCTATTATTTAGACTTAGATGTTTCTTAGACATTTTTAGCAAGCCTCTCAGCGCTATGTTGTAAAAAATTGAATCAAAAAGAAAGAAGAAGGGGCCGTTGGATTAAAAACAAAAAAAGATATTCCACTATAAAGCAAAACTAATCCTTCAATTGGTTAATGGCTGTCTTTAATAGACTCTGGCAAGAAATCCAAATTCCAAGTACTTAGCCCTAGGACACCCACCATTGTTTCTTTCCATGTGGTCTCAGATAGGAAGAAATGGTAACCTGTCCTCGGCCCTGTCATAGGCAGCAACACCATCTACTCAATCTCTTTTTTGAAAATCACTCCAGCCTTTAACACGTTCAAGTGTTAGAAACTTTTAAAGTCAGGAAAGACATCATTATGCAGGCATACCTCAGAGACGTGGGTTCAGTCCCACACACAATAAAGGGAATAGCTCAATAAAGCCAGTCAAACTTTTTGAATTTTCTGCTTTCCCGGTGTGTATAAAAATTATGTTTACAGGGGCACCTGGGTGGCGCAGTCGGTTAAGCGTCCGACTTCAGCCAGGTCACGATCTCGCGGTCCGTGAGTTCGAGCCCCGCGTCAGGCTCTGGGCTGATGGCTCGGAGCCTGGAGCCTGTTTCCGATTCTGTGTCTCCCTCTCTCTCTCTGCCCCTCCCCCGTTCATGCTCTGTCTCTCTCTGTCCCCAAAATAAATAAAAAACGTTGAAAAAAAAAAATTAAAAAAAAAAAATTATGTTTACATTATACTAGAGCCTATTCAGTGTGCAATAGCATCGTGTCTAAAAAAACATCATTCATACCTTACTTAAAAAATACTTTATTGCTAAAAAGTGCCAACTATCATCTGAGCTTTCACTGAGTTCTGATCTTGCTGGTGGAGGGTCCTGTCTTGATGTTGATGGCTGTTGACTGATCAGGGCAGTAGTTGCTGAAGTGGGGTGGCTATGGCAGTTTCTTAAAATAAAACAACAATGAAGTTTGCCACATGGATTGACTCTTCTTTTCATGAACCTCTGTAGCACGTGATGCTGTTTGATAGCATTTTACCCACAGTAGAATTTCTTTCAAAATTAGAGTCAGTCCTCTCAAACCTTGGTGCTGCCTTATCCACTAAGCTTATATAATATTCCTTTGTGGTCATTTCAACAATCCTCACAGCATCAACAGGAGTAAATCCCATCTTGAGAAACCACTTGTGAGGCACCTGAGTGGCTCAGTCAGTTGAGCGTCCAACTCTTGATTTCAGCTCAGGTCGTGATCCCAGGTTTGTGGGATCGAGCTCCCCATTCACTCTGTGCTGAGCATGAAGGCTGCTTAAGATTCCCTCTCTCTCTCTCTCTCTCTCTCTCTCTCTCTCTCTCTCTCTCTCTCCCCCTCTCTCGTTGACCCTCTCCCTCACTTGTGCTCTCTCTCTCCAAAAAGAAAAAAAACAAGAAAGAAAAGAAAAGAAAAAAGAAACCACTTTCTCTGTTCATTCATAGGAAGCAACTCTTCATCTGTTCAAGTTTTATCACGAGATTATAGCCATTCAGTCATATCTCTAGGCCTAGGCTCCACTTCTAATTCTAGTTCTTATGCTGTTTCCACCACATCTGTGGTTACTTCCTCCACCAAAGTCTTGAACCCCTCAAAGTCATCCATGAGGTTTGGAATCAGCTTGTTCCAAACTCCTATTCATGTTTCTATTTTGACCTTTTCCGACGAATCGTGAAAGTTCTTAATAGCATCTAGGGTGGTGAATCCCATCCAGAAGGTATTCAATTTATTTTGACCAGATCTATCAGATAAATCACCATCAATGGCAGCAAAAGCCTTATGAAATGTATTTCTTAAATAATAAGACTTAAGAGTCAAAATTGTTTCTTGATCCATGTGCTACAGAATGGATATTGTGTTAGCAAGCATAAAAGCAATGATAATCTCATTGTACATCTCCATCAGGGAGCTCTTGGGTGGCCAGGCACATTGTCAATGAGCAGTAATATTTTGAAAGGAACTTTTTTTGTTTTTTTTTTTCTGAGCAGGCCTCAACAGTGGGCTTAAAATATTCAGGTAACCATGCTGTAAACAGATGTGCTGTCATCCAGGCGTTATGGTTCCACTGATAGAGCACAGGCAGAGCAGATTTAGAAATTCTTTTTTTTTTATGTTTATTTATTTTAGAAGGAGAGAGATAGAGAGACAGAGCACGATCAGGGGATGGGGCAGACAGAGAGGGAGACCCAAAATTTGGAGCAGGGTCTAGACTCTGAGCGGTCAGCACAGAGCCCAACTCAGGACCCAAACTCACAAACCACGAGAGAGTGACCTGAGCCAAAGTTGGAAGCTTAACCCATTGAGTCACCCAGGCGCCCCAGATATAGCAAATTCTTAAAGGCCCTAGAATTTTCAGAATGGTAAATGAGCACTGGCTTCTCTTTAAGTCACCAGCTGCATTAGCTCCCTAACAAGAGTCATTCTGTCCTTTAAAACTTTGAAGCCAGGCGTTGACTTCTCCTCTCTGGCTATGAAAGTCCTAGATGTCATCTTCTCCCCGTTGACGCCTGTTTCCTCTGCACTACAAATCTCTTTAGGATAACCACCTTCCTTAATGACTTTAACTAGATCATTTGGATAACTCACTGTAGCTTCCACATCAGCATTGGTGCCTCACCTTGCATGTTACCTTATGGAGATGGTTTCTTTCCTTAAAGCTCATGAACCAAACTTGATAACTTCAGATGTTTCTTCTGCAGCTTCCTCGCCTCTCTCAGCCTTCACAGAATTGAAGAGAGTTAAGGCTTTGTTCTGGGTCAGGCTTTGGTTTACAGGAACATTGTGGCTGGTTTGATCTTCTGTCCAGACCACTCAAAATTACCCCATGGCAGCAATAAGACTGTTTTGCTTTCTTATCATTCCTGTGTTTACTGGAGTAGCACTTTCACTTTCTTTAAGAACTTTTCCTTTGAATTCATGACTTGGTTTTTTGGCTCAAGAGGCCTGGCTTTGGGGCGCCTGGGTGGCGCAGTCGGTTGAGCGTCCGACTTCAGCCAGGTCACGATCTCGCGGTCCGTGAGTTCGAGCCCCGCGTCAGGCTCTGGGCCGATGGCTCGGAGCCTGGAGCCTGTTTCCGATTCTGTGTCTCCCTCTCTCTCTGCCCCTCCCCCGTTCATGCTTTGTCTCTCTCTGTCCCAAAAAAAAAAAAAAAAAAGAGGCCTGGCTTTTGGCTTCTCTCAGCTTTCAACATGCCTTTGAATTCATGACTTGGTTTTTGGCTCAAGAGGCCTGGATTTTGGCTTCTCTCAGCTTTCAACATGCCTTCCTCACTAGGCTTAATCATTTCTAGCTTTTGATTTAAAGTGTTCACTTGAACACTTAGAGGCCATTACTAATTACCTAAATCTCAATATTGTTTTGTCTCAGAGAGAAGAGAGGGCCAAGGATTGAGAGAGATGGGGTAATGGCATGTTGGTAGAGTGGTCAGAAACACACAACATATATCATTAAGTGCGTCATCTTATATTTGCAGTGCCCCCAAACCATGGCAATAGTAACATCAAAGATCACCGATCACCATAAAAAATAATAATAATGAAAAAGTTTGAAATATTGCAAGAATTACCAGAATGTGACAGAGACACAAAATGAGCAAATGCTGTTGGAAAAATGGCGCCGACAGAATTGCTTGAAGCAGGGTTGCCACAAACCTTCAATTTGTTCCTCAAGAAAAGAAAAGAATGCACCATCTGTGAAGCACAATAAAATGAGACCAGCCTTTCTTTAACTTACATCCTTCATGCTTCACAGTTTTGTGATTGTTAGAGTTAAAGATTTCATCGGACAATTTTTGCAATTGTTTTTTGTGGTCGTTGTTTACTATTTATTTGGGTATTTTTTAATGTTTATTTTTGAGAGAGACAGAAACAGAATGTGAGTGGGCTAGAGGCCAAGAGAGAGGGAGACACGGAATCTGAAGCAGGCTCCAGGCTCCGAGCTGTCAGCATAGAGCCTGACGTGGGGCTCAAGCTCACAAGCTGTGAGATCATGACCTGAGCCGAAGTTGGTCGTTTAACTGACTGAGCCACCCAGGTGCCCCTGTGTTTATTTGTTTTTAAGGGATTGGGGAAGGAGAGCAGAGAGTCTGCAAAAGGGAAGGGACTTGGCTGTACTCAAGCATCATTTCTATAAAAGAAACTCTTGCTCCTAGTAGAGATGTCAGAAAAATAAGAAGGGTGTAAAGAGATTTGTTTTTTTTAATCACCCCAAACCTCGTCCTCTCCAAGAGATAGTCATTGTTTAACATCTTAGTAAACTGTCTTCTGCTTTGTCTTTGTACGTGTACGTTTCTATAGTTAAGTTGATACTGTACATTGGACAGTAGATCACAAACATTTTCCAGCATGTCGTAAAATCTTAGAAGCATCAAGTTCACGATTTTATTTAACATTTCATCTCATGTATATTCTGTAATTTCCATAACCATTCTCTACTGTTGGACACATAGACTGTTACCAATTGTTCATGAAACGTTTTAGACTGAACTTGTGCATCAGTTTAATTCCTTGCTCACAGAGCCATAAGCAGCTTACTCTACAGAACTCACAGGATTACTCTATAGGGCTTAATATCCTGAAGGTAATTCTTACCTAGAATATTATTATTTTCAAAACCTGTGGAACCTAGGAAGCATAGGAAAATAATACTTGATAATCAGTTACTACCCTATCTCTCCCCCATGTTTTAGAAAATTGAAGATGTGAATTAGCAAAGGTCTACTTCTTCAGATCCTCTTGTAAAACTATGGAGAAGTGTTGTCCCATAAAAATATGACACAAGCCAAAAATGCAAGCCACAGATGTAATTTTGAATTTTCTCATAGCCACATGAAAAAGTAGAAACTGAGGAAATTAATTTCAATTTACTTATTCCAAACCCCCCAAATATTATCATTTCAAATGCCATCAATCTGAAAACTTATGAAAGGGATATTTTATAAATATTTTTCATACTAAGTGAAATACTAGAAATATGATATATATTTTGTCTCTACAGAACATCTGTATTTATTCTAGCTACGCTTCAAGAGTTCAATATTTGCAGGTAGCTAGTGGCTACTATATTGGGCAACACAGCTGTAGAGAAAGGATGGGCAATAGATACAAAGGTGGATTCCATCTCGAGTTTGAGCCAGTTCTGTCACTCATTAGCTAACTTCAAGAAAATTACTTAACTTCTCTATGAGTTTTGGGAATAATAATAGTAACTACTGTGTAGAGTTAATATAGGAATTGATGAGACAATCCATGAAGTGAGTATTCAATAAACCTTTTATATAAGAATCCTGAAAAAGTATAGCTAGTGATCTTACTATAATTTAACCAATTAATTTCATTATCCATGGTCTTCCCCCTTAATCTTGTCACTATTTTCCCTAAGAATGAATTATTTAGAAGACAATAACTGCTGCCATGCTTTGGCCTCTCGTAGAAGCCATTGCCTAGATAACCAAAGCAACATGGAATCATCTACCTCTTTGTTATTTCTATAAATTGATGATGGTCCTTTTCTATGACTCATGTTGGGCCTCTTCTAGTAAAGGTCTGCACTATTTTCCTGTGGCCTGTTGGATAATATATTCCAAACATAGTTCCTCCAAGCGGTGGATGGGAATGTAGAGGGACTCATAGGTTCTTAGCATAGTTACTTTCTTTGCTCGGGGGCTGCCATGATAGTTTGTATAGGTTATTTAGGAAAGATTTAAGCCAATTCTGCCTCTCTTCTCAACTTCTAATATTCCAGCCCGAAACAGAGACAATTGAAGAGTATAGCACAACTTTCTGAGCCTGAGAGCTTGCTTCTCATGCTAATTCAAGTGTGTGTGCATCAGTGCTTCTGCCAGAGGAAGGGAGAGACCCACTGAGAAAGCCCATGTGGGAGATGCAAATGAAGAAGTCTCCCTTTGGTTGACCTTGGGGGTGGATTGGATTCCTTAAAGCAGAAGGATTCTGGCTGCACACATAGCCTTTGCACTTAGAGAGTGTGGCAGAGGCTGATGCAAATGCTATATTAAAGGCAAGCACCCTTGCTGACCAACATCTCCAGGCACATTGCACTTAAAAGGCATAACTAGGAACCCACTATTGAATTCAGAGGTCACACTAAAGCACGCATTCCTAATGGTTGCCACTTCTCTACATCCACTCTGGAGTATTGAAAATTGGGCGTTAGCCTCCAATATTTTATATTGTGAGTGTAAACAGTCTTGTTTTTAAGGGTAATTATAAGTAGAAAATCATGGCCAGCACTATCTGCTTTTCATTGCGTTCATATATTATTGTGATCTCTTTTTTTTAAAATTTTTTTATGTTTATTCATTTTTGAAAGACAGAAAGACAGACCGCAAGCAGGGGTGGGGCAGGGAGAGAGGGGGACACAGAATCTGAAGCAGGATCCAAGCTCTGAGCTGTCAGCACAGAGCCTGATGCGGGGCTCAAACTCACAAACCGCAAGATCATGACCTGAACCGAAGTCGGACGCTCAACCGACTGAGCCACCCAGGTGCCCCTATTGTGATCTTTTTATTGTCATTGTATTTGGTGCTGAAAACACCTATAAATTTACCTGCGGCCACACCAGTCCTTTGTTCCCCTTCATGTAGGAAAGGTGTCCTATTCCGGTCAAATCTCCCCAGGTGACTGCCCCTCTCTCCTCAGTCCTCAACTCTGATCACTCTTGACTGGCTCCTTCATATCTATTCTTATAGCTACTTGAGTTCCTTCTCATCTTAAAAAACAACAACAAAGCCTTGCTGGACCCCACATCCTCTCCAGTTGTTGACTGATCTCTGTCTTCCAAAGCATGGCCCAGATACTTGAGGAGCTGACATCACTTGCTGCATCACTTCCCCCACTCACACCCTCCTCAAGTCCCTGTCATCTGTCTCCCTTCTGGCCATTGAAACCACACCTCTCTCACTGGATTGACAATGTGCTCCTTGTACTAAATCCAGCCAAGGGGGAACCCACTTGATCCCCCTTCTCATGTGACCTCTCTCCAGTGTTTCATGCTGTTGTCTCTTCCCACCACCATCGAATCATTTTTTTCCGTGATTTGTGACACAACTCTATTTTGTGGGTTTTTCTCCTCCCATGTTTTTATGTCACTAGGCCTTCTTCTGTCCCTACCCAGAATGTGCTTTCCTCCTCTGTTTTTCTCATGCATTGGGTCCCATGGTTTCAATGGAATTTAAAAACCAATAATTCACACCCTATATTTTGACCTCAGGTCTTTCTTCTGGCTTCCAGTCATACCTCCAATTTTTCACTACACACTTTCACTCAGATGTCCCAATGGGCACCTCAAACTAAGCAGGTCCCAAACATAGGACATCACTATAAGGTTACCATATGTTCTCCTGTCCAAATTAGGCCACTTTTGAATGTGAAAATGGTACATTCCTAACACTTAAGCCACAATAACAGGTATAAACCAAAACCATCCCAGGCAAGTCGGGAAGTGTGTCTAGGGTCGACTTCATTAGGTACGACAGGTGAAGCCCAGTGACCATGATACTTTTAGGGGTCCATGTCAATGTTTTAATTTAATTAAAAAAAATTTTTTTTAAACATTTATTTATTTTTGAGAGACTGAGCACAAGCGGGGGAGGGGGAGAGAGAGAATGAGACACAGAATCCAAAGCAGGCTCCAGGCCCTGAGCTGTCAGCACAGAGCCTGACGCGGGACTCAAACCCACCATCTATAAGATCATGACCTGAGCTGAAGTCAGACACCCAACCGACTGAGCCACCCAGGCACCCCTCAATGTTTTAATTTTAATTGTGTTTAATATGAGAGGAAAAAGAAACGTAATAAAGGTATTTACAAACACAAAATATAATAATAAATACATATAGTAATAATAAAATATAGTACAACAAATATAACAATGTAATAATGAATCTAGCTTAGATTATATGTCTTTAATTTTTTTTTAATGTTTATTTATTTTTGAGAGAGAGAGACAGAGTGTGAGCAAGAGGGGCAAAGAGAGAGGGAGACACAGAATCTGAGGCAGGCTCCAGGCTTTGAGTTGTCAGCACAGAGCCTGACGGGGGGCATGAACTCACAAACTGCAAGATCATGACCTGAGCTGAAATTGGACGTTTAACCGACTAAGCCACCCAGGTGCCCCGATTATATCTGTCTTTATACCAATGCAATCCTAAAATATAATTTTGATTTTTTTTTTAATGGAGGAAGAAGCTCCAATATCTGAGGGACCTCAGAAATCATTGTTTCCTGTCCTGCTTTCTTCATCTCACAGACTGGTCTCCTCATCCACTCAAAAGACCCCAAGCTGGACACCTGGGTTTCATCCTTGCCCGCCCTCCACCTCCATCCTTGCCTTTCCATGCCCACACCTCTTACCAGAAGGGCCCCTGTGACTTAGGTCTTCCCTAATTTCAGTTTCCATGAAGGAAGTCTGTCCCCCAGGTGTCTTTATCCCAGGTCAGTCAGCATATCAAAGAGCATACTTTTGCCAAACATGTTCCCATTTTTCTTGTTGTCTTCCTTGATCTTTCCTCCTCTCCCTCCTTCACAGCTTTTGGTGTCCTACTGAGCAGAGACATGTTTACCACACATGTTTACCACACAACCACCACTGGCCTGAGGCCCCTGCCCCCCCCACCCCCCCCACCCCCCCGACCCCACCTCCTCTCTCCCATGGAATGTCAAGGAGAGCTTCTCTCACCTCAGGATTCCTGCTGTGGTGTTTGGGGCTGGAGGGCTCATCCCTAAGCCTTTAAATTCTTTGTCAGAGAGAACAAATATGGCTCAATCACCAAAGCAGCCTCACGTGTTTCTAGATTATTCTTAATGTTTGCTTTTGAGAGGAATTGCAGCTGTAGAGCATGTTGATTTTATCTTTAATGCTATGAATAATGAGAATGAGATTTCTCTACGGTGCCTGGGTGTTGCCTGCATGGAGGGTTACACAACACCATCACTGAGCCTCCTCTGTTACCATGTTGTATCTGGTGAGTTAGCATCTGCTCCATAGATTGGACCGATGAGGCAAGATGAGGGGAGGCAGGAAGACAGGGAAAGTTTTCCCTTACCAAAATAGGCTTCCTCAACCAGCATTGCTCTACAGACGTCTAACTGATAATGATTTTGCTATCCTAGTTTTGAAATCTTCTTTCATCCACAAATGAGCATAGCACTGAAGAAAAGTTAAAAAGAAATAGACACATACAAACACACACCCCGCATCTTGGGTTAGCAACAGATCCCATATTTTAAAATTCTAGAACATTGAAGGTTCCCAAATACCATGTACAACATACTAAATATGAGTCCGTAACATGAAGCATAAAAAATAGGTCAATAGGCGCTTAGTCTGTTAAAAATCAGGAACACATTGGTGCCTACCAGCATAAGTCAATGCACATAATTAAAACACATCAATTTCATTAGAAGGATGGACCTTATTCAGAAAAAATGTCCATAGAAAGCCACAAAATTTAGGGGCGCCTGGGTGGCGCAGTCGGTTAAGCGTCCGACTTCAGCCAGGTCACGATCTCGCGGTCCGCGAGTTTGAGCCCCGCGTCGGGCTCTGGGCTGATGGCTCGGAGCCTGGAGCCTGCTTCCGGTTCTGTGTCTCCCTCTCTCTCTGCCCCTCCCCCGTTCATGCTCTGTCTCTCTCTGTCCCAAAAATAAATAAAAAACGTTGAAAAAAAAAATTTTTTTTAAATAAAAAATAAAAATAAAAAAAAAGAAAGCCACAAAATTTATCTATAGACTCATAGACTCACGATTTACTAATTAACTAACCTATCCTTTCTCTACTATTCTCAACTTTTGACACTTTTACCTTTCTTCAGATATAATGTACAGTTACCAGCCTTTTCTCATAAAATGATTTATTTTTACAATAAAAATTAGGCTAGTATAAGGGGATACACATGCATAATTCAGTGTCCATCATTCAATGTATTCATCTCTAGGAGGCTGGCCCGTGCTGTCCTTCATCCCAGCTCCACTCCCAATTTTTGATGATTCAGAAACCACAAGAATCAACTCAGGGCTTCCCCAGTGCTGCCCTCACACAAAGCTCAAGGCAGGAATGAGCCAGCCATGCCAGCCATGATGGGTTTGACTAGTAATGTCTGCCGTGAGAAGTCGTGGGAGGCTAGGAGTGGAAACCACGATGGATTTGACTAGTAATATCTGCCATGGGAAGTGGTGCGGGGTTAGGGGTGGAAGCTCAAGTGTGCTGCTTTGTTACATTCTCTGGGATCAGAATATTTGGGGAGACCACCCAAAATTTGGGAAAGAAGAGAAATAAGAATGCTTTCGGAGATTATAATTTAGAAACAACACAGGACAGACAGAGGCAAAGTCGCTTTCAACAGACTTGGCCTCTGGTTTAATCAGAAGTCCGGTTGCCCAACGATGGAGCAGCACAAGTGGGGAGGATTCTTCCAGGCACTTTGCAGGGGACGGGATAGCACAGCCTGAGAGAATTTGATCCAAAGGATCCGGCAGCTCCCTATAACCATCGGCTCACAGCCTGATTCCTTCACATACGAGATGTCCAGTTTTCTTTACACTAAGATTTTTAACATTCTCAAATTAAGGAATGTCTCACAATCTCTTATACTTTTGCTATAGCATTTTTATCTAAGAAGTTATTACACTGATGCTGTATTTTAAAATCAGTGATCTCTCTTGGGGCGCCTGGGTGGCGCAGTCGGTTAAGCGGCCGACTCCAGCCAGGTCACGATCTCGCGGTCCGTGAGTTCGAGCCCCGCGTCAGGCTCTGGGCTGACGGCTCGGAGCCTGGAGCCTGTTTCGGATTCTGTGTCTCCCTCCCTCTCTGCCCCTCTCCTGCTCATACTCTGTCTCTGTCTCTCTCTCAAAAAAAAACAAACATTAAAAAAAAAAAAAAAATTTTAAATCAGTGATCTCTCTGAATAGATGACTCTAACAAGCATCTTATTCCCCTTGCTATAAATCTGTGTTTACAAACATAGGTTCTAATTGTAAATTGTATTTCATGTAACTCTGCCTGTGTCAGTTTTTTTTTTCAAGCTTTCAAGAGATTTAAAAAAATCTCTCTTTCCCTAAATATTAAAATGTTACTATCCCTCACTTTTATATTCTCCTCACCCTGTGAAAATCTCTCTATCCTCTCATTGAATAAGGAGAGTTTATGGAGTTTTACATTCTCAAGTTTGATTGCAAAAAAAAATGCCTTTATTTTTTATCTTCTATTATAATATTGTAAGTATAATAAAATTTATATTAAAATTGTACTATTAAATAGATTTTTAAAATTACCCATGCAGAAACTCTCCCAACTGGAGAAGCATGGCCTACGGGCAAAGAATCTGTTGTTATTAAATTAAATTTAATATGTTGCCATTTAGGTGTTTACAAACCTTGTGAGTTTGGTAAATGTGAGTCTGTCTGGGAGAAAAGCTCTTCCCTATGAACTAACAGAATCACGGTAATCAAGTTCACAGAGACGGCAAAGCTGGGAGCAGATCCTGGACGGAGGTAACAGCCCAAAGGTAGGCCCCCGTTGGGGCTGCTTGGCAGGGAAGCTGCCTGCCTCCTTTCTAGGGACCTGACGTCTCCAGAGGCCCAAGGACAATGCTTGTGTATTTGTATCCTCTGATCGTGACTTCTTTTCCTTCTCCAGATACTTCCACCCCATTAGGGCATTTCTTTTCATGCCCAAGGCAATTACCAGGTGTGTGCCTGAGCTGAGTTTTATTAGGGGAGCAAAAGCTATCTTTTTATAATTAAAATGCATCTGGGTCGTCTCTGAAGGTCTTCTGGAAGCCTAGGTTTCCAGGGTTCTGGCCTCCAGATAACTGGAGTTACAATTACATGATGATAATATGATTGTATTCCACTTTGTTAAAGAAAGAAAACCTAAGTCACCACTACTATATTGAGACTGGTGTCTTAAGTGCTGTGGAATGATCCCAAAAGGCCAGGGAGGGCATTCCTTTGTTTCATCAGTGAGATTGAATAGTGTGATGCTTGAGAACATGCATGTTGGTGCCACACTCCCTGGGCTCAGATCCCAATTCTGTCACTTTTACTGGGTTGGGCAAAGTTACTTAACCTCTCTGTGCCTTGCTTTGGCTGTTTGTAAAAGGTAGGTCACAGGGTGCCCTCTCCTTCCATAGCTGGGGCTGTCATGGGGATTAACTGAGTTAGTATATATTATGTGTTTAGTCTGCCATCTGATGAACCCAATGTGAGTCTTTCCTATTGTTATTATTTCCGTGGGATTCAGAGAGCGCACGCACACACACACACACACACACACACACACACACACACACGATCTATGGCACTGGTTCCGTCTTTAAAACACATAGACACCACCCGGGGATCTTTGTTCCCCCCAAGTTTTATTGAGACATAATTGATGTGTATACAGCACTATGTAAGTTTCAGGTGCACAGCATAGTGATGGAGCTTACATGCATCATAAAATGATTACTACAGTAAGTTTAGTTAACATCCATCATTTCATATGAAATGTAGTTTCTACCTTTTGTCTACCTTCGTTCAATCCCCCTCCTGCCACCCTCTGCTTCTGATAACTACAAATCTGATTGCTTTTCCTATGAGTTTGGGTTTGCTTGGACTTTTTTTCTTTCTTAGATTTTCCCATATAAGTGAGCTCATACAGTGTATGTCTCTCTCTGCCTGACCATTTCACTTAATATAATGCCTTCAAGGTCCATCCGAGTTGTTGCAAATGCCTGGGAATCTGAAGTCTGGGGACCACAGATTCTGATCCACTAGGCCCACGGCAATCTGAGACCGTGCAGTCATTGCCTGCCCATAGACCACATTTTGAGTTGTAGAGGCCTGGAGCAGATGAAGAACAATGTGTACAGAAAATATTAACAATGGAAAATGCACATGGCCCCAGTTATAATCACTCCATGTCTACTGGCAAGTTCTCAGAGCTGGTGGGGAGCGGGGAGGATCCAGTTCTGTCCTGACACTGCCATTGACCACCTGCATGTCGTATCACTCGGGCCTGCCACTTAAGTGCATTGTATTTCATTTTCCCCGTCTTCCAAATGGGGATAATAATACTTGCTCTCCCTACTTCACAGGATTGTTGTAAGGGTCAAATGAGAAAATGTATGTGAAAGCTCTTTGAAAAATTAAAAGTGCTGCCCAATTGTAGAGGGATCAATAGTGGCAGAAGGTGGGGCTGGCTGAGTGATGTTGGGCTGGCAACGGAGAGCTCCCCAGAAGAGTAAATTCTGAGCTAGGGTTTGAAGGAGGCAGCAAGAGAGGCCGGTTCACCGTTTTTCCAATTGGGAAGTAACTGCAAATGCCGAAAACAGCACAAAGACAGAGGCAAATCCGTCCAATTGTGTGTAGCCATGCATGCATGAGAACCACAAAAGCTAAGGGGCTTCCTCAGGGGAAGGTCCATCCTGAAGAATTAATGGGCTATTAGGTTTTTTAAAAATAGAGGACAAAAGCGTAAAAGAGAAGGTAGAACACTGCATCTGAAATCTCCACTGAAACCTTTTGAGTCGATGCAAAGACAAAAGAGGAATTCTTTTACGAAGTATTTTCAATGTTGCTCATTTAGCAAACAGGCCCCACCATCTGCCAGGCACAATGTACAGAGGAAGCCTCCACGCACCTGCCCATGGTCACTGGCTCCGCTGGGCCTTAATGCTACTAGGAATTAGTTTGTGTCTGCACCAAAGGCTTGATCCCGGAATTGCATGGGAAGCTCCGGCTTTACGTCTTTGCCATCTTGGTCACTTGCCTTCTACTTGTGTCAGGGCCAGCTCAGAAGGAACTGTGCTTAGTTTAAGGCCCTCCACTCATGGTCTTGAAATTCCTAACAATTTTGAACAAAGGACGCTGCACTGTCATTTTGCATTGGGCCCCTCCTCTTCTTACCAGCTTCCCACTGCTGACCTTCCCGCCAACCTTTTCCGTTTGCCTTCTAGAACACCATTTTGTGATAAGTTGTCTCATTGATGGTTCTCAATGGACTCCCCATCAGTATCATCTGATGCATTTTTAAATAACACAAATATTTAAGTTCCACCCCTACATATTAGACTAGAATTTCTGGAGCTGGGTCCTAGGCATGCGTGGTGAAGGTATACATAGGATTCTAATGTGCATCCATTCCAGGGCTGAGAATAAGTGTTCTGTCTGCAGAAAGCATTCTCTACCTTCTGGCTTTAAAAGAAACTTGGCTGTTCACCATGAACGTGGCTTTATTTATTTATTTATTTATTTATTTATTTATTTATTTTGCAGTCCTTTCAAGTAGAGACTGCTCATTCTTGACCCCTCTATACACCCTGGCACCAGAAGGTCAGTCGTCTCATCCCCCAAATGTTGCAAATACACCATTACTTCTCTGTTGTTTCCCTTTGAGAACCTTGCTCTTCTTTGATATTCCACAGATGTTTCTGTTACCAAAGGCCACCCCCACTCCACTGGTCATCATCTGTACTCTGCAGACGTGCACTCTCATGCCTAACTCTGCCGCCATCCGGCACTTTTCTGCTTTGAAAATCGTGGGCTGATCTTGACCTCGTTCTGTGTCCTCTCTCAGCCCTTGTTCCTACGGTGCCTATTCTTTCACCCAAATAAGGCAATGCTCACAGTTTCTGGGGATTAGAAGGTGAACACACCTTTTGGGGGTCACCATTCAGTTCTCTACACCAACCGACAATTCTGCAGATTGGAAGCACACAAAATCAGCAGCTTCTTCAACCTGTCCTGTTACTTGTTCACAAAGAACTCATGTCCCCACTCCTTTCAGTGGCTATTCTGAACACCCCCAGACACCCCCTCACACCCAACCATTCCTACCTCTCTCACAGCAGATGAGCTGAGTTTTCCTTCGCTTAGAAAACTGAAGTGATCAGGTTGCTTTTCTACCAGCTTCTTCAAAACACACTCATTCTCTTTCCTTCTGGTCCCAAGAGTGGTTTCCCCTTCCTCTCTTTCAAAGCCCACACCTCGCATGAGCTCTGAGTCCATCCCTCCCACTTCTTTGAAGACCTTATTCCATGAGGAATACCAACTTTCTCACTAATGTTTTTAACCTTTCCTTCTTAACTATCCCCTTCTACTCAGATTATAACAGTCTTTAGTCTCTACCATCTTTAAACAAACAAATACTTTACTTCGTACTATCTTTTTTGCCTTTGAATCCAGAAGATTTCACACTTTTTAACTTCAATTTACAGTAAAAAAAAAAACAAAAAACAAAAAAACACACATTTCATGTTGGGACTCAATATACACATAAATATAACTGGAACAAAAATTTCTTGAAATAATACTTGCCCTTAATATGTGCCAAACATTTAATTCTATCTTATTCTACTCTATTCTTTCTTTCTTTCTTTAAATTCAAGTTAGTTAACACACAGTGTCCCCAGTGATTCATCTCTTACATATGACACCCAGTGCTCACCCCAACAAGTGCCCTCCTTCAAGCCCATCACCCATTTAGCCCATCCCATCCCCCCACCTCCCTCCAGCAACCCTTAGTTTATTCTCTGTATTTAAGAATCTTGGCTTCCCTCTCCTTTTTTATTTTTCCATCACTTCCCCTATGTTCATCTACTCTATTCTATTACATTCTTTACTGTTGTGTTTTTTTTTTTAATGCTGGTTGCAACTCACTAAGTCTATTTCCTATCCCACTAAGGACTGTACCCCACATTTTGGAAATCACTGATCTAAACTCTCTGGCCTGTCTAAACACATACTCTTTACTTCACTTCCTGTGTATCTGTCCACTCACTGAAATGCATCCTCAATCTCCATTATGACAATGAAAGTACTCATGTTAGCATTTATTACTCTAATATTTTAAGTAGCTAGTATGTGTTAGCACACCAATGGGTCTAGTTGATATCTTTCTCTTCTCTTACTTAGTCCCTCAAAGCATTTGGGGCGGATGCTCAATGGTACCATTCTCCGGCCAAGTCTTTCCCTCCTTGGCCACTAGAGACCTTTGAACCCTGAGTTCTTATCTTAGGCACTGAGCGTTTCTCCTCGGTTAACTCCTGGGGTCCTCTTTCCTGCTGTGATTGTAAACTGTTGCTGCTTCCCAGAATTTCATCTTCAAGTCATTGCTCTTCTAACATACTTGTCCTGGGAGTTATCCACTCTGTGGTTTTACGTGGCACCTGTTTGTTGGTTGTTCTGAGTCTGGGTCTGCACTTAACCCCTCTTCCTTGAGTATCTGGCACTATCAATATTTCCATGGGCACTTTGCACACATTATACCCAAACCTGAACTGTTTATTCTGGGGAAATCATGTGTTCTGTAACCTGGGTTGGCAACAATTGTTTTTCCTAACCAATAATTCCACTTTTTCGTAGGCCCGATGATACCAAGAGTTCTTGTAAACCACCTTCTCTTATAACACCCATTTGTCAAAGAGTAAATTTAAAAATGGGCATTATTCCTGATCCACAATGGTGAAGGCGATTCCTTATTGTTATATTACAGAATATGCTATCCAAATCTGAATTATGACGTCATGCTCCAAGCCAAAGTGTGAGCATTACAATGTTCTTGATATAAAACCACTAAGAATCTGGTATTCCACCCAGCCTGATTAAGGACCGTAAGTCCAGGATGACACCTGCATTCCTCATCAAGTTTTACAAATGCCAGGGGCCTCCTTTACCCAGAGTCTCAGGCCTGTTCTGATAGATAATAATGAGGGACAATTTCATGTATCTGTCTAGTCCATGGGAGAGGGAAAATTGGTCCATGCAAATGAGCCATTAAATCATGGACTTATTTGCACAGCAATAGACCATCATGAAGATTAGAGTGACCCCCATCCATTAATTTTTCTTTTTTTTCTATTTTGGTTATCTTTCCCCACTCAGGTGCAGGAAATTTGGATCAATGCCAATTTGTTTAATTGGATTTTTAAAAGAAGCACAAAAAAAAATATCAAGCAGCCCTTTTAAGCTCTTTTAGTGAGCTCAACAAGGGCCAAATCAATTAAGCGAATTGCTTTAAAAAAATAAGCTACCAACTCCACATAACGTCTTCCCTACTTCAGAGATAGTGTATGCGAAGGTTTACGCAGGACACATTTTTCCAGCTGAATACCAACTTCTCAAAACTGGGGATTTACAAGGAAAATGCTGACAGGAACCTCAGCCATGGTTGCAAAAAGAGTGGAGCTCTAATACAACAGGGCCGTAACGACAGCAGTCAGGGGACAATGCGATACCAGCCTGGACGCTTACCTATGGCTGTGACCTGATTCACTTGTGCCTTCAGTAGGGCACTCTTGTTCAAATTGTCTGCAGTCTTTCATCCCCTTAAATAAATACACATGTAAACTCGAAACCCTGCATGGGCAGAAAGTGGCATGGTTTTCTCTTTCCCTTTGTTTGCCACCTCCCCTCTTGCCTACCATTTCATAAGCAGGAACCCAGAGCTGTATTTTCTTCTGAGCGGTAATATGTAACCAGAACAAACAGAGGGCATAGGAAAGGTGGAGAAAAGTTAGATATATAAGCAAGAAAAAGTGAGCTATTGATTTTATTGACTGGTCTGTTAACTTCTGACATTGCAATAAAGTCTTATTTATTTGTATACAGAAGACTCAATTACATAGATACATATCATTTTAACAACTGGGTTATTTACAGGAGAATTGCTGCTTCATAAATAATATAGACCTGGGATTTCTCAAGCTGATGTTTAGCCATTGTTACCTAAGGAAGCGGCAATGGGCATCCATATAACCTCCGTGCAGTCATTAGATCTGCATTCCCATAGGCTAGGGAGAAGAAAGGGTTGTGGGCAGAGGAGCAAGAATGAACTAAGGATAGGCATTTTGGTCCAGCTAAAATATACAGTAAATAATCTTGGGGTGAACAGATCCCACGCCAAACTGCTGAATTCTTATTCCTTTTGCCAGCTGTCACTGGAGATTTTTGGCTTAAAGGATCCACGTCTTGCAACTTCCTTTTCAATCGTATGAGCCATTACAATTATATTCCAGGCTTTATATATTATTTTTTTCTTCCAGCCTTTATATTGTTAAACATGAAGGGTCTGTCTCAAAGGAAGTTTTATAGGAATAGGATCAACTATTCCCAAACATCTTCCCTTAACAGGGAAACTAGTGGAGATAGAGACATCCTGGGGAGGCCCCTTGTTGCCTAGAGTTTCCCCAGGGTTCCCCAGAGTCCCGTTCAGGGAGGTCTCCTGAAATAATTCTTTGTTTAACCATTCATCTAATGCACAGCAGGCCAGGGGATCATGCCTGGTGACCATTCTATAAATATTTGTCGGGAATGAGTGAACTAATTAAATAATGAGGAGAAGCGGGACAACACAGTATTATTTTTATGTGTCCCCAGCATCTTGCAAAATACCCTCCACCTGGCAAGAATGTAATATCGTGAACAGTGAATTATCAAAAAGTTGTTTGGCATCACCATTTTCAGATGAGGTGGCTAGAGTTCACAGTCTTGACCTCAGAGGCTCCCAAGGGTAGCCTTGTCCCTGCAGGACAAGAACCAGAAAGCAAGTACAGGGAAAGGGCAGCTGCAAGAAAATGCAAACGTATCTTGGCTATTGTGAATGATACCACAATAAACATAGGACAGAATCTTGTTGAGATCCTGATTTCAATTCTGTTCCATAGATACCCAGGATTGAGATCATTGGATCCTATGGCATTGTATTCTTAATTTTAGGGGGAGGAATTCTTTATTGTTTTCCCAGAAGCTGTACCATTTTACATTCATACCAACAGTGCACAGGGGTTCCAGTTTCTCCACATCCTCCCCAACATTTGTTACCTTTTTTTTTTTTTGATAATAGCTGTCCTAACAGGAAGATGATATCTTATTGTCTACACTAGCCAAGATGTGGAAACAACTGAAATGTCTAGCTGTGAATAAATGAATAAAGAAAATGTGATGTATACATAAAATGGAATACTATGTAACCTTACAAAAGAAGGAGGGGCACTTGGGTGGCTCAGTCAGTTAAGCGTCCAACTTTGGCTCAGGTCATGATGTCACAGCCCTGAGTTAGAGCCCCATGTTGGGCTCTGTGCTGACAGCTCAGAGCCTGGAGCCTGCTTTGGATTCTGTATCTCCCTCTCTCTCTGCCCCTTCTCTGCTCATGCTCTCTCTCTCTCTCTCTCTCTCTCTCTCTCTCTTTAAATAAAAATTTTTAAAAAACTTTAAAAAAAGAGAGAAGGAAATCCTGCCATATGCAACATGGATGAACCTGAAGGATGATATGCTAAGTGAAATAAACTAGTCACAGAATGACAAACACTGCACAATTCCACTTATATGAAGTATAATATTGTATGATTAGTCAACCTCATAAAAACAGACTGCAGAATGGTGGTTGCCAGGAGTTGGGGGGAGGGGGAGAGGGGAGTTGCTGTTTGATGGGTATAATGTTCTAGTAACACAAGATGAATAAATTCTGTAAGTACAACATTGTGCCTATAGTTAACAATACTATATTGTGCCCTTAAAAATGTGTTGAGAGTGTGGATCTCATGTTAAGTGTTCTTACCACCGTAATAAAATAATAAAATAAAATAAAATAGATGGGGCACCTGGGTGGCTCAGTCGGTCAAGCATTTGACTCTTGATTTCATCCCAGGTCACAGTCTCTCGGTGGTGAGCTGGAGCCCCACATCCGGCTCTGTGCTGGGGATAGAGCCTGCTTGGAATTCTCTCTCCATCTCTCTCTCTTTGTCTCTCTCTCTTTGTCTCCCTCTCCTTCTGCCCCTCCCCCCACTCTTTCTCAAAGGAAGTTTTATAGGAATAGGATGAAGTATTGATCTCTCTCTCAAAAAATTAAATAAACAAACAAACAATCTTAAAATAAGATAAAAAATACAAACAGAATCAGGCTGGACTCTAAGCAATCATTTGCCACTTGCTTACTCACGAGGGCTGTCATCACCTCCCTTGTGGCTTGCCCTACCTGGTCCTTATGTATTTATTTGGTCTTTATTTTTGGAGTCCCCTTGTACACACCTCTGTGCTTATGCTCTACTTAGAAACCAAGATGTACTTAGAATCACATTCAGACACCACCCCAGCCTGTGTATAGATTCTTAGGCACAAGTGAGCCATTTTTGGCCAAAGCCAAAACACAGACACACTGCCCTGAAAATCATACCTCCAGCTCCCCCATATTTTATTTTATTTATTTTTTAAGTAGGCTCTACACCCAGGGTGGGGCCCAATGTGGGGCCCAAACTCACATCCCTGAGATCAAGACCTAGACTGATATCAAGAGTCAGGTGCTTAACCAGCTGAGCCACCGTGGCACCCCACTTCTCCAATATTTTAATGTGATACCTTAAAAGGAAGATTTTGGAATAAAAATTGGGATGTGCATTATAATCAGTGGCAGGCGTGTCATGGTTTACTCAGGAGCTTTTTTCTTTCTTAGTGAAACAGAAAACATTCATTAGATGTACATCAGTGGAATCCTAGATTTGATGAAATCCTGCATATATTTTTAAATGGTTGCACACACCTTCTTCCACTATTTCACCTTTCACTATTGTAGTTAGTAGTTTGCTCTGTTTCTTGTTTCAACCCTGATCTCCCCATTCTCAAGTCAAATGTAAACTCAACAAGTAAATCTTAAAAGTATTTGGACTTAAAACCTTACAGTTATCATCTCAGTGCAAGTCAAGTTTGGAAGGCACAGTTTTACATTACGAGCTCTGACACGGATCCAAAAAGAAGTTAATATAACAAATAGAAATTGCTACGCATTTGATGCTGTCATGTAACAGAGTCTAAATAATGATAAAAAACAGTATGAACAAGTTCTGTGAAGCTTTTGTTCTATTTGACTTTAAGTGGAACACAATCTTCAGAACAAGAGGACAACGAAATAATGCTTTGCTAAAAGGATAAAAGAATATGACCTAAGTCTATTAGTGATATAACACTCTATGAATGCACTCAAGTTAATGGCATCTTTTAGCAATAGTACTTTTTCAATTACAGTAATGCTAAGAGATAAATAGACTAAGTGAGAGAAAAATGGTCATGGACCCATGAATTGGACTAGATGTTTGGCTGTTTGGTTTTTTACAACCGTCAGGGGAAAAAAAATCTAACCGACAATCTATTGATGGGGCATTCATTTGCATTTTTATATTCTGGATCTGCTTAATCTCATTACAGCTGCGATCTTTTGTTACCCAATCTCTGAAGAAGGTTTGGTAGCGTCTGGTAACTTGTGTATAATGAGCTAGACAGCATCCTTCTCTTCCCAGCACAGAGGCTCTGTTACCATAAGGGGTTGCTAACTAGGGGTGACGCTACAATTATGCATGAGGCAGTTCCTCAGGGGTATTTCCTTCCTGTCCTTTGCTGAGGTCTAAATGACCCCACTTCCCACCAATCTTGAGTTGCACGCAAGAGCGATCGCAAATGCCACCCTTTCCAAGTATCTGCAGAAACACAGTTTTATTTCAGCTCTAAGAGATTTAAAATTTTTATTCCCCTTTTTTAAAGTGGCACTCTGGCTACTTTTGCAAAGGATGTGGTATTCTGAGAGTAAATAACTGAAATGGATCGTCCAGACTCTTATCTTCATGGATCCTCACAAATGGAAAAGCGAAGATGCGGATATAGACGGAGGAAGTGTCAGGAAAATTGCCATAAATCACAGAGCTAGAATGTGGGGCTACATTTGGCATCAGTTTTGTTGTGTTTTAAACAGGATAAATATGCTTCCCTTTAAGAAT
Source organism: Neofelis nebulosa (assembly GCF_028018385.1). Classification (NCBI taxonomy): domain Eukaryota; kingdom Metazoa; phylum Chordata; class Mammalia; order Carnivora; family Felidae; genus Neofelis; species Neofelis nebulosa. The sequence continues at coordinate 95,168,001 of NC_080785.1, forward strand.
GTAGGACCTGCTCTTCCTGCTGTGAACCTCTTTTTGCCAGGAGTCCTCCCACTGGGTTGCGGGATGGTGGGGGGTGGGGTTGTGGAGGGTTGTTACTGTGATGGAGCGTTCCTCTTGAATGTGTTCTTTTCCTGCCCCGACTTCTGTGAGCAAGGATATAATAGTCTACTGCAAGTGTCTGATGGAAATTAAGCATCTTCTGGTATATTTGTGCTTGAATGCCACCCAAGTAAAGTAAGGGAGGGAGGGAAGAAGGAAGGAAAGAAGGAAGGGAGGGGAGGAGGGAAGGGGAAAGGAAACAAGGAAGGGATGAGGGGAAGAAAGAGGAAGGGAAGGAGAAAAGAAGGAAGCAGGGAGGAAGGGAAGGAAGGACTTACAAACACAAAGCCAGTACTTCTCACACTTTACTGTGGGTGTAAATCACCCGGGGATTTTGTTACAACACGCAGGTTCCGGTTCAGTGGATCTCAGACCTGGATGCGCTGGGACCTGTGCGCCTTTCTAACAAGGTGCCTGGTGATGCCAAAGCTGCCGGCCCAGAGATCATGCCTTTAGCATGTAGACGCTAAACTAAGAATGCAGCTGTCCTGTAGCTCATGATGAACATTATTTTAAAGAATATGGGGGTGCTTACTTCTTAGGAATTTGTCAGAGTCTGTCTGGGGGAAAATAGGGCACAGAAAAAGCTCATGTCTGGTGGGATCCACCCTTCACCCTCCTCTCATCCTGTGCCATTTCCATGCCTCTGTCACCCACTTTCCCAGATCTGGAACCTAGAGGTCTCCGGAGCCAAGTTCCACTAGGAAAATACCTGAAAAACATGGTTTCTGTCACGGCATTGGGGATTTATTATGTTCTATCTCCCTAAAACACTTGGCATTTGACATATAAGGTAGTGTAGCCTTGGAGTCTAACAGAACTGGGTTCAAATCCTGATGCTCTCCCTCACTAACTGCGTGACCATAAGCGAGTTATTTAACCTGCCTAAACCTTAGTTTACACATCTGTAAAATGGGAATGATGATACTACTAATATAGGGGTTACTATAGAGATTAAATGAGAAAATGTATCTAAATTACAGAGCACAGTGGCTGGCCCACAGTAAGTATTCAGTTAACGGTAGGTATTATGAGGTATTTGAGTGGTAGATAGTCTAGCTGATCAAGACAAGGGCCTTCTATTGATCAGTTGACCTGGGATATGGTTGCCTCTCTGTCACTTACTTGTTACGTGAGTAATAGTGAGTTAATCTCTATAAAGTTTAGTTTCCTGTATAAATGGACACAATAATCATAAGCTTACCTTATAGGGTTATTGTAAGGGCTGATTAAACAATATATATAAAGAAATTAATGTATTACTTAGCACATAGAACTTTATAGATATAAAGAAAATTATATTGGTGTCTCTAGAAAAAAGAATAGAGGGAAAAGAGGAATTAGTTATTCCAAGAAGAAAAATTTTCAGTGTTTGTCAGACATAGTCTGTTTCTGGAGGAGTGTAGGCACAGGCATCCTGATCCTCAAACCCTACCATGTCAATGAGAAACTCCCCAATGCTCTGTGACCGACTAGTGTCCCCTAATGCTAAACAGACACTTCACAGATAATGGGAAAAAAACGCAACGCAGTGAATTTTTCATTAAACTAAATTTTTTTCTATTTAAAAGATTGTCTTTTAAATGTAAACACACCCTTCAGGGTGAGAGAAGGGCATTCAAATGCCTTTGTTATCTGATAATGACAGTTCATGGCAGTTCTGAAAGGTATTTTTGCTTGGCAAAATGAAATGTTGAGATCTTTCTGTTCACACAGTTATTAACGTGCTCCTTCAATTTGACTGCTGTGTGAAATCTCAGAGTCTGGGTAAGTCAGTGGTTGGTGACCACCCAACCACCTGATCTTTGCCATCACAAATGCGACCACTGCAGATGGACAACCACAAGTTTCTGCACTGGGCGTCTCCGAGATCTTGTAGCATTCATGTTTTGTCAGAAGCGACTGTACCTAGAGGCCATTATTTCCACTGGAAATAATGGTTTATTCTGTTGTAGCTCATGGTGAAATCATATTCAGAACATTAGATCAGCAGCCTCCTTGTTTTGTGCCGAGTTCAGGCCTCTGGAAGGCATCTAGGGTCTCAGAGGAGGAGTGGAGGATGATCTACCCTTGGGGTATCCATGAAACTTCAGTCTGGAGCCAGGATGTTGCGCCTATGTGATCATGAGACAGCAATTTCTGTCTCTTTTAATTTTTTTTAACGTTTTTATTCATTTTTTGAGATAGAGAGAGACAGTGTGTGAGCAGGGGAGGGGCAGAGAGAGAGGGAGACACAGAATCCGAAGCAGGCTCCAGGCTCTGAGCTGTCAGCACAGGGCCTGACACGGGGCTCAAACCCACGAACCTGAGCCGAAGTCGGTTGCCTAACCGACTGAGCCACCCAGGTACCCCGTGACACAGCAATTTCTATTTGCCGCCCCCCTTCCCCTTTAGGCTTGGGTTTCCAGGTATCTATGTGGGACTGCTCAGCTAAGAGCCTCAATACACTGACACAGTTTAAGATCTCCTGATGAGACTTTTGGTGGGGCAGCCCCACAGGCCTGTAAGGCCTGTAAGACCACAGAGAAGCTTTGCAGGTATTAGAAAACAAACCCACATATTGCTAGAAAAGGCTGGAGGATGAGATATTGCAACAAGAACTACACCAGCCTCTACCCCACACCACCTGAATGGCACAGCACTACAGCACAGGTGATAGGCGAGAAAAAGTACACTAGCTTCCCCCCCTTTCGCCTCTTCCCACTCCAGAACACACATGAACACACATGGGCGTGTGCATGTACACACACACACACACACACACACACACACACATTTTCACCTAAGCTTGTACCAAAAATTTGAGGCACAGTATTTAACAGCTTTGACCATTTTTTCAAGCACATTTATGGTCAGTTCTTAGACATTCTTGCATATTGTACCATGGGTAGCTAATGTGGGAGAACTTTAACACGAGGCCCATCACATCGCCCTGGAGTATTTAGATCATGTCCCCTTGTTGTCCAGCTTGATGATGGTCCAGTGGCCAGTCAGAAGGGAAAGGCTGTGGTTTTTGTTCGTGAAAGCACAACACTGTTAGAAAGCTAGGTCTACAGCTGAGGAAAGACACAGAACATCTTTTTTCTTAAGTTTATTTATTTTGAGAGAGAGAGAGTGCACTTGAGCAAGGGAGGGGCAGACAGAGAGGGAGAGAGAGAATCCCAAATAGGATCCACGCCCAGTACAGAGACCGACGTGGGGCCCGAACTCAGGAACCATGAGATCGTGACCTGAGCCAAAATCAAGAGGCAAGACACTTAACCGACTGAGCCACCCAGGTGCCCTGACATGTGACATCTTCTATATGATTTCCCTTTGGGATTCATACCCTGACTTTCCATTTTAAGCATAGGTAACTAGGAAGTCATAGAAAACAAAACAATGCTTCATCTTAATTTTCTATCAAATAGTATATTTATGTGGTGATTGGTAGTGATGTATAGCAGATGAATGGATGATTTGTAAGTTCAATTTCCTGTTGGGGAAAGAGACCGTATCTAAATTCCTCTGTAGGCACAAATGCTATTTTCAGAATTTGTATTGATTTGGAAAAATATGGCTCCCCATTGTAGGCTTAGGTGCCACTTTCAAAATTTGGGGACCCTTTATAAGGAAGTCCCTTGATAGAAAACCAGCAAGCCAAAATTGTGTGGAAACTGAGTCAGTGGCAGCTGACAGTGAGCCAAGGGCAGGGAGCGCTTCATGGGCCTGGTATCTTCTGTAGGCACACAGGGCTCCGAACCCAGCAGAGTCCCGAATGTGCATATTAGCGCTCCAAGGTCACTGTCTTGCAATTCTTAATAATTTGTCTTTGAAATTGTGTCTTGTAAGCAAAGTCCGATGGGACAACAAAAGCATGTGGGTGGGGGTTTGAGCCTCTGGAGGTCCAGCTGCTATCTCCTCACTTCCTCAGGACCTGTTCCATGCCCCTGGTGCCCCAGGACCCCTGGAAGCCTGACTATGGCTGTCACTTTCTCCTTTATGCCTTTCTTGGAAGCCTGGGTCAGGTGTAGCAAGGGTCATGTGCTCAGTGTAGGACTGACCAGAGGCTTCAGACTACCCCTGATCGAGGTGTTTAGCTCATGCCAGCAAGGAGGTTGCAATCCCTTGGGTCCACCCATATGCCATGGATTGAAACACCAACATGCATGGATATTTTCCCACACATATATACATATATATACATATATACATCCCATGCATGGATATTACCCACACATATATACATACAGGCTAAAGAGCTGGCCTCCTGGAGATGCAAAGGTGAGTTAGAAAAAGTCTTCTCCCTGGAAGAACTGCTCTTCTTGTGGAACCCGTACCCCAAAGTTCTCTGTATGCCAGTAGTAAGTCATGGAATTTTGCTTAGGTGTGTTTGATGACTCTCTCTTTTTTCCTCTCTTTTCTGGGAGGAAGGATTTATAGAAGTTGAGAACTTTACTGGCCTGGATATCACAGGAGTTCAGCTTTGCTTTTATTAGATGGATAAGAAAACAAATGATAAACAATTGTCGGGAAAAGATGGGAGGGAGATTTAGTAAATTCCAAGAGAGGAAGAAAACATGTCTTTGAAGTATTCTACAGCATGGATAGACTAAGTCTACGTGCAGAACGGAAGCGGTTTTTCAATACTTTTGGTAGATATTACAAAAACATCTTCAAGATAATCAAGTCCAAATAAGGGACTTATAGGATTTCTCGTTATGCTTTATCGAGATATCTCAAATCTCCCTTTGACTTCCCATGCACATGTGCAATTTTTAAATAAATATCAGCATTGAGGACCACTGAGCACCTAGACCCCTCCCTCAAAGAAAACTGGATTTCCCTCCACTGAAGGCCTGGGAAGTCACCTACTAGAAAAGTAAAGAAATTCACTTTTCACATGAATGTCATCAGACCTTCTCTGTTCTCCAGGCCTCAATGAGTGGAGTTGTAAGTACTTATCAACAGGACCCGGAAAAACATGCAAACCCTTATGTGAAGGAATGAACAGTTACTTTTCAAGTGTGTCTTATTACTTTAGAGTCTTCAGTTTCACCAGGGGTCTGGCTAGGGGTCTGTACATAAACACGTGTGTGGCCAGTATCCTAAAGAAATCCTGACTGGCCACCACAGTGGCAAACAGTGGCAGTGGCTCTAAAAAAGATTTTTATAGACACCTCCACTCCTTCCTTGGCATTTAGTGATCTTGAAGAAATTGAAAGAAAGGGAAGTTTCATTTAGAGAAACCTCTGCCCTGCTTAGTTGGGTTCACATGCTCAACATGAAATAATAATGCATTCAATAACCCATCTTATAATAAGCAACCTTTGCATCACCTCACTTGCTGGTGAAAACTGCAAACAGTGGTTAAGGGAGGTCTCAACACCAGAAAAAGCTGCGAGATCCCTGTGACCTTCATGCAATTATGTCTATGCTAATGCATAGAGGACAGAAGCCCAAACCCTCTCTCTGAAGAAACCCATTTGTTAAAAATGCATTGGTCGCTAACAAGAGAATCTTATGCCCTGAACATGAGAAAAAGGCCCACCAGGTGGGAGAAAGTGGAACTGGTTTATTCTGGATGAACAATTTGTATTTGCAATTCTAGCTCCTTCTCAGTCCATCCTGACCTTGTATCCTCTTTGCAAAGCGAATGGGGTAAGGCTCCAGAAAAGACCACGCCCTCTCAGGATTAAAGGTGGTTTTTTGTTTCTTAAAATTACGTATTTGCAAAAGCCAACTCCCAAAAGGGCTGGGGGGCTGGGAGCATTTAATACACCAGTGGAATGTCCCCCTTTTTACTTACAGAGTAACTGAGAGGTGCCAAGCCTTGGCTTGCCTTATTTAATGAAAATGCATCGTACCCAAAAAAGAAAAAGAAGGAAAAGGAGGAGGAGGAGAAGAGGAAGAGGAAGAGGAAGAGGAAGAAGGAGGAGAAGGAGGAGGAGGAAAGGGAGGAGGGGGAGGAAGGGGAGTAGGGAAGAGGAAGAGAATTTGCAAGAGAAAACTAACCTGCTATGAGGAACACAGTGCTGGTCATTCAGGAGCTCACAGCTTGAGCTGGGTGGGAGCGTGGAGCTTGCAAGGCTGTCCCCTGAGGAAGGGGCCAAAGGGAGGAGACCAGGATCTGGGTGTCCCCCTCTCAGTTCTGTGGACAGTCTGGTCCCTCCAGAGCAGAGAGATCTGCAGACAGCCTTGCAGATTTCAGATGTGAGATTGACACCCGGAAGATGGTGTTGAATGAACCAGTGCTCTGGCAAGCAAACATCTTAACAGTTAAAAATAAGTTTTATCTTAGCATAACTCCTAATCAGTCTTTCAATGTCTTCACCGTTTATGACCTTTCCTTTCCATAGCAGACTTACGCTAGGCATCCCTGTATATACAGAGAACTGACTCCTATTGCATAGCTGTTTAGAATTTTATATTATGATCCCTTTAAAATCCATTTTTACACTCCTTGGACTACCTGTGAACAAATTATAATTACAAAATAGATGTATCTGAGATGATTCTTCCCCTTGCTAAGCTAGAAGCCAACCAGGATAAGATGGAAGAATGTTCCAGGTGAAGACATTTGGCAGGCAAGGAGGCAATGCCAGCTGATGCTACTCTGCTATTCACAGAACTAATCATGTATGGTTCCTCAGTGGAAGGAGATTCAGATTTGCATGGGCAGCATCGACAGCACTGTTGTCCCACCCCCCACCCCGTGGTCCTCAATCACTGGTGGGTTTTATAAAATGCACATGGGAGCCACCACCACCCCTGGGCTATTTCATCCATCGCCTCATGAGCAATGTGCACCCCTGTGTCCAAAAAATTCCACGAACCCAATATTCTCAGCCTGGAACCCAAGTTCCTCAACCAGGAACTACTGGCCTAAGCCCTGGTCTGAGAATTTGAAAGCTGTTTGCCAGTATTGTTTTGCCGTATTTTCTGATCACGTTATCATGGACTGAAGGACGTGTTATATGTAAACATCTAGCTTCGTAGGCTCTTAAAGTTCAGTAGCAAACATTCACCAAATGGTACGGAGTACACAGTTAGGGTAGCATGGGGGAGAATGTGGATTGCACATATAGGGACTGGAGTAGGTATTGAGTTGACTCGGGGCAGGTGAATGTTATGGGCAAATTGAATAATATTAAATACATTAAATTACAAATTGAAGCTTATTAAATAATAGTAGTCAACAGAATTAGCACGTATGTGACAAACATGCACTGTTCCAAGAAATTTACAAATACATGTGCTCATTTAGTCCTTACAACAGCAACCCTATGAGGGAGGCCCTGTTATTATTTTGAACTTTTACAGGAGATAGCTGATGCATAAAAAAGTTGGAAAACAAGTCTAAGTTCACATACGTGGTTAAGTGGCAGAGGTAAACCCAGGCAGAGTTTAAAATTTAAAAGACCCCTTGCTTGAAACCTGTACACCAAACTGCTTTTTCTTTTTAAAATTATATTTATTTTATTATTTTATTTTAGAGAGAGAAAGTGGGGGAGAGGGGCAGAGCGGGGGAGACAGAGAGGCTCTTAAGCAGGCTCCATGCTTAGCATGGCGCCCAACACAGGACTTGATCCCACGACCATGGGATCACGACCTGAGCTGAAATTAAGAGTCAGACACTCAACCAGTTGAACCACCCAGGCACCCTACACCAAACTGCTTTTTGTATCTAAATTGGAATTGAGATGGACTTTGCAAATAAGCTAATAATTTAAAGATATTTCCAAGGTTTATACTAACCACTAGTAAACAGTCAGGTGGATGCCAATGCCTATCTTATAGGAATTCTACCACCCCCAAATTAAAAGCCAGATCTCTCTTTCCACTGATTGCATTCAATCGATGCAAATGACACGCCTGCATCAGGGCCTGGGTGTGCAGTGGTGAGTCTGCTCTGTTGAAGCTGGCAGTCACTGCCTGAAAAGTGCAGGCTACTAAATTCAGAACAGGTCACGGAGAGCTTTCTGGATATCCTTGATCTCCAAGAGAGGTAGCATGTTTCCTAGGATCCTGATCGGAGGAACCTGCCCAGCCCGTTTAAGTTCATGTTTTCACGTCCCTGGCCGTGGAAATAGGTGACCTCAAATCTCTGCTAACGCGTGGCTAAGTGCTGCTTCAAATCTCTTAGAAACCCTTCGCCAGTGTCATCTATTCATTCTGACTGCTGGATTCCCCCCTCTGGCTCCGATAAGGCCCCCAATTTGGGAACTGCCTTCTGACCAGACAGATGAGTTTATGGTCCTACAAGGTTAAGCATGATACATGTGTTTTGGGAAAATGGAGATGCGCATTAAGAAGAAACATTACTTTCTGATCCAAGCAGGAGAGCATACATAATCTCCTCTAAAGCCTGTGAAAGACTTCATTTTACACATGAAATTGTGTGGAATTGCCCTGTACTGCGCTGAACATGGTTTCTGAGAATAACCAGTCTCAAAACAAGCTGCCGTGTGCTGGTGAGGGCCTCCATCAACAAAGAATAAAATGTAAGCAAATGTAATCGGTGTAAAGTTACGGGCAGCAAGCACACTGTGTTGATGACACAATGCCTGGATGGGCCAGATCCTAAACCTTACGACGGCATATCATTACGAACAGGGTCCAAAAGTGAGCCTGGTTTGCGTGAAAGAAATTTGAGGCAGGAGGGCCTGACACAGTATAGATTTTTTTTTTTTTTTTTAATTAAGACATACACACGTTTTTATTGTGGAAAAGGGGGCTTTCTCCTTTCCTTTGTTTTGTAAAACTCTCCTTTCTCCGTCTGGCGTAAAAATCCATGCCCGGTGAGTATGAGGAAACCTCCCCAAATTTTAAAGTGTCTTCAAAAACTACACCAAAGTGGATTTTTAGCTGTTTGAGAACATACCTAAGTGACCAAACACCACACTTAGGGAGCTGGGTTTGCTCAATAAAAGTCCATAAAGCTCTACTGAGAATTTTAAGGTGAAATTGGACTTAGTTCTACAAGAACAGAACATGTGAGATTCACCCCGCATAGTGCACAGTTTAAAGTGCCCTGCTACTCAAGCATAATGAGTAAATCGCATATAAAAAATTTAGAAGAAAGGTCTCCTGCACATTATGAGGAAATTGTTGGCATCTTATGATGGGTCATCTTACCCTTGTTATTAAATGACAGCGATCATTAAAATGCCAAACATATTTTGACAGAATTCACTTTATAAAATGTCAGCAAGTCTGTGTTTTTATTAGTTTGTTCCAAATCAATTTAGGAATTTCAATAGAACGCTTGTACGTATTCCCCAAGCAATGTCCATTCCTGACTTTCTGCACAAAAAAAATATTACAAATTAATCAGATTTTCAGAGTTCTGCATAATGGCTTTGCACATTTATTGCTTAATCCTATTATAAAATGTGGTTATGATTGACACCTCACAGTGGAGATAGAAGTCAATTGAATAATATGTAGCAGTCAATTTTATTTGTAGCTTAATGTGCTGGAGTATTTTTTTCCCACATTTCCATTATTTATAAGTCTGTCCCTTTGGAGAATATATAGAAGAATTTGTTTTAAATGAGCCAATAATACCTTCTTTAAAATTTATAAGCGTGACAGAATCATCTTTTTTTCTTGGTCGTCCACGGCCTGCCAGTAAACAGGGTTTGAATTGTCTTTTCCAATTGCTATTCATAGGACAAACATCAGGAAAGAGGATCTCGTTAAGGGTGGCTTGGAATTGGATTTCAACCACCAAGAAAACAAAAGTTACCAAGTAAAACCCTTCAAAAATTGCTGCTAGCTTTATTTATTTATTTTTTGTTTTGTTTTGCTTACTTATTCATCTATTTATTGTTACTGCCACTGCGCTCCTGCTCCGGTCTGTCCTGAAACAACGGCCAGAAGCACAGACAGAGATGTTGTACTGTTTAAGAAGGTCTGGGGACACCTGGGTGGCTCAGTCAGTTAAGCGTCAACTTGAGCTCAGGTCATGATCTCACGGTTCATGAGTTCGAGCCCCATGTCCAGCTCTGTGCTGACAGCTCAGAGCCTGGAGCCTGCTTCGGATTCTGTGTCTGTCTCTCTGCCCCTCCCCTGCTTGCACTCTGTCTCTTTCTCTCTCAAAAATAAACATTTAAAAACAATTAAAAAAAAAAAAAAAACAAGGTTTGAAAGACTTGCTCTTTTGGTGGCATTTCATTTTTCATGCTTTGGAGTCCAACAGGATTCCAAGCAAAGGAAGTGAGTTGTGTCCTGTGCTTAGCATAGTGGGGGGTCCCTGGAGTTAGCGAGGAATTCATGCTGTTTCAATTAGCATCCAGAAAACTTGCTTCAGGAGACCCACATGCTCTTCAGGGTATCACCTAAGGTGATTGCAAAAGTCTGTCTTTAGGAAAACACATTCCTGAGATTTGGTGTCTGAAATGTGCCTGGAGAAAAGGCTTAAGGGTATGAAGCCATATTAGGGGATAATATAGATGTATTTGGTCATGTCTGGGATCACGCTTTCTCTGGCTTTGGGAAATTAGATTAGCTGTTGCCCGCCTGTGCATAAAGGAGGCAGTCTCCCACCCATGCAACGCATTGGCATCCCCCATGCAAAATGATGGCTCATGCAAGCCTGTTAGTGCGGCTGATGATGGTGTCGCGTTCCCCCCCATCACAGCCTTCTCCCTCCCGGAATGACTGGCCATCCTGAATATCCGTTAGCATAATTTATGCAGTTGACAAGTGATTTGAGCACTGGAGCTATTGATAAACCACTCTGGCATGTCTGTACCTTAATGTTATGTGACATCACAGGAAAACGGGGTCATGTGCATTCCCGGGCTGGATCTTATATTAAGGGAGTGCTTCTGTTTTGAATTCCAGGGGCCAGAGGAAACCCAGCACTATCAGACCCAGGCACTCCTGACCAACACCAAGGCAGTCAGACCCACCTCCCTTTCCCGGTTGGGCCACAGGTCAGTATCTCTCAACTACTTTCCATTAGGGCTGCGTTTAGGGTGGTTCAACCATATAAATAACCAAATAAATAATAATGAGTTAAATCCAATCAACTCCAACAGAGCACACATGGCGATAAATTTTCGTATGGGAAACTGTGTGGCTACATTATTTATTAAATACCATCAAGAAAAAAAGTGTTCACAGAACTCTCTTTTTAAAGGAAATATTGGTTTTAATCATTTGGAATATTTTTTTTTTCCCTTGAAATCCACTTCAACCATGTTGGTTACTATGCAGCCTTCTAGAAAGTAAAACTTTAATGACTGGAGTGTGAAGAAAATTAAGTTATTTCAACCTTACGATAGCCATTTTTGAAATACAAGATGTGATTTAATATAAAAAAGTTAATGCAATTTTAATGCAAGTTCAGCTTATTGGGTTTGACAATACTGTACATCACATACAGCTCTTGCATTAATAAAGAAATACATTCATTATTTTTTAAAGTCCAATATTTGTTTCTTGCAGCCTGGTGTGGTTATATGGAGATGTAGAACACAATTATAAAAGCTGGGCTCTTTGCTATTATTGTTTTTTGGTGTTTTTTTTTTTTTTATCTCTGTCATTTAGTGTGAAAGCTTTCAGAGTTCACCTGCTTTTATGGGAAAAGCAGCTCATATGTGAGCCTTTCTCTCTCTTTTGCTGTCATGGTTGTTCCTGAAAATTAATCACTTTCAGCACTTTGAGGGCTCACCAATTGAAGACTTGAAAACCCAAGTTTAAGGGCTTGGGTGGTGGTCTTGGCTTTCTTTTTCCAGCTGCCACCAAGTCCTAATGTCTGTCTCGGGTCCTAATGTCTGAGCACCACGATGCCTCGGTGCTCAAGGACAGAAAGCCTGGGGAGGTGTCTCTTCGTCTGTGGAAGCTCATAGAGGATTCTACTGGGAATCTTGGAAGACGGCTTCTTCCAGCCATACCTTTTCTGATTTCATGCTTGTGACACTGTGTGCGTGTGTATGTGCGTGTGTATGTGTGTGTGAACATACCAGGACTGACAAACTCATGCCTCCGGGTCAGATAAGTGAATGACAGACCCAGACAGTGAGAAGCGTGGGTGGGCATTGTGACAAAGGGAGAAAGCATGCCCTGCTTTAACCCCGAAGATTCAATTTAAAAAAAAAATACTACGTGCTCAAACCCCCAACTCTGTGTCCTGTACAGTCTAAGAACCAGTCATTTTCCTTCCTTCTTATTATGATGTTACTGTTGACAGTGGTGTCACATCAGCGATTTGAGCACCAGTTTATAATTTTGTACTTATTCCTAAAAAATACGTTTATTTTGTCTTTAGAGTAATTAAAAAAAAATTTTTTTTAAACATTTTTACTTATTATTGAGAGACAGAGAGAGACAGAGCATGAGCATGGGAGGGGCAGACACAGAATCTGAAGCAGGTTCCAGGCTCCGAGCTGTCAGCACAGAGCCTGATGCAGGGCTCAAACTCACAAACTATGAGATCATGACCTGAGCCGAAGTCGGACGCTCAACCGACTAAGCCACCCAGGGGCTCCCAATTTTATTTATTTTTTTTTTAAAGAGAGACCGTTACTTTGTAAATTTAGTAGAGTCTAACAAATACATCAGGAGCTAGGCCTGTGGAGTCTGGACCAGTTGTCTAAAACTAGGCTACTTGATGTCCCAGGGCTTGTCCAGAAGCCTCCCTGGAAGAAGCTACGCAGGGTAGCTGTAGGCAGTGGCCAGAGGGTGGGTTCAGCCCTCCTCCCTTCATTCCTCTCTAAAACAGTTCCGTGTATTGAGAGGGGATGGTGAGAAAGGGGCGAGCCATGGGCTCTGAAGCAGTCTGCCTTCACACGAACCCCACACGATCACCAGATATGGGGCTTGGGGCAAGTTACTAATCTCTCTGGATCTCATTGGCAGGACAACTGCACTAACACACGCACAGCAATATTAGAATAGTGCCTGGCTATAATTTATTAGGCTTTGTGCTATGCCTGTATTTAATTACCTCTTACTTTATGGAATCATTCTGTATTAAACACACAGAAGTTGAAACCCCGCAGTAAGAGTTTTGTATTGGTTCCACTAGAAGAAAAATAGACATGGGATTATGTGTCACATGGTTCCCCAAAAGGGTGCAACGAAAGTGCCAGATAAAGAACTGTAAGATCAAATACCCTTCTAGTCATCTGGCCTGACCAGGACAAGAATCTCTCCTAGGTCATCCTGGTGGAAAGCCCACACTCGGGCTCAAACATGTCTGGGGCCCAAAGCGCACACTGATGAGTCTGCCTTTCCATATCAAACAATGACTATTGGATAAATAGTGGATACAAACATATGTTTGGAATGTTGTATGAACTGAGCAAGGAATGTTAGAGTACTAACAGGAGACATCTATAAAAGATTTTCTAAATTAGCCACATCAAATATTTTTGCTTTTCTGTAGGTTTTTTTTTCAGATATCTTAATCATCCACACACGACTTCACCATTTAAATGATTGCATTATCATTGCTTAATGATTATCCAGTTTTTTAATGTATTCTCATTTTATAAACATTTTCCATTTTTCTAAAGAGGTGCCATAATGACCCACTTTAATGATTAGGTTATATCTTGTCAGGCTTAGTACTATAACAAAGTATGCTTCAGCATTTATATATTTTAAAATGTAATGCATATTTTCATTTATTTTTTGTCTTTTTGCAATTTTTTAAACAATTTTTTAAGTTCATGTATTCTGAGAGAGAGAGAGAGAGAGCAGGAGGGGCAGAGAGAGAGGGAATGAGAAAATCCAAAGCACACTCTGCCCTCTCAGCGCAGAGCCCGATGTGGTGCTTGAACTCACGAACCATGAGATCATGACCTGAACCAAAACCGAGATTTGGATGGTTAACCAATTGAGCCACCCAGGAGCCTCTCCTTTGTCTTTTTGAATAATACCTTCAGGCTGTATCCCTGGAGTATGTTCTGAGTCAAAAGGGGTTGAATATTTTTGCAATCCTTGGTATAGATTTCCAAATTACTTTCCAAAAGACTTATGATTGAGTACATGTCCTAAATCCACATAATGGTGTCACTACAGACTTACCAGCATGCTGTAACTCTTTTACATTATTTTTGATAAGTTAATAAATAAAAAATAGTATTTTATTGCTACTTTTGAGCCAAAAAAAAAAAAAAATCCCCTGATGCCAATGAGTTCTTTCTGGAACAACACAGAACAAATAGGCAGAGAATTTCAAATATATAAGGGTAAGATCAAATGAAAATTCATTGGAAGTATAATACATAAGTGTAAGGTATTACTTTAAAAGGTATTTGACGTCCTGAAAAGAAATCCAGACCAAATGAAATTTTCCAAAGAAATAAATGAAATGTGATTTCAATTTTTTTTCTACTAGTTCATTTTGGAATAGAGCATGCTTGTTTGCTACTTGTTCAGGAGATTTCTGACCCTGCTTAAGCAAAGGAAAATGCTCTAAAAGGCCATGTCCTGCTTGGTTCCACTGGAAAGTGAGCTAGGATTATCTGTTTCCTTGCAGCCACTTCTGACAGCACAACAGTTAGCCTCTGCTGTCGCTGGCGTGATGCCGGGAGGCACGCCAGCCCTCAACCAGCCTATCCTCATCCCCTTCAACATGGCCGGACAGCTAGGAGGACAACAAGGACTGGTCCTCACACTGCCTACCGCGAATCTCACCAACATCCAAGGGCTGGTAGCAGCAGCTGCGGCCGGAGGCATTATGACTCTGCCATTGCAAAATCTACAAGGTAACCCATTGTCTCCATGTGCCATGTTGGGCTCAATCCACTGGCCAGTGTTCTCTGAGGTGCTCAAGTGCCCAGTGGCGAATTTGGTTCAGAGTTACTTCTACTATCAAAGAGATGGAAGGCTTGTGTAGGCAGCAAAGTTTCAAGTGGTCTGTGAATCCCAAGCTTGGTCAAACCATGGGCTTTATCAGTCCTTGTTTCCTAACAGTGATTTGAAACCTTTCAGGTCTTCTGGAATCACTTGTGAGCAATCATTGCACAACACATCAAAGATTTAGATGTAAAATTATTGTGTTGTTATTGGAGGACCTGAGTTACGATCTCATGAGTTCTTCAATATAGCCATCCGCAAAGAACAGTTAGGCATTATTTGTTTCTGTGGCAAGCGGTTGGAACATCTCAAATACAAGGTACCATTTGGAAGTCTTAATTTAAGTATTATCTTACTAAGTACTTTTAGTTACGATTATTAAACAGAAATTGTTTTACTTGAGATCATACTTTATGATGAGAAAGATAGACTTGTATATCGAGGCTTTATATTCCATGGGCGTGTAACAATGGCTGAACTCATTTTACTCTGGAAGGATAGTTCTCTTGGTACTACAAAAGTTTTCACTTTTCTTTAAAAGATTTGGTAACACTGGTTGATAGACTGATTTACAAAAGATTCTGTTAGAGGAAGAATTATATGGTGAAAAATGGCCTGAATATATTATTAGGATGCCTAACAAAAAGAAGACAAATTGGTTTTGGACTGCTGAAAGGTGTTTGTTTTCTCCATTGATATGAATCTTAGCAATTAAAAAATGTGGGGTCTTTTTACAGAGTGAGAGTTCAATTGTGTAAGTTATCAGAATAACAATTTAAAGTACTTTTGGTAGTTGGTCAAATGTCAGGGCTCCTTATGGCCAGAGCATCAGCCCATAGATAAGAAATTGACCACGTAAGAACTGGTTAACTCTTGACCCAAACTTTCTTATACACTGTATGTTCTAATATCCCACCTAGTGTTGCCACTTCGTGACTTTCACTTTAATGTTTAAAACAAAGTCTGTCTTATACCATTAAATTGTGCCAGGAAACCTGCCATTCATAAATCATGCATGCCCAGGACACGCTAATGCACAAACTTTACTTCTTTCAAATTTGAGAGTGCCTGGGAGCCAGGATCTCAAGATTAAGCAAATAAGGCAGGAATAAACAAGGTAAAAAGCAGAAGTAACAAAGTGTAGGGAGAGGCTTTCTAATGTAGGTGCATGATGAAATCTTAATGAAGAAATGGGCATTATCAAAATGCAACCTTCCATTTGGAACATTTGTGCTTATGGGAATATTGAATATTATAAATAAACATAAGCTCATGGAGCTCCTAGGTCATGAATTAATCTTGCTTGGTTAAAACAGACGCCAAAGTCAGAGTCCAAACAATCAGGCTTATGATATCTTTATTACGGCTTGGTATTCTTAGAATTTTAGTGCCTGGTTGTTTTAAGAGCTTGAAGTTAGTGACTGGTCCAATGTGGACTTCCATCAAGATTTTCTCTGGCTCTCTTTTCTTTAAATATCAAATTTAGGATTAGTGTGGAATTTGGCTCTTTTTACACCTTTGGTTTCAGAAAATGAATTCTAAGGTTTGTGGCCTGATTAAGTAGGTTCAATGAGAGTGCTAATTCTTTTTATCTCTTGGTGCTTCTTACACGATTTTCTTATTGGCCTCACCTTCAAAAGTGGATTGGAGTTGATGGTCAAGCTCTCATCTACTAAACAAACACAAGGGAACATGTCTCCCTTTGTCATTTCAGTGATGTTGGAAAGCAAGTGGTGAGGTCATTAAAATAAAACACCTTCCAGTAGCAGCTCAGGCCGTTATAGGAAAACCTTCCTAATCAGTCTTAACACGCAAGTCCTCTAATACTTTTCCCTTTAATAACTTTGCAAATAAATCCCAATTCCTAAGCCACTGTTAGGATCCAGAAAAACTCCCCTGCAGTTTCCTTGGGCTTTTCTCTTCCTTTTGTATCTTCTCACATGATTTCTTCACCACCCAGACCTCACCGGGTGACTGGGGATTTCCTGGGGATATGTGACTTCTTCTGCTGAGACAAGGAAAGTTCCAGGCAAACAAAAAAGTGTTGGTCACCCTGCCAGAAGTCCTGGGGCAATAAGGATGATAATTGGGTAAATGCCTCAAATCTCCATGGTGCCCAAGATGAGTGTCCACCTCCTGAAGTATAATGCCAATGGCATCCTGGCATTCAGCCAGCATCCGACCCAAGGATGATCTCACCACCTTTAGGGTACCTACTGCAGCCCTCGACAATCCGTAGGCAATGTCCATGGCTTGTGTAGTTTTCCAGGTTATATCACAGAAGGCGGTGGGATTCTAAGGATGGTGGGTGGATGGTTGGCAGGCTGGAAAGGCATCTGCAGGGCTTCTGGTTGACTTTGAGACTGAGCCAATCCCAGGCATAATCCAGTCCCACCCCCTTTCGGGGGTAGTAATCTTATACATGGTCTACACTACCTGAGAAGGAGTCCTTACACTCATGTGTATAGTCAACCCATGTATGCTCCGCCCCTCCCCATGGTCCACCCTAGACAATGGACACAGTCACTTCCAAGGCTTTTAAGTCTTTTAATTCAGAGTCTGTCTCCCTCTCTCTCTGCCCAACCCCCCACTCTCTCTCTCTCTCTCAAAAACAAACATTAAAAAATATTGAGTCTTTTGAAACAACTAGTAAGTCTGCACAACTCAAATAGATACCCACCTTCTTGCGTGGTTTTATAAAACAAGTGTGATTAGTCAGTATGAGGGAGAGGGATTGAAGTGTTAAACTCCTCGTCTGAAGTGGAACCTGTTTCCATGTGATGCACTGAGTTCTGGATGGTTCCCCTCTTCCTCATTGTGAAACGTTAAGGGTTATTCATGAAGTAAATCTGCCAGCTGCAATTATCTCTGAATATCCTCCAGCCTTCCTGCCTAGTCCTTCAGCCTGTCTGTTCTTCTAGCCCCGAAACTACAAATTTGCTAAGAAAGAAAAATACTGACATAGTTTCTTAATGGTTTTTGGAATTTGGGGATAAATTTTCAAGTATCTTCTGTACTAAAGGGATTAAGAGCTGCTTCATTTACGTTCCCTATCAAGTGACATGGAATTGCTCTCAGACCCTCAGAGGCCATGACTCATGCATGTATTTTAATGAGCACTAATGACATGTTGTTACGATGAGTGGCTTTTCTTCACACAGGCAGCAGGGGTCCTATCACTGTCTGCTCCTCTGAGCGTCATTCCCAGACTAATGGCATCAGCTCTTGTTGGAGCTTGTTAGAAAAAGAAGACTCTCGGGCCCCATCCCAGACACATTGAACAGAATCTGCATTCTTAAAAAAATTCCCAGGAGATTCTTAGATACACTACAGTTTAAGAAAGCCTGGTCTAAGGAGCTTTTCCAAAATTCATCTGGCAAATTCCCTATTATCTCCAGCAACCTCTCCAGATTCCAATCATCCTCCGGTGATGGGGAGCCATGTGACTGTGATAAGCGCCCTTGTTAATTTTTCTGCTCGGACCACCCGAGGCTTCTATTGAGGGTAAAGAGTGAAACGAATAACTTGTTTGGGAATTAACTTATTGCTTCCGTTAGGACATTCGCATCCCCCAGACAGAGAGGGGTTCTCTTGCACAGTTGAAGCATTGTTAAAGTCCTTGCTCTGAGATTTTATCCAGCAAAAGCTTTGCATTGATGAAAAAGAGATCATATTGCCCTGCAGAAAACTCATTTGCATGGCCTGGGATTGTTTTCCCTTTCTCCTCAGATCCTTCCATGCAGGAAAGAGATGCACCAATGAGGGGGTCTTTTTGTAAGGAAACAGCCGGGAGTAAGGTGTTAGAAATCTTGCAAAATCCCAGAAACAGCTGGCAGCCCAGACTGTGGCACCCTGGAAGTGAGGTTTGGAGATCAGAGAAAACAGTGAATCACTAAGCTGCAGGCTGTGTCATTCTCCCCTTGGAGAAGACAGGCATGTGTCCCCACTTCTAGGGTGACTAGTAACCTGTCTCCTCTCTTCTCCTGCTCCTCCCTGTGACTCTTCTCTATTGTGTTGGTTGACTTTTGGCTAGCCCATAATTTTGGCTCACTCGTATTCCATTCTGTCTCCTTGGAGGACACGCATCTTCCCAACTCATGTACCTCCCAGGAACACTCTGTTGCTATTTCAGTCTCCATCGTCTCTATCTTGATGCCCATCTCCACGTCTGTCAAAATTCAGACTCTCCAAAATTCAAATTCCTAATGGGCTGAGACGTGGCATTCTAGACTACCTTGTAGGTCACTGGCCAGACTAGAGATTGACTGCCCCATGTGGAGTGTGCATTCCTGTCCAGTCAGCTCTAATGTGAATGGAAGGGGGGAGCTGGGATGACATGGTGTGGAACATGGGCAATATGCTTAAGAAATATTAGACAGAAGAAATAAAGAAAAAGAAAAGGAAACATTAGATGGGAGATGATGAGGGCCTCCCTCAGAAGTAGAAGGGGCACTGGGGGAGGCAGGCCACTGGGAGTGGCCTGCCCACTGGGAATCCTACACAGACTAATAGGCCCTCCCGTGTGCATGGGAAGAGATTGAGACATACCCTGAACTCAGAAATGCCAAGGGTGGGGTCTAGATTCTGAATATTTTAGGGGAGGTCCGTGGAAGTTTTGGCTGGGATTCAAGGGCACAAGTGCTCTAAACTCAGATAAGACCTAGAAATGACCTACTCCTCAACACTCCATGTCCCTACATGAAGTAGATACAGATTTGCATTCTCTCCTCTCTTAACCTTTGAGAGCCCCTGCCCCCTTCCAAGCACCTCCCACCATCACCACTCTGGATCTTTCCATTCCCGTGTCCTTTGTCTATCTGCTGCCCACAGAGATTTGCTCTCAGGTGACTGTCAGCAAACCCACACCTGTGACACGAGACTAACAATGACTGGAAAGCTCAAAGAAAGAAAATGACTAAGGCTGCTCTGTCACATACGTGATAAACTTTCAAAGTCAGTGTTTTCCATTTACTTATTATTTTGAAACACACCTGTGCTAAAAATATAATGTGCATTTGTCCTAGTGTGGGAACTGGATTATCACTTGATGGGGCAAAACAAAGTCCCCATGTGGAACTCATGCAAATGTGTTGTGTTTTTTCCTTTGTAAGATTCAGGCAGGAAATGTCGACGAATACAACCTCGTATTTGTTGGAACAAGTGACAACAAACCACAGAGGGGTTAATGGGACAGCAGGGGTGGGTCCACATCTAGGGCAGATGATTCAAGTTAGTGACTTTTCTCATTGCACAGACTGAGACAACCCACTAATCACCGTGGACAACATAAATGGAGAATATAAATGTGCTACGTAGGAGATTTATATCAAAGTGTGAACATTCCAGTTCAGTCAAGCATAACATTTAAATTAATGACCAAAAATACATTAGAGAGTGCTGCTTAACCTGAACATGGAAAAGCAATTAGGTTCAAGGCAAGTTGAAAACTCAAGGCCAAGGGTGGGTTTTCCTGCCCTTCGTGCTGGCTGGAAAACAGCCCTCATTTTCTCTCACTCTCCAAAGTCAAGTCAGGGAAAAGTATGGGGAATACTTTCGGTTTGGGGGATTTTGGCTGCAAATTGCATTACATTTCCTTTCTGTTTGTTTTGTTTGTCCTTGTTGTTTTAACCAAGGTATCATTTACGTACAATAAAATGCATGGATCTTAGGTGGCACACAGCTCAATGTGTCTTGATAATTCTATGCCTCCATGCAACCTCCATCCACCACAGTTGATACAGAAAACATTTCGTTTTCCCCCAAAGGTTCCCTTGTGTCCCTTTGTAGCCAATCCCCTACCTCAAACCAGGCAACTCTGATCTGCTTTCTATCACTTTCGATTCATTTTGTTTGTTCTAGAACTTCATATACATCGATTCCTACAGTATGTATGCTTTCGTGTCTGGCTTTTTTCACTCGGCATCATGTTTTTGAGATTCTTCCGTGTTGTTGTGTATGTCAGTGGTTCCTTTATTTCTTTCCTAAGCAGTATTACATTGTAAGAAGACGCCACAATCTGTTTCTCCATAGCCAGCCCCACATCCTAGCAGGCAGACATGGTGAAGTTCCCCTGCCCTGGGGGTAGAGAGAGTTGTCTCCATTGGACACCCCTTGGGAAGCATCCATGACCACTGTTCTCCTTGGCCCTTTGCTATATCCCTGGGAGATTCTTCCCTGCCCATCATCTTTCTTAGCTACATCTGAAGAGAAAATTGAGAAATATGCCTCAGTCCCTGTATGGCTTATGGAAGCTTGGGGGCCGAAGGGGTTGCTTGAAGTTTCCAATAGTTAAAGATTTGTAGCTTCCTTGGGAATCTGGTTCTGTCAGAAACTGAGAATGCTTCTGATCTTTTTGCTTTCAGTCAGTTCCAGATGCCAAAGTTTTTTCCAAGGCATACATCTTCTGTGTAATTTATTTTTGCTTTTTCCCTCCCTCAGTTCTCTGTTTCAATTCAATCGGCCTCAGGGTATGGGCACTCTGACCTCCTTGGTGTTCTCTAAACATGCACCTACCCAAGGGCCTTTGCACAGGTCACTTCCTCTGACTGAAGGACTGTTTCCCCAGAAAGCATCAGCCTACTTCCTCCCTCACTGTCCCCAATACCCCTGTTCCCTCTGACCTGATTTCCTTCATTTACCTGTCCATAGCGCTTACTACCTTCTACATAGATTTAAAATCTCAGAAATTGTTGAGTCTTTCTTATCTTGTCTTGTCTTCTCTTCTTTTCTCTTCCCTTTCCTTCCTTCCTTCCTTCCTTCCTTCCTTCCTTCCTTCCTTCCTTCCTTCCTTCCACCCTTCCTTTTACTGCAGCCACCTAGGGCAGTGGAGGCAGCATCCTGATGCTTAGCCCTGATGCTCTAGGGGATGATAATTACATATAGTGTGTTAATAATATGTAGTGTTTATCTAGTCCTGCCCTTAGAACGTATGTCCTATAAGAAGCATCTTTGTTTGGTTCAGTGATGTGGCCCAAGAACTGGAACAGTGCCTGGCTCATAATAAGTGATCAAAAATAGATGGATAGAGAATGGATGGATGGATGGATGGATGGATGGATGGATGGATGGATTTTAAACCAGGAGTCAGTCAAGTGAAGAGAAGTAAAGAGAACATTCAGTGTAGAGAATAAGGCATGAGGGTCCTCTGAACAGTTTTCATTATTGTTCAAGTGAAGGTTAGGAGTCTGAAATGGCAAGAAATCAGACTGGAGGAGCAGGAAGGGGTAATACTGGAGAGCCTTGTATGCCTTTCCTGTACATGCTGAGCAGCCTCATAGGGCCCAATGTGTTAAGAGATGAGCAAACCTAAAGGTGATGCAATTATGCTATGATATTTTCATGGGTATATGTTTGCATTTCCTTAGTAATGCTTATGTAATGCCAAGGACTCAAAGCAGCTTATGATACAAGAAACCTGAAAGGCCAAATGCTGTTTTTTAAAAAAAGAATAAACCTGGATGAAGATTCGGACCTATGGGACAAGTCAAAGGGGAGGCACATCACATTCATACACTTATTTATCTATTTGTTTATTTATTTATTGAAAGAGAGAGAGTGAAAGCAGGGGAAGGGTAGAGAGAGAGAGAATCTCAAGCAAGCTGCACTCTGAGAACAGAGCCCGATGCAGGGCTCAATCCCATGACTGAGAGACCATGACTTGAACCAAAACCAAGAGTTGGAAACTTAACCAACTGAGCTGCCAAGGCACCCCCACATTCCATACTTTCAATTATCTGACAGTAAACAGAGTCATATCAGCTTAACAAGAAACAAGGTCTTTTTTTTTTCTTTTTTGCTTTTCACTAATTTTATTTATTTACTCAATGTATACCTACTGAGCTTTCATAGCATATTAGGTCATGATCTCAGCTTAGGGTATAACAAGAAACAAAACAAAGAGAGACTCTGAAGGCACTGTGCTCGTGCAGGATGTAAAGGAGAATGAAGCAATGAAGGGTGGCAGGCATGGGGACATGATGTATTTTACACAGGGTCATCAGCATCAGTCTTTCCACTGGACAGAGACCCAAAGGACACTAGGGACAAAGCTATATAATATCTGGGGGAAGAGTATCCCAGATTAAAGTTCCAGATGCTGAGAAAAGTTCATCACACAGATTCCCAATGAAGAACTGTGGAACCGACTGGTGGACAGGACACTGGGCATCTTTTGGGTTCACCAGGTTGTACCACAGTAACTAACAAGCACACGGTCTCAGTGAGGTACCACAGAGGTTTGTTTCTGTGTTTATTTCATAATACATGTTGGCTGCAGGTCAGCGGTGGCATTGCTGAACATCCTCTTTCTAGGGTCCAGGCTGAAGAAGCAACCCTCTTCCTGGAATAGGCCTTTCTCATCACACAGGGAAGAAAGAACAGCAGAAACACAATGACTTCCAAATCTTTGGCTCAGAAGTGGCTTATATCACTTCCATTCATGTCTTGATCAAGCCTGCTGCCGATGGGAATGAGGATACCCCTAAAGCGGAGGGTGTTTCTCGAGCACATGATTGGAAGCTATATTACAAGGTGCTACACTGTTCAACCCCCCACTGCACTGAAGATACCCTGCATGAATATTTGATTTAGGTCAACTTTAAGATTCCTTCCAACACCAAGAGTTTACCATTCCATTAGGTGAACCCATTAGGTGAGACCATTAGGTAAAATGGGCTATCCGTGGGTTCCTTTGAATACAACTCAGTAATAATTTCATAAAGTAGTAGAATTCAAACAATAAATATAAAAATAGATTACAAATTTATGGAACAATTGGGGACTTTAAAAAATAGCACATGTACACATGTAAAAATACGACTCCTTTTAAAAAAAATTTTTTTAATGTTTATTTATTTTTGAGACAGAGAGAGAGTGCACGAGCAGGGGAGGGGCAGAGAGAGAGAGGGAGACACAGAATCTGGAAACAGGCTCCAAGCTCTGAGCTGTCAGCAAAAAGCCCGATGTGGGGCTCAAACTCACAGACCGTGATATCATGACCTGAGGTGAAGTCAGATGCTTAACCAACTGAGCCACCCAGGTGCCCCAAATATGACTCCTTTTATGTAACATTCAGGAAAAGGCAAAATGATGGGGATGGAAAGAGATCAGTGGTGACCAGGGGTAGGCAGTGGGGGAAGGAGTTGACTATAAAGCAGTGCAAGGGAATTTGGGAGGCTGATGAGACAGTTCTCTGTCTCGATCATGATGGAGGTTACAGGACTCCATGTGTTTGTTAAACTGCATGCTAGAAAGGGTGAATCTTACTGTATGTAAAATATACCTGTTTTTTAAAAAAGGGAAGTAGATGGTATGGTGCTTATAAAATACCAATAAAACACCAACTTAGGGGCACCTGGGTGGCTCAATCATTTAAGCCTCTGACTGTGGCTTAGGTCATGATCTTGCAGTCTATGAGTTTAAGCCCTGCATTGGGCTCTGTGCTACCAGCTCAGAGACTAGGGCCTGCTTCAGATTCTGTGTCTCCCCCTCTCTCTGCCCCTCCCATGCTCATGCTCTGTCTCTCAATAATAAATAAGCATTAAAAAAAAATTAAAACACCAACTTAATGTTAAAACATAAAAAAGAATATGTATGGGGCTCCTGGGTGGCTCAGTTGCTTAAGTGTCCAGTTGACTTCGGCTTAGGTCACAAACTCACCGTTTGTGAGTTCGAGCCCCACATCAGGCTCTCTGCTGTCAGCACAGAGCTTACTTCAGGTCCTCTGTCCCCCTGAGTCTCTGCCCCTCCCCCACTCTACTCCTTTTCTCTCTCTCTCTCTCTCTCTCTCTCAAAAATAAACTTTAAAAAAGAATATGTGAGTACAAATCTGCTAATAAAATGAAAGCTAGGGAAAGCTTCATGGAGACGAGAGACTCAAGTTTTCCCATTAAAGAAAGTGTTAATGGCTCTATTTCTCAGGTGCACAAGTGAACACTAAAATAATACAGGTTTTTACATGCACACAATTTGACTCCAGTTGTTTGAAAGAAATCCAAACACACATCCACACACCCCATAGAGAGAGGAAAAGAAAACTACTGTATACAACAAAGTGTTACTGGTAGATTCTAGACAGCAAGAAATTATGGATGATGTTTTCCTTCTTTAAATTTCTTCATTAATAAGTATTATTCCAAAATCAGAATACTTTGTATTCATTAAAGTTAAAAGTCATATCCAAAGCATCATTATTAGCATTGACAAGGTTGGGTCTATGGGTCTGCTGTCTTGCCCTTCTAACCACCTTTTTAAAAAAGCATCCCTCAACTCAAAATGGATTAATTCTCAAATTAACACTACAACCACAAAACAACTCTATGCATTCATGATGTATGAGCAATCTTTAATACGAGTAAAATTGCCTTTAAATGTGCTTGATTTTATTGATCAAGGGATAATTTATAGTCAGGGAGTGGATGAGGGGTAGGCACGTGTTTCTGAGCGTTCTATCATTCTTGACGAAGGAAACAGTAGGTGGCCATGGGCGCTGCTTTTCCTAATAATTTACTTTTGTGCTATTCTAGTGATGTCCATACCCAGAAAGTGTCGTCCCCAAGGGCATCATGAACATGAGAGCAGAGGTCTAATACCACTCACAGAAAGGGCAATGCAGCACCTGCCACAGAAACAAGAAGAATGGACTCAGGCTTTTCGTATGCAATGATTTCTCAGCCTCTGATAGGTGGCTTGCTGTCACAAAGTCCAATATTAAAAATATCTAGTGCATAAATTCATATTTGCGGTGTTATTCAGAAGAGCCCCACCTGACACACCATACAATAATACCAAATCCACCATAAAGAAGTTATGAAAGTTGTTGCATGTGTCTTACTCCGGCAGTTTTTCAAACCTCCGTATCTCCGAGGCTTCAGACTTTTTATTTAAAATACCTGGAAAGCCCGTTCTGCAGTACATTATCCTTGAAGCAGGCGTCACTGAGGCACTAGGGTATGGATTAAACTGGAAGCACATGAATGAGGAGTATGACTAGTATACTGTGTATTTAAGAGATACTGTCAATGGAATAAAGCATTGTCAAAGGATAATGGTTTCCAGCTGCCACATAAATGTCAAAGCAAAGCCAAAGCATTTATTTTCAAAGCAAAAGGCAGGGAAGTAATGTGATCCCCAGTTTGTACATAATAAGGCTGTAAATCCATCAGGGCTCTTGATGGCATGCAGCGGTGTGTCTACACTAGGATGTGCAAACTGGATTAGATTCCAAGGCAGCCATCAGAGCTCTTTTCCAAGATGGCTGCCGCTAGAATGACACTGAACATAAAACCAGAAAAGATTGTGCTCAGAATGTTTCTCAAACCTACTCCATTACCAAGGATGAGAGAGACTGGGATTATTTGTTCAAATTTTCTCTGGGACCAAAATAAAGAAGTCTTCTGTATCTTTTGGAAAGTGTGGAGGAGGCGGGCAGGGAGGGGGGAGGTACTGAAAGTAAGGAGATGGGAGTTGGCCCCTCCGTTCCCCTCTGCCAATGTTCAGAGAATGAAGAGGTAGAGTTGCCAAGAAAGTCCGGTCTTACTGTGCGCGTGTGATTCTTGAAGGGCAGATTTCCAGCGAGAGGTCACAGCTGTCATTTCTTGGCCCCTCCAGAGAAAAGCTCAACCTCATTTCTTGCCCTGAGCTATGCACAAAGATTGATTGATGGATTTCACAAATACTTGCTAAGCATCTGCTCTTTTCCAGGCACTGTGGCACTGTGGTAGGCACTCCGGTCTGGTTAGAAAAGAGGCCTTCGTAGTAATCAGGGAGAGAAAGGGTCCGGGTGGCCATGATGAAGAGCAGAGGATTCATTGAGGAGACATTAACAAGATGCGTTTGGTAGGACTTGGTGATGGATTAAATGTAGGGGGATAAAAGGAAAGACAGGGAGATGTTTAGCTAATTTGACATGTGACTTCATTTCCTATGGAAATTTTAAATGGAAATACCAGTGGCCAGTTGAAAATACATGGTTCTAAAACTCAGAATGGAATTGGCACTGGAGACCCTGATGTAGACACCATCAACACGTGTGACTGAAACCAAGGAGGGAAGACATTTCCGGGAAAGAAGAGGTTAGGGAAGGATCACGATTCAAGCCATTGGAAGAGGAAGATACAGGCACAGCCGAGACCGAGGAGAAGTCCCAACGTGCATGATTGTTCTGCACCAGCTTAGCCTGCAATTCTTTGGGTTTGGATTAACTTTCCTTGGACATAATCGACACATTCACACTGGAGCTTCTGGTTGTTGCTTACCCCTTATATAGCCAGAGTGCAACAAGAAAGAGCCTAAAAATTGGATCTGTCAATTTGCTCTTTATCTTCTGAAGACATGCCAAGTTTCCATATATAAAGAAGCTATTTTAAGAGCTTGTACCTAAAAGCTTGAACAGGGTTTGCTGTCTTGCTGGAAAGTAACTCCACTGATTTAAATCTATTATTTAAAAATGTAGTTGTAGTCTTAAAAATCTCAAAATGAAAGTACTTGAGTCTTTTTCCCCCCCTCCATTCTTCTTTTTAAAGCACTTTGGGTCATGCCCACTGTGGCCATGCAGGGCAGAGGAAGCAGCATTGGCCTTGGTATGGGGTATGGATAGAGGAGGACACCTGTGCTGGGGAAAAGCCGTAGTATAGATACCATACTTTTAATTTTCGAGAATTACTTATGTTGGAAAACTATGTCTTATTGCTAGCAAAATTAGTCACTGAACATCTTTTGGTTCCACATTAACCTTTTTTTTTGCTTTAGTGTTATCTCCCAAATTGTATTAATCAATCATGCTCACCCACTGTATAGCCAAAATTTACAACAAAACAAAACAAAACGAAACTCAGTATGTTTGTCATTTGTCACCAGATTAGGATTAGCACAAAATGCAGGTCCATTAAAACATTCTTAGGCATCTCGGTTCCCCTGTGTGCCATTATTTTAGAAATTCTTAGCAGAACATATATATATTCAACACTTGACATAAGATAATTTGAGTTTGCTGTGTTTGGAAAATAACTCACAGGGGAGAAAGTTGCATTAAATAAATAATAGAGATAAAATTTATACTTCTATATATTTCAAAGCTAATGTCGCTAACTTACAATAGAACGGTAACGTGAAGACACAGTGCTATAATTTGATTGATTTGTTTTGACAGCAGCCAAATAATTGAGAGTGAAAGGTGTCAGCACAGATGAAATATTGTATAAGCCACGTTCAAAAGGCAGCCCTCGCAGCAGCAGCAGCAACTAGAGTTTTATTTCCTTTGATTCCGTACTGGTACTCACCTCCAGTTTATTATGAAACCATGAAAGGTGTATGACTTCCCCAACGAGGGAGACTTTTATGGAGAGGATAGAAATAGAAGTTTGCCAAATAGTTGAACAATGGTTATAGACAAGAGGAGGGAAAATGGCTACAGCGTGCCAAGCTGAATGCTAGCAGCCTGTCCCTTTTCTTTTGCAAGTTGCTGCTCTCTTGCATTTCACCTCACTTTGAAGAGACTCTGAGTGAGAGCAAATATTAGATCCCATTTTCTGCACCTTGACAGGAGATGGGCCAAAGATGTGCTTGGCACCATTTCCGGGCCCAGATAAGGAGCATTTACCCAACTGAAAACGCTCGTGTCTGGTTAATGATAAGATTTGAGGTGCCCGGTGAATATAGGAGCTAAATGGTCAGGGGAGGGTTGATCGGGAGAAAATCTCTGCCCATCGGTGACTGTGCCTTAACAGAGTAGTGGTTAACCGGTAAGTAGGTAACAGGTAAACAGTGGTGAGTCTCACCGGCCTGGGTTAATTCCAGCCCTACAGCTTGCTAGTTGTGTGACCTGCCTTCCTCAGATATTTTATAGAGCCGTTTAAGGATTACAAGGGATACTGTATGGGACATGTCCAGCAGAGTGCCCGACACTTAGTAAGTGCAAAGTGAATGAGAGCTTCCGTAGTCTCCCTTATCTGCGGGAAAGATGTTCCAAGCCCCTCACTGGACGCCTGCAGCCACAGATGGCACTGAACACTATGTACAGAGTGCTTTTTCCTCTATGTGCATACCTATGGTAAAGTATACTTTACAAATTAGGCACAGTAAGGGATCAACGATGATAACTAGCAATATAAAATAGGACAATTATGATAACAGACTATAATAAAAGTTGTGGGAATGTGGTCTCTCTTTCAAAGGATCTTACTGTACTGTACTGATCCTCCTTGTGCTGATGTGGGATGTTAAAATACTGTGTGACGAGATGAAGTGAGGTGCATGAGGTAGGCGCTGTGACGCAGTACTAAGCCACCATTGACCTTGTGATGACGTCAGCAGGAGGGTCATGTGCTTCCAGACCATGGTTGACTGTGGGTAAGAGAAACTATGGGAAGCAAAACCGCAAATAAAAGGGGACTCCTGGGGTGCCTGGTTGGCTCAGTCATTTGAGTGCCCTACTTTTGATTTCAGCTTGGGTCATGATCCTGGAGTTGTGGGATCAAGCCCAACATGGGGCTCTGCACTGGGCATGGAGTTTCTTGAGGTTCTCTCTCTCTCTCTCTCTCTCTCTCTCAGAAATAATAAAATTAAACAAAAATTTTTAATTAAAAAATCAAAGGGGACTACTGTACTTTTACTACTTAGAGTTGCAAAATCTAAAATGACAGCAATGTGGCTATTGGGCCCTTGAATTGTGACTACTCCAGGTTGACATATGCTCTAGATGTAAAATCTGCACAACTGCAAATATCTCATTAATAGTTTTATATTGATAACATGTTGAAAAGATATTTTGGATATATTAGGTCAAATAGAATATACCATCAAAATTAACTTCACCCATTCCTTTTTATTTTTTTTTAAATATGGAGACTAGAAAATTTTAAATTATGGATGTGGTTCACATTCGTGGCTTGCATTATATTTCCATAGGATAGCATTGGCCCAGCCTGGAGGACCTCCCTAAATCCCATATACATTTGGCACTAATTAAAAGTTGTGCTCATTAAAAATAAACATAATTAGCATACATTTAAGTTTTGGACCCTCAAGCAGAAAATCACAAAGGGTCCTCTTTAGTGACAAAAATTAGAGAGACTACATTTAATAAGTTCTCTGTAATTTAGGAACTATTTGGGATTCTATCTATCTATATAAAAAAGGATACAATTTACAGTTTTTACTACCAACTTCCATTGACCAGAATCTAAAGTTCTCTTTCTTTTTTAAAAATTGTTATACTTTGTACTTTGAAACATAGAGAAAATATGCTCAACTGGTCTAGAATTAAGAAATGTTAAGATTTTGCCACCTTTGCTTGAGATCTATTATCTTAGAAAATGAAACATTATAAATAATGCTAAAAATCTTCTGCTGCTTCTGTCCAGGCTTCCACAGTATTCCCCACTCCTGGAAGTAACCACTACCCCTCCAGTGCGTGTGTTTATGAATTTACCACATATTATACATACATACATGCGTGAAATATATAGTATGTATTGTACTATAAATATATACTATAATTTTGATGTGTTAAAATTTGACATAAAGTAGCACACTTTAGGTATATTTTTGTATCTTACCTTTTACTTTCTGCGTTTTGCTTTCGAGGTTTGTCCATGTTGATATATGTAGATAATAATTGTGGGTTTTTTATCATTCTTTCTCTGCCCTTTTTCTCCTTTCTTGCATTCTAATGGATTTGTTGAGTTTTCTTTCTTTTTTTTTTTTTTCCACCTACTGGATTAGAAGTTAATCATCCAATTTTATTCTTTCAGTTGTTATCCCTGTATTTGGGATATGTGTTTTAAGGAGTCATATCAGTATTTTTATCTTTCCTCCTAACTAACATTGGAACTTTTTGATACTCTCCTGCCGTCTTCTATACTATTATTCCCCAATGTTAGTTATTCTTCATACTATTGTGTGTACAACCTCTTAGCTTTCATTATATTTGCAAAATTCTTTACCCATCATTATGTCTTATATCCCATTCCTCCCTTTCAGAGCTTTCTGATTCTTTTAATGAAGATCTTTGAGTGATAAACTGAGTTTCCTTTATTTAAAATTCTCCTTTTGTCCTTATTTTCTATTGTGTAGCTGGACTTACAATTCTCGGTTAATAGTTAATATTTTCAGCAAATGGAGCAATTATCTTCCAGGCTTTATTTTTTGCTGATCACAACTATATTGTCAGTTTAATGGTCATTTCTTCACAGATATCTCTTTTTTTTTAAGTTTTTAAGCGTTTACTTTTTTTTAAGAGAGAAAGAGAGACAGCGTGTGAGCAGGGGAGGAGCAGAGAGAGAGGGAGACATGGAATCGAAGCAGGCTCCAGGCCCTAAGCTGGCAACACAGAGCCTGATGCGGGGCTCAAACTCATGAACTGTGAGATCATGACCTGAGCCGAAGTCAGATGCTTAACAGACTAAGGCACCCAGGTGCCCCTAAAATATCTTTTAAAATCATGGCTGATGTTAAGATTTTTCTTTTTGTCTTTGGGATTCACCAATTTTACTGTGAAAGACCTGGGTATGGATTTATTCTTATTTATCCTGCTTGGGGCTTGGGACTCCTGACATTTTGGTCATCATCTCTTCTCCCCCGGTCTCTCAATTCTTTCCTCCAGGAACTCCCACTACCCACCCATTGTCCTCTATGTCTCTCAGTCTCTCATACTTTCTCTCACATTATATTTTGTGCTACATTTTTGATTTCCTTATATCTAACATCCAGTCTTCTAATTCTCTCTGTAGTTATATTTAATCATATGTTTAACCTTAATTTTTTCATTTTAAAAACTGCATTTTTCATTTCTAGGTGTTCTAAGTTTTTTCCTTTATGGCTTCTCTTTGTTCTTAGCTTTCTTTAATCACTGGAAAATATTTATTTTATAATCTTCTTCAGACTGCCTTTTAGCCTAACTACTTGAGCTAATTCATAATTGCTGTCTCTCT
The DNA here is from genome assembly GCF_028018385.1 of Neofelis nebulosa. Classification (NCBI taxonomy): domain Eukaryota; kingdom Metazoa; phylum Chordata; class Mammalia; order Carnivora; family Felidae; genus Neofelis; species Neofelis nebulosa. The sequence continues at coordinate 95,199,824 of NC_080785.1, forward strand.
CTTATTCATAGTGGACTATGTCCCTATGTCGTAAGGAATTTTTTTATTTTGAACTCACTTTAAGCAGAGATAGTTGTTTTTGTTTTTAATTTTTTTAACGTTTATTTATTGAGAGAGAGACAGAGTGTGAGCAGGGGAGGGGCAAAGAGAGAGGGAGACACAGAATCTGAAATAGGCTCGAGGCTCCAAGCTGTCAGCACAGAGCCCCACGCGGGCATGGAAGTCATGAACTGAGATCAATTCTGGGTTCTGGATTTTTAGAACAAGGCTCTGTTCAAACAGTTCTTCTCACATGGATCCAAGGCCCAGATCCTGCCCCAGTGTTGGTGGCCAAACATCAGCCCCATGCTGGACAGTCCTGAGCCCTGTCCGCCCTCAGGGTGCCAGGGGGTCAGTTAGTGGTCTTACCGTTTTTTATTTCTGATGCCTGAGCATGTTCCTTTCTGCCTGTATATCTAAAGTTTTGACATGTTTTGGTCATAATTTCTATATTTGGGAAGCAAGAAGGTTGTCCATGTTAGGTCAGTCTAATATTTTTCCATGAAAAGTCTTCTCCACTCCCTTTTGTCAATTTCTCTAGGTGGATCAAGTCTGGATAGCTCATCCTTGGCACATAGATAATTCCTAAACATTTCAAGCATTCAATTTGGTAGCGACTTAAATTAATTTTTTTCTGGAACTTTCAGAATATTCTTTGTGGAATTACTGAAAGTTTTAGAAAGAAAGCAACAAGCCCATTACAAATATATCGAATATTGTAACCCTCTGGGATGTTCTTGAGTGACAGATACATCTATGGTTCTTATTAAGTAAACCAAATTCTGTGCGGATGCCCAAGGTTATTCAGCTAAACCTTGGTCTCAAAAATAAATAACTAGAAGGGATCACAAATAAGTTAAGACATTTCTCAGTTTCAGGAAAAAGCATAGAAAATACTCTTTAACTTTTATTTTTAGGATATTTTTAAATTTTGATTTTGATTTTAGTTAAAATAAATTTTAATTTATTAGCTTAACAAAGTTTTGTATCTATTAAGGATGTGGAAATAATATTCTAAGTTTGAAATATTCAAACCATAACAGAGGAGTACAGCGAACACCTGTGTGCCTTCCTTCTGTTCTATCAAACTCTAACATTTTCCCCTTCTTGCTTCATATCTCTTCTTAAAAAATATTTCAGGGGTACCTGGGTGGCTCAGTCAGTAAGCATCCAACTCTATCTCTGCTCAGGTCATGATCGCATCGTTTGTGGGTTCAAGACCCGCATCGGGCTCTGCACTGACAGCACAGAGCCTGCTTGAGATTCTGACTCCCTCTCTCTCTCTGCCTTTCCCCCACTTGCTCTCTTCTCTCCCTCAAAATAAATAAAAATAAATTTAAAAAGGAAATATTACAAATAGAGTTGAAGCAATCTTTGTAACACTGCCAGATTCTAAGCCCCTTCCTCATTTTTTTTTGTTTTTTAAAAAATTATGGTTAAAATATACATAACATAAAATTTACCACTTTAGCCATTATTTGGTGGCATTAAATACATTCACATTATTGTGCAATCATCACCACCATCATCTCTAGAGCTTTGTCATCTTTTGCAACTGAAACTCTGTCCCCCATTAAACTAACTTTCCATCACCCTCTGCCCTTGGCACTCACGTTTCCACTCTCTGGCTCCAGAAAACTGAGTACTCTGGGTATTTCAGTAAGTGGAATCATACAGCATTTGTCCTTTTGTGACTGGCTTATTTCACTTAGTGTAGTGTCATAAGGATTCATCCATGTTGTAGCCTGTGTCAGAATTTCCATCCTTTTCACGACTGAATAATATTCCATTGTAAGTATATGCCTCAATTTGTTTATTCACTCACCTGTCAAGAGATACTTGGGTTTCTTTCACCTTTGATTACAGTGCATGCTGCCATGAACGTGGGCAAACAAATAATGTGTTTGTCCCTGCTTTTGATGCTTGGGATATATGCATAGGGTTACAAGTTTCTATGTCTTCTCCAGTACTTGTTAAATTCTGGGTTTTGTTTCTCGTATTGTTTTGACAATAATTATACTACCAGGTGTGAAGAGGCATCTCATTGTGGTTGAAGGAACGTTTCTGAGACAATAATTAATGACCTACTGACTTCTGATATTGCTTACTCACAGTTCGGTATATTCCAAATAACCTAATAGTCGAAGGAGAAAATCACCCTACAGAGAGAATGCACACTTTAGAAGTTGCCCGATTTCTGCTTCATGTCCTGCAGATGATAAATGTTACAGGGACAATTACAGCGATAATTGCAGCTGGATTTACATTTTCAGATGCATATAAATGTTTTATGTATGCAAGTGAACACTAGCAATATTTGTCATGAAAGAAATTCCCTTCATGCAAACGTTCTTTTCCTATTGACTTCCATTACAATGAAAGATTTCACTGAACAAAAAACATATTTCCCTGTAGATAAAATGAAATTTTTCCTTGAAGAAGATTTTCCGGGGCACCTGGGTGGCTCAAGTCGGTTAAGCGTCCGACATCGGCTCAGGTCATGATCTCATGGTTCGTGAGCCTGAGCCCTGTGTCGGGCTCTGTGCTGACAGCTCAGAGCCTGGAGGCTGCTTCAGATTCTGTGTCTCCCTCTCTCCCTCTCTCTCTGCCCCTCCCTGCTCATGCTCTGTCTCTCAAAAATAAATAAACTTTAAAAAAATAATAAAATAAGTGTTTTCAAGCCGTGGTCCTCTCAGTGGATGCTAACTATTGGAATTCAATGAAAGTACCCTATGAAGGGATTCGGGAACTAGCCAATAGTTCTCTTTTCCTTCATGGCATTTTTTTCAGTCTCGAAATCTTCCCTACCCTTGAGAGGGGTAGCAAAGCTCCTTTCTGAATCATGAGAATTTCTTCCATGCCAGGGTATTTCTTTATTTTCTGTTTTGAATGCCATAAATGCTCTACCAGTAGTCTGGTAGAAACCACTCTCAAATCATTTAGAGTGTGATGTTTATTTTTCTAGTAAATGTGCTATGCTCTAGTTCTTGTTTTATTCTGGCCTAAATTTTCATCATTGAAGGCTTCAAGTTATATTTTAAGAAGTAAGCTTGTTCCTCACTTTAACATTTCTGTCCAATCTTATATGCCTAATACATTTCTTAGACATTTCTGGTACATCTTCATGTGCAATAGATGCTATTGTTTGTCAAGTGTGAACCACAGTAGAGCTACACTCTACCAGCAAACTTTATTTTGTTCGGTTTTTCATTTTCATAAACTACAGTCTGCCCTCCACTCTGGCGGAGAACAGAATGCAGGATAAGGTAGGCAGGTTGCCTGAAAGAAAAGAGCAGGTATACAAAAGCCCCTCAAAATCATAAAGTCAGGGGTGCTCATAAAACTGTATTGCCTACGTTTTCAGGAGATTAATGAGTGGGCCATAAAATAGCATTAATTTTCTTGGCCAAACTCCAGCCAGAAAGTTGTGTGTTTCCCAGGTAGTTCTTTTCCAACTGCAGAAGCCTTGCTCTGAGAATATTTGTAGTTCAAAACACCAATGCTGTTGCATTTCTTCCCATCCAATCAAAATGGGAGAGGTAGCTATGGAAATCAGCAAGCTATCCAGCATTCCTGGCCAGGTTCGTGCTCAGGTGTATCTTCAGCTTGACTGTCTCCTACCCAGGGATGAAAATGAGGCTGTTAGAGCCAGATACTAACAAGAGTCCCCAGCACACAACATCTTAGAACCGTAGATACGATTCCTTACTTTATCCCAACTAGCAATCTAAAACTATAATTAGTTGGCTATAAGGGTGGTTAATATTATGAAATACAAACAAACAAAACAAGCAATCACTGCTATTGAAAAAATAATACTGGCTGATCACTCCCCTGATTCTGTCACATAGCACATTCACTCACATAGTACAGAAAAAAAGACAGACCCCACCCCTGCCATCACGGCTTTTCAGAAATTCTGGGTGTCCCTCGGTAAATGTGACTGAGTCTGCAGGGACAGGCTTCCATGTTGTTTCTTGCCTCCTGACTGTTCCAGAATATTATTTGCTTATTAATAGTCATCTGTCAACTGTATTTTAAAAATGAGAACTCAAAGCACTTTCACCTGAAATATTTCAATACTGTGTTCACATAAAAATACCATTTATGAATCTAAAAAAAAAACAAACAAACCGATGTTAAAGCACTTTGAATTTCACAGGCTTTTGAGAGAAATTAGGAATATTACCAAATGTAAAAAATCTCTTCAATTCAGAATACCATTAAAATAATAAACATTTAATTAAGAAGCTAAAACTCGAAACAAATCCTGTTTCATAATGATGTTTTTTTCCATAACTGCCCAACTCCCTCCCACATTATTGTTTTAATGGGGATATTTTACATTCTCATAACAAAAGCATAAGATGCCCTGTTTGGTCTGAATATTTCTTTTCTTTTCTTTTCTTTTCTTTTCCTTTCTTTTTTTTTTTTTTTTTTTTTTAGTTTATTTAGTTTTTGAAGAGAAAGAGGGATGGGTAGAGAGCAGGGAAGGGGCAGAGAAAGGGAGAGAAAGAATCCCAAGCAGGCTCCTCGCCATCAGCATGGAGTCCAATGAGGGGTTCGAACCGTGAGATCATGACCTGAGCTGAAACCAAGAGCTGGATGTTCAACCGACTGAGCCACCCAGGCACCCCTGGTCTGAATATTTCTGAGAAAATCTCAGTGCTCTGAGTTTCAACTCCTTCTTCTCCATTAAAGAGAAAACCAGATTCCAAAGCATGTTCCCATCCAGGCAAAATTTCCACACCCAAACATCCACAGAATTACCAGATATGAAAGATACAGAGGCTTTATCTGAAATTCTATATATAATTTTTTTAAAAACTAGGCTCTATAGCCACATGCCCCCATATGTAATACATGTGTGTGCACACGTGTGTGTGTTCTTTAGTAAATGTGCTGTACTTTCTGCTGGTATAAAATATTGCCATATTTGTCAATTTTGTCCTGACAAATATTTGACCACATGTGATCCCACATCTTACAAATGCATCTGCATTTTAGGGGGAAAAATAGGATGATGCCCCAGGTCTCATGCCAGATTTTAATGTAAAATTAATTCTTAAAAAAAAATACTTTTAAAAACACAACATTTTTCTAATGTACATTAAGGATGTTGGAGAAGTTCAGTGAAGCATATGCTCTGAGCTTTCAGGAGCAATCTGTAGTCAGGCATTTTAAATGAAAATTGATTTGTGATTTACATGGTCAGTGGAAAGAAAATTAACTTATGGAAGGTTGTAATGAAATATTAGACAAGTAAAAAAGTAGATGGTGATCTAGTGGAACTAAAAGTCCCATCTGGAAGAATTCTGTGACATTTTTACATTTATCTGTGTTCTGCATGAGTTGTAATGTTAGTGGTAATTTTATGGGACTGAACTGAAATGAAAAGGGTGTTATCACAGATTGCCTACAATATAGGATTGTGTTCAGTGGAGAGTCCTGTATCCTTTTCTCCATTTTCTTATAATATGACTCATTGCACTTTTTTCAGCTACTGTTGTTGAATGCATTCAGCCTTTTACTTGAGGTTATTAAAGAAGAACATCAAATGCTTGCAAATACAATCTAACCGCACATTTAAAAGCAACACTGCAACTCTTCCTCTTAGTTCTGCATTGTTTACGTAATGTCCGGGAAAGAACCTCCAAAATGTACACAAAGGAAGCAAGTGTACTGAATGTAAAGCTTTTACCTTAAACTGTTTCTTTTTCTGGTGTGTGTTTGGGGGTGGGGGGTGGGTTCAAAAATAACACGAACAGCTCACCAAAAGCTGGAGCATGTTAGCAGAATGGTAAATTCATTCCTTCCTAGAAAGGAATCATTCAGAAATTGCCCATTTCCTCCTTTTCTCTTCCAATTTTATAAAAGCAATCACTGTTGTTTCTGTGGTCAGAGAAGTATGTTCTAGTAAAAAAAGAAACAAGTGAAGAAAATTCTTCTGTCTCTGTTTGAGATGTCCACCAGATTTCAGTATTAATTGGTTTATAGAAATTCTTTTTTAATTTTTTTTTAACATTTATTTATTTTTGAGACACAGAGCATGGGCAGGGGAGGAGCAGAGAGAGAGGGAGACACAGAATCCGAAGCAGGTGCCAGGCCCTGAGCTGTCAGCACAGAGCCGGATGCGGGGCTCAAACCCACAAACCATGAGATAATGACCTGAGCCAAAGTCGGATGCTTAACCAGCTGAGCCACCCAGGCGCCCCAGCTGATATAAATTTTATTTTTTATTTTTATTTAAAAAAAAAAATTTTTTTTTCAACATTTTTTATTTATTTTTGCGACAAAGAGAGACAGAGCATGAACGGGGGAGGGGCAGAGAGAGAGGGAGACACAGAATCGGAAACACGCTCCAGGCTCTGAGCCATCAGCCCAGAGCCTGACGCGGGGCTCGAACTCACGGACCGCGAGATCGTGACCTGGCTGAAGTCGGACGCTTAACCGACTGCGCCACCCAGGCGCCCCTGATATAAATTTTAAAAGGGAGAATACCTCGTGGGTTTAAGTCCACATGCCATTCTTTCTCTTTACAGATAGCCATAACTTTTTCAAAGTATATAATTTCTGAATTACTGTAACTTAAACATTTGATATCGTGTAAATACTTTGACCCTGTGCTGAAGCATAAGCCACGAAATCATTTGCCTTAGAATTTCAAAATCCATTTCATATTTATTATTTTCTTTCCTTTCATCTCCTCCTCCAGGAAGCACAGCTGAATGTAGGAAGAACTTCTCCAAATTCTAAAGATTAAAGTCTTTGGCCAAGTTGATACTTACTTGTACTATATTTAGATAAATCCATTAAATGTGGGAAATCTTACATTTAGGGTTGGCAGTTTGAGTTGTCCTCCTTTATTTAAATTATTTTCATCAAGTATTTTTCATTTGTGCAGTTCCTCATTTTTTTTCTATGTTCTCTAATAAGAAAATAGCTAGTTATCTCAACAGATTAAACTGGGCCATCTCTATTTCAACCAGAGTGGTAACTTTCTATCCTTGTAACTATAGTGGTGACTTTCAAGCAGTTCTGCCCATCACAATCGCCAGGAGCCTTGCAGAAAATGTTCATTTCTAGGTCCATCACAGAGTTCTGATTTAATGGGTCCAGGGTAAGTCCTGACATGGGTACCTTAAAAAAATAAAATAAAATAAAACTCCCTGGTTGAATTTAATGCCCTGCCTGGATTGAGCCTACTGTTCTGTAAGAAGAGGCCATAGGGAGATTCTTTGGGAAGTCACTCTATCGTAGGCATGGGACCAGAGAAGGTGTGGAGCTGGATTCCCTCCTTTCCTATATTTTTAAATTATTTTTTTTAAGTTTATTTATTTTTGAGACAGAGACAGAGACAGAGACAGAGTGTGAGCAGGGGAGTGGCGGAGAGAGAGAGGGAGACACAGAATCCATCCGAAGCAGGCTCCAGGCTCTGAGCTGTCAGCACAGAGCCCCACGTAGGCCTCAAACTCACGAACTGTGAGATCATGACCTGAGTCGAACTTGGACACTTAATCGACTGAGCCACCCAGGCGCCCCTACACTCTTGCTTCATCCAGAGACACAACTCTGCCTTCTTTCTCTCTACATAGTTCTTATGTTTCAGGAATCATTTTTTGACCCACAATATTTGGATTTGTACATTTGACCTAAATACACATATAATCAGAGTATAAGAGAATTCTGCCTTATTTAATTGCATTTTCAATCATATGCTCAAATTATACATTGAATCTGGATTTTTTTTTTGATGACTTAAATTGAGACATCTGTTCTGATGTAAAATAAAATTGTAAAAAACTGAAAATTTATTCCTGAGAGGTAGCTCGAAATATCTGTTTTTGGAGGCAGAGGATGGCCTATAGCTTCCATCCTTTTTGCTTGATTTTTAGTTGTTTCCTTCAAGTGGAAAGCAAACAGCCCCCCACCAAAATGTCCTCTAACGTCAGTACCCAAGACCCAAGCTGTGGGTGCTGACGTAGCATTTAAACAACCATTTGACATCCATCCCTCTTGTCATTTCTACAGGGCATTCGGTTCATAGCATTTCTAGGGGAAAGGTCACAGATCTGTCACTAGCAGTGTTTGTGGCAACTCAGAAAATAAGATGGGGTGGTTAATGATAGCTGGGGCAGCCCGAGTAATCACAGGATGCCGCTGAGGTCAATATTCCGTATTGGCTTTCCGTCCTGTCCATCTGAAACAATATACTGGAGTAAATGTAATCAGTAAGTGGTTGCAAATGAATCTTTTAGGGACATCAGCATTACAGAAACAAGAGATTCAAGAAGAGATGCTAAGTGGATCTCTCGGTTTGTAATTGCAGCCCTGGGAATCATTACCCTAATTAATAGCTGTTAAACCTGAGACCCTTGCAACCAGGCGCATGCGTGAGTTTGCAATCGCTGTCCTGGGAGTGTCTTCCGGCTCTGCAAAAAGTGTCAACGAGGTAAACAGACCCTGGGGACCAGGCTCAGGTGCGGGGAAGTCTCCTGGCCCTCCCCTTTTCCTAACCACAAGAACATCCCTTGTAATCAGATAGCTCTCTTATCACAGGCCACAAGTGCCGGCCGAGGAATAGGGTGAGGAGATCCATTTCGGCCCTAAGTTTATGTTGGGTAAAGAGAGCTTTAAATATACTCTGCTTCTGGTGGATGGGTTGCTCTGGTGGGAAGACAGTAGCCCTCTTGACATTGGCCTGTGAGTGTATAACGAACTTGAGAGACAGAATATCAGGACAGCTTTGGTTTGAGGCCCTCCCCCCGCTACCTCAGTATACCATCTGTAAGAGGTAAAGACAAACTCTTGTCTGAAGGGCCAGGCCTTGGCAAAACTGTGAACAAGGCCAGGTTTGTTTCTGAGCCCTCAATCTTCCTTTGCTCTCTTCAAGTGTTGCTCATTTTGTGTCCCCTCCTCACCAGTGGCCACTTATACAGGCGGGTAGGTTCCTCTCCCTCCTCTTCTGGTCCAAGCCTCCTCTTAAAGATTCCAATGAACTTGCACATTTGAGGTATAATTTCCCCATAATGCTTCCAGAAATATTTATAAGAAAACAAAATCACAAGCCAGGCATCGGCCAACTGGGGTTTGGGAATCATTTTAGAAGGGAGGAAAAAACATCACCTTAAATCCTCATCCTGTGGCCTGAATGACTTCAGGAGAATATTAGTGATTGAGGACCTGATATAATCATTGATTTATCTATTTACTCACTGTGTAAGCTGATAGACATAAAACGTATAAAGACCCACTGCTGATCAAAGTTTTGTCTCCACAGTGATGCAGATATTATCTCTGCAAAAGATGTCATCCATATCCACACTTTCCAGGTGTATGTGTTAGGGAAACAGGTGGGTGTTTTACAAGAGCAGTGTCCCTATTTACCTTGCCATCTTTGCCCTAAACAACCCAGGTGATCCTAGACATGGTGAGGAGGGGGGGGGCGGGGGCAACGCAAACCTTTTGAGGATGTGAGTGACGGTGTTCTGATTCAGATCCGGTTCACGTTTACAGAGCCTGTGCCAAATGCTGAGTGTTCTCAAAACGCCTCTCACTTCCCTCCCCCATACACTCTGGGAATAGGCATTATTCTCCTCACTGTGCGCAGGAGTTAAACGAGGCACAGATGTGATTCAGGAATTTCCCCACAACAACACAACTGGGAAGCAGCATGGTCTGTTTGAACTTGAGGTCTCTGGCTACACCTCCCATGATCCTTCCACTGTAATGCTACAGTGACTTGGGAGTCTTTACCTGCCATTGGTTTGGAGGAGTTAAAATGGCCCCCATAAACTCTGTAAAAAGTTCAAGATGGCAGAGTTGGATTATGTAATTCCGGTATGCTGAGCTAGCAGTAGGTGCTCATTAAAACAATGAATTGAATGAATTAACTGGAGCAACCTCATGCCTCTTCATGTAGCATTTCTTCTTGCGATGGCAACAGGAGAATTTGCAAGTCAATCCAGAAAGGGGGAAAGTTATTAGGGGTCCAACCGAAGATTCAGAACTGATTCAAATATTGTGGGAGGGGGGATGAGCTAAGTGGGTAAAGGGCATTAAGGAAGACACTTGTTGGGATGAGCACTGGGTATATGTAAGTGATGAATCACTGGAATCTACTCCTGAAATCATTGTTGCACTATATGCTAACTAACGTGGCTATAAATTAAAAAATAAATAAATAGGGGTTGCCTGGGTGGCTCAGTCAGTTAAGCGTCCGACTTCAGCTCAGGTCATGATCTCATGGTTTGTGGGTTCGAGCCCTGCATCGGGCTCTGTGCTGACAGCTCAGAGCCTGCAGCCTGCTTCGGATTCTGTGTCTCCCCCTTTCTGCCCCTCCCCTGCTCACGCTCTGTGTGTCTCTCTCTCAAAATAAATAAACATGAAAATAAATAAATAAATAAATAAAAATTATATAAAAAAGAACTGATTCAAATAGCTTTTGCCATTCTTAAATAAGCAAAGGAAGAATTTCAGTACTGGTCAATGTCCATAATGTGACTCTTTAGGTGTGTGTGTGATGAATATTATTGCTGACATTTGAAAATTACCATTCTAGCTTCCCCCAAAAGAGGCCAGTGTGCTGGTAGTGCGGCAAAATGCTTAAACAAAGATTAGAGTAGTGGTTCTCTACTGAGAGTAATCCCCCAACCCCAGCAGGAGACATTTGGAAATGTCTGGAACCAGTTTTAATTGTTACCACTAAGGGTGGGGACAGCGTCCAGAAGGTAGAGACCAGGGATGCTACTAATAAACATCCTAGGGGCACCTGGGTGTTTCAGTAGGTTAAGAGTCAGACTTTGGCTCAGATCATGACCTCATCGTTCATGAATTCAGTCCCTCATTGGGCTCTGTGCTGTCAGAGTGGAGCCTTCTTCGGGATCTCTGTCTGCCTCTCTCTGCCTCTCCCCCACTCACGAGTGTGTTCTCTCTCTCTCTCAAACAACAAACAAACAAATAAACATTAAAAAAACTAAAAAAAAATCCTATAAGGCCCAGGAAAGACCCCACAGGGAAGAATTATCAAACTACCAATTGTGCTAAGATTGAGAAACCCTGAATTAGAGAATTAATGTTAGAGGGAGGGGCGCCTGAGTGGCTCAGTCGGTTGAGCATCCGACTTCAGCTCAGGTCATGATCTCACGGTCCGTGAGTTCGGGCCCCACATCGGGCTCTGTGCTGACAGCTCGGAACCTGGGGCCTGCTTCGAATTCTGGGTCTCCCTGTCTCTCTGCCCCTCCCCTACTCATGCTCTGTCTCTCTCTGTCTCTCTCTCTCTCTGTCTCTGTCAAAAATAAATAAACATTAAAAAAAATGTTAGAGGGGAAAAAAAATGACAAAGGGTAAAAGAAACCTGATGGAATTTATAATCTCAAAGTGAAAGTGTGTTCTGGCTAGGAATTGAGATAAGAAAAGAGTCTTAATATTGTTAGTTTGATTGAAAAATTATTTCAGTCTTTCATAGTTTAATAGGATTAGCCTCATAAGAAATTTCAATCTGCTATGGAGTCAAATTCCTGGAAAACAGCCATAATAATATGTAGCATGTCATATGCCAGGCATTTACTTTATGCTTTACAAACATCTTCTTTAACCCTCACAACTCTGTGAAATACGTAAAATTATACCCTTTTTATATGTGATGACATTTTGCCATGTGAAAGGTGGAGCGGTGTGGCAGAGATATTTAGTCTGTGTCCACTGAACCCTATTTCCTTTTCCTCCTGGACCGTATTTTCCATCCTCTGTGGCCCTGAAGTGGGGCTCTGTGACTGATCCTGGCCTAGGGATGGGTGAAGTGAGATATGCTTCCAGGACGGGCTCCTAAAAATTTTCCCTACACAATCTCTTGCGTGTTCTCTCTTCCCTCGGCTGCTAGCCAGATACAGAGTCCAACGGAGGACTCCAGGGGCCCCAGGGAATGGCCTGGATCCTGAATGACTTTGTGGAGCAGAGCTCCCACTGCCCCTCATGTGACCTTAATGGGACATAGAAAAAACTTTTACCGCATGTAGCCGTCAAGAAATTGGGATTATTTCCTGGAGCAGTTGGTGCGCCCTGATTAATACCAATAGCTATTAAGTAAGCTGGAATTTGAACCCGTGTTTTTTGCTTCCCAAAACCCTGGTTCACGTCTACTCCATTATGCCACAAATAAATGATTATTAACCCTTTCAAAACAAGTATGGGGGTGCTGGGTGGCTCAGTCGGTTCAGCATCTGACTTCGGCTCAGGTCATGATCTCACAGTTTCATGAGTTCGAGCCCCACATCGGTCTCTGTGCTGACAGCTTGGAGCCTGGAGCCTGCTTCACACTCTGTGTCTCCCTCTCTCTGTGTCTCTCTCTCTCTCTCTCTCTCAAAAATAAATAAACATTAAAAAAAAATTTTTAAAAAAACAACTACAAATTATTTTCTAGCAATAGATATAAAAAGATGTGTATAATTTTCTCAGTGCTTCTTCTATAAAAGTCAAAATATAGGGCTATCATTAAATTCTTCTCATTATGAAGATTTCTCATAAACTGGTACAAATAAAGCTCTGGAGTGTATAAATACTCAACAATTTTCAAAGCAGATAAAATGTATGATTTTGTGATTACCATGTGAATAAACACTATTTTTAACATGTTCCTCAGATATTAACTAAATGCCTACAAGTTTTTCCACTTTCCAAGCCCAAAATACAGGAAAATCGGTTACAAAGATTTCAGAAAAAAAAAATATGGAGAGAAGAGAGGAAAGGTTTCTAGGGGCACCTGGGTGGCTTAGTCGGTTAAGCATCAGACTTCAGCTCAGGTCATGATCTAGTGGTTTGTGAGTTCGAGCCCCGTGTCGGCTCTGTGCTGACAGCTCAGAGCCTGGAGCCTGCTTCAGATTCTGTGTCTCCCTCCCTCTCTGCCCCTCTCTCGCTCACGCTCCATCACTCTCTCTCTCCCTCTCTCTCTCAAAAATGAATAAACATTAAAAAAAGAAAGAAAATGTTTCTAGACTAGAAGGACCAAGTGCCACTTACCAGTTTCCTAATACAAATCAGATTAAAATGCTGACTCTTGATGAATGGTAGGGGCCATCAACTAGGAAGACAAACATTGCATTTCCAAGCTTAGAAACCAAGGAGAGTGTCTCTGAGACTGTGACCAAGATCATCACACTGAGAACTCCTTAATAGAAAAGATGCAGTTTCATAAGAATATGTACAGCTTCCTCTAGCATATAGTAGGTATTCAAATACCTATTGAATGAATCTGAATAGTACTCCGTTATTACAATTGTAAGATCTAAACACAATAAACCTACACTGAATGTGTTGGTACGTTTCCTTTCACTTCTTGCTACCAATGATTTCACTGAACTCAACATATCAAGCAAATACTATTGCAGTGGCAATACTTTTGCACATAATCATTTTATGTGGCCATGACATGCTAAAATGAGAAGTAGGTACAGTTCATGCCATTTGCCTGAAATAAGGTGTACTAAAAGGGAGGAATCTTCTGGTGTGGCATCAATTTCCATGGCATTAATCTAAGGACTTGCCCATGAAATGAAGTTTTGTGCTTTCTCAAGAACATCTACAAAATTTCTTGACTCTGCGTGTAATATTTTTGTTCTTTTGGGGACTATTTTTTGGTTTTTATGCTTTCAAGCTTATCGTCAAACAGTGTTTGAGCTGACTGTACGTCACGTTGTACCTTACTGTATGTTGGAGATGTTTTCTTACAAATTATGTGCTATTCATTCATTCATTCATTTATGGATCAGACATTTTATTAACTACCCCATACTGTGCTCAGGAGGTACCAGGTATCCAGCACCTTGCCCAATTCTCTCCATTCCAAAATTCTAACACAAGTAAGGCAGAGCTCATAGTTGAGTGGGAAAGGTAGACATACCCACAGGTAATTTACAAAATAATTTAATAGAATATAGAGATAAAATGAGAACAAAAGAAATGGTGGTCTTATCTGTCTTACCCAAAATATATTTACATTAAGTTGTATCCAATCTCAATTAGCATTTGGTCTGCCTCAAAATTATCATTACCCCCGTCTAATTAAGTTGCCAATATTGTCAGCAATTTAATATTTAAAAACAGTTTCTGATGTTTACTTATTTTTGAGAGAGAGCACGCACACTCGCACACTCGCACACCAGCGGGGGAGGGGCAGAGAGAGAGGGAAACACAGAATCCGAAGCAGGCTCTAGCTCCGAGCTGTCAGCACAGAACCCGATGCAGGGCTCGAACTCATGGACTACGAGATCATGACCTGAGCTGAAGTCAGACGCCCAATCAACTGAGCCACCCAGGCGCCCCAGCATTTTAACACTTTTTTTTTTAGAAATCTGTTACTGCAAAACTTCTCACACTACTATTTGTTCTCATTCTCTGGGGTGGCAGGAAGGGTCTGTTCCAAGGATGATCCTTGCCCCTCCCTTGATTACACAGAGGCAAAAGCATGTCCAGGAGGTTGGGTGATGAACTGGGTTGTGGGATAAGGACCTGGGGCCCTTTGTTCCTTCCTGCATTCCCTCTGTGTGGCCACACTACCAATGCCAGTGGCCAGGGCTCTGCGAACGAACATTAGCCATCTCCCAGAACAAAGGGGACGCGTGAGTATCACGGCACACAGTATGGTTACATTGCTGAACCTCCTGATGACTCATTTTCTCCTGCATACTGGGTCTTTAAAAAAACATAAAACCCGATAACTTTAATTATATCAATCCATCTGCTCAGTTGTCCCCACTTGTGTTTTCCAGGCTCCCAGTTGTGAAATCAGGACATGTGGATATTTCCTCTGAGACTTTTCATTAAATGGTATTCAGCACAGAGAAAGGCAGTGTTGAATCTTTAATGTTCCGCTACCCATATATATATGTGGGCCTCCTGTCCCACTTATTTTAGTATAAATTTTATGGAAACTACATCTTTAAGGTAGGCTGGGCATATAGCGCCATAAGCGTCCCACGCTGTGGAAAATAATCCAAGGATATTGTAATTTCTGTTAGATAAATGCATGTTTCCCTTTCAATGACAAAATTGGCTCACTCAAAGATTGAATAGGATGGCACTCGAAGGATTCTTCGTGATTAAAATTAGATTATTGAGGGAGAAAAGAATCTGAACGGGAATATTTTGTGGGCCTCTAAACATCAGCAAAAGCGCAGTGCTCACCGCGTTCTAAGGCCCCTCATCCCAGAAAACACAGTGTAAATGGCGCCCCCTGGTGTTGTGCGCTGCCATCACCTGGGTACTCTTAAGCTTTGCCTCCATGAGTTTTGATGGGCAGAAGGTTAATTTCTGTCAGTTATTGGATTCAGTGATACCTTCAGGTGAACACAGAGTGTAGTAGTGTTGCTGTGTGTTAAGGAAGCCAACGGTAAAGGAATGAGACCACAGAGTGATGCTTTGGAAACTGTCTTTGCTTTGTGTTCTTGCTTGCCTCTTGGCTGCCTCATACACGACCTCTCTCTCGCTGTGAAGGCATCTTTGGCTGCAATAATACCACTCACCCCTTTTTCATAAGAGCAAAACTACTGCTTAATCGAGACTTATCAAGAAATTTGTTCTCTACTAATGTCAATTTTCTTGCCAACACATTGCATTTTCCATGCATCATTAATGCCATCGTTCCCATCTATTTCTGTTACACATAACATTTTTCCAGAGGTAAAACTATCCAGATAAGTCATCAGCCAACAAAATAATTTTTTTGCCAGACTGCTAAGTGAATATAAGCTGTCTTGTGCATTACTCCCTGGGCTTGGCTTTCTCACTGTGTTCAGAAATCTATTCTTTCATGCTAATCCAACAAAACATCTATCTTCCTTTTTCAGTGCATGCATTTCTGATGCCTTGTAGATCCCTACTCTGCTGTCCTTTGATGTTCCACTCTACGCCGCGAAGGTGGTGATTCTGGTTTCACCTCTTACATTCTATGATTGCTACCCTTCCCTTCCTAATTAACATTATGCCACCTTTTCCTTTCCTCACTGTATAAATACCTACCGCTCACATGCTCACCTCTCTTAGCAGCCTACCTTTATCCGACCCAGATCTATAGCCACTCATTCTTACAACAGAAAAAGGTAGCAACAAAAGCAGTGTAATAGATGTATCCGGGCAGATCATAATAAAAATAGCTCCCAACTATCAAGTACTGTGCTCAGGACTTTCCATTTATTATCTCATTTATACACATCATGATTTGCAAGGTGGTTACTGTCGTCTCCGTTTCAGTTGTTCAAGGTCACACGGTAAGTGGTGGTGCTGAGATTAAAAACCAGGGTCTCTAGGTGCCCGGCTGGCTCAGTCGGTAGAGCACATGACTCTTGATCTCGGGGTCGTGAGTTCGAGCTCCATGTTGGGCATAGAGATTACTTAAAAAGCAAAAAGCAAAACACAAGGTCTCTCTGCCTTACCCACTACACCACACTGCCTTTTCTTCTTCCAGTTCCCTGGGTTTCTCCTCCAAGAGTCAAGGTTTCAGCCTGTGACAAGACCTCAGTCTAGATCAGATTACGTTTTATCCCTTTATTCCCGTTGCATTGTCTCCACTGAGCTTTTTAACATACAGAGAGCCCTTTCTTAGAATAGCTGTCACCTGGGTCTATTGTAATTTATACCTATTGACACTATGCGGCAGGTAATTCACCCTTGCAGACTGTCACTTTGTACTGTCACCAGAAGTAGCTAGCAAAGGGAAATTATATGCATGGTGCCTATCAACAGAGGGCCTTGGTGTCCCCTGGTTCACACCACCCTTATGTAGGGAAAGATGAACCCGTACCTCTTGGATCACCTGCAAGTTTTCTTTCCCAGTAAGAGCATCAGTTGATGACTTGGGAGCCAGAGGAGTGGATTAACTCCCGAGATACGATCATTATTGAAATGAAATACTGGACAGGAGTATCTGCATTTTCTGGAACTTCCCTCAGTAGATCTCTTATCTGTATGTTAAGCTGCCAAATGCAATTACAATATCCTACCTCGAAACTATTAATATAACATGTAGTGAAAAACAAACCGCACTGACTATTTCCTTTTGAGTGCTCGGAGATAAGCATCAGAGACCCACAGACTTTTCTTTACGTGGAAGAGACTTTAGAAATGATTTGTCCCTACCTTCTATTTAGCAAGTGAAGAAATTGTGGTGCAGAAATACCAAGGGATTTACTCAAGGTTAAACATGGTGAACACTGCTCAAATATAAAGTCTCTCTCTCTCTCTGTGTCTCTCTGTCTCTCTCTCAAATTAATATTGTGGCAGTTAAATACATTTCCATAACTCTTACTTTTCTTTGCTTCGGTGGTGTCTAGGATAAAAACAATTTATAAATTCAATTGTAGTGGAAACTTATTTCTGCCTTCAGATAGTGTTTGCATTTTTTCCCCTCATTCCCATGGTTTGAAACAATTAAAGCATCAGCCCCAACAAATATGCAGTTGAATTTGAAATTTACTGGATGATGCTTCTGCTTTTCATTTTTTACCATTTCACACCTTGTCCGCATCTTGAGCAAGCTTGTAAGTTTCCAGCGCATCTATTTCTTGTGATGATATATTGTCCTGGTGGAAAATTTCATTTACTGGCTGTGCCCTTTGCTGAACCTGTTGCTAGTCAGGGAACATGATAAGCGTATAAGTAGCATGCTGCTTCATTTATCATACATCGTTTTAGACACTCAAATATCTCATATACAATTCTGCATTCTGCACAGAGGAGAAGTATCCAACTCACAGGGAAAAAAAAAAGATCTTCAAATAAATTGTCAGTTTATGATGTATAAATGTATCCTCTTAATAAAAATTAATCACAGTTTATACTAAATCTGTAAGTACCTTTATTTTTTTTATAACCCTGCTAAACCACACGTTATCCAACGCTAATAGAAAGGATCTGGCTTTTGTGATTTGGTATATAAGAGAATTGGAAGATATAAAAATGCTATTTTCAATAATTGAATTACATGGTGAAATAAATCAGGGCTTTGGGAATTTCAGCAGTGTTTCAAGGGTTCTCTGGAGCCACACTTCCCACCAGGGGAAGTACTACAATATTTTCCTCCCGTTACCTTACATGAATGCTGCCATAAGTCAGGACCAACATTTTGAGAAGTTTGAATTAAGCTCGAAAGAGAAAGTGTGCACCTGTGAATGGGAAGCAAGAAAAACAAAACTCAGGCATCTACCTTAGTCTTTTTTTTTTTTAAGGGGTTATTTTCCGAGGCTGCTCCAGGAGGTCAGGCCTACCTAATTTCAGCTTCTTTCCATGTATTGATTTCCGCTCTTCCCCAGCCTGTCATTACCGTGTTTTACCAGCACCCATGTTTTATGAGGAGCATAAAAAAATCTACATTCTGTCAGAATGGGGCCCTTGAAATTTTGCAAGTGAAACTTGATTTACATTAAACACTGCTTAGACTAATTAGGGCCTTTCTCGAAGGAACTGTGACCATGAAATACAACTAACAATTACAGCGTGGCTTCTCTTTCTAGCCTTCACAGTCTGGGACCTAGCTGAGTTGAATAGAACCAGAGCAGACAGATGAGGGCTACGAGCGCTTATTTAAATATATCAATACAGACAGAGGCCCCAGCATTCTTATTTATATAGGACTGCTGTCCTTCAGAAGCCTTGGTGGTGGTGGCTGGTGGGTTTCCCGCTTCTCCCTTATCTGCATGTAAATATGGCTCAGCCATGTCTCCTTTGCAAGAGGTGCTCACATAAAAGGGGAGATGTCTCTCAAATGAAAACTCACTTATTGTTTCATAAAAGAAAGAAAGAGAGAGAGAGAAAGAGAAAGAAAGAAAAGAAAGAAAGAAAGAAAGAAAGGAAGAAAGAAAAAGAAAGAAAGAAAGAAAGAAGGTCCCTTTCTGGAATATAGGATTAGGACGCACAATCTGAATGTAACATCGCTTCTGGCCACTGAGAAAACACCTCCACTAGACAGAAGGCAACAAACCATTGGATTTTCTCCATTCCTAGCGTGAATAAAACTCTCTCTAGGTCTTGTTTCTTCCTGCCCTTCGGATCACAAAGTCTTTGAGATGCTAATGCAAGCTTCCGATCTTCTCCCTGGAAAAATGCATGTGTCCTGGACACACAGAGGTCTGCATATAATTCAGGGAGGACAATTGCTGTGAGCTTCCACCGAGGAGCCCAGAATGTGAGGCAGGCGGGGAGCACCAGATTCAAATCACTAGCTACAGACTGGGGCGGGTGATGTGGCCTCTTGGAACTCAGTTTGGGCATCTGTGAAACCAGCACAAAGGTGGTGTTAGTCTGAGTGGGTTGATGTGGAAGTAGAACAAGGACAATATAAGGTGTATAAGGACAAACTCTGCCTGGCAGATGGTCCTGCTTAGTTAGTACGCTTCCTTAACCAGGAAGCAGAGCAGGGCGGGACCGTCTGACCCATCACCTGTGTTTCTAAATAAAGCTGTTTTGGAATACAACTGCACCCATTTGGTTACCTATTGTCTGTGGCTGCTTTTGTGCTACTATGTCAGAGTTGAGTAGCTGTAATAAAGATTACATGGCTTGCAAAACCGAAAGTATTCGCTATTTGGGCTCTTTATGAGAAAAAGTTCTCTAGAACTATTAGATGGTCTGGATGTTGACAGTTGGTGGCAGTAAGGTCTGATAGTTAAGACTCTGGCTCCAAACTGGAATCAACTCAAATGTCCATCTAGAGGAAATGGATGAAAACATCATGAGATTATTTATACAGCGAAATAGCACACGGCAATGAAAAGAATGGACTAGTGCTACACACAGAAACATGGATCCAGCAAAGGAAGCTGGGTGTGAAAGGGCATATTCAGTTCGGCTGCCTTTAATAAAGTTCTAGAATGTGCAAAACTAATTGATGGTGATATAAGTCAGAGTCATGGGGGAGAGGGTGGTGCCTAGAAAGGGGTGCGAGGGAGACTTCAGCTAAACACCTTAATCGCTTCGTTCAAGATGCTAGTTACAGACGCAAAACTTTGTTAAGCTGTATGTTTAGCTTCGTGTGCTATATCTGAATGAAAGGAGACTAAAGAGACAGGAGAGACCCGAGTGATAAAGCAGAGAGGGGAGAATGTTCTGAGTGGAGGCTGTCATGTTTTGAATCCTGATTGCACTGTTGCCCAGTTATGGTACTCAGGGCAATCTCACTTCCCCCTACTGTGAAATGGCCAAATAGTTGTATAGGCCTAAGTTTCTTCATCTACAATTCCAAAATCCCAGACATGTCTGAAAAGCAAAAGTGTTTTCATAATTCACGTAGCAGCAAAACTGAGCTTAACGAGGATCGGGGTATTTAGAGTTCTTATCGATCCCACTTACTATGAAAAGTAATAGGTTTTGTTACAGAACTGTTGATGTGTTTGATTATGGAACCCTGCCCTAGAACATACTGGGGGTGTTATGGGACATATAGTATATATTTTCTATCTTAACTTTTAAAAATAGAGATAATTCTCCATTCTAAGGTATCTGCCACAAGGGTTTCACGGAAGGGACTGTGGGTTTATACCTGCTTCATGGAGTTTAGGAGAATTAAATAAAGTAACACCTATGGAGCACTTCGGACAATGCCTGTCCCATGCAAATATCCAACAGAGATTAATATTATTATTAATTGTGGTCCTTGCTTTCATCCCAAGAAAGCTTGTAACTGTTGTTTTCCATAGTTGATACCAGCTGTGAAAACCATCACGATCCTAAGCTCTGGTGACCATAGTCTGTAAATTTTCCTTTGAGCAAACTTTTTGGCAAAGAGGTAGAAAACTCACAGAGGGCCAAAGCCCTGAATGATCACCCGGAAGACTTCACAAATGGGACTGTCTTCAGAGTGGCTGTTTTCTGCCACATCTCAAAGTGGCTACTTCATCCACTAAGACAGAAATTGCTAAGTGTCCTTGAACAGGGTAGGAGGGTTTCTCTGAAGGACTAAGAGAGGGGTTTTATCTAGTGCTGATTCTTGCCTGAGTTTTAAAACCACACCATTTCTAGCGTTCCTGCTGTGCCGTACGTATTTGAAGCATTCCAGTGAGAGGACTCTACAGATGTCCCTGACATCCCTGCCTGTGCTGGCAGTGAGCAGCGGGGAAATATCCCCAAACCAGAATGAAGAGAGAGAAGCTAACCAGAGAAGCAAATTACATAAATGATCCTGCAGAAGGATTTTCAGTACGTACCGAGAAATAATCCCAAGAAGAGGCACCTGTCTTAGTGGAAAGGGTACTGAAGTATTTGGCTCTGGGTACCAAATTCCGATCTGGCTTCTGCAGCTACTAGCTGGGCAGCCTTGGACAAGCCACTTAAACTCTTTGTGCCTCAGTTTCCTCATTTTTGAATCGAAAGGATCCTGTCATTGAAATTAATTTCTGACATTTTCCCAATTCTGTGAATTGCTAATTGTCTCAATTTTGCAAGACCAGAAACCAGTTCTTTTGTTTTTTTTAATGTTTATTTGTTTTTGAGAGACAGAGTGCGAGTTGGGGAAAGGCAGAGAGAGAGGGAGACACAGAATCCAAAGCAGGCTCTGGCTCCGAGCTGTCACTACAGAGCCCGACGCAGTGCTCAAACCCACAAACAATGAGATCATGACCTGAGCCCAAGTCAGAGGTTTAATGGACTGAGCCACCCAGGCTCTCGACCAGAAACCGGTTGTTACCTGTCATTTCAAAACCCTACGTATGGCATGACCTGAAGATCTACAGACAGGAAGAACCTTACAAAGCACTCATTTTCAAATACGACTTTGTTTTGTTTCCTGTGGCATCGTCAGTATCTAAAACAGTGCTTGGCACAAGCACAAGTAGGTACTCAAAAAGTATT
Organism: Neofelis nebulosa; assembly: GCF_028018385.1. Taxonomy (NCBI): domain Eukaryota; kingdom Metazoa; phylum Chordata; class Mammalia; order Carnivora; family Felidae; genus Neofelis; species Neofelis nebulosa. The sequence goes on from NC_080785.1 coordinate 95,221,697, forward strand.
GTTGAATGGATGAACGAACGATTATTTTCATGATAGATCTGTTATCAAGGTAGCAATAGTTTCTTTGATAAAGACAAATGAAGTTTATGTTATTTCATGACTCTTGGAAAGAATGCGTAATATATTTGCAGCCATGTGGAAAATTACGTGTGATAAGAATGAAAGAGGTAGACAGCATCTTTATTGGCTCATTCGGGGCTCAAGAAGATCACCAAGGACCCAGTTTTCTTCCACGTGGTGCTCTACGGTCTTTGGCATATTAGCTTTCTCGCAGCTGACTCACCTGTTGTTGCAAAATAGCTGTGGTGTTTCTAGGTATCACCTTTTCCAATAGACTCCAGCAGACTTTGTCTTATTTCTTATTGACTAGAATTAGGTCACATGCCCACCCTTAATCTATCACTGGCAAGAGGTCTGGGATCTTCGCTGTCTTAGATGATTTAAGAGGAGTGGTTATCTTGCCTTAAACAAAAATCAGGATTTTCTTACACAGAAGGAAGCAGAGGAATCGGTTTACATAGGGATCATAGTGCTCAACCAATAAGGGTCATGCCTGTATTAAATACCTCTTTAATAAATATCTGATCAATCAATAAAATAATAAATGAATTAAAGGGGGAAACAAATGGCATCAAGATTTAAAAACAACAACAACAACAACAAATGAGTGACCCAAAGAACAAATGCCAGAGGAATTTTCTGGAGATGTCACTGGTCGCTGGTGTGAGCAGGAAGGGACCACTGAGATAATAGCACACGGCCTGAGCTTGGGTGGTTTGGTCTGGTGAAGTCATTTTATTTGTCTGGACTAGTTGATCCAATGTGGGGGAGTAGAAATACATAAAACATGTGTGAGGGCAGGGAGGACATTGAATGAAGAGAGGACGTTGTGGTGGGGGACAGTAACTAAGGATGGATCTGGAAGGATGGATTCTAATGCTCAGCTCACTGGAATAACCATTATTCTATTGGTAATGGAAAGAACTTCTTTTGTAGTCCAGTTTCTTGAACTATACTTTACATAAAGTAAAATTCACCCTTTCTGGTATATATTCCATGGGTTCTGACACATAGCTACAGCCAGTATAACTACTCCCACCATCAAGATGGAGAATAGTTTCCGAAACTTTCCCTCACGTCTGTTTGTAATGAGCCCCTCCTTGACTCCGAGCCCCTGGCAACTACTGATCTGTTTTTCTGTCCCGATAGCTGTGGCTTTCCCTGAATGTCATAAGTGGTCTTTTGAGTGTAGCTCCTTTCACTTGGCTCATGCATCTGAGATCATCCATGCTGTATGTAGCAGCATCTCCTTTTTATTCGAGTAGGATTTTATTATATGCATATACCACACTTTGTTTACCCATTCACCGGCCAGAAGATATTTGGGTGGTTTCTTGTTTTCTGGCAAATGTAAGTAAAGCCACTAGGAGCATATGTGTGTAAGTGTTTCTATGAACATGAGTTTTCATTTCTCTTTGGTGAATACTTAGGAATGGGACCACTGGGTTGTATGGCAAGTCTATATTTAACAGTATAACAAACTGCCCAATTGTTTTCCAAAGTGGCTTTGCCATTTGTAATCCCACCAGCAATGTGTGTAGGATCCAGTAACTCCACATCCTTGTAGCCGTTGGAATTGTCAGTTTGGGTTTACTTATGTTTTTCTTTCTTTTCTTTTCTTTTTTTTTTTTTTGTCTTTTTGTCAATTTAACCATGAACAGGTGTCTAGTGGGGTCTCGTTGTGGCATTAATTTTCATTTCTGTAAAGACTAAGAACGTTGAGCATTTTTTTCACGTACTTGTTTGCCTTCCATTTAGTTTCTTTGGTAAAGTGGCTAAGGAGAAAAGTTTTAATATTTTTAAATTTTAAAATTTTTTTTCTGTTTGTATCATGTAAAAGTAAAACTTTAGGAAGATGAGTCTGGGTCTGGAAGAAGGGTGTTGGTGTTGCAGAAATCAGACAGGGGTGGGGCGCCCGGGAGGCTCAGGTCACCATCTCACAATTCGTGAGTTTGAGCCCTGCATCAGGCTCTGTGCTGACAGCTCAGAGCCTGGAGCCTGCTTTGGATTCTGTCTCCATCTCTCCCGCTGCCCCTCCCTTGCTCACCTTCTCTCTCTCTCTCTCAAAATAAAAATAAGCATTAAAAAAAAAAAAAAAAAGAAATCAGACAGGGGCTATGGCACAAGCCAGGTCAGAGGCGATGAGATGGGCAGTATATCTCTAGCTGGTATATTTGTCCCAACAAATAGGCATCGAACGTTGAAGACACCTTCCTCTGTGCTGCCAGCATAGTGAAAACATTTATGATGCCCGTTTATGGTGCCCCAGACACATGTAGGCACACATACACCCTTTACAAGTATGAGCTGGGTCTCCACATCACCACTATGGGGTTCTGTCTTCCCTCCCCTGTCTAATATCTGAAGAAACTGAGGTACAGAGAACAAAATCACTCACTTAAGGTCATATAGCTAGTAAGTGTCTACTGGGGGATTTGAGTGCTGGAAATCTGCCTCTGTGCCCACCACACAATACTGCCCTCCTAGAAGCACTTCCATTAGTATTTGCTGAATTAACCAAATTAGTAAACGATAGGAAATCACCAGTCATACCTAAATGTACCTCTTCTCGATAATACACAGCACATCCACCATATTGTTTGGACAGTAATAATGACAATGTTCTTTCTTATTTATCCAACTGGATCAAGACTGGTGGTCCCCAAACTTGGAAGCATGTAGGGTTCTTTATCAATGTTTGGTGATTCTGTCTCAAATTGGTTCTACTGCTGACAAAGGGAACACACCTGCCCCTCCTCCCTGCCTCACTTAGCCAGTGCATATTTGAGCCATTTCCTTACTCTCTCCATGCCATGCTTCCAAGGAAGACTAGCATCATTCCTTGTGCCAAGGAGACCTTAGGCCCTTCAAGGGCATGGCAGCACCCACCTTTGAAACCACTTCTACGGAGCCAGAAGGATAAAGGAAAACAAACAAAAACACAACAAAAAGCCCTTCTATCCTTCCTCATTTCTTGGCTCAGCCTTAGAAGAGTTATTTCACTGAGTTCCCCAAGAAGAGATAGGAGTTGCTAACTGTAGTATCAATAATTTAGTCTGGGAACCAGGGCAATTTGTGCTTCTAGATCAAAGTGGACACATTTTTAGAGATTTTATATCGGAAGAGTGTGAAAAGCCCAGCTTTGTCAAGATAGTATGTTAATCCCCAGAAATGAAGTCCCCAGAATCTATCTGATTTGTCTCCCAGTCAATCAGGAAATTGAGAATTTGCTTTTTTTTTTTTTTTTTAACTGGGAAACTTCTTTGAAACAGGTATGTGATACTGTGCTCTGGCAAAGATTCCTCTGTGGACAGTGAAGGAGTGGGTGGTTGTGTACAAGTGGCAGGCTTATTTCAGGAGCCAGAAAGTTTTCAAGCCATTGACAATTCAAGACTCATGTCAGTCTTCAACTTCTTAAAACAAGATGCTTTGTTGAGAAAGGAAACTTTTTGGTCAAAAAGGAAGCAACATTTAATGAATTAATTGACTTAATCTTTTCTAAGTAATATTTCCAGATGAAGTAGAAAAATGGAACCCCCCTAAAAGCTCATATTTAAAAAGAAAGACAATTTTGTGGTGAAACTTTATAATAAATCTTGACTACTATCATTAAATTGAGCTGTGTCTTTCTGAGACATAGTCACATTTAAAATCGCTTCTAGGGGTGCCTGGGTGGCTCAGTCAGTTAAGTGTCCGACTTTGGCTCAGGTCATGATCTCACAGTTTGTGAGTTCGAGCCCCGTGTCAAGCTCTGTGCTGACAGCTCAGAGCCTGGAGCCTGCTTCGGATGCTGTGTCTCCCTCTCTCTCTGCCCCTCCCCCACTTGTCCTCTCTCTCTCTCTCTCTCTCTCTCTCTCTCTCTCTCTCTCTCTCTCTCCCTCAAAAATAAACATTAAAAAATGTTTAAAAAAATAAATAAAATAAAATAAAATAAAATAGCTTCTAAAAGTAAGACAGAAAACAATAAAATAAAATAAAATTGCTTTTAAAATTAAGACAGAAAACATCTTACTCCTCAGTACGTGCCCATACTATGAAAAATCCCACACCTACACATTTGGTTGACTGTGAGAAGTCTGATTTGATGGCAAGAACGGGGCTTTGGTACTACCCCTCTGACTGCCTATGAGCCATGATGAATTTCCTTCTCTGAGACCAAATTTCCTCATCTATAAAGCGGCATAAGAATATTTATATGTAGGGTTGTTGTGAGGAGTAATTACATGAATGTGTATGAAATACCTTGAACAGAATAGTCACCAACTTACTTATAGTTAACTTTTCCTAAAATTATAATATCATGAAATCCTAAGGAATCCCATAAACACCAATTTTTCATTCCTGTACACACACACACACACACACACACACACACACATACACATTTCAAATAAGCTGTATAGTGTTAATATAGGAAAGATCATAGTCCAAGATTATCTAACAGGTGATGACCCCAAATCCAAGCTAGCTATCTAAAATCATGTTTCCCATTTATACTTTACCATTAACAGAATCACCATCCAGCTCAGAGAATCTAAATCTGCCTTCGGATCTTCCTCAGTATTACTTCGCAGCTGCTCTTGCCCAGAAACGATTCTTCCATTGTAGAGAATTTGGTTATAAAGATGCTTAAATGAGCCAGAAGTCAGTAGCAGCCACAAATACCCCAAATAGCCTTTAATGTTTCCAAAGAAATGTTGGGAATCTCTGAACTTCATAGCAGCTTATGAAAAAAAAAAAAAAAAAGATGTCCTGAAGATGTCCAAATTCTATAACCTTGTGGGTATTTTATAGATATAACGTGGGGCTTAGATAATGAATTACCAAAGGTAGAATTTTGCTGAGTGAATTACTATCAAACAAAGCTAAAGTCTACTCTGGTTCCATAAATCATGGAAATAAATATCTTTAAACGTTAAGCTTGCTTGAGGGAAGATATCTGGCCCTACTTTAAGATCTTGAGTTGAAGACAATATCAAAATTAATTTATTCAAAAGCAAGCAGACAGCTTCATAAAACTTGACTCATGTAGAATTTGCATGAGGACTGCCCAGTTCTCTAGTTTTAGATTCTGGAAAGTATAAATGATGTGTGATTATCTACCCCTCCACTTCTGCACCAAGTCCTCAGGGTCTCTCCATTTTGTTTGTTATTTAGACCCACTGGGAGAATATCAGCAAAGTCATTAGCCCAGTATAATGCCTGAGTAGCAGTATCTACCAATTTGAAAGAAGATTTTTCTTTATCACGTGGTTTTTGATAAAATTTTCACCTTTCCCTTAAACCTATTAACAAGAGATTGCTGTCCCTGACACATCCTTCCTTGTCTGGCAGTCTCCTGATTCTACATGCTGAGTAGGATTGAACGTGCATGTGAGTCTCTATCTATCTAAGGAAGAGTTTAGTTTTTACAGAAAACCATGTTATCATCCCCAGTAAAATCCTTGGTTGTCTCCAGTGTAACATAAGGGTCTGTACATTGTGCCAGGTAGATTTTCAGTAGAAGGCCCCGATGGGGAAAGAAACAACCCTTAAAAAGCAGGAAAAAGACCAAATGATTTGACCAAGCATATCTGATGATCTTTGTTGCTGCCTTCGCCACTATTTCCAACTCTTTCTACAACCATGGTGAAGGGACAAAAATGGCATTTGGAAGTCAGCAGTAGGGATATAGAGGAAGAACTTCAATATGATTCGTATTTCAGCTTCTTCCCTTTTCCCCTGACTTTTCAGGGAGAAGGAACTGCAGGGAAGTACATATTCCCGAGTCTTGGGGCAACTGCTAAGAGAGAAACAAACAAGATTTTAACATGATTAAAACTGAACCCAGGACTTTTTTGCCACCTGATGTCACCACCCTTTAAAATCGTCTCATTGGATGAATGTTGGTCAACCTTTAGAAACACAACCAGTGAAATCATGGTTTCCTTCCATCAGAGAATATGTACCAGGCACGAGGGAGACACTGACACTATAATAGGGGACTCAAAAACAACTGGCTTCCCAGGGTTCTACTGAAGGTCAGTCATTTAGCTAAAGAAATGCACAGTCAGCATAGTACCTATCAGTAATGTGAAGAGGGAAAACACTGTCAAGATAGAGAAAACAGGGGGTGTGTAATATAGATTAAAACAGTTCAGGTTTACCCCCTTACTGAAAGTGACATGCAAGGCACATTAATGGACGGCAGTGTGATAGAACGGTTAAACCAGGCTGACTAATATTGGGTCTCGACTCCAGCCCTAGTTACTTGACCTTGGGTAAGTTACTTAACCTACCTAACCCTTGGTTCCTTCATGTAAAATTGGGATGACAAAATAACCTATTTATCTGATGAAACAGATGGGATGATTCTCTGAGAAAGGCTAATTTTTATAAATGGTTTAGTAAATATCAGCTACCGTCATCGTCATCCTCCTCCTCCCCCTCCTCATCATTATCAATGGTGTTGTTGCCAGTATAAATAGCAGTAGCAAGCTGAGACCCAGAGAATCTCATGAACCAGGACAAACTTTTACACTCGGTTTGTTCTATGGATGTTTCTAGCCAGAGAGAGAGAGAGAGAGAGAGAGAGATTGAAAGTGGTTTTTCTGCTCAATTTTGAAACACAGTCCAGCTCACCTCAAATCCAGACTTTTTTTTTTTTAGCCAGTAGTCACGCTGATTGAGAAACGAGTTAAAGAACGAACATTTCTTCACTGCATCCTTGTCGTCCAAGCTCTGTGTCAGGCACTGTCTCATTGAGTGCTACCATTTAATTCACAGCCATTGTTGGACAAGGGTTATTCTCTCTTCCGTACAGATAGAGAAATGGAGGTTCACAGAAGCTCGTCCCACAGCTAATAACTGACAGAAAAGGATTTAGACTGAGGATATCCGATCTCAGACCCAATGCCCTTTCTCCTCTCCCATAGTCATGAGGCATCAGTCTCTTCACTGACATACTAAGTACTCCTCAACACTTACTTAATGACTACTGTCATTCCCAAAAGAGACCATGAAGGATTTCAGAAATCACCCACTTCCCTAGGCTACCATTTGCTTCAACCAAAATCAAGAGGTTCCAGACTTTCAAATTAATGGTCACTTGTGACACAACGTCCTTGGGTATCCAGTAGATGGTATCCCTGTCAAAGCTGGAAGCCCTCCACTATTTTCTGAGCACCTCTAGAATCTTTTTATTTTCCACTGCTGGTTCTAGGTAGAGGTTAGCTATTTCCTCAAAGTCTAAAATGGGTAGAGATTATAATCCCTTAGCATTTGTCCTGTATGGAAGCCTCAGAATATACTAAAAAATTAAGGGTAGATATGGTGTGTTGATTCTGATAGATGTCACAGTAAGTGCTCTGTTTCCCAGGACAAAAGGTACAGTGGCACTACCAGTCTGGGAGATTTGGACATATTGACTAAGATACTGTTGACATTTCAAGTGCCAGAAAGATGTCTCAACAGGATATGGGGTTAAAATTGTATTTCTGACCAATGAGCTCACATTTGGACTAAGCCTTAGCCAAGGGAAATAGTATCTTCCCAATTAAAAACAAAACAGTACTTCAGAAACAATCCTTACCAGGGAGCAAATAGAAAGGTATTTCAAAATGGGGAAGTGTGTTCAGGAAAGCACACAGGATGAAAGATCATCCCTGCTGCTTCTCGTGGCTTTCCTGTCCTCAGCCAATCACAGAACGCCAGCAAGAGGATGCTTCCCACCCAGATGTCTGTGCCTCTCTACTGCAACATGGCAGCCCAGTGATCCTGGAAATCCTTTCTGCAGTGAGTGTTTATGCCCCAAAGGCCCTTCTCAGTGCATGCCTGGATCAAATTCTTTGGTGGATAAATTTTGAAAAATGTATTCAAAAGTATATGTCACATCCACATTTTAAATGTTTATCATCAAAATAACCAGCTGCCTTTGGCAATTCTGTTGTTTATTTTTAGAACACAGACATAAAACAACCTTCATACCGTGAATTTGAAGGCTGAGCTCACTTGCCTTGGCCGCCGCCGCAGTGTAGTCGGTGTAGTCGTGGGTCACACAGTGAAAGGGACAGGCGAGCTTTGTTAGTCACCACGCGGGAACTCTCCTTCCCCCACTGCCCATCTTGCTTGAGGGTTTTCAGGGTTGGAAACAATAGCATTTCCCACCCTCCCCTGAGACCAGAACGCCTGAGCACCGTTTTTCATGGCTCACCAACGAGGAGCTCTCTCCTGCCACAGTTCAACCTCTAGTTCCCCATTATGAAGACTTTTCTACCTGGTTCCCTGTGCCAGTCTCTGTAGTCCACCCGCCCACCCCTCTGACATCTGGGCCCCAGTGTAGCTGTAAAATCTTCATTGCAAAAGGGCTTGAAGAATAAGAGAAAAATCTTATCCGTGTTGTTGCTCACTACTTCAAGTTCTGTCACATGTCTTTGAGTTCCTTTCTGTCTGAATTAATTTCAAGGATTGTTTTTTTGGCTTCGTCGTTAAATTCCGACTTGTAAGTCCCCTGAACCTACCCTTAACAGATGCTATTAGCATCTTAAACCCAGGGCCGGGTGGGGTCTCTCTCTTTATCTTCGGCAGCACCCCTGGAGTGTGTGCGTCTTCCCGCGGGACCACAGACGCTTATAATGTGTCTCTTTCAAAACACACAGCACCCACTACATTTCTGCTTTTTCTAAAATCACGTCTGGGGAAACTGAGAAGCTCCTTTTGAAGGATTGCATTACGGCTTTGATTTTTATTTATAAAACATAAAGGACTAATATATATCAGTTAGGACATTTTGCTTCCAAAGTGCATTGTAGCAAAATAATTGGAAGGCAGTTGCGGTGTGAAATATATGACAGCTTTACAGGACATAAAAAGCAGCTTTTTCTTTGTAATAGTGTAATTGCCTTAAACCCCACAATCATAATTGTTATCAAAAAATAATCCCAAGGAAAGGCTAATATAAGGTGAGCAGACTATTAGAAGAGCTCTAATACACTCGATTCCTTGAACAGCAAATGCAGCTCTCAATCTCCCAGTGCTTTTAGTGTCAGTCAGAGAGCACTCAGTCATTTCTGTGCATCAAGCCTGCAGTATTGATTTTTCCACTGACTGAAACAGCCATATAAGCATAAATTTTGCATGAGCCTTTCACTTTGTAGACTCTCCTTTGGTCAGATGACACATGATGTGAACATGAAGACTGTATAATAACAATGCATGGTCAACCTGCAGGCATTAAAGCGTGGGCTCTCGCAGCTCTGAAGGACAAAAGCCGGATGGGGTGCGGGCTGCCTTGCCGGTGCGGTGCGAGAGAAAACAAATATCATCTCCATCTTGGTAACGCGCGTGCTGGTTTATTTTCTACTGCCCTCCTGGATCTGCACAGAGCCGCTCCTTTTCCGAAAGCCCGACACACACGCGCACGCGTGCACACTCGCTCACACGCATCTCATGGTCTCCATCCACTCCAGGGGAACCTCGGCACCCCTGCGTCGGTGACTGAACCCCGCTCCCCGCACCTCCTTCTGGTTTTCTCCACGTTGTTCTGTTGTGTTCCGACCTTGATGTCATTTCTTTTGTGTCGGCCCTGGAGACTAAACAGTGTGTAACAACATCTGATAAGATCTGGTATCGGGCTGGGGAAAAAAAAAAAAAAAGCCTTATCTAAAGATGTGACTCATTGATACACAGGTACAAGAAAAACCAACCTCCTTAATAGCCACATTCCATTTAACCTGCCCGGGCCCTCTGTGAGAGCTCCTTATTCATTAATAGTTCTCTATCTCGTGTCCTTATGATTTAAAACGTTCGCTGTGAAGTGCAATCATTCTGTTAGGATATTGTGCCAGACGAAACAAGAGGTGGGTGTAATCCTACCCCCAAGGGTCTGATACCACCTAATCCCAGGTGTCAGGATGGCTCCGTCACAGCCACCCTGCCCTGTCACACAAACTTCGGCAATTTGATGTAATAAGCTTCTATTATGATGGGAAGAATTCCCAAATTGAGTGAGCCCAAAGAAGGGAAATTATCTATTTAAAGGGAAGGAAAAAAACCAAAAAAGAAAACCCTGTTAGCCAGATAGAGTCAACCAGAAGGAGAACACTGTCTCATTTTAAATAAAAATCATGGTACAAAACAAGAGACTTGCTCTAATGAATAATTGCAAATGTATTCGCTTTTTCCTTTTGTGTAACCATTTGGAATAGCAGTAATAACACTCACCTTGAAGCTTGCTAACCTGGGGGAAGAGAGGAGCTAACGCTGGAATAAAGCACTTCAAACTTCAGTATCTTATAAAGGAGACCAACTTCACACATAGGAGACATATTAGCTTATGGTGAATGTAAGCACGATACGATTTAAAGAGAGAGAGAGAGAGAGAGAGAAAGAAGTGGATGTGCATTCATCTGGAATTTGTCCAGTGCTCAGGAAGGGGACACAGACACCATCATTTTTAATTCTTTTAATATCCGCCTGCCGGTGGCAGCTGCTTGCTTTTTGTGATTGGCCTCATCAGTGCTGCTGGTTGTTTGAAAAGAGTTTTGAAAATTATTCTTTTTATTTCCAGTTGATGGCATCACAGGAGATATTTCTACTTAAAAGCAAAGTTATTATAGCGAGCAGTGTTCTCTGAAATGAGTTTTGGCCAAGGAGAATGAGCAAAATGATACTGGTGAGCCAAGCTCGGAGAAGAGTCTGTTCTCAGGCTGAAGTGTGAGGGGGGAGGAAGGCCAGGCTTGTCTCCTTGCAGGAAACTAAAAGTCTGTGGAGACTATGCTAAACTTTCTTGCTAATGCTTTATTTGATGGTCTCCTACCCTGGAAATTTGCTCAAGTACCTACTGGTCAAAATGAGGCTGTTTTAGGGGCGCCTGGGTGGCTCAGTCGGATTAAGCGTCTGACTTCGGCTCAGGTCATGATCTCACCATCCATGGGTTTGAGCCCCGAGTTGGGCTCTGTGCTGACAGCTCAGAACCTGGAGCCTGCTTGGATTCTGTGTCCCTCTGTCTCTGTCCCTCCCCATCTCACTCTGTCTCTCTCTCCTCAAAAATAAACATTAAAAAAATTTTAAACAACAAAAAAAAATGAGGCTGCTGTAATGTTAAAAAGGGAAAAGATGGTTCCTGGGCCCAGCTGAGCACCCCACTCTGAGGATCCTTTTGCATTTAGGAAATGCAGTCTCAACTCTGGATCCTGGGAGATAGGTCCTTCAGATGTGGGGGCCAGGACAGATGCTAAGATCGTGTACCTCCCAGACACCAGAATCTGCTTCCCAGACCACCAGCCTGGGAAGAGGTTGTCTGGGGAAGCGGGGGTCCCTTCTTCTTTTCTTTCTTTCCTGTCTTCTTTTCTGTCACTTTTTTTTTTTTTTTTTTGCTCCTTTGACTGCCCCCCCCCCCATGAAATTTGATTATAACCAAGGGAAAAAAATAGAAGGCTCAACGACATCAAAGGGCTGGTAGCAGAATCTGCAGTGGTTCACTTCAGTGCCCCCTGCCTCGAACCCGTCCCTGTGTCTAAAAATTGCTCTTCTCTGTCCAGTGGCCTATCTGGAATGTGATGGCCATCTCTACATCCTTCTGAGTGCATGGCTGTCCTCTGCGCCCTCTCATTCTCCTCAAGTCTCTGTGGAGAGATCAGCAAATAGTAGGGAAGGAAATTAATGACTTAGTGGCCAGAGTCTGTCCCACAAGCCCCGCCCCTGGTGGGTTTCTCAGCGCTTCTCAACACGGGGCTAATACCTCAATGGGCTTCCCTTTACCTGTCATCCGAATGTGGGTCCAGCCCCACTGAGCCAGAGAGGCGGAGGCTAGGATTCTCCTAAAGCCCGTTGCAAAATTTACGTCCATAGGTTTTATAGCCTCTCCACAGTCACTAGAAACACACACACACACACACACACACACACACACATGCATACACACACGTTTTTGAGCAACCCTAAAACATTTCCTGCTCTTACAGATATTTAGGAATGAACATTATGGGATGCTGCCAAAACAGCTTCCCAGAGCCTCTTCTGATCCCAGATCCAACTGGCTGTGGGGTGTGTGTGTCTGTGTGTCTGTGTCTGTGTGTCTGTGTGTCTGTGTTAGGAGAGAAAGACAAACAGAGACCAAGGGGTGGGGATGAGACTACTGCTTATTAAGTGCCAGCCAGGAGCTAGGTATTTACAAATGCCAACACTTGTGTTTGGAAAAACACACAACCTATGCTTTTGTTCGCATGTGCTCAGAGTCTTGTGTTTGCTGTTCCCCTTCCCCTCCCTTGGAATGCTTTTCTCTCCAATGCCAGCATGGGTCTCTTCCTCAGTGTCTCCAGGGATCTGCTGATTGGCATCTTTTCAGTGAGACCTTCCTGAACTACGCTGTAGAAGAGGGCACCCTCCAGTCCCACTGGCACACCCGATGGCCTCTCCCTGCTTTACTTTTAACCATAGCTCTTAACACCGTGTGACAGACTGTACATTTCTCTGAGTGTTTGTCCATTGTCTGCCTCCCCTGAGAAATGTGTGTGCTCCCTGCTGGCCTCCCAGCTCCAGAGACGGTGCCCTTGTGAGCATTGCATCAATAGCCGTGTAGTAAAAGGAGACTAAATCGCTCCCTGTGCTTCTTTACCCAACGGAGGAAAGAACCCATTTGGAAGTAGAAATGTCCTTCCAGTCCCTAGGATGCTGCTCCAGGGTGTTTGAGCTCATAGAAAGACCCCCTGGGGGCACTCCTAGGAGGCGAGGTTTGGAGGCTGCAGAATTTCCTGGAAGGTACAAGACTCTAGACGCGTCTTCTGCCTTCTTTGCCTCACGTGACAGCCTCAGATAAAGAGGACCTGTGTACCTGACAGAGGCAGGAAGCAGAGCAGGTGCGAAGTTTGCCGACCGAGGTGCCGGGGAGTACCTGGTTAACAGAGCGTCTGTTCTATAAAGGTACACGGTGGCTTGTGATAGACAAGCTTTATAAAATAACAGCAATAATAGCCTTTATTTAATTTTGGTATTTCTATATTTTTTTTGTTCATTGCCTTTGGGCAGTGTGCACCTTTAATAAATAAACACACACCTTCTAATGAGGGAATGAAATTACAGAATTGCTACCAACCCCAGAACAGCAGCCGATCACAACTGCCGGCCGCCGGCACCGGAGTGAGAAGCGTGTAATGTAGGTCACAATATTGGGAAGCCAGGGCCCCCAGTCTCAGTCAAGGTGGTGGAGCCGGTAGAGGGAGGCTCGGAGCAGGGGGGCGAGGAGACACAGAGATGCCTAGAGCAACCTCAGAAAATGGGACACTGGGAAGCAACCTGTACCTTCCTCTCCCTTCTAAGTTGAGGATGAAGTTAACAGGTTCCTATTATGTTTCTCCACGAAGGTCACCAAACCATACTTTTTTTCTCCTGGCATTCAGTCATTATCAAAATTCTGCCTCTTTATCTGAATTCATCCCCACTGATTTGCTAAAATCTACTTTTCCCGGAATGCATTTGTAAGTACCTGGCGGTGAATTGCGAGGAGTTGCCGTGAGCCCGTTGGAAAGTCAGTACGCACTTGAGGTTCATCGGGAAATTGGCACAAGGGGAGCGTTTGTTGATCTAGGCTTCCTTCCATCACTGCACCTGCTGCTTTGTGTCATAATTTTCTCACTGTGCAATCTCCCCAATCCCTTCCCAGAGGCTGGCTATCTCCAGGACAGGCACCGGCTCGTTCCTCTCTGGATTTGTGACCCCTGACACAGACCCTTGCACAAATGTTTGCAGAAAAGATGGAACACTGAGTAATTTGGAAGCCAATGACGAAGGGATTTGCTTTTTTTTTTTTTTAATGTTTATTTTTGAGAGAGAGTGCGCAAGTTGAGATGGGGCAGAGAGAGAGGGAGACAGACAATCCCAAGCAGGCTCCCCTTTGCCAGCCCAGAGCCCAACGTGGGGCTTGAAACCATGAACTGTGAGATCACGACCTGAGCAGAAACCAAGCGTCAGATGCTTAGCTGACTGAGCCACCCAGGCACCCCTTGCTTTTTCTTTTTTTGCTACGATATTTCCAACAGTCTAATAACCAGCGAGCTATAATCTTCTTGGCCCCATTCCTCCCAAACAGAAGGCAGCCATAGTACAACAAAGTTGTCTGTCAGATGGGAGAATCAAGGTACTTAAGATGAGAGAGCTTGAATAGCCGCCCCCCCCCCTCCATTTCTGTGTTCGTCTGGCTCGTCTTGTTTGAGAAGCAGAGATTCATTCACTCAAGTTGCTTCAGGTAAGAGGGACTCCAGTTTGGATGTACACGAGGCTCTTGCGAATCTAGGCAAGAAACAGCAGCACAGTTGAATCTCAGGGAACCAACTCTGAGGAACCATTTGGAACCCACAGTGAGCCTCCAGGGGCCTGCACGTTCCTTCTCACAGCATTCTGGCTTCTCTCCATGCTCCCCTTCCCCTCGTTCTCCAAACTGTAGAACTCCAACTATTTATAATTCTCCTACACTGTTGGCTTCTCTGGCCATTTGGGTCATCCTCAGTTTGCTTTCTGGCTTCTTTTTGTAACTTCAGCTTCAGTGCCCATCCCAAAAGGTCTTTCAGTTCCTAATATCAAATATCAGAAAGAAATATGTATTTTTTTTTTCTAAGAAGGCTTCGCAGAGCCCAACACAGGGCTTGAACTCATGACCATCAGATCAAGAGTTGAGATCGAGAGTCAGATGGTTAACCAACCAAGTCACTGAGGTGCCCCTCAGGAAGAAATATGATTGATCCTCCTCATTTATTTCAGCTGCAACACATACATTTCTAGGAGAGAATTAATTGTGACCTGGAATATCATGGAGGCTTCATGAGGCCAGTTTACGGCTCCAGCAGGGCCATAAACTCTAGATATTTCAAAATCTAGAACATTTCAAGATCTTATAATTCTACCCCACCGATCCAGGTCATTTTTGAGCCCAGATTAATCTACAGGGAATGTAAATAATACGGCAGATTTAGAAAACAGCTATAGCCAATTCTGAGAGTGTGAATGTGTCCTTTGACTAATGATGGAGCCTACAAATTAGAAAAGGTAGTCTCATCAGGCTCTCTGCCGACAGCTCAGAGCCTGGAACCTGCTTCAGATTCTGTGTCTCTCTGCCCCGCCCCCCACTCATGCTCTGTCTCTCTCTCTCAAAAATAAGTAAATATTTTTAAAAAAAAAACTTTAAAAAAAAGAAAAGACAAAGTAGTCTGAAGCCCTCTTAAGAAATAAACTTTGGTTTTAAAGAAATTATTACAACTTCTGAGAATTAATGTAGTTTTTTAAAAATTAAAGTACAAGTGAACTTCTCACTTAATTTTAAACATTTGCTACTATTAAAATTCTTTGCATTGGGAATAATATATTGGGAATCAGAAAATCACAGCTATTAGGTTAGAAGAAAGTTTTACAAAGCCTAGATAGAAAAGCTGAATTATAAAAGTATATTTTCACCAAATGGAGGAGAATACAGTCCACTAAATTAATCGACATGTCTAATGGAAAGAAAACACTTTATTCTCTGTGTTATAATTCAGGACAAAGAAGCAAGCCTTTTTCATCTTTGTGTGTCTGGTGTCAGGCTCAGAATCTGACACATATTTGGTGGTCAATAAATGTTTGGGAAATTAATAATAAATGACTCTGGTCTTAATATTTTGGGAAATGGAGCAGAATGTAAACTACTTGGGGAAGTAAAAAGGCTTGAGATCAAGTTATTTAAAAATTAAACCAGCTAAATGCCTACTCTGGACTAACCAATCACCAGACAAATCATTGTTTGTAACGTGTCTAACTTGGAAATGACAATATCTTCCTGGGCGAGGAAGGACATTTCAGGCCTGTACCTGTCCAAATCCGAGGTGAGACTCCAGGTGACTTCATTTGAAGAAGGTGGCCTGTGTATCTCTGTCTCCCCCCCACCTTTAAAAACAGCCCCTCCCCCCTCCCAATTTTTGGACTGTGAGTTCCTTCAGGGGATCAAGGGTATCCTTCTGTTTTCCTGGCTTCTAGCTCGGTTCCAGGCACATGCTTGCTGAATGAGTGGACACAGTCGGAAATCACCTAAGGATATGAAACGGGGTCTCAGTGGGTTGAGGGATTCGAAGGGTTACAAGTACAGGAATGATTTCTGTGCTTTCCACGTAGGTCCCTTGAATCCCTATTGATGCGTCTTTAGTCCACATGAGATCATCTGCTCCACTCCTCTTTCCTGGTCTCTGCCATTTTCCTCATTCATAGCTTTCATCACTAGTGGCTTATTATCGACATCTGTTTCATAAAGCACATGGCCTTGCACAAGGTAGGCCCTCAACAAGTACCTAGTACCAAGTACCAAGAGTACTGAGTACCAAGTACCAAAGTCCTGGTTACCTAGTAACAAGTACCAGAATGGATGGAATCTGATGGAGCAAAAGAACAATGTGCTCAAAGGCCAGGGAGCAAAGGAAGACCTGGGTATTGAAATCCCCAAGAGAGCATGGCATAAGACTAAGGGAAGAAAAGAGAGAGGCTGCCAATTCTTTAGGGGAAAGAGATGAGCCAGGAAGACCAGAATATTCCATATTATGTCTCCTTGTAATAGGCAGAATAATGCTTCCCACCCCCACAAAGATGTCTATGTCTTCATCCCTGGAACCCGTGACCATGTTATGTTACATGGCAAAGAGGAATGAAGGTTGTATATGGAATCAAGGTTGTTAATCTGCTGACTTTAAGATGGGGAAACTATCCTGGATCATTGGGTGGACGCAATCGCAAGGGCCCTTTAAAAGCAGAAGAGGGAGGTGGAAACAGAGCCAGAGTTAAAGAAGCGTGTGTGATGAGAGAAGACTCGCCCCACCGCTGCTGGTTTTGAAGCTGGAGGAAGGGGGCTATGAGCCAAGCAATGTCAGGATTCCCTGGAAGCCGGACAAAGCTCAAAAGCTGATGCTGTCCTGGAGCCTGCAGAAGGAACTCAGCTCTGTCCACACCTTGATTCTAGCTCCATAAAACCTGCTTGGGACGTTTGACCTCCAGATATCTAAGATAACAAAATTCACGTTGTTTATACTGCTGTTTGTGTAATTTGTTACAGCAGCGAATAGAACACTTACACAAGCCATGGAAGTCCATCACAAAATGGCGTGTAGGCACCTAAAAGTTTACCAGCTCTCTCATGAGGAACTCCCACCAGACCCTCTCAAATGCAGGCTGTCACATCTGTTTGTTTCCAAGCCAGCGCTAAGCTCAGCAACCACACGTATTTATATTTTGGGAAAGGTAGCCTAGACAACGAAGGAGAATGGGTTCTCGAGGGAAGGTACAGGTGGAGACTTTCTACTTCCTCTTATAGTGACTGACATCCTTCCTAATACTTTAGGGAAATACTGGAGTCAGGAGTAACTTGAGTTCTGGAAAACCTAGATAATATCAGCCATTGTAAAGCCTAGTTAGAATTTCAAATAATATAGGCTTACACATAATTTTCAATTTTTGAAAGGGGGATAACATCTTCCTAACACAGTGAAATTCTAAATTACTGTTTGGGTTGGTTTTCCACTTTTCTGCTGCCCATCTGAAAATCATTACCCGTTATCCAGTGACAAAAACCATAATCGCCCTTCTTCAAACGGCCTCCACAGTGCCTCCACGTGATATGCACCCCCAAACCAGCTGTGGGTGCGTGTGAAAGGCATACCCTTAGACTCCGTGCATACCTACCAAGCTTTCAGCAGATGCCTGCTGGGAAATACAGAGCAAAATTAAGAAGGTCACACAAATGGGCTTAAAATAGAGCCTTAAACTGCAACCCCGTGCTTTAAACACCTAAAATAAAAAGATAATGTTTATGCATTGTAATAAAAATCACATGCAGCATCACACGTTCCACTCAGAAGATACACATTACCGAACCTTTGTGTCCCTGGGAGGCAGAATGAGAATAGGGGAAATTTATATGTGCACTGCACCCCCACACTTATTCTATTTTTATTCTTTTCCATAGACATGTTTTCACGTATCTAACAGCTTTCAGACATTTGCAACTTTCATGCAAAGGCAACAAAAAATTGTCAAAACAAAATGCCAGTGCTTAATGCTATGCACATCCACAATTTTGAAACTAAATTATTAGGTCCACCGTTTTGTACCCGTGCCAGATTTTCTGTAGAGAGGGAACTTATAGTGAATTAAGACTACATGGAGGTATGGATAGCAAATGTTCTTACCTCTCAGATCCTTGGGTGGTGGAATTAACTTTCAGATGATATCGTGTAGATAACGCAGTTATGACTATAACTCATGATAGAAACAATAGTTCCATATTATTACTTTTTCACTTGCTTCCTTCCAAAAATAGAAACAAATGTGCAAAGAGGACAGCATACTCCTCTTGAAGGAGTACTCGGATTTGAAGGGGGCAGATTTGCCTTATACTTTGTGAAAACATTTCCCGGGTGTAGGTGAGAAAAATCGGAAGGAATATTAACAATACCTGTATTCTGAAGCTTTGGATTTTAATCAGCAAATTTATACATGGCTTTTACTCCATGCTTCACGTCATTCTGTTCTCATTGCTAGCTGGCGTGAGCCTCAAGTTCCACATTTTAAGAATCGTATGCCTGTGGGGTGCCTGGGTGGCTCAGTTGGTTAAGTGTCTGACTTCAGCTCAGGTCATGGTCTCATGGTTCGTGGGTTTGAGCCCTGCGTTGGGCTCTGTGCTGACAGCTCAGAGCCTGCAGCCTGCTTAGGATTCTGTGTCTCCCTCTCTCTGCCCCGCCCCTTCTCATGCATTGTTTCTCTCTCTGTCTCTCAAAAATAAATAAATGTTAAAAAAAAATTAAAAAAGAAAAAAGAATCTTATGCTTGAAACTTGCATGTGATAAATCAGTCAACCCATCTTTTTTTCTGGTGGTTTCAATCCACGGAGACTCATCTAGGACAGTCGGGAGTGTGGTAACACAATTGTTCCTTGCTAATTTCCTACTGAGCTCAATTACGTTTAACAGCTTTTTGACATCTCAGGTATAAAAATCACCCATAGCCACAAACCGTCTTCTGACTGTTTTGTGTATTTTAATTCTTGATGGTAAAAAATGGGGGACCGGGACGGGGGCAGAATTTGTGATGTTCTAAAGTGGTCCAGGTGGACATAGAATCACAGTGGCAGCTATAAACTACCTCGCTCATTTCATGTGACAAAGAAATGAGAAGAAAGAAAACATAAATGAGAAGAAAGGAAGCTGAAAAGAAAGAAAGCTAATTGTAGGCCATTTGTAACTGTTCAGAATGGGTAAACATATTACCCTTCTCCCAGCATAACATACTGTTCAGGGTGAATTGCACCTAATTTTTTTCTTATTATGCCATTTGAAGGCCAAACTCATTCTTCACAGAAATTGCTTCAGGGCCTGAGGGTTCATGTAACTTGTTTAATCATGATTGTTATTTGATAGCATTACCTGGTAATCACTCCATCAAAAGTTGGATGATTATCTAGAAGCCATGTTAAGCAGAGACATTTAAAGACCACAGATTGATTAAAAACAAACAAACAACAACAACAACAACAAAAAACTGCAGCCAACTCTGCCTTCATAACAATACAGTCTATGAACTTCAGAGCGGCTGATTTTTATTTTCTTGTCTCAATGTTGTCCTGTAATGAGGCTAATAATACTAAAATGTAAACAGTTTTCTAAGCCAATTAACTATTTCTTCAGATGTAATCCTGGATAAGTTCTTTAGCCTGACTTTGTGTTGAGAAGTTTCCTGACCTTAGAAAATAGACCATCCTAACTTCCCCTCGAGGAGAGAGAAAAGTAATTGCCTCTCTGGCCCTAGTAGGGAGGTGTCAAGGTCGTTCAGGGTGTGTGGAAGGTCAAAGGCAAGAAGGAAGCCTGGAGATGGCCCAGCGGTGTGCAAACAAGCTTGGGGATGTGCCCAGACCTGACCATGTTGGGGCCAAATTCCTCCTTGAGGACTTCCCAAGGGCAAAGGTCAGGGGAGCCCCTGAAGTCAGTGATGATCAGGTGGCCTCGGGACACACGAGTGGCCTGGCGTGTGCATTCCCAATTTCCTAGGCCCTGAGAGCAGAAGTATGGGACCCGGAAAAGCCCAGCCAAGCATACACTTGCCCCTTGTTTCTCTGAATGAAGCCTTTCTCCTCCCCAACCACGACTTCCCAATCCCTCCACCTCACCGCCAACCCCCTCTGGCATTTCTCTGCCAAGTGCATCCTTGTGTATGTACTAAAACCTTCTGCCCTTCACCAGTCTGCTCCAGATCCTCACTCTCTAACAGCCTCCCCTGCTCCTTCGGGAGCATTTCAGCCGTTTGCCCCACGCCAGGTCCCAGCTTTGTTATAAACTGTGCAGAGCCCGCATGCCCAGCGCTTCCCCAGCTTGTGAACATAACTATAGCCTCAGGCCCGGTGGGATGCCAGTGGGGCTGGGAGCCTGTGTGCATGCGTGTGCACGTACACACACACACACACACACACACACACACACACACCCCACAGGTCTGTCTCCTGCCTCCTCCAGCCAACAACAAAAGCTGCCAGGGAGACAATTCGAGGCAAGAGTTCTGGGATCACTAATTCTGCCACCAGCCAGGGCTCAACCAGGTTGTCTGTCCTGCAAGAAACGTGTTATAACCAGAGGCTCTTCCCGCTTCACCAGCTTTTCTCCGTTCAGACGGGCATCTCCAAAATGTCACATTCCTCCCTAACGTCTCTGCTCCCTCCTGATGTCACTTTATGAAGTATATAATGCTAGTGATTGGGGCACCTGGGTGGCTCAGTCGGTTAAGCAGCCGACTTCGGCTCAGGTCATGATCTCACGGTCCGTGAGTTCGAGCCCCGCGTCGGGCTCTGTGCTGACGGCTCAGAGCCTGGAGCCTGTTTCAGATTCTGTGTCTCCCTCTCTCTGACCCTCCCCTGTTCATGCTCTGTCTCTCTCTATCTCAAAAATAAATTTTAAAAAAATGTTAAAATAAATTTAAAAATATATATATAATGCTAGTGATTACCTTTGAGTCCTCTTCCAACGCATAATATGTACTTCAACTTCCTACCTCTGGCTACCTTGAGAACTGAGCATCTCTGGAACCCACTTTAAAAGGAAGGCATTGTTCTCATCAGTTTGCTTGATGTGCCCTATAGTCCTCAGATAGGTGCTATGGTCACAGATGAGAAAATTGAGGCTCAGAACTTTAATTTGGTCAAGACCACTCAGCTGGTAAGTGGCAGAGGTAGAATTTGAACTTGGACCCGACCACATTACGGTCTTCTGTCATTTCTCCTTCCAGAGGTGGCAAAATGAGCTAGTGATCCCGAAGGTCCTGTTCATCTACATAGTTCTGTGATGCTGTCACACTATGCCATTCAGGTAGATGAGTTTTTATTTTTATCATAGTTATGCAGATTGGCTTAACCAGAAAATATACCAGTACTTACGTCTTTAAGAAGACAGAGTAGATGTATAGGAAATGAGCCAGTAAATTTAAGCCACATTCAATATTTTCTGTCGTCTTGATTTTAGGCCCCGTCGGAATGGGTATAAGAGGGAGGGAGAAAGAGAGAGAGAGAACTTGAAATGTGTTTTCTGAGTTGGCTGCCACAGACAGCCATGCAGAAGGTGTGGCGTAACCATGGAAGGGGAGCCAGGGCCACAGAAAAGGCTGCATGACAGTATGAGCTTGGGGAGACCTCTCGAGGTTCAAAATCCTTTACCTTAAATAAGTGTAAAGCTTCCTACATTACATAACTAAGTTGAAAATAGTGGCTCAGAAGATTCCTGTTTGTGGGGGCACCTGGGTGGCTTAGTCGGTTAAGAGACCAACTTTGGTCATGATCTCACGGTTTGTGAGCTCGAGCCCCGCGTCAGGCTCTGTGCTGACAGCTCAGAGCCTAGAGCCTGCTTCGGATTCTGTGTCTCCTTTCTCTCTACCTCTCCCCAACTCATGCTCTGTCTCTCTCTCTCAAAAATAAATAATCATTAAAAAAAAACCCTAAATATTAAAAAAAAAGATTTATGTTTGTGGTAGGAAGATAGGGGTGCTTTGGAGCCTCAGTAGGACACCAAGAGGAAGAGACTCAACTACCAACAGTCAGATTTGGGGAAGACACAGCTTAGCAGGACAGGAATGAGTGGCCTCTGAACCGCCCCAATGCACCTGTGCCCAAGGTCACCATGGCTAGATACAACAGGCTCAAGTCCCAACATGTGCTTGTTTGGGTTCAATTTTAGACCCTGTTTACTTTTCTCAGTGTGCCTGGATGTTAATAAAAATTCATTGATGGGATCCACATCGGATCATCATTCAACTATTCTACAAATACCAAACCCACATTTTTGTGGGAGCAATTTGTGCCCCTTCTTTTGAGAAACAACTAGGTTTTTGTTTTAATATTTTAAGAAAAGCATTGTATTATACTGATCAACATCACACTGGGAAAACTTTAAAGTTATCAGCCCAGAAAGGTAGAACATTCTCAGATCAGAACATAAGCTTCTTTACTTTTAGGTCTGATAGTATGCATTTTATTTATAGTATGGTTGTCATTTTTTCCCCCAACCTACATGAATCATGAAGTTGGACCTTTTTTTTAATGTAAAATGCATTGGCACCTATAACATATACTTAACAAAATTACCCAGTGCATTTTCTGTGAATAGCACCCAACTCCTTTTCCCTTCTCTTCTGACAACAAGAGTGCTACTGCTCAGAAAATCACCATTTCCCTTCACTTTTATTTGACTGAGAACAGCCGAGTTTCTATGGGTTTCCGAAGGTACAGTGTTCAGCTCATCTGATATGAGATCACGTTAAAGATGATTGTGGTAATTTGTTTCTTCTTGTTGTGAAACCACATGCTGTCCCCAGAAATTCGAGCACATTTTTTAGAGACTGCTTTTGTGTGCGTTTCATTATTATAAAGACATACATGCACAATTTGAAAATTCAAAAAAAAAATGCAGAAAAATCTTTAAAAATGAAACTAGAATCTCCCCTAATTTGTCATGAGATTAAGGAAAAAGTTGCTTCCTTCCTTCTGTTTTCAGTGTTATTACAATAAAAAAAACCCTTGTTTTAAAAGGAAGAATCTTAGAATTCAGTTAAGTACTCATAACGTTTTGGTGTTTTTCCTTCCAATGTTTTATCTAATCACATATATATTCCCTGTGTTTTTAAAATGTTAAATCCCACTCTCCATAGGAGCCAGGGGTTTCTTCATTTAGCATCATATTTCAAATGTCTCCTTCAAGCTGTGCCTTTAGCTTTGAACTTAAGTGGACCTGTGTAAATCAGGGGGCTGATACATTTGGTTCATTAAAATAACTATGGTTGTATAATGTGACTACATCCTGGCCACAATGTACTGGATAAAGAAAAACAGAGTCAAAAGCAGAAATTCTGATATAATATATATTGGTCTTTTGAGTTGTGAAAGCTGGTACATCGCACACACACACACGTACACACACACACACACACACTCATACACATGCAGAGGCGTGCTGGTGCCTTAGTGTTCATTATTCCCTCTGCCTGGAAGTTTCTTCCAGTACATATTCACATGGCTCCTGCCTTCCTTTATTCAGATCAACTGTCACCTCCTCAGGAAGGTCTTGTCCTCCATTCCTAAACCGCCTGTCAGCTGCCCTGCCCCACATTTCCTCTTCGCCCTTATTACAACCAGACAGGATACCAACCCCCTATTGCCAACCAACCCCACCCGAGCGTAACCTCCATGAGGGCAGGGACACTGTTTACGTCACTCTGGAGCCCTGCCTGGCACATAGTAAGTCCTCAACAAGTGCTTGTGGAATAGAGACAGACACGGGGTCCCTTCCTGTCCTGCATTCCTCCCCTCGGCCTGGCAGCTCATGCCAATTTCCTGATTTTCTGTCCACTTGCAGAAAGATGGACTTTGGCAGGTACTTCTCGATAGCCCCAAGGTCTCTAGGAAATCAAAGCCCAAACTGAAATGCAGGCGGCCCAATGTCAGGGTCAGGAGCTGGGGCCCAGACCTAACTTCCTGGATCTGAGCTCCAGCCGGGCCTTGTCCTACCTGTGCTGTTGTGGGCAATTCATTCGGTCTCTCAGCCGCTGTGCACATATTTAATATCCATGAGACTCTTAGATTAATGCCTGGCAGGTAGTAACTGCTCTATTAGTATCAGTGGTTATTAAAGGAAATCAGAGAGCAAGTAAGGAAGTAAGAGGTGGGTGCATTTTTCCAATGGACTCAGACACCCAACCATCAGACTGGCCCTTGCTTTTGTCATCACCTCCACTCACTATTTCATCTGTCTTCCGGAAAAATGTCGCTGGACGAGAACAGGAAACGGGAGTGTGTGTCCCCTGGAGGGTGGGTAGGTAACAAACGGGGCATTGGGGCCCAAACACAGGAAACTGGTCAATTTTCAAAAGAAAGTAACTTGCTTGGTTAGAGAATTTAATCCCTGAATTATAATGAAGATCTGAGAATACCTCTCTGACCCCAAAAGTGGGCTCGTAGCCCGCAAGATTATTCCCAGAGTGTGTTGTCTGGGATGTGATGAGAGTCCCGGCTTGTGCCTGAATGATGCACACCTGTGATTCTGCCACTCCTGGCCATCAGGCCCCCTCCTGTGTCATAGGTCTACATCCCCTGTACTTAGCTAAGTGCCTGCCACCTGTTTAGTATGGATGTTGAATGGGTGAGTAAATAAATAAGTCATGCATTCAATAAGTCACCCGAGTGCTCAGAGTATGTACATGTGTGTATACGTACGTATATGTGTATATAGATACACACACATGTACATACTCCCTATATACCACAAGGAATGGCCCTAAAGAGTAAGCCCAAAGGGTATCCAAAACTGATTGGGGAAACTGCAAATGTCTATACAACAAACAAAAAGCATTTGATCTTATTGTCAGGCGTGGCCAGAGAAGGATTTTGAGAGTGGTCATTAGGCCTGGAGGTGAACTTTGAAGGAAAGGTAAAGGTCGGCCAAGCAGAGAAAAGCTGGCCTGGTGAAATAAATGGAAAAGGTCAGAATGTGTACCTCAGGCAGTTTGCTGCTTTATAGAAAAAGTAAAGAACCCCCCCCCACACACACACACACACACACCAGCCTAGTGGAAAACCCTGTGACCCTCAGCTTCTGAGTATTTGGGATAGGAAATCCAGGCCTCTGGGATTCGCCCCAGGCCCGAGGTCAGGTGCTTGGTCAGCATGGCACTGACTACCCACCCAGAGCTAGCCAGGGCCACTGGGTGATTTGGGTGCGAAGCTGGCTTTGGGGAAGGCTTAATGGGGGAGTCGCCACCATTCCACCCTGACTTCTTTCGGGGAGAAAACCAGAGCTCCACAAAGTCTCAGACCAGAAAAATCTAACCCATGCTGTCATTACTTATGTTTAGTCCGTTTGAAAGTTTAGTGCAACAAAAGTATACACATTTACACGTTTGCTGTGCATTTCAAGAGAAGCGTGCAGTTTTAAATAACTTACTCATATTGTTAGAGTTGAAATGCTCCCTATTTTAGAACCTATTATCCAGGTTAAAATAATAATTTATTTTAATCAGCAGTGATTTTTATTCCACTCGGCGCTCCCAGAGCTTGGCTTTATGTAGTAAGACAGCATCTCCGGCTGGCAGGCGAGATTTTCATCTCTCTTTGACTCCATTAAAGTAAGCTTCTATAAACAGACATCAATTACAACCATTTTTAAGGGTTTTAAAATGTAATCCAACAGTGCTGCTTAACTAAATGAATCCTAGGAAGTGATCTCCAGTGAATTAATAGAGCAGTGTGCAGACGACTCACTATGGGTCTGAGTTAATGACTGAAGAAGATCAAATTAATTACAAGTGTCTCCAAGGAGTTTCCAGGAAGAATTCTCCCTTATCAGTTAAAGTCTGTTTAACCCTTCCTGTTCAGAGTCCGTATGTCCTCTAATTGTTAAAATATCAGGTAGTAATGGGGAGAGAAAGTCTCATCTGCCTTCTCCTTCCAAGTGTGAGTTTTCAGATGTATCAGAGCATCTGGGAAGGAAGGATTCCCATGAAGGCACTGGTATTCTTCAGCCCTTTTCATGGACTGAAATCCAGCTGGGTTTGTGTTGGACCCACCAGTTGAGTTCCCTTGGCAAAGATCCACTGGAGACTTGAATGACATTTTTATATTAAGAAGTGTCCAAAAGACAACTTAATTTTTTTTAATTTTTTTATGTTTGTTTATTTTTGAGAGACAGAGACAGAGCACAAGCAGGGTGGGGGCAGAGAGAGAGGGAGACACAGAATCTGAAGCAGGCTCCAGGTTCTGAGCTGTCAGCACAGTGCCCAATGCAGGGCTCGAACTCACAACCTGAGATCATGATCTGAGCCGAAGTAGGACACTTAACCAACTGAGCCACCCAGGCACCCCTAAAAGGCAACTTTAATTGGGGGCAGGGGAAATCCATCTGAGCAGGGTCAAATAAAAGCCTGAGTTGACCAGGAAGAAGAGTTCAAGGTCATCAGACATGATTTTGCACCAGATTGCAGAGATGTAGTAGGTCGTCAGCAAACTGCTCCTGGGTGAGCTGATATCCCCAGGAAATCACAGAGGGGCAACGCTCAATCCCTACTCATCTGTGCTGTTCATCTGGCCTTCAGGAATCACCCTCAGCCCAGCTCTGGGTTTCCCTGTAGTGCTTTTGAGGTGAAGATTCCATCTTTGGAACCCAAGCTTCCTTGTATTTATTATTATCATGACCAAGAATTATCCTAGTGGGTGCTGGAGATGGTGTGCTTGCTTGAAAAGCACATCCAGAGAGTAAAATGGCCGAAGTATAGAAAACCGAAGAAGCAGGTCAAAAATGAGAGGTGAATAACAGTGTATGAAGAGGACGGGGAATAAGAAAGAGAACACGCACCACACAAAAATTGTATTGTATTGGAAGCAACCAAGATATCCTTCAGTAGGTGAACAGCTAAATAACCCACGGTACATCTGGACAATGGAATATTATTCAGGGCTAGAAAGAAATGAGCTATCAAGCCATGAAAAGACACGGAGGTAACTTAAATACATATTACTAAGTGAAAGAAGCCAATCTGAAAAGACCATACACTATATGATTCCAATGACGTGACATTCTAGAAAAGGCAAAACTATGGAGACAGGAAAGAGGCCAGTAATCACCAGGGGTTAGGGAGGAGCAAGAATATAAAGAACACACAGGATTTTTAGGGCAGCAGAAGTACTGTGTATGATGCTATAACTGTGGACACACGTCATTGTAAATGTGTCCACATCCTTAGACAGTACCACATCGAGTGAACCCTAAAAAATGGGTGAACCCTGATGTAAACTATGAATAATGACAATGATGTGTTAATACAGGCTCACCAGTTGTAACAAATGTAGCACTCTGGTGGAGGGTGTTGATAACAGGTTGGGATCTATGCATGATTGGGGGCAGTCGGTATACGGGAAATCTCTGTACCTTCTGCTGGAAGTATAAAACTTCTCTGAAAAGTAAAGTCTGTTTTCAAAATCATATTGTAGATGGAGCACTTCAGTGGCTCAGTCAGTTGAGCATCCGACTTCAGCTCAGGTCATGATCTCACGGTCTGTGGGTTCGAGCCCCGCATCAGGCTCTGTGCTGACAGCTCAGAGCCTGGAGCTGCTTTGGATTCTGTGTTGCCCTCTCTCTCTGCCCCTCCCTGCTCATGCTCTGTCTCTCTCTCAAAAATAAACAGTGAAAAATTTTTTAAAACAATAAAAAAAATAATTATATTGTAGAAAAAAAAGCAATTGGGCTCCTGGATGGTCTGTTCTTCAAATATACGAGTGTCATTTTCTGTGGTTTTCATACCCTTTGAGCACCCCTTGTTTTCACTTGTTCATGAATTGTTTCATTTATGTGTTGAATAACTGTTCACTTAGGGCCTCTTCTGAGCAAGACATGAGCCAGGCCCTGGGGAGGCAGCAAGGAGCTCCACTTATGCTACCTGTCACCGCACATCCTTTGAAAGCCCAATTTGTGATCAGTCTGACGTAGGGAGAGTCCCAGTAACTTTCTGTGATTTGCACGATTTGGAAGGGCTTCCTCTGTAAGTAGTATTCCTAACTAGTAAGGACCAGCTATAACTCTTCATAAAATGTTACAGTTTAAATAAGCACCATACGATGAACCGAATAGCCATCTGCTGACACTAATTCTCAAAGTCAGATTCTTAACTATTTGATGTATTCATAATAAGTTTATTCTGCATAAGTCGTTTGTGCACCTGTGAGGTCTTGAAATAAGATGACTGACACATGGCTTGCTTGTGAGTAGAGTTTGAATAGAAGGGGTTACTGACGTTGATCCTTCAGGTACGTCCTATAGCAATGCTTCTCTTCAAAGTACACTAATTCCAGAGAAGCATTAGCTCTTGGTGACTTTCTCCATTTCGGCCTCCGAAATAATATGCCATGTTTTTATGTGTTGTCTGCATAGGGAGATGTGGCAACAGAGTGTGAAAGTCATGGACTCACGTGCCAGATGGACTGTGATTTTGTTACCGCCGTAAAGTCCATCAAAGATAATGGAAAGTAGATAAAATAAAATCACATGCCCGTTCTGCACCCACCCCGAGCTGGAATTTCAGTGGCGGGACACTAATTGATGCCAGTTTAGATCTGCCTGATGTTCTCTTTATGAGTGTTCGTACCTGTGGGACGATCGTAGGAAACATGCGAGGGTGATGGCTCACCCTGGCGAGAGGGAGGGAGTACATAAAGCGCTGAGGCAAAAGGTGATTGGTGACTTTTAGTGGGTGTTTTAAGCAAAGAGGTAGAATTGTTGTTAAGTTGCTCAAGCAGAAGTGTCCACAGGGCACTCCAAATGGCAGTGTTTAGAAAGAACTCCTTTGTCGCTGCGTGTTCCACGGAATAATAAGTGAGGGAAGGGACGCTGATGTCCTCCAGCACCTGGGCCAGCCCTGCGCAATGAAGAGTTTTCTGATGCAGCTTGCCTCCCCGGTGTCCTGCCAGGCATCCGTGTGCAGGAAAATCCTTTTTATAACGATCTGGACTGATAAACTTTTCTACGTATCAACCTATGCTACGTATCAACCGAAATGATTTTTTGTGCCGACTTAACACACCTTGGGTTTTCCAGGAATGCAACTACCTGATGTTGACATCAAGGGAGTACTTGAACTTTGGCTTATTTAGACCTTTGAGAAAGCCTCCAACCCAAGTGTTGCTGGGGGTGTTTCCTCCACTCATCCCATGCTCCTGCATCATTCTATTAATAGCGTAATCTCCGTGAGATTCGGATTGTACCCATAGGTACGGAAATCAGACTACTTCCTATGTCTCTTAGAATAGGCATGCTCGGGCATTTCCAGATGGATATATGTAGTTTTTTTCTCTTGTCTATCATCTTCCTTTTGTTTGTCCTTTCTGTTATAATTGACAGATTATATTGATTATTTTTGAAGAAATTATGTACATGGGTAAGCTATATTGCTTCATTTCGGGCCAGTAAGGAGGTATTAAAAAATATTTGCTGCAAAGAAACGGTGGGGGTCCGTCCCCATGGGGACGACTGGCCCCACGCAAGGGATGGAGGCAGCCTTCCTGAAGAGCCAGGCAGGTGGTGCTGGCCACCCTGGGGCATGTGGGTTATCTCATTTCCATGTGATACTGGCTTTTCCTGGGTGACTCCTCCTAGTAGGGAGACATGCCTGTTTCAGGGATCAGGAGGGACACATTGACCTTCCCAAGGTTCCCCATGGGACACACTGGAGCCCTGAGACAGAACCCTCCTGGCCAATGCAGACAGTCTGCAGGCCTCGACAAGCCAGACAACCAAGAGCAAACTGTTCCTTTAATTCATCATGCATCCTCTCTCCCTTTACATGGCTCTCCTTTCTTCATTGGCTTCTTTCAACTCAGGCCACAGGATCTGCCTCCCAGGACATCTCATAGTCTAGAGTTTGAGGCAGGACATGGCTGCCGGACACCTCTTCCCCTGTGAGCGCCCCCCTTCCCCCCACCCCGAGCCTGTTGGAGCACCGCATGCTTGGGCTTTATGTTCAGCTTTTGGGGTGAGCTATGGACTTGTGATGGGCTCTTTTAGGTGGTGTTGTGTGGAAACATGAGGCGTCAGAGGGTGAGAGTCATACACTGACGGGCCACTCCTCCGTATTTTTGTTGCCATTATATAGCCCATTAAAAATAAAGGAAAGTAGATACAATGAAATCACACTCCAGACTCTCAATGCCAGGACAAAGTCAAGAAGGGCTCTCTACATTTTGTCAACAACAGGAAGTAGGCTTGTCAGTATTACAGTGGAAACAGTAATCATGAAGAGGGGAGCCATGGCCGAGCACTGGAGAGCAGATTCCACAGCACCCCTGTTCATTTCTCCCTGTCTTTCCCTTCGGAGGACACAGGGCAACATCACGGTTAAGAGAATGTGCAGAACTGGCTTCAGTTCCAAAGGAAAAGAACCGCCCCGCGCCTTGATGTCCTTACGTGTGACACTTGCCTTTAAGAGACATTTCCAGGGGCGCATGGGTGGCTCAGTCAGTTAGGCATCCAGCTTCAGCTCAGGTCATGATCTCACAGCTCTTGAGTTTGAGGCTCCGCATCGGGCTTTATGCCGACAGCTCAGAGCCTGGAACCTGCTTCGGATTCTGTGTCTCCCTCTCTCTCTCTCTCTCTGCCCTTCCCCCACTCATGCTCTGTGTCTTTCCCTTTCTCTCAAAAAATTAATAAACATTAAAAAGAAGACTCATTCCAAGGATGATGGAGAGCAAAAACCTACAATGTGCCAGCTACCAGCTTCAGTACCTTACGGTATGAATTTTTGATGTACAGAGAGCATAAAGAACTTGTCAAGGTCCCATTAGGGAGCACACGGTAGGAAGGGCACCAGAATCCAGGCAGTCTGATTTTGGAGATCATGCTTTTAACATACATGCTGTGTTGCCTCGAGGAAATGTATTTAGTACATGGTGGCTATTATTCTTGTTATTGCTGGTTTTCTTCCCTTCTCCTGTGGGCTGGCGGCAGGTGAAGGGACACCAGCCGCTGCACTTATCAGTGGGGCTGTTGCTTTCACAGCTCACACCGCCTAGACCTGAGTCTTGTCATGGTAATAAATGAGCCTCCAATGCACATTCGTCCTCTTGGTCACCGTGAGGCATGGAGGGACACAGTGCCACTCCAACGTCATTTTCCTATCAGTTATCTTTCATTCTGTAAAACATAGAATAATAGGAAGGCTCCTAGATTAGAGAGTCAAAACACCAGTCTTCTGGTCCCAACTAGTCACCTACCCACAGGTCAGCCAGTTAACTTCTCCTACACTCCCTTCCTTCACCTGTAAAACCAAGCTGGTGTGTTTCACTGTTCTCCAAGACCATTGTCTTCTTGAGGGTTCTAGGATTCTCTTTCATACCCTGCAGGACACAGAGCGGTGACTGTGCGGGGTGGGGGCCAGTTGCTCAGAGGCCAGCTGGGTGATGAACCCTGGTATTCATCTTAGTCAAGGGTCGGCCAACAGCCAGTGGGCCAAGCCCAGCCAACCTCCCACGTTTGTACCCCACACGCTAAGAATGTTCTTTACGTTTTTGAATGGTTGAAAAAAATTAAAAAGTGAATAATCTTTTATGACACATGACCATTATGTGAAATCCATATTTTCGTGTCCATGCATAAAGCTTTCTTGGAATTCAGCCTTGCTCATTCCTTTACATATTGCGTATGGCTGTTTTTGTACCCAATGACAGAGCTGAGTAGTTGTAACAGAGACTAGATAGCCACAAAGCCTAAAAGCTTTTCTATCTGGCACTTTACAGATAATGTTTACCACCCCTGGATCTCAATGAACAGCAAGAGGGAAATTTTCCAGGTTGGCTTTGTTTTGCTTTTTTTTTTTCTTTTTTTCTTTTCTTACAAAGGAAATCCAGGTACTGTCCTGTGTTCAATCTGTGAAACAAATAGCCCTTATGACCAGGGAGCAGTCCCTATGGTCAAGAAATTACAGGAAGTCCCAGTGCTGGCAGTGGACCAGCCGAAGTGGCTGCAGCAGCTGCGAGAGCCATGGGGAGCAGCAGATTATCACAGCAGCGGAAGCTTCTCGAAATTCCCCTCTCTTGTGGCTGACAAAACCTGCTTGATGTGCCACAACTTTCCATCAGTAACATGCCTAAACGCTCATTTTCAAACATTATCTCCGCCAGGAGGGATAATTTGCTGTAATGTGGGGGTGAGAAATCCAGGACTGGTTCAAGCGATCATTCGATTTATCTTACTCTTCTCTTAAAAAATAAAATAAAAATAAAACAAAGAACCCCATAACCACAACAACTAATATTCCCGGAAATGGAAAATGTCTTCAGGAAAACCAATTTTGCTGTGGAAGAAAAAAACTGAGAGATTTGATGATTTCTGATCAAGAAGGAGGCAGGGAGGATTTGGTTATGAAGGGGATGAGGAATTGGTATTTGTGAATATGCGTGTTTGGTTTTTGTTAGATCAGATTTCACAAAACCTAGTGCTTCTGAAAAACATGTAGGTGGTAGATGTGGGGATAAATGTGATGACTACATAGACAATTAGGGGGAGGCCCAGAGACAGTCCAGGGTTGTAAGACAGAAACTAAACACAGCACTTAGTAGTTGAGTGGGTAGAGAGGAGGCATAAATACCAAATGGAAATGCACTAACTAGTCAGTGCATCATTCTTCCAGTCACCACAGAGAGATACAGAGTCCAGGCTGGCTCCCATATAACAGCCAGCCACTGGAATCTTCCAGCCAGCTTCATCCTGCCTCCTCCCTCTGGGCCAGGGGACCCTCTCCTATGCTCCCACAGCACATGGGGCACAGTCCAGCCAGCAATTGCCAGATTGCGTTGAACGTCTCTGTTGATGTGTCTTCCTTCCCATCAACCTGAAAGCCTCTTGGGACCAAAGTCATATTTTATTCTTCACCAAATCCAAGGACTGCCCTCAAAGTCAGAGTCATAATGGGGACCCAATAAATAAAATGTTTGCTGAACAAAATGAAATACCTCATTAGCTCAACTTTGGTGAGGGGGATGGGGAGGAGGAACTTCTGGCTGATTTTGGATCTCTGTCAAAACAAAAAGGCTGAGCATTCTTTAAACCTAAATTTCAATATCTAGTTCCTCAAATATTGGCTAAACGCACACCCACAAAGAATAGGAATTAATTTGCTATGTTTTACTTTTAGATTTGCAATTATTTCTTTTTAGAAAGGTCTAGTTTAAAAAAAAAAAAGGATAATCTTTAAATAAAGCTGATTATTTAGTGACTAAATATTTCTCCTTCCCCCAAATCTCCCCTCCTAAAACAAGCTGGAAAGGAATTAGTGAATATTTAGATTACGTTACTGAAATATGCCTTTAACTCCACGCTAGAGAAGCAGCAGGCAGTGAGAAAGTTAGAGCCACTGACTTCCTTCTGGAATCCCTTGATAATGAGGCTGGAAGATGACTTTAAACAAACTATTAACATTTTCGAGAATGAAAGAATGGGAGATGGTAGGGGAAATTATGGGAATATGGTAATCCACGGGATGTGAACCAAGAATCCTGGAATATTAACCTCCAAGTAACAGATAACAAAAGGACAAGAAAGAGCCTCAAATCTTCCTTGAAGAAGAATTCCAAGTAACATATATAGATATGCCCCACCCCTCAGGATGTGGAACTGAATTCTGCCCTTTTTCCCCACCCCCCAGCACCAAGGTGGGCTGGACTGGACTTTGTGACTTACTTCCACAGAACAGAATATGAAAAGGGAAAAATGGCAACTTTCCTGTGAA
This sequence comes from Neofelis nebulosa, assembly GCF_028018385.1. Lineage (NCBI taxonomy): Eukaryota > Metazoa > Chordata > Mammalia > Carnivora > Felidae > Neofelis > Neofelis nebulosa. Next base: position 95,255,540 of record NC_080785.1, read on the forward strand.
TAAGCCTGGCAAACACTACCTTAACCAAGTGATCAAGGTTAACATCCCAGCAAAGCCATGTGGACGTCATGAATCTCTTGATGTGATGGGACGTGATGGGACCTGACGTGGTGAGACGACAAGGCACTTTGCCTTTGTGGTGTTCTCTCCGCAAACCCATAAATGTTGGCTGAGTCAAGAAAACGTGAGGCAAGCCTAGACGTAGGGGCATTCCATGGGATACCTAGCCAGCACTCCTAAGAACTTTAAGGTCCTAAAAAAAAAAAAAACACGGGAAGATTGAGAAACCATCACAGACCAGAGAAGACTGGAGAGACAGGACAACTAAAGGTAACACAGTATACTGGGTTGGATCCCATGAAACAGAAAACGGACATCAATGGGAAAATAGTGAAAGCCAAATGAAGTTTAAAAAGAAAGTAAATAATAATTATAATAATAATAATAAAAACCAGGAGTGTCCTCAGAGGAAGAATAAGTCCTAAGTAGTTATCTCCTTCCTTTATCCTGGTAGATGGAAACAGGCCAATTAGTTCCTCAATATAACACTTTTGCTACTTCTGAAAAGCTAGAGAAGGTTGCATCTTATAAAAGTCTATGTTGATAAAGGTCTGAGGCTCTAATGTAAAAATATGGTGACCGTAGTTGATAACACTGCATTGTATAATTGAAATTGGCTAGGAACGTAGAACTTAAATGTTCTCACCAAAAGAAAAAATAAAGAGATAAACTGTGAGGTGATGGATGTGTTAATTAACTAGATGGGAGGAATCCTTTTACAATGGATCCAAAAGAAGAAGAAGTCTATGCTGGCAACAAAATGAAAAGATGTAAAGGAGTAAAAGATTATATAGTGTTACCACTTTTTTGGAAATCAATTCCTAAAATGTAAAGATAAGGAGAAAAATAATGAAAAATATGACTAGTAACCTTATGGATATGACAAGTTTGCATGCTTACTCCCAACAAATTTAATTTGCTTAACGATAAATAACAACTGTATTCGAGAGTTTGGTGACCCCTTCACTTCACCTTCAAACTACGCACCAAAATATTTATTGTTGCCCGCTAGTATTTAATTTGAACCAACCCCATATAAAATTCTCTTTGAAAACATAGCTCACGGCAATGTGCTTCTGGGGAAACTGTCTCTCAATTGGAAAAACAATAACTAAGATTTAAGAAACACTACAAGTTCAAGTAAACAAAGGTAGATAGGAAGGTCTCTGTTTTTTCAAATCCCCTGGCTAATAGATTGACATAATCAGAAAAACACAGAGCATTGAGTCTCCGGGCACCAGTGCCCTGATTTCAGTCCTGGGGGAATCCACAGTATTAGGATCGAAGAACTTTTGTCATCATCAACTGAGCCAGAGAGACCCAGGGAAAGGGAGAAAATTGATGCCCAGGTTGAATTCCCCTTCACAAATGTTCATGGGGGGCACCAATATGGTGGAGGAGAAACCTTCCTTGGGAAGCTGCCTACAGGGCAGGACGGGGAGGATCATGAGTGAGGAACAGCACCTCAGGGTCCACAGGGAAGAGGAACTCAAGGCATTGTGGAAAAGTGCCTGAGTTACGAACCTGTGGACACATCAGCATTGGAGTTTGGTCAGACTCCAAAAGTCAGCTCCACATCTGGGTCTAGGAAGCACAAGCCAATGGCGATGTTTACAGGCACCTTCAGTGTGGTATTGGGGCTGAGGGAGGCTTGCTCACCCTGTGTCACTTTCTCCACCAAGGGCAGACAGAGTCCACATGGCCCAGGTTCTGATATTCTTTCGCTCTGTGTTTCATGAAAAGAAGTTAGTAACAAATGGCTGAGCCCACACTCTCTAAGGCAAGTGCTCTACAGCTCACTGTGTATAGGGGAGGTGCAGTCAGCAAGGGATATTCAGTGGAATCCACTGCTGATTTCTAGATCTTCTTCGTAAGTGGACACCCCCTTGCACTTATGCCACTCTGTTCCTGGTGGCAAGATCCCTGGGACGACTTTAGGGCCCTTCTTTCTCTCTCTCTTTTTTTTAAGTTTATTTATTTACTTTGAGAGAGACAGAGACAGTGCAAGTGGGGGAGAGGCAGAGAGAGGGAGACTGAGAATCCCAAGCAGACTCCACACTGTCAGCAAAGAGCCTGATGCAGGGCTCAAACTCACAAACTGTGAGTCTCTTGGAGAGAGCACGAGTGCTCGTGCTTTCTAGTTTAGGGAGATAAACAGGCATGAACAAGACAAGTGCCTGGCACCACATCAAGCACATGACCTGGCTAAGATGCGTTTTTGTGCATTTCTTCCCGTATGTTATCTCTCTCAGTCAAGGCATCACATCCAAGTTCCCACAGACTGGAGAACTGTGTCTCAAGCATCCCTCTCTCTCATCACCGACCACATCCCACCCCATGGACCCCATGTTCTAGGTGCTGCTTCTGAAATGGCACCCGAATTCGCTTCCTGCTCCTTCCCCCCACTCTCACAGCCTGAATCCCAACCCTCACTGGTTCTAACTATTTCTAGGTGCTGCCCAGCCTGCCTGCCCCTCCCCACTGGCTCAAGTCTCCCCAAACAGCCTGGCGTGACACACATGGCCATTCAGCATGCGGCTCCAGCCACCCCCTCACCTCGTGCCCCTGCACGCTGCACATCCTGTACTCGAGTCTTCCAGAACTTCCCTTCATGCCCAGCAGCCTCTTCCCTCACATCACCCAGGAACGCACCCCTGTGTCCACCTAGCAAACTCTGCGGTGCCACAAGCCCAACTCAGACACCACAGTTAAGTCTTCCCTGACGCTCGTGACACTCGGATGGGTCTGGTTCCAGTCCTTACCTCTCTGAGCTGCAGTTTCCACGTCGGTAAAATAGGTGAGAGAACATAGCATCTGCCCCATAGGGTGGTGGTAGAAATGAAGTGAAATCATGTCTTGGTTTCTTAGGGCTGCTGTAACGATATGTCAGAAACCGGGTGGCTTCAAACGACAGAAATTCCTTGTCTCACAGATCTGGAGGCTGAGAGTCCAAAATCAAGGGATTGGCAGGGTCTTGCTCCCTCCGAAAACTAAGGAAAATCCCTCTTTGCTTCTTTCCAGCTTTCTGTGGCTTGCCAGCAATGTTTGATACCCCCTGCTTATAGATACGTCATTCCAATCCTCTACCTTCGCATGGCCATCTTCCCTCTGCGTGTCTGTGTCTGTCCTTTTATTAGGACGGATGAGGGCACCCTGATGACCTCATTTTAACTTGATTACTTCTGTAAAGGCATTATTTCCAAGTAAGGTCCCTCTCTGAGGTACTGATGGCTGGGACGTCAACATATCTTTTGGGGGAACTTAAGTCAACCCAAGAGAAATACTAAATACTAGGTTTGGGTATGTGCTAAGCCTGTGCTCCCCCACTGTGTGTTCAGATGCCTTGCCCCCTCCTCCACTCTCAGGGACACCTCCCCCCGCCCCTTCCACCACCCTCCCCCCCACCCTCCCGTGCAGAACAGGCAACTCAATGGTGTGTGTTCGGTACTTGAAAGACAGCTGGGGCTGCTCCCCCTTCCTTCCCCCAAGCATTCACAGCTGACCTTTAGGAACCCCAGGATCCAAAACTGTGTCACTGAGATATAATACAAACCCAAAGATAAAGATTCAAATGGGCCGTGTCTCTGGAACTTACTCTCCTTTCAACTGCTTCTGAAAATTGCTAAAGAGGCAATTATAGTTGCGTGTTGGTAATGGAAATAATTATGACCACTTTCTGAAATTATGTATTTGATACATTTCTCACAGGTAATTTAAGGGGGCAGTGGAGTGAGATAGGTGGGTTCTTTCACTGAAAGCTCCCACTAGATAATTGAACAACATAATGGAGGAAGAAAACCACGTTAAGTGAGCATAAGATAATGCAACCAAGAGAAAATAAGTTAACATGCTGATTGCTCTGGGATTTCGCTAGAATCTCACAACTGAGGCCCTGGGAAAGATCTGTGACTAAAGACATCTTCTGCTACAACGTGATCATCAAACACTGTTGTAGGTGCTTAAGATGTGACGATCCAGTTGGCAGAAATGCGTGAACTCCCAGACATTCACGATCTCCCTAGATTCCAGAGCACCGTGATGCAAAATCTCTTAGGGTTACACGAAGGGATGTTTTGTAAGATGAATGCATCTTCTAGAAGTTTTAGTATTTACTGGTGGAAAATACCAGGAAAACAGACTATGAGCCACATGAAAACAGATTCACACACAAATCTGTCTGCCTTCAAGTCTGAGCCTTTTCCCTAACACCACCATCCAAGCCCTTACCCACGTTATCAAGACCCTACAGTCTCACAAAGCCAGGAAATTCCTTTGTAAAAGATACTTGGTAGTGAGATCAATTTTCCCTGCTTGCACAGGATTAAGATAGATCCTAACTATGTCTGTCGGAGATCTGGTTGACTGTAACACATCCCTGATCCCTGGCAGGGTTGGTGCAGCTCTGTATATGTAAATGACTATTTGTAACTGGAAGCCTTCGCAGTGGAGAGCAAAGGGACAAGGCAGGGATACAATAAACCCTTGTTTGCAGCTGTGGTGGTCGCTGTTCCTGAGATAAAGGGATCTGGTGGAGTTTGAAAAGGCTGCCCACATTTTCATCAATGAATGTGCTGTAGGAAATTTCTCCTGACAGGTTATTATGACTCCGTTAATGTACATATGACCAGCTGTCTGGAAAGCAGTTCAAATTATAAATTGTTCATAAATATACTGACATGCTTGGTAACAGCACATTGCAGCGCTAAACATTTAATTTGATCTTTGTTCTGTAAAAGAGTGATACTGCTTTCTGTGTGGGAGTAAGATGCTATATCTTTTGGAGAAATGCACATCTCTTTTTCTGTGTGCTTTCAAATCCTTATGTTTTGGGAAGTGTTCCACGTTAAAATTATAATGGGTTTGGGTTTTTCCACGCCACTCAAAGCATAAGAAACGTTCCCCCCCCACCCCAGGGTAAGTTACATTAAGTCACAGTTGGCGAGAATGTGATATTAGTCCTTTCAGGGGCTCTCTCCTCCCTGTTACACCATGTAAGATCCCCAGGTGTAGGTCCACCCCGACCCCCAGATGGCCGGGGTCCTCAGTAGGGGGGGATTCTCAACAGCTGTTGCTTCTCTGCTAGGTCTCTGGGGTCCACTTACAGTGGAGTCTGAAAGCTTCACTCCCTTTGTGCCAAGTTCATCCATGGGCATCTCCACATAGCTCTCGAGCTCGCGGTGCATGACATGGGGCCCTCTCGCAGGATGACCACCCATCTTACAGACAAGGAAACCCAGCTGTTGGAGTGGCTTGCCTTGGTCATACAAAACGTGACAAAGCCTGGATCTCACTCCCAGACCTTCAGATCCAAAATCAACAGTTCTTTCTACTTTGCCAAGCTTTATTTGTTGGAATTCTCCTCCTGCAGGGATTATAACTCAGAGGATTTGACCCTCTGCGATGTACCCCCTCACTCTGGATATCACATATCCCACTAAAAACTCTGATGCCATGGTTGGTTATGTGTGTGATGCAGAGACTGAAAATGGAGACAGGATTTTTTTCAAGACTGCCTCTGAAACGTAGGATGCATAGTTACTATATCCGTCGTACCTGGGGACGATGTGTCAGTCACTCAGAGATTTTTGACCCACCAACCAACTAGTGAAAAGACTTTTTGAATATGAGGTTTATTTCCATAGCCAGAAGCAAAAAAGCAGGAATTCCTACTTGGGAATATAGGCATAGTTACCAACTTAGTTCAAAACAATGATATTTGCACAAGACCCAATTGCTCTGCGGTATTTCAAAAACCTGGATATCAAATGTATGGATCTTCACACTTCTGCAAAAAGAAAACACTCCTCTATTAAGAAACTAAAACCTTTTGCTTTTAACATGGTAGATTTTGAAAACAAAACAAAACAGAAAACAAAAACCATATATCGTAGCCACAGAGGAAAGAAATCTGAAATTATATAAAGTTCTCCAATAGGCCTGGCCCTGGGTTCCTACATGAGATGCAGAAGTTTTCCAGCACCATCTCAGGAATTCCAAGTTCTCCCCTTGTGTGGTTCTTCTGACCCCTTCCCCCACCCAGATCCCTCCTCCCCATCTGTAGCTAAGCCTGTGTTCAGGAAGGCATCAGCTCCCTGCAGGGAGGAAGCAGGCCGGTCTGCTTTCCTAGCAGGTGGCATAGGTTGATTAATGGCATGAATTAGTGAGGGAACAAAGAGGTGAATAGGAGTCCTTCTCTCACCAGCCTTTGTACTGGAAGCTTCATCTCTGGTTGTATCTGTACAGCTTTTCTCTTAGTAAAGGAACTGTAGCCTCCAGAGAGTCCCTGAGAGAGTTACCTGGGAAACGAGGGCTGGGGCGAGGACCTGAAGTCATGGTTTATATGGGCACATGTCTATCCTCCTTCCCTACATCATGGGTCTCTGTGCCATCTTACATAAATTCGAGGAGTTTAAAGCTGTTACCCAGGCCAAGGATTATAAAAGTATTGCTAGAAGAGGGTGCCTGGGACACATACTGGTTATAAGTAGAAAACTTCTTGACTCAGGAGTGAATCTGAAAGATTTTAATTATTTAGTCTTTTATAACATTACTTCTTAATGTGATTGTGTGAGTACCATAGCATGGTTTAATCTCACTGTCAAGTTACAGGACAAAATCAAGAAGACCACCCAAAACACAGATGGCATTACAACACCAACCATATGTTCCATAAAATGGTCTGTCTTTTTAGACATGGTCAGCCTTCTCTCAAAGGCCATCTTCTGGCATCTCCTTGAACACTTCTGGTGATGGGGAGTTTATTACTTTGGACAAGTCACATTGTTGGAAAGTTCCCCTTTCTGTTACCCTGCAATCTGCTTCCCGGAAACTTTGATTCCGGGCCCTAACGTGTGGGTGGACATCAACATTTTCCCAAGTGTACCCTGAGGAAACTAATTAGTTTAAGAAGTATTATTTTTTAAAAAAATAAGTAAAGAGGGAGTTATGGTCAAATAAGAATGAAAATCCTAACTTAAAAGAGGTCAAAAGAATCTGCTTGCTGGGGACTTCTCAGAACCTTCAATAGACTCAAGGATGCTATGAATCCTGGGAAGGAGTGGGTGGGCACGAGGCATTCTTGTGACCACAGCATCCCTGGTTCTACAGAGCATCTCTGAAGATTAATAACTCGGCAAGCAGTGTTTAAAAATAGTTACCCAAATAAACATAAAATAAATCTACTTTTCTTTCCACATCCGGCTTTCCAAATACTATCTGAAAAAAATATGTAAGTTTAAAATCCAGGCTATAAATATCTGAGTTTCTTTAAGAACTCTCCCTGTGATAAGGTCTTTAGACCTCCTCTGCGTCCTGGACCCTCTCCCCTAGAGTCTTCTCTCAGTATTTGTTGTATACCTTCTAGCACATAACATGTTGAAGAAGAACTCTAAATTTGTAGTCACTGCTGGCTGTGTTACTCATCCTCCCTGGCTTTAATTTCCTCATCTGCAAATGTGGAAAGTCAAAGTCTACCAACCTCATGGAGTAATTTTGAAGATTGGGTCTATTAATGTAGGTAAAGCAGTACATAAGTGTTAACTACGTGCTGTTTTTCTATTTTCTCTTCTATTTAGGACCTAGTCCCTCTTACACATGTTTTAGTCTTGCCTTTCACATTCAGATTCCAGAAGATACACACAGAAAAAATATTGGGTCAATCATCTAATGATCTAAATCTTACCTCTCTGTGGTCATTCTTTGGTTCCCAAGAGACTTGCTTCTCCAAAATCACCTGAGAGCTGGTTAAAAATGGAGAACCTCAGACCCCAGCCCAGATATAGAATCAGAACCTGCATTTTCTTGAGATCTCCAGGTAACTCGTGGACACATGGATTGAGAAACGCTGATCTAGATGGTTTGCACAGTTGTGAACCTCTCCATCCTCCCTCTGTGTGCGGCCCAGGGCTCTGCACATAGCAGGGGCTTACTGGGACTTTCTAGCATCCGTGTTTGTTAACTGAACCTGTATGAAACCTGTTAGTAGGGGCATTGATAACTGGGTAATTCTGGAGTCAAAGGCATGTATAAGGTAAACAGGAAGGGGCTTGCCTCACAGCAATTACGACAAATTGTCTAAATAAGATCAAAGAGCAGATATACCTTTAAACACTAAAAAAGAAAAACCTAACTTTGAATTATCTTTTCCTTTTAATTGTTTTTTTCATTACTTAACCTTCTTTTGATTATAATCAAGCTTAAATTGTGAGACATAATGTTGACGAGAGAGAGAGTGATAAGGGGAGGGGCAGAGGGAGAGGGAGAGGGGAAGAGAGGATCTCAAGCAGGCTCCATGCCCTGCCTATGGAGTCCAACGTGGGACTTGATCTCATGACGGTGAGATCATGACCTGAGCCAAATCAAGAGTTGGTCATGTAACCAACTGACCCACCTAGGCATCCCAGACTATTATCTATTCTTAGAGGTAATAAAATGTAATGTCAAGACCATGGTCTTTGCATTGAAACAGACCTGAGTACAAAGCTTAGCTCCACTTCTTATCAGCTATGTGACACCAGGAAAATCACCTCACCTCTCTGGAGCTTCAGTGTCCTCATCTGTAACAAGGGCATAATAATGTCTATCCAGTGGAGGCAAAGAAGGATAAACTAATATGATGCACATAGAGCTTCTAACATGGTGACTCACATGTACAACTCAACAACACGTAGAGCTCCTTCCCTTTTCAGCACATTCCAACTTTCTCTTCATTAAAACCATGATGAAAGGGAAAATCAAGGTGCTTTTTAGATGAACAGCCAAACAGTGCATTGGTCTGGAAACCCATTGTTGAAGCACTGGCTTCATGCCGCCAGTGCATCATGAACCACTGGCTTACATGCCGCAGTCATCGTGGTGAGCAAAGGGATGGGTTTCAATCCATTCTCCAGTTACCCCTAGTGGAGATGATGCGACGAATCAGCCCATCGTGTGGCCACTGACAACACCAGATACTTTGTAGGATTATAGTGTTTGGTACCTGGAAGATGCTCAATCAATGTTTTCAAATTTATTCATCAATTGGTCAATAAAATGATAGTTACATACAGCCTTAGAGGACATGTAGTACAAGCCCCATCGATTCGAGTATTCTTCCATAGAGGTGGACACCCAGTCTCCACCTGTAGGCTTAGCAGTACGTACTTGGTACTTCTCAAGATAGCACATTCTATCCTTGTAAGATTTTATCTTGATTTTGAGCCCAAAGCTCACCTTCCTCCAGCTTACAAACATTGTTCCTGATCTTGTCCTGAACTAGAGCTACACTACCTAAACATAATTCCTTTTCTCAGGAGAATATTTCCGAATATGTTAAGATAGCACCAATATCTCTCTTTTCCATGAATTACTTTCTCCCAAGATCCCTTCCATCCTGGCACCTCCTCCTGGCTGCCTCCAGCCACACCACTGGCAGTTCTGTCGGGCTGCAGGTCCTCTGTCCCCACATTGTCCCACTCAGACTACACTTCCCTGCGGCCACTCACGCCCACCACCAGAAACTAGACAGCAAACCCCAGAAGGGCTGGTGTATCCTTGATGTAGACCTCCTTCCAGCCATTAATCCACCCACCACATCACCATTTTTTAGCCATGTCAAATTGTGGGGTTATAATAAACTAAAGTCTTTGGTTTGTTTCATATGGATCGCTATTAAGCTAAGTTTTCCTGATCTTACATGCATAGAGCTTTTTTTTTAACCTAAAAGCAGAACTTCACCTTTTTTTCCATTGATGTCCACATTAAAAAACTATTGAAGTCTTTCAGCATCGTGATTCAATTGTGGAAAACAATTAGCTATCATCTTTCACTGATAATGTCTATCCATGATCTGGTTCCCAGTTGACTGCAGTGCTAGTGTGGCTGTTGATCATTCAACAACATGAAAATGGTCTTTTAAAGGAAAAGGGATACAGTCAGTTTTTAACACTTTTGTCTGTTAATCTGAATTCATGGTTTGGAATAATTGGCTCTGCTTTTCATAGTCCATTAGAACCAACACCTTAGCCTCACGAGATAGAATCTATGTCATTTACAGTTAGAGATGCCACAGTGCCATACTTATTTGTAGATTGGGACAATCCTCATGGGACTTATTATATCATCTCTGGACCGTGTTTCTCATGGTCACTGTCAGCAGTGTGAGCAGTGTTGCCATTAAGGCGTCTTAGCTTAACGGCATGGACTTGGGACTTCATACTGACCACCAAGAAGTCCTAGGGACACTTACAAAGAATAAGAATAATAACAACAAAATGTAAAACTATTTATTTGAAATTATCAAATAAAACACCACCCAAAGTTAGGAAAATATATGACTTAAGGAAATGTATATATTTTTTAACATAACGTTTTATCAAGTTTATTTTAGATCCTTCCTTATAAACATGGATTTCGAGTTTTTTTCTTCCAGTTCATATTTTGGGCTGTCAGTTTCCTCTTTCATATTAGTCTGTCTCCTTGCTAGAGAATGGACTGAATTACTCTTCACAACTCCTGCCCCGGGGGCCGCCCATCCCACCTTTCAGAATCCAAATCTCCCTCCCTCCCCAGACTCCTGTTGCTACGGCTGGTCCAGCTTTCCCCTTGAGCATCTCCTTGGAGCAGGGTTAAAAGCTTCAGGTTGCCTGGGCAAGTCTCTTAACCAAGCCACTCCCATAGAGAATTTTTTTCTCTGAGCTTTGTGTTCTTGTATTCCAGATTCTAAACATGGGGGGGTGGGGGGCGGGCATATTCCTTTTAATCAGCTTCTTGAAGCTGAACCTGGTGGATGGCTTTTCTCAAGTCCCATTTTTCAAGGACCAAACATGCAGCCCCAAAATCAATAGATGCTATATTCAAAGTTAACTATCATTTTCTGGTGAATTGAAATTAGCCTAGAATTTCACTGAAGGTTTTTGTTTGCTGTTGTCATTATTTTTCCTCCCTGAGGAGGCTAGATGTTGATCTTACCCAGATCTTGCCATGCCCTCTCTTTCCGGACCTCCTAAGATCCTTGGCAGGACTTTCTGTGGTGGCTACAGGCCCATGATCAGGAAATAGAAATAAAGGGAGATTCACTGGCCCATGTAAGACTTTAGTCACGCCATATAGTTGCCAACCAGTAGGAATGAGCTGAGCTGATGAAAATTGCAAACACTTGTAGAGAAGACTAGGTGATTGGTCCCAATAATGTCACTATTATAAGGAAAACTTGAACTTAGATTTATCAATCCACTTTGGTCTCTGTTTCTGTACGAATGCTCTTTAGATGCAAAAAGGACAGGACACAAAACATCATAGGCTTACAAAATCAGGGACTCCTCATGATTGCTTAACTGAACCTGTATGGTTTCAACTTTATGCCGTTATTTAGCTGTGGTTATAAATTCATGTTTCAAGAGTTACCCCTCCTTGCTGATAACTTCGAGCATTTGGCACATCTACGCTGCAAGATTCACAAATGAATCCCCATCTAACAAATCACCCCTCTCTTTCACTTCAGGAAATTTAAACATGAGCTAATTAAATGAATCTTTTGGAGATGGAATCATTTGATAGTGTTAACCTACATCTGACCCGCTGTGAATGACGTGTCAGACTGCCAGCGAAATCAATGTGTTATTTTAGGTTTTGCATCATGTTGTTGTGACCAGCTGTAATTACAAGGGGAAAATTTTTTTTCTTTATACGCGACACATAATTTGAGATGGCGTCCAGATATCACAGCTCAGTTTATTTTCCTATTGATGAGATGCAGAGATATCGCCACCATCCAATTATGTTGGGTCACAAGCTTTACACCTGCTATGATTTAATTACATTTTTGTGCATTCAAACATCGCTACCTCACATGTGTTTGTAAATCATCCTCCTCACTCTAGTGGCAATTTCCCAACATGGCTGTGGGAGAAAATGGCCTTTGAAATGGTGCTTTCTCTGTAGTGCTTAAGAAAGGGAGGCAGTACATGAAGAAGAACCTCAAAAGATGAGGGCCAGGCTTGAAGCACGGTTTCATTAATACTGGATGGCAGAAAAGGAGCCAAGTCCCAGATAATGAGGAAGGAGTTGCAATTTTTTTTAAAGCTATCTGGTGACAGGGAAAACAAAAATGACATTCAGCTGACGAATGAGCGGAGTTTGACCTAGCCTTTTGACCCTTGACAATCAATCTTACCTGCTACTTCATAAAGAATTACGGCTCTGCCACTCACATTTGACTCTGGATTTTTACTATTCCCTTTACCTTTTTTTTTTTTTTTTTTTGAATACATGGTCCAAGAAGATAAATGTTTATGTTGTATACAGCAGAGAGAAGGAAATATGGGATACTCGGAAGACGGGGAAAAAAACCTGAGAAAGAGAGGAGAAAGCAACAAGACCAACAGCCATAAAATGGTTTATACATGCAATTCAGCATTGTCAGGGATATTTTTTATGTGGCTGGCCAAAATAGCAACTGGAAATAACTGATGACCCCGTACACCTGGTCTAGATGCGAAACCCCGAAGAGTCGGGTGAGATCCGAGCCCGCCTTCCAGCTCAGCCCGCCTCTGCTCCCCACCTCCACCGGCCCCAACAGGCATCAAATGAATTTTGATGAACCCGTCCCCTGTCTGCGGGCTCTGATTCTGGTGTGTGCGAAGGGTTTCAGTGCCGCCATGACAGGAAAGGCAGGGCCCTGGGTCCAGGCCACCGAGCTGTTTTCACTGAGTATTAAAGGCGCCAATGCAAGCACTGAACAATTTGTGCTCTGTCCACCCTTGGGGCCACCGAGAGAGTGTAAATCAGCAGGGGTAAGAAGTGTTGCACTGAGGTGGGAGAGGAGACACCTTAGGAATGAGACACAGGGTCCTCCTGGGCACTGGAAGTGCTTTGTTTTTATCTATTATTTGACGCAGTTTGTCTCGAGATGCTCAAACCCAGGCTCGTCAGCAAAAGCAACTTTATGGAGCTCGCCCAGTGCATAAGCTGGCCGCGGGGACTTCTCCTTGCCTTTATAGAGTCAGGATTCTTTTTCACGGCCGTACTGGAGACGCCACGCAAACTCAGCCTCATAGAAGCGGAATGCAATTTTTTGACCATTTAATCCATCCTGGATCACTGGGAACTCAAAGCTGTTTTCCTCATCGAGCCTGAAATAAGAGAACCAGGTTGGAGGGTAGGGAGATGGATGGAGTCCTCCAGTAGCTCTCAAAAACAAAAACAAAGTACCAGAGAGGGCGGTACACAAATTGGCTCTTGCTTCTGAGCCTGAATCATGTCCTCTGGCTGCCTCCGTCTTACTGAATAGAGAAAGCTCCCAGGCAAATAAAAAGGAGCCTGGTTGTTGTGTGAAAAGCCACCACTCTGTCGCTGACACCTTTCTTGGTAAACGGGATTATACTTTGTCCTCGGCCCCTTCCCAAACTGCCTGCCCCCCTTCCCCAGCCGTGACTGTGCTAGGCACTTCTGTGCGGCCTACTCTGCTGGTCAGCTGGTCTCCGACTCCCTGCCATGGAGTTCATTACATCCGGAATCACAAGGCTGACAAGCTGTTTATGAGGTGTTTCTGGGCTGTGTGTTCGTAAAGAATCTCCCCTCAAAATAGGGTGAGCTCGTTAATGGAGGAAGTGAGGTCAGTGCTCTGACAGTCCTAACAAGATGACAGAATTTATGAAGCACTGTGGTAGAAAGATGGAGTTATCTGCAGTCTATTCATATAATAAGGCCACTGGGGGCCGGTCGTTACTCCCCTTGAATTTGCTTTCCTCTCTTCATTTCTTTTTGTTGACCGGCCCTCTCTTGGCCTCCCTTTCTGATCCACATAGAACATGATTACTCTGGACCCCGTTGTAGCTGAGGTAAATGGCGCACACTTCCTCGTAAGGAGTGGCAGGCTCGCTCTTCGGGCTATGTTTCAACTGTGGGAGAATTGTGTAGGCCAAGCCCTTGGTCAAGTTTTGTGTTAACTCTCCATGTGGGATCGGATTGGCAGTATCTTAAGATCAAGCTAAAATTTTCAGCTTAAAATAAGAAACTTGTGGAAGTTTCTTTTTTAAATCCGATGTCCTTTTAATTCCAATGAGTGATGACATCTCTTTTCTCACAACTCTGTGGAGTGGAGGTAAATTGTCTTGTTCCCGGAATAAAATGGTCGTGACCTGAATAATCAGAGAAGACTTGATACGGATGGACAACTTGGACTAAATAAGAATAGAGCAAAAGACTTGAAAAGTGAAAGGAAAGAAGGAAAATTGATAAGCCACACCATTTGCGGTATTAAAATGAGGAGACAGTTTGCCAATAGAATGTATTAGGTGTAAAAGCTAGTTACAGGCAAGGCAGACTAGTAACAGGGAAAAAACCATTGTCCATTTTTAAACTTGGAGAATTCGTTCTGATGAGATCATTTCACTGTAGGAGAATCCAGTGTCTGTTTAGAAACTCACCGCCGTGAAGGGCGCCTGGGTGGCTCAGTTGGTTAAGCGTCCGACTTCAGCTCAGGTCATGATCTTGCAGTTCTTGAGTTTAAGCCCCGTGTCGAGTTCTGCGCCGACAGCTTGGACCCTGCTTTGGATTCTGTGCCTCCCTCTCTCTGCCCCTCACCTACTTGTGCTCTGTCTCTGTCTCTCAAAAACGAATAAACATTAAAAAACATTTTTTTCAAACTCACCACCATGATGGAGGCAGCTGTCTCTGTTTAACGTTGACTCAATATTGCTGGTCGACAGAAGTATTAAAAGCAGGTGTCCCCAGCCAAATTATTACCGGCACGCGTTGTATATATAATTTTTTCTAACAGTCATTCACCATTCATTGGGAAAAAAGAAAAGTAAAGAGTTAGATAAGAAAAAAAGAAAAGAAAACACACTACTCTTTCCTCTGCCTATCTAGACACGAAGAGCTAAGGAGTGGCAAGTGGCCCAAGTCTGTCCGACTCCGGAACAAAGTTTATGTCAACCTGAGTCAAAGGAAAAGAAAGTTCATCTTATTCTTGATTCTTATGATGTAAACATGTTGGTTGTTTGGTTAGTTGCTGTACCACTGAGATCTGCCAGATCACCAAAAGACTGCAGGACCTACAGTCTGCTTTGCGTGGGTGACTCTTATTCATCCAGAGTGATCAGCATTTGATGGCTGTCTTCTGAGGTCCTCCTCCTTCAAGGCCAACTCATATTTGACCTCAGGAAAGACCTGCTGTGGGACACTTGCTGGACTGAGCCCATGACACAAGAGCATTCCCAGACTCAGAAGTTGACATCAGTGAGTGTTCTGCAGTAGGATCGAGGAGAAGTCCAGGAAGAAAGAGCTCTGCAGTCTGGCCTCCCATAGCACGGATTCTGAGAAACAGTTAAGTATTCTCACCTGTGGGTCATGCTGCTAATTACTATAGGGCCAAAAGACCCCTTTCATGGGTTTGAACCCTAATAGTCCCCAAGCAACATTATTTTAAGTGCTTTCATTTTATTCCCCAAAATTGTTTTTTGCACAGTGCAATATACAGCTGGCGGATCCCTGAATTGTAAATGTGGAAAACTGTGCAGTTGAGTTCTATAAGCAACATAGGAAGTTCAGCTTCATGCTTTCTTCGGGCTGATGGCAGAGCTGTGAGGTGACAGTAGGAAATTGGATACGGGGAAGAAAAGTGGCGGCCCGTGCACTGTTGTCTTGATCCGTATCAGGAAGGCCATATTACTTAAAATGATGTCCACGATCTCTATGCCAAACGGTCTAAAATTCATCCCTTAGAAATTTCTTCCTATATATTACTATACACACTACTTCCCAACAAGCAAGGTGGGACAATTAACCCAGTTTCATTCCGTATTAACAACTTAGACCAGACGCTAGACCAGACCTGAGGATATAAAGAGGGACCCCGGTCCCTGCCTTCACAGAGCTGCGTCTCACTATTAGCAGCCCTTCACACCTTAATGTGAATGAATTTATCACATAAATGTCTTCTGTAATGGCCTAATGGGAACAAAGTCACATCATCGATTTAAGGAAATTGAAAGCTAGCGATGGTAAGTTTACAATTTTCTGTATCGTAATTTCAGAGTGGAGCCCAATGTTCCCACATAAACTCTCGCTGGGAATTCTCTGGATTGTTATCTTTTGTGGAAACTCAAGAAAACGGAAGAGGTATTTGATGCTTCCTAATTATAAGTACTCTAAAAGTAACAGTTTCGCCTCTACCTTCCCTGTAAAACAAATTCTAAATCTTAATTTTTGTCTCCTCTCCTACACACCTTGGAGAGCGAGATCCTGTCTTAGTCATAAATGCACTTAAGTCAGCTATTGTCCTCTCTCCCCTCCCCTCCACAAATCCAATCTGTTCTCCACTTTGCAGCAAAGTAATATTTCCAAAATGCACCCCTGTGGCCCTGGGAATACAATCCCAAACCCCTAAACACAGCCCCAAAGCCCCCTTCTCTAGTTCCACCTCTAGTTACGCCACTCCCTCCTGCTCAGTCTTTGCAAGTGCTGTTCCCTCTGCCTGGAAGCGGACTTCTGCCTGTGCCACTCTCAGAAGAAGATGAAGTGTCACTTTGGCATTTCTAAGTGGGATTGTGGGACTAAGGTGTGTTTTCCCCTCTTAAAAGCCAGAGCCTTATAGCTCTGTGACAACATGCCTGATTTCATTCATTACTGTTTCCCCAGTGCCTAGCCAGCATCTGTCAATGAATGAATGAATAAATGAATGATAAATGTTTAACTGCTCAATTAAGACGCAGTGAATTGATCTCACTGAAGGACACAAGAGTTTTTAACACTAATGTGCTCTGAAACCCTAAGGTATCCCAACAACATAGAAAGCCCTGAGAGTTTTGGATTCTAAAATAATCTTGAAAGCCTAGGTCTTTTTATGCCTGGGAGAGATAAGAGAAAATTAAAGAAAAAGTAAGAGTCAATGATTAGTGTAAAATCTCGAATGAAAATCTCCTTTAAGTTGTATTCTTCAGGGGCGCCTGGGTGGCGCAGTCGGTTAAGCGTCCGACTTCAGCCAGGTCACGATCTCACGGTCCGTGAGTTCGAGCCCCGCGTCAGGCTCTGGGCTGATGGCTCGGAGCCTGGAGCCTGTTTCCGATTCTGTGTCTCCCTCTCTCTCTGCCCCTCCCCCGTTCATGCTCTGTCTCTCTCTGTCCCAAAAATAAATAAAAAACGTTGAAAAAAAAAATTTAAAAAAAAAAAAAAAAAAGTTGTATTCTTCAATGTTTGTGCTTAATGTTTTAATAGGGGTTTTTACACACACACGCACGCACACACACACACACACACACACACACACACACATTCTGTAGTAAACACACATATTCTTTCCCTGGACTGAATGAAGCATGGACATCTGGATCTTTGCACCATGCCAGCAACAGTTGGCATTTGCCTTCAGTATAAGACAAAAACCCCTTGAAACCTGTTAACAAGTGATGCCGTGAGCCACATTATTATAATAAAAGAAATAGTTAAGTATGTAGTTTTGCCTCAGATCAGTCTCTTATCTGACGATTCCTAGCTCCAGAAAGTAGGGGGACCAGAAATTCATTGCTATTGCTTTAACATATATCACCGTAGCCTGAATTCGTCCGAGAGACCATTGTGACATACATTTCTCCCTTTTAATTCCAGTCTTAAATAAAAGTAGGTGTCCTGCCGGCTATTGCTACAAAATGGCTGCAGGCCTGGAGTGGTCCCGCTTGTGAAATGTCACTGTCAGTGTGGGCTGGGATCCAGCGTAGTCAAATTAAACCACCCCTCACCTGCCTTTTACGTCTGGCCTGTCAGATACTCACAGTTTTATTTTTCATCTCTTGCTTCCCGTATTTCTTTTCATCTCTTTTGAATAAACAGACCATCTTATCTGTCGACCCTTTCGGCTATTGCTGTGTATTTCATCCACCCCGTAAAGATCTGCTTGGGTCCACTTAGAGAGAGAGCCCAAATAATTAATAAACCCCGTTCCCTGGATTGTGCCCACAGCACTGGCACTTCTGAAAGACACTGAAAATCAACACAACCAAACCAGCTAGAAGCGTGTCAACTTCGTAGCAGGCCATCAAACGACCCTCCCTGCCCAGCAGGAAACGACTACTACCGGTAATGAGGGACTGGAATTGTTTCAGATCCGGTATAGGCTTCATTCATAATTAAATGTTCAAATTCAAAAGTTGCAAGAATTAAATACACTGGATTTAAAGAGCATTTGCTTAAAACCTAAATAACACCCTCGGAGTTTCTCCGCCTCTCCGGCCTCTTGCACTGTTGCCCGCGTGGGTCCTCATTCAACTCCAAAGGGGCCTTTGCTGATGTCAGGGTCCCTCAGGCAGGAAAGGCTCTGGAGAATTCTCAGGGAGGGAAGCCGTGGTGAGCTTCAGCTTGATTAACGGGAGCACCAGGCACTTGCTCTAGGCAGCTTCCTTCAGGCCATGATGTTTGCAGCCACGGTTCTTTCATTCCCCCCACCGCCAGCAGGCAAAGACTCCGCATCCTGCCTGCCTCTCCCAGCCTGTCCCAAAGAGGGCCCCCTGCCTTCTGACTGAAGACCCAAAGCACTTGTTTCTCTCCCCATGTCGAGCCTCACTGGGAAAACCCGTGACCTAGGACATTTCCCAAAACCGATGGCCTTCGGTCACTAATGCAAGTCTCAAGCCCAAGTGTAGAAAGGTATGTCCTTCCCCAAAAGTTTATAAGGAAAAAGATGAATGAAGTTGGCTTTGTACAAGTTTAAAACTTCTGCAGGACTCGACTAAGCATTGTGATGAATAACGAGGAATAATGTGGAGGTCAGAATTCAGGCAAGTGTGCAAGGGAGATGTCCCGAGTAATAGGGGACATGCCGAGATTCCCTGGAGACCGGGAAGGAATGGAAAGCTGGTAGAGGAGCGACAGGGACCCGAGGAGGTGCCTCACAGGGATGAAGCCACACAGGGAATGCAAAGTGCAGGGGAGGGGCTTATGATGCTCGGCCCATCCTCTTGGCCAGTGACAAATGCTCATGCCAGAGGCATGGCCTTCAGCCCTCACATCAGTTCTATATTAGCTCAGGCTGTGTAACAAAGTACCACAGACTGTGTGGCTTAAACAACAGAAATTTATTTTCTCACAATTTTGGAGGCTAGAAGTCCAAGATCAAGGTATCAATGTGGTTGTTCCCTTCAGAAAGCATGAAGGAAAGATCTGTGCCAGCCTATCTCCTTGGATTGTAGATGGCCGTCTTCTCCCTGTGTCTTCACATCGCCTTCTCTTTGTGTCTATATCCAAATTTCCTCTTCTTATAAGGATATCAGTCATATTGGATTAGGGCCCACCCTAATGAGCTCATTTTAACTTAATGTCCTCTTTAAAGACTCTATGTGGCAAATACAGTCATATCTGAGGTCCTGAGGATCAGGGCCTCAACATAGGAATTTCAGGGGAGACACAATTCAGCCCATAAAATCTCTCACTACAAACTTTACCACTCGTCTTTTGAAAAGTCATTTTCCTTGGAATGCTGTCCTTAATTTTATAGAGAAAATTGTACTTCATTTGTATTTTGATGAAATGCTGTAGAGTAATTTTGCCTTTTTTATTCTCAGGATTATTACAGTTCCATCCTCTGTGATGGAAAAAGGCTATCTAGAAGTTCAAAACTGTTTTTCAGTGTCATTTAATGGTTTTTCAACTCCATTTCTTGGCCATCCTGTGAAATTAGAATTGACACATTTCCAGAAGTTTCAGCTTTGTTTGTTTTAGGGTCTTCCAGGATCATCAAGAAAAGATGGGATTCTTCTCAGTGCCCCTTGTAAATCATGGCATCCAGAACTGAACACAATATCCCCCAGTAGGACCTGCCAGCCCTGCATTCAGGGGGATTTTACAGCCTTTGTTCCAGGCTCTGCTGTTTTATCGATCACATCAGCTTTGGGCAACCACATCATTCTGTTGAACGTTGTTGCTCATTGTCATCCAGAACCTGTAAGGATTTTTAATGTGTCCTGCTGTCACCCCTGAGCCCCCACGCTAGCATTTCTGCAGAGGCACATGTGTATGCACACGCGTGTGCCCCTGTGTGCGAGCAAGAGCGCGTGTGTGCCAGGGTATATGCCAGGGTTTGTGGTATATTTTGAACCACCACACAGATTGTTAACTTTATCTGCATCATATGTTATTTGGGCACATCTGTTTCACTGTTCCAACCTCTTGCGAACTTTTTGGACCCTCGTTCTGCCAGTCATCACCCGGGGAAGTCACACCCTCTGTGCCTGTGCTCCATTCAGTAATAAAAATGTTAAATAGGAAAGGGCCCAGGGCAGATCCTTAAGGCAGTGCATCAAACAGCTGTGTCTGGCTTGATGCTGTTCATTAAAGAGTCCTGTTGGTTTGCTCGCTCAGGCATTTATGAACTTGATGAAGCCACCAGAAGCCTACGTTTTCCCAACTTATTCACACAATGTGAGAGGCTATTTGACTCTTCTCTCCAAATCCAAATAATAACAATAATTTGTTTACAGCTTCCCCCAAATCTATAAAACTAATAATTTGGGGGGGGGGGGGGCTAATGCATGCCAGCCCTCAGTTGTCAACACTGCCCCTTTTAAGCACTTGCATACCACGTATTTAATACATATACTGCAAATTTTGTATGAGAATAAAGTCAGTTTCTCCAGTTTTAAGAGACCACCTTCTTCCCTCTTTTGAAAATTTTTACATTTTCTCAATTTCGCACCCATTCACCTAGGCAAATTCAGAAATAATAAGGCAAGTGCTGTTCAAGTCAGCTTTGAATTAGTGTAACCTAAGAACTCCCCAAAAAGGGAATAAAGGACTTCGGGAGAGATCTGTTCCACCCCAACAATAAAGATCAAAACAGACAGATCCAGTACCAAAATGCAGGCTTTGGGGGGTAATATCTCTTTCCCTCACACTCCATGTTCTTGAGAACTTTTTGCCAAAGCCAAAATGTTTGAGTAAATCAGTAGTTTGACAATTAATAGAGAGCAAAGGAGAAACTCTAAGTACTTGAGGTTTGTACCACTAAACTGAGTACTAAATTAAATACTTGGGGCGCCTGGGTGGCTCAGTCGATTAAGCGTCCGACTTCAGCTCAGGTCATGATCTCGCGGTCCGTGAGTTCAAGCCCCGCGTCAGGCTCTGTGCTGACAGCCCAGAGCCTGGAGCCTGTTTCGGATTCTGTGTCTCCCTCTCTCTGACCCTCCCCCGTTCATGCTCTGTCTCTCTCTGTCTCAAAAATAAATAAACGTTAAAAAAAAAATTCAAAAAAAATAAATACTTAATTGAATGGCACTCTTTCTTTCCTGCATGTTTGATTTGGCCGGATGAAATTCTAAGTTCCTCAAAGGCAGGGGTTGTATCTGATCTTTCCTTTGGAGCCTCCATCATGACTAGCACAGCACAAGACTTACAGATATTCAATATATACTAGTTTTCTGGACTTGAAAGGAACAATCAGTGAGAGCCAAGGAACTGGAGTGAAATCAAAATTACTTTTTTCCTAAGCAAGATGGGTACCTGTATCTTTTCTTTCTTTGAGCATCATCATGGAGGTGGACACAGGCAGAGCGTAACTGATGCTCATAGAACAGAACACAGTGCAGGCATTAATGTTTATTGAATGAGGAGTGACTGTCAGAGATCTAAACCTGAGGTCTAATCTAGTCCCGTGGTTCTCAGACTCGAACATGCATCAGAGTCCCCCCGCCCCGACTTGTCAAGGACGTGTTAAGACACAGAGTGCCGGGCCCCGCCCAGAGTGTCCTATCAGCTTGTCTGGGATGAGGCCTGAGAATGTGCATTTCCAACAACTCCTTAGAGGATGCCAATGCTGTTGGATGGGGGACACGTGGGGAACCACTGCTCTTGCCCATGAGTTTGAAAAGGCAGCAGCTATTATAACACCACCTTTACAATTTCTACCGCTTTATGTCTCAGTTCCTCTGCTTGGATATTTCATATGGATGTGTAGAAACACCTCACATTCTCTGATTATGATTGTTTTTAGCCTCTGTCTTTTCACAATATCCTCATTTCCATGGCTTTGGGAAGGTGCGAAAGAGCTGATTTTGTGGACTGAGTTGATTGGGTGGATGACACTCTGGACATTGGACTGACTTCCCCTCCTTCAGCAAATGCGGTATCAACTACGTCCCACGTGGTGATGCTCACAGCACACGCAGCCGTGGCCCGTCCCATCAAGCTGCAGCCTTAGGAATACGTTTGCGATCTGTATATTCACAGAAAAGAAAAGGAGGGAGGGAGAGAGGACTGTGCATAAATCTGAAGAAATAGTCTCATTGATTTCTCTTAGAGAAAAATAGTATTAGGAGCTATAAATTTTGAAAGACCACCAAATCAGAACTTTATGATCTCCTAGCAAGACTGTCACACTCCTCACTTCCCACCTCTCACTCCAAACCACCGCAAATAGGGTATCAGACTCATTCACCAAGCCACAGTCCTGATAATGTCACCCTTTTGCGCAAGGGTGCACGTATCAGCTTTCAGGGATACTTATCTCAAATGGGATCAGGCATTTCTCAAACTAAAAGTGAAGGAAAAAACTCCGTTATGGGAAATCTTCAAAAATTTGATATATAAAAATGTAAAACATTTTATATTTTAAAAAAATGAGGGGCACCTGGGTGGCTCAGTCAGTTAAGCATCCGACCCTTGATTTCAGCTCAGGTCATGATCTCGTGGTTTGTGAGACTGAGCCGCATGTCGGACTCTGTGTTGGGCATGGAGCATGCTTACAATTCTCTCTCTCTCTCTCTCTCTCTCTCTCTCTCTCTCTCTCTCTCTCTCTCTCTCCTCCCTCTCTCCTTCTGCCCCTATTTCCCTCTCACACACTCTCTCTCTCAAAATAAATAAATAAGGTTCTTTAAAAAATGAAAAAATAAATAACAGAGGAAAAAATAGCTGGGACACATATGACAGGAGGAAGTACCTTTAATAATAAAGATTTTACAAACCAATAATAAAAGGATGGCTGTATTGCAAGGAAAAATGGAACACAAAAACGCACAAACTATAGAAAGTCTTTTTTAACTAAAAAATTTTAATTTATTTTTTATTGAAGTATAAGTGAAGCTCCATTAGTTTCAGGCATACAGCATGCTGATTCAGTAGTACATGTACACAGTGGAATATTACCCAGCCGTAAAAAAGAATAAGGCCTTGTCATTTGCGACACCACGGACGTATCTGGAGGGAACAATGCTAAGTGAAATAAGTCAGAAAGAGAAAGACAAATACCATGTGATTTCACTTATATGTGGAATCTATAGAACCAAAACAAATGAACAAACAGAAATCATCTTCAGAGACCTTTTTAGAATTCAAATCAACATCTCCTGAACCAACATTTGGTAGGTGGGTCTCTGGACTGCTGAACAATCCAGTCACCTCAGACTTTTCACCAGGACTTTTTCCTAGCAAACCTCATAAATCTCTGTGTTACGAGTGTGTGTATCACAGGATCTCTCCGCAATTCTGATCCCCAATCAGAGCCAAGAGATTTAGTAAAATAGAGCCAAGTGAAAACGGGAACAGCAAAATCAAGGCACAATCGTAATCTCAATCCTGATGGAAACAATCCTTAAACAGGGGCCCCTGACACCGGAAATGAAAACCCTCACCTCAGATTTAGATAGAAGTCCCCATCCAAAGAGGAACATAAAAATGATGCTTCCTGCAAGCTGAAAGCAGACGCAAATATATGCCTTTCTATTTGGAAAAGAAATCCCTCAGTTTTTGGTATTCTGCAGAAAATTCTCAGTTCCTAGACAGTTTCACTAGAATTCAGTCAGATACTTAGATGAGGAAGTGACTCCCCGATGCGAGCCTGGGGGTTAAAGTCCCGGAGACAGTGATTACTATGGATATGAGAACTAATTCTAGAAAGTGGAAGTATACAGACCATCACATAATTAAAAGTCTTTAAGTTAGGTATGTTAAAAAAAATTTTTTTAATGTTTATTTATTTTAAGGGAGAGAGAGAGACAGAGACAGAGCATGAGTGGGAGGGGGTGAGGGGGGAGAGGCAGAAAGAGGGGCAGACACAGAATCCAAAGCAGGCTCCAGGCTCTGAGTTGTGAGCACAGAGTCCAACACGGGGCTCGAAGTCACAAACTGTGAGATCATGACCTGAGCTGAAGTCGGACACTTAACCGACTGAGCCACCCAGGCGCCCCAGTAAGGCATGTTTTAAAAAGGCAAGATTTGTACCTTCAGGCCCATCCTTGCCCAAAGATCATAGCCTAATTTTTCTTTAAAAGAAACCTTTGCTTCAACCATATGTAATATACCAATTCACCAATAAGCATGTTTGACTTCAAAAATCAATGTAAGTCTTACGGGCCAAAATAATAATTACCATTGTGAACCTTTAGTGCTGAGATAAACTCCATCGATAACATGATTTCCTCTTCCAGTAACTTTATTAAGAAGGTACTCTTCTCCCATTCTCCTCTTGAGGAAGCTAATGCTTAATGAGATCAAGTAACTTGCTCAAAGCCATACAAGTATTAATCATAATGGCACTAATTTTGCACTTCCTACTCTATGCCTATCTGGTTTCTTTTCAGAATGTGTTTAACTCCGAAGTGCCTTTCTCCTACCTCTTCATGAGTAACAAAAATCAGAATGTTGCTCTAACGTTACATTGACTTTATTGACACAAGACCGGTATGAAGCAGCTTGGTCATGAGTGATCTTGCCACAGTCGAAAAGTTTACACAGGTTTTTGCTGGTAGTTGTAGCCCTCAGCGTAGGCATGTGGGGGTTTTCGGGCATCATACTTATGCGTGGGGACTTCTGCAGCAGTTTCTTCCCACTGTGCAATTCCAATGAGCATACAGAAGGTGCAACTGAGGGCGAAAGACTGGCTCAGGCTGGCAGTATTATACCTCTTAGAAAATGTAAGATGGTAAACAAGTCTTTGCTAATGTTCTTCAATGTGCTAAGAGCATCCTGAAGTGTGATTCCTTAAATGGTCGTGTATATGATTTCCACCAAGTATTTGTAAAGGAAAAGAGAAATGAGCTGAATTTACTCCTGGAAAGCTCCAGTAGATAATGTCCTTTGTTGGAATAGAACAGTAACTTCTTTACCCATTCTGGAATATGTCTTAATTTCCTTTCCTTTGAGAATACCTCTTGGGACACCTGGGTGGCTCAGTCGGTTAAGCACCCGACTTCGGCTCAGGTCATGATCTCACAGTTGGTGAGTTCAAGCCCCGCATCAGGTGAGCTGGAGCCCCACTTCAGGCTCCACACTCTCTCTCCCCACTCTCCCCCTCATGGAATTCTTTCTCTGCCTTTCTGCCCTTCAAGCGCTTGAGCGCTCTCTCTTTCTCTAAAAAAAAAAAAAAAAAAAAAAAAAATACCTCTCATTACTGCTTCTTTCTCTTTTTTCTTTTTTCTTTTATCTGTAGTTACTTACCTATAAGGACAGACACTATATTTGCAAATTCAGG
The DNA here is from genome assembly GCF_028018385.1 of Neofelis nebulosa. Lineage (NCBI taxonomy): Eukaryota > Metazoa > Chordata > Mammalia > Carnivora > Felidae > Neofelis > Neofelis nebulosa. The sequence continues at coordinate 95,281,032 of NC_080785.1, forward strand.
CCATGAAATCCCATATACATGAACAATACTGAAAATTTCTGGCCAGCTAACAAATAGAAACCAGGTTCACAAATCAAGACAGCCCAACCCATTAAATCAACCAGAACTGCCAGCCTGTCAGTAGCCAATAAATTAGCATTGTTAAAAATAAAGTCTCGCTGGCTTATAAAAGCAGCTTTTATTGATGAGTCTGAGACTCTGACCTTCGAACAGCAGCGGTGGCATCAACCCACAAAGGAAATAATAGCTGTCATATGTTGAGTACCTACTGGTATCCAGACACTAGACCCACAGCACTGTATATACCCCTCCTAACATCCTGGCAGGTATGTATCACTAAGCTAGTTTTACCGGTGAGGAAACCGAGGTTCAGAGTGATTAAGGGAAATAACCAGGATCACTTAGTAAGTGACTTAAACCCAGGTCTCCAAAACCCATGGTCCCCCCAATACACCACCCTGCCACCATTATGTCACCATAGAGGTGCTGGCTGAAACTCTTCTGTGTGATTCTACTTTCTAGGATGCGTCATTATACTCTGGAATCTGGTATAATCATTGTCTCAGGGTTTTTAGCTCCGGGCTCACTTTGGGGCGATTAGGCATTACCTAATCTTAAAATTTGGCTAAACTCACAAAAACCAGCCAGGATCTTAGAAATTTCTACAGAACACCAAAAGCCTGGGGGCCTCCGTCCCAAATAGAAAGTCATCCTGTTTGTGTATGTTTTCAGCATACATCACTTTTTAATGTTCATCATTTTTTTAATGTTTTCATTTTTTAATGTTAATTCTTGGACTGGCCACTTTTGTCCAAACAGGAGTTGCTGGCTTTGATTTCCTGTGCCACAGAGCCCTGCTTCTTGGTTGCTTCTGTCAGCGCTGGGATTTACATTGTCCCTTGATTTCTTTGCTCCTGTTTTTAATTGGCTTTAACATCACAAACTTTCAGCTCTGACTTGAGGTCAGGACGTTGGAGGTTCCATTAGAAGAGAAGGGGTAGAAGGGGTCAGTCATGAATGAGGTGCTCAAGGGCATTGGATTGTTCAGATGTCCAAGAGAATCACCAAATGTTGGCTTAAGAGATGGTGATTTGAGGGTTGCCTGGGTGGCTCAGTCGGTTAAGCATCCGACAGGCTCAGGTCATGATCTCGCTGTTCATGAGTTCTAGCCCCGTGTCGGGCTCTGTGCTGACAGCTCAGAGCCTGGAGCCTACTTTGGATTCTCTGTCTCCTTCTCTCTGTTCCTCCCCTGCTCGTGCTCTATCTCTCTTTCTCAAAAATAAATAAATGTTAAAAACATCTTTTTTAAAAAGAGATGTTGATTTGAATTCCAAAATTCTCTCAAAGAACTGTTTCTGCAGTTACTATTGTGCATTTAAAGTAATTGACAACCAGCACTTTATTTTTTTTTTAAGTTTATTTTTGACAGAGAGAGAGAGAGAGAGAGAGAGAGAGAGAGAGAGAGAGACAGAGCATGAGTGGGGGAGGGGCAGAGAGAGGGAGACACAGAATGTGAAGCAGGCTCCAGGCTCTGAGCTGTCAGCACAGCTGTGCTGACAGCTCAGAGCCCGATGTAGGGCTCGACTCATGGAGCGTGAGATCATGACCTGAGCCGAAGTCAGACACTCAACCGAGTGAGCCACCCAGGCGCCCCAACAACTAGCACTTTAAAAAGCAAACATCGGGGTGCCTGGGTGGCTCAGTCGGTTGAGCGTCCGACTTCAGCTCAGGTCATGATCTCACAGTCTGTGGGTTCGAGCCCCGCGTCGGGCTCTGTGCTGACAGCGGGAAGTCTACTTGGGATTCTCTCTCTCCCTCTCTCAGCCCCTCCCCTGTTTTCTGTCTCAAAATAAATAAATAAAAGTTGAAAGAAAGAGAGAAAGAAAGAAAGAAAGAAAGAAAGAAAGAAAGAAAGAAAGAAAGAAAGGTTTCTTAGAGTTTCATTTGTTATTGGTAATATAACATTCTCTCATATTTTGTCAAATATGAAAAAACTGTCTGTGGAGTCACTTTCACTATGAGAATTGTGACATTTGGAAGACTAACTTCTGGCTTTGCACTTTGCAGTCATTGCCTCCAATGTCCACATACCTCCAGTGTCAGGCACCATTGGATAAGTTCCTGTGTCATGCATATCCGTGTCACAAAGCAGGTGGTAGGAATATCACCAGAAGCCCTTCCTACTCCAAGACATCTGGCAGTAACTTAACTATTCAGAGAAGGAACTGCAAACCACATAAAGACATCTCCCTAGGCCAATACTAAATATAGTCCTAACTCAACTTCCCCACAAATGTCCCAAAGCACTCCAGGTGCCACCTGACTGTGGGGAAATGGTGGAGGGTAAGTCAGGGATCCAGAGAAAGACTCAACCGATGCAACTAACTGCAGTTAAAGTATCTCAGTAAAGGGGCACCTGGGTGGCCCAGTCGGTTAAGCATCTAACTTCGCCTCAGGTCGTGATCCCACAGTTCGTGGGTTTGAGCCCCGTGTCGGGCTCTGTGCTGACGGCTCGGAGCCTGGAACCTGCTTGGGATTCTGTGTCTCCCTCTCTCTCTGCCCTTCCCTCACTCGTTCTCTCTCTCTCTTTTTCTCTCTCTCTCTCAAAAATAAAATAAGAATAATAAAGTACCTCAGTTAAGCATATCTTCAGGTGAAGACTCCCCAGGGGTTGTGAAGGTGCCAGGCTAGGGCTTAAGCTTCCTTTGTTTCTCAGGGGGAAGTGAGATTACCAGTGTGTCCCTACAAGCTTCCAGTTCAGAACCCACCCCACACTGAGTGAGTCTAGATTATAGACACAAATGAGAATTTAGCCTGTGTTTCTTTTTTTTTTTTTTTTTTTTTAATTTTTTTTTTCAACGTTTTTTATTTATTTTTGGGACAGAGAGAGACAGAGCATGAACGGGGGAGGGGCAGAGAGAGAGGGAGACACAGAATCAGAAACAGGCTCCAGGCTCCGAGCCATCAGCCCAGAGCCTGACGCGGGGCTCGAACTCACGGACCGCGAGATCGTGACCTGGTTGAAGTCAGACGCTTAACCGACTGCGCCACCCAGGCGCCCTAGCCTGTGTTTCTATATAAAAATGGCCTCATAATTCCAAGTGCATTATCAGAACTCTGTTCTCAAAAACAGTCAAGATTCTAGATTCCTTTGCTCTCCCAACCAGCCAGAAGCAGAACATCATCTGGCTCCAGACTGCTGCTGTTGGCCCCCTAGAACAGCCAAGAGGGGGCGATTCTGTTCTCCCAAACCAGGGCTAAGGAAGGAGGGAGGGGGCACCACAGGCCCAGGTACCCCACTGCACCCCAGAAAACACAGTCTGGCAGCCCATCACCTGCTCATTTCCTTCCCCTGTGAGCTCCAGGAGCAGACCCCCCTCCCCCGTTTCCCTACCGCCTCTCATCATGTCAACCCAGGACTTTGATGGCTGTTTTGGAAGCTGCCCCACAGCTTGTGCCCTGGTGCCTGTGGTTGAAACACCACTGCCCCCATTCCCCACCACCCCCAACACTCACACACAGACACAGTACCTTTACGAGATTTTCCTAATAGGACTTTACTGCAGGCAAATAGTTACTAAAAGGCCCCTTCCCTGTCTCCCACCTTCTTGTTTGTTTTTCCCTAAGTAGATAAAAGCGAGGCACACCTGGTTATAGATCAGAACAAAGAGGAGGGTGTGAGGCACAGAATAGAGACAGAACTGGAGAAGATGCCACTGCATTTCAGGAAAATCAGGACCTGGAGAAGATCCAAGGAACTTTCAGGAACAACCCAAGGCCCTCCAGGAGTGAGACAATGGGACAAAGGATCCTGCCTCCCAGTGTCCAAGCTGGGGGAGGACGACAGAGGTGGAGGGAATGACCTTCACTGTCTGTCCTCTCCCTTCCCTCCTCCAGCCCTCTGCATATGCAGCCCCCTGCATTGCAGGGGAGGCAGGACAGGGTGAGAACAGTCTGGGAGAAACAATGGGACAAAGAAGGTGGAGAGAACACCGATGTGACCATGGCCACTGGCTGGGACAGCCCATCCCTGCGGCCATCGGTGAAGGGAACACAGGTAAAAAGGAGTTTACCTAGTTATAGATATGCCACACTTTTCTTAAAGAAAAATTTTTTTCCCTCCAGTTTGCAAACTGAAGGACGTTTAAAGAAAACTGAAGGGCTAGTATAATGTCAAGGTTAACATTTTAATTGCATAAAACACCAAGAAAGCCTACGCTCGTCATTTTTACAAGGTTACCTTTCCTGTACAATGGAGGCTTTTATCCAACAACTATATGCGAGTTGGTGCCATGACACAGAATGTGACTTACATAAATGGAAGAGTTCACACTCTTTTTTCCCATATAGCTCCTCCAGAAGGCACCGTCAAGTAGCTAAAGTAGCTAAATTGTGGCCTTTTAAACCTTTCCTCGCAGATAAGAAATGCACATATACGTGTCATTTTGTAGTTTTGAATGCACAGGTCCTAATTCTCCCCTTAATTCCCCCCCTGTGTCTGGCCCCTTCCGTGCCCACAGCCCCATCAACTTCAAAGAGGAGTTTGCAGGTAGAATGGCAGATAAGCAGTGAAGAATGTAGCTTTTTTGGATGATGTGATCACGTAACAAAAGGCTGCTGTAACCCTGCAAGAAGCCAAAGTTAAGGTTACTGTTGGAGCCTTAACTCTGAATTCCCTGAATCTAGGGCAGTCCCGAGTATGTAGCCCCCCGGTGCAGTACTCCACAGTGTTTTACAATGAGCGGCACAAGAAAAAAGAAAAAAATCTTGTAAAGGATGGGAAGCCTTTCAGATCTCTGCATTGGATCTAATTTTTTTTTTTTTTTTGAAAAATAACTCTGCAAGGTGGAAAAGTAGCTGAAGTAAGTTTCAACGTGTTAGGCACACTTGGGAAAATAACAGCTTTATGTATAAGGTACAGAAGGGATGTGTCCTTATTGGTTTATACACCAATGTCTACTTAACGTTTGTATTTCGTAAGACTCAGGAAGAGACAGGAGGTTGTCATCCATAAGCATGACCCTCGTTCCCATCACCAGACTCGAGATTGAGATCCAAATTCTCAAGTGTTGACGTAAAACACCTGTCATTGCCTTAAATATCGATATGAAAATGTAGTCCCTTTAAAGCAGGACTGATTCTTTTTAAAATCAGGAGAACACCACCACTCATCAGTTTATACTCTGTGAGTATAGGTGAATGTTCGATTCCCTGTGTACCGCACACCAGTTTTATTCCCCCAGCCAGAAGGAAGGCAGGACTGTCGTCACCCGAAGCCAAAAACATGGGTTTGGCTGAATGGAGACAAAAGAGAAAACACACAGGTCAAGAGCCACCAGCAGGAGATGCCTGGTGGAAATCCACCTGCCTTCTGGCCTTGGCCAGAGTTCCCAGCCATCCTCTGCCTTCTCCACCTTCTGTGTGAGAGAGGAGCACGGACTGGGCTTGGGAAGAGAGGGTAAAGACAGGAAATAAAGAAACACACACCTGGAGTGGACCTGTTTCATTTCCAACAGAAGGGACCCCAACCTGAACTGGGGAATACTCAGGAGGATAGACCTGATTTCCCTGTTTGGATAGGGCCCCCGTGCTATGTGGTTTTTAACAGTATCTCAGAAAAAGAGAGTAAGGGCTGGATTATCACCAAGTGTCTGTCCAACGTTCCTGCTGAGCTCTTTGCCCGTCCTCACTCCCTGAAGCAATGAAAAGCCTCAGCCTCTAACTGAAGCTCTTTTCTGAAGAGAAGAGTCAAGGAGAATCTGCTCATACCAAGCAGGAGGAAATAGTGGCCATATGGGCACATGCTATAAATGTAAAAAGCAGCTCGGGTACTTATTTTTAAAAATATATAAAATCATATCAGTCTTCTGCTCACAACCTTCTACTGGTTAACCCTGTCACTCCTAGTCACCTTCTCTAGCTTCAGATTGTTTCTGTGACACTTACCACCTTTTCACCATTTCCCATGAAATCTACCTACTTATTATGCTCAGTAACCTTTTCCTCTCCACTAGAATGTAAGCTCTACAGGGGCAGAGATTTCTGTCTGCTTTTATTCCCAATGTTTCTTTAGTACCTAAAATAGCAGCTGCCACTTGCTAGGTGCTCAAGAAATAATGTTAAATTAATTAATTAGTCATCCATGGATAACATCGCAGCATTAAACAAGACAAAAATAATTTGATGGTGCAGCTATGTGGGTGTAGGGATAAAGATATACATGGAAATGGCCATGTTGATGAAAAAGTCTCATGTAAAGGCAGATAGAGATACATATTGGGTAGACGGAAATAAAGGAATCCAGTAGGCAAAAGCTAAGTGAAGAGATGCCTGGGTGGCTCAGTTGTTTGAGTGTCTGAATCTTGGTCTCCACTCACAGTTCATGAGATCAAGCCTTGTGTGGCCTGCTTGATATTCTCTCTCTCCCTCTCTCTGCCCATCCCTCACTCTCTTAAAAAAAACAGACAAAAAAAAAGCTAAGCGAAGAATCTATCCTAGAAAACAGAAATTTTTAAAAAAAGGAAAAAATTCCTCTATAGAGGTGATGGTGACGTTGAATTAAATTTTATAAGGACTTTAGGAGCTACCAAAACACAAAATGAATCTGAATAATACTATTTAAAGATAGATTAATAAGGGGCACCTGGGTGGCTCAGTTGGTTAAGTGACTAGCTCTCGATTTCGGCTCAGGTCATGATCTCACAGTTCATGAGTTCGAGCCCTGCATCGGGCTCTGCGCTCACTACACAGGACCTGCTTGGGATTCTCTATCTCCCTTTCTCTCTACCCCTCCCATGCACTCTATCTCCCTCTTTCTCTCCCTCTCTGTCTCTCTCTCTCTCTCTCTCTAAATAAATAAACTTAAAAAATAGATTAATAAACTAGAAACATCAATGAACGGAATATACAAAGAGCTGGGGGTAACACTGAATGAAATTTATAAAGAAAGAATATAGGAGCTACCAAAACACAGCATGAATTATCAGAAACATCAATGAATAGAACATACATAGCTAAAAACCGAATGGCACTGTACCTTTATGCCGTGAAAATAAAAGAATCATAGATTAAATCAACCAGAGGGGAAAGAAGATATGGAGAATAGATAATGATGATCCAACGTAATATATTTGACTTTCCAAAGAAAAAGGAAGATGTAATAGAAAAAATATCTGGACATGAAGAAAGGACTGAATCAGCATGAAATCTGTGTTTGGGGGAAGAAATTAATGCAGAACACTTGCTATAAGGCACATTTTGATACCACTACTGAACTTAAAGGTTAATTATTCAGACACAAAGGCACCGAAAGGAATTTATCTAGAAAGGATAACTAGTAAGCTGGTCTCCAGCTTCTCTGCAGAAATACGAAATGGTGGGGCCAAGTCAGTAAAGCTTTGAGAGAAAAGTGGCTAGAGCATTTTATACAAAGCCAAGCAGCCACCCAGCATTGAAATCACTACCAAGTGAGAAGCCAAGAAACATAGCTCTGTTGAAAACCAACTCAACAAACAGGTAGAGAGAGAACCTACCTGGCTTCTTGTAGAAACCAAAGTTCTTACAATGGCATACAAGATCCCATACCTCCTGCTTTCTCTAATGTTTCTGCCTTCATTCCCCAAAGCCTTCCTCACTCACCTCCTGGGTCATCCCCAAACACATCAACCACACTGCTAGCCTTGCCCTGTCTTCTGCCTGGAGGATTCTCACCACATGCTGGATTGTCTTGTTCCCTCACCTGTCTTGTGCCCTCCTTACTACCCTATCTAAAATTTCCATGCCCACAGACACCCTCTTTTTCTCTTCTCTGCTTGATTTTTTTCCTTAGCTATTATCACCACCTCACATACTCGACTTCCTTTCTGTATCTTGTTTCTTATCTCTCTCCTCCCACTAGAATATAAGTTCCCTAAGGACACTGAGTGCTGTTTTGTCTATCTCTTTATTCTTAGAACAGTGCTGAAGCATAGTAGGCATGCAAATATTTATTGAATGAAGGAATAAATCCCCTGGACTACAAGTCCACGCTTCCCATCCATCCTCTTACATTTATTTAAAAAATTTTTTAATGTTTTATTTATTTTTGAGACAGAGAGAGACAGAGAATGAACAGGGGAGGGGCAGAGAGAGGGAGACACAGAACCCGAAGCAGGCTCCAGGCTCTGAGCTGTCAGCACAGAGCCCGATGCGGGGCTCGAACCCACAGACTGTGAGATCATGACCTGAGCCGAAGTCAGACACCCAACCGACTGAGCCACCCAGACGCCCCTCCCCTGACATTTCTGAAACCAGAGTGAACCCAGAAGTTGATGAGCAGTCTAAGCACTGAGGAGTCTGAAACCCAAGTCTTATTAGGACAATCTAATGAATACTTAACCTTTGTGCTAATTGACCTTAAATATATTAGAAGGAACATCAAAGAAGCCTCATGTTGCTTCTTTGGTATTGTAAAAATAGTTTGGACATTTACAGAGAGGTAGATTTTCAGTTTACCAAGGAAATTGCCTTACAGTCAGGGCTGATGATAGAATTGGCCTTCTCACAAACACTGACCTTCGCCGCCAATTATGAATTGCAAAACAGATGTTGGATGTTTTCTGAAAGGGACCCTGGGCAAGAAATTCCTGCCATGTAAAACAGTTTAGTCTGGCTCCGTTAGAGACAGCCCCCAAGTTCTTCTCCTGCTCTGAGATTCCGTAATGCGTGCATGTAGTGTCCCTTGTTCCATTGTGGGTAATGGTGTTTTGCAGATGTTTCTATTTGGGGACTGCAACCATACTCCTGACTGTAGGTCCCTGCCTGCTTCACCTGTTCCTACTGGCTACGCATTGAATCACAGCACTTCCAGTGGATAGGAGCCCTGCATAGTTGATTGCCTGGTCTTTCTGGAAGAGATATACAATTCAGCAGTAATTCCAATAGGAGAAATATGTCTACTGTAATGGAGTAAGCAGGTCACCTCCTATTCCGGTAGAAAATTGTAACGATGTTGATATGACCTCCAGGCAATTCCTCCAAGCTAGACATGGGCCCTGGCTGAAGCAAGAGTCCACATTTCTCTGCAGTGAAGATAAAAGACTTAGGAGAAGGAGCTAAAGATTCTAAGAGAGTTGAGCTGGTTCCAGGCACTTCAGTGAGAGGGTGTCTTCTTGCTGGGTGTCAGAAGAAAGACCATGAAACGAGTATGTCTGTTTGCCTGCATTTTGGTTTTGTTGTCTTCACTTTTCTAGAAATCATAGTGTGTGTGGCTAGTGCTGTTTCTGAGTCCAATTGACAAGATGCAGCATTCATGGTAAACAGCCATTGCCACAGTCAAAATTTTAAACTCTTCTGCCTATATTTAAAAAAAAAGGATGGGGCGCCAGGGTGGCTCAGTCGGTTGAGCGACCAACTTTGGCTCAGGTCATGATCTCATGGTTTGTGAGCTCGAGCCCCGTGTTGGGCTCTGTGCTGACAGCTCCGAACCTGGAGCCTGCTTCAGATTCTGTGTCTCCCCTCTCTCTGCCCCTCCCCTGCTCATGTTGTCTCTCTGTCTCTCTCGAAAATAAATAAACATTTAAAAAAAATTCAATTCGGGGCGCCTGGGTGGCTCAGTTGGTTAAGCGTCTGACTTCGGCTCAGGTCATGATCTCACAGTCCGTGAGTTCGAGCCCCACGTCGGGCTCTGTGCTGATAGCTCCGAACATGGAGCCTGCTTCAGATTCTGTGTCTCCCTCTCTCTCTCTGCCTTCCCCCGACTCATGCTCTGTCCCTCTCTGTCTCAGAAATAAATAAACATTAAAAATTTAAATAAAAAAAATTAAAAAAAAAAGCTTGTTGGGACTGGAAGGTTGGGAGCTAAATTAATTGTGATTTTATTTTATAGGATACATGAACTAAACTGTAGCAAAGATAGGGAGATATGAGGCTCTGGGGGAAGAAAGACAGAAAGAAAAGAATTATTCCCAAGAGTTCTTTGGAAAGGTACCTCCTTAGTCCCAAATGATGGCAATCAGCCTCCTGAGCCTTAAAGTAGGCAACTTTTCAACAATCTCCTGGAACCATGGCAGTCACAACCTTCATAGAGGTGGTCTGGATGAAGCTTTAAGTGACCAAAATTACAACATAACAAAAACTCCAAACTGCTGTGGTCATAAGTACAACACTTCACTGTGTTTTGCAGCGTTTCCATGACTGAGATGTATCGTACTGTCAATTTTCGTATCCTGCTTTACTGCCGTAGAAAGCAAGCTTTGTGTTTCCCGGTCATTGCCGATGGGGGATAGCTATGTATAGATTAGGACTTTTGAGGGAAGCTCGCTGTGCTAATTCTGTAAACCATCTGAGAGAACCTTCTTTCCATTTGTAAATGTTTCCTTAGCAATTTCCAATGCTAATGTTTCCAGAGAAGCGTAAGGACTCTAGAGTCACGCCTCACTTCGAGAAGGACTTTCCTGGCCTGACGTGTGCCCGGTCTGTGGTTAAGCCATATAGGCCAGTTAACCACCAGGGGCCTTTCCGAGAGTTACAGGAGGTTGAGTGTGGCATGTAATAAGTACTCAGTGAACGATCAGAAAAGTTTTTGACTGTGTAAGTTGATGTTTTCAGGTTGCTAACTCTGCATTGTTAGAAAAATAAAGTCCACGAGTTTATAGACTGTTTTCATTCTTCTCTTTCTGGCAGGCAGCCTTTCTGTACCAACCGCCTCTTGTCGTTGCTGCTGGAAACAGGGCCACCCTGCTTTTCGAGAGGCTACCTTCCCTTTTCCATCCTTTTCCCCCTTCAAACCCCTGCACCTATCTCACAGATCTCTAACTTCAATCCAAGTGAGAGTCTCTAGCAGCAGGAAGAGTGATGGGGGAGGGAGAACAGAAAGGAAAGAATGAACACTTTTGATGTTCCTACTTCATGGATGGCTGGGGGCTTTACATGCGCTATCTCATTTTCCCTTTGGAACATCCGTGTGGAGTCAGTGATTTTCCTCATTTTATAGACAGAAGACCTAAGATTCGGTCAGCAATTGGCCCCCAAAGAGTTACCCGATCCTTTTGACCTACTTGTCCTGTGGGGAAGTCCTGCCAGTTCAGGTGAGAGAAATTGGTTCAGAGCAGACTGAGGTTCTCCTTGAGTTCACGTTCTGTCTAACGCTGTGTTCTAACAATAATATCGGTAACGATGTGAGTAACAGTAGTAATGACAGTAGTAGAAATCTCAGAAGGAGTATGCCTCCTGATCTCTCGACAGGACTCAACATTCAACCGGCCATCTTTTCAGTGTTCCTATTTTATTTTTAAAAAAAAATTTTTTAAACGTTTATTTATTTTTGAGACAGAGAGAGACACAGCATGAGCAGGGGAGGGGCAGAGAGAGAGGGAGACACAGAATCGGAAGCAGGCTCCAGGCTCCGAGCCATCAGCCCAGAGCCTGACGTGGAGCTCGAACTCACGAACCGCGAGATCGTGACCTGAGCCGAAGTCGGACGCCTAACCGACTGAGCCACCCAGGCACCCCCCCAGTGTTCCTGTTTTAAATACTCACATGGTACCACTCAGGTCCCTGAGTCTATGGATTTGAACTTCTGTTATTGCCAAGGACCCTCTGAACACTAGAAAGGACATCGTTTTTGATTTCCATGTGTAACTGTAACACTAACAAAGGGCTTGTGATCTTAGGTGGAGCTGCATTTGACATTCATCCCCACCAGATCCAGGGACTCCAATGAAAAGGTTTGACAGCAAAGTGTTAGGATCTCCAGGAATGAGGCAGAGAAAGACCTAAGAACAGAGCTTGCCCCGAGGCCCCTCTGAGCTCCTGGCCAGAGCCCACTGGTTGTGGGTTCTGTGGTACGTGCAAATCAGTGCTCGGGATGGGGCGGGCGGCGGGGGGGGGGGGGGGGGGGGGGACATCACCAAACAGTTCCTGCATCTGAGAAGTTCTTTGTGTTCTATTCTGTGTGACCTGGGAGCACCTCAGTTGGTCTAGCAGGCAGTGCTCTGTGTACACTATCATCCGAAAGACTCACTTTCTCAATCATCTTCCTACATTTGCATCTGCATACTTTTGAAGTAGGTATTTCTAAGACAAGGCAGCAGATTCCTCTCTCCTATGGCTCCCACTTTCCTGTAGCTGAAGGAAAATGAAATGTCATGGTAGTTATGAACTCCAGGAAAGAAATTGACTTTATTAACTGGCCTAATAATTCAAAAAAAAAAAAAAAAAGGAAAAACCTACTAATGTGGATTTGAGTCTTTGCAAATATCTAGTCTCTGTTTAAACACTGTCACCTGGAAAGTAAGGGAAAAACCACCGAGCACCCGTGCAGGCACAGCCCAAGATGGTAAAAGCTTCCCGGTGACATGGGGTTGTCTCAGTCTGAGGGAAGAAAGAGTTAAGAGCCCGCTTTCCCTCTAGGATAAGTGAGTCACTCTATTCCAGAGCAGGAATTTCTCTTTCTCGAATCCCCCTACCTCTGCAGAAAGCCATCCTTTAGGCTAAAGGGAAATAAGTGTCACTGAGATGCTTTAACTGGCCTTCAATGTGTTGGAAGGGTGATCACTCCCACAGGACCCTCTAATTCAGTAGCAGCTAAAACTGTCTCCCAGCTGGACATAGAAATAGGCTGCCCACATGGCTGGCACTCACTGATGGTTTATGAAAGTCAGCACACACCCAGAAAGAGCCACAGTCCTTACTAGCGTGAACACCTCCTTCTGTAATATTCCAAATTGCTTGGGAGCAATCACAGTGCCTGGAACACACTAAGCACTCAGTAAGTACATGTTGCCTGAACAAATGAAGATGTATACACAATTCAGTTTTTGTGCCAATGATATTTTTCAAGTTTAATAATTTATGGTCAAAAGCTAAGAGATGACAAATTGTCACAGGGACTTTTTCACTTACTTGTATTATCTGAGATAAAGGGTTCCTTAAAAAGAAACTTTTTAAGGGGTGCCTGGTGGCTCAGTCAGTTAAGCATCCAACTTCGGCTCAGGTCATGAGCTCATGGTTCATGGGTTCAAGCCCCACATCAGGCTCTGTGCTCTCTCTCTCTCTCTCTCTCTCTCTCTCTCTCTCAACAATAAACATTAGAAAAAGAATTTTTAAAAAGAAACTTTTGGAGGTCTTTCTAACTAATTCACTCATTTAATCATGTATTTATGGGATATTACTTATTGGATTTGAACTGCCCCTAAAATTCTAAGCCAGTAAAATGCTATCCTTGGTATATAAGTGGTTATTGGTTCAAAATCTATCCGAAGTATATGGATAGACAAGCCTACCTTTTCCTCTGTATGCACTTAAGCCAATCATTTGAGGTCTCTGGGACTCCTTTTTCTTATTTGTCAAGGGTGACGTTGGGCATGATGAGTTCCAAAGACCCTGCCAGCTCTGATTCCCATACATTTGGCAGAATCCTGGCAGAAGAATCTTCAAACTGTAAGTCGCTCTTTCTCTGCAGTTGGCCTCTTAAAGACTTCGCCCTCTATTTCCCTCCCTCATCAACCTGACCCTCACCACAGTAGTAGAAACCCCTTTCTTTCCTGCCACTTGCAGTGGGTTTTCTCTCTTTTCTCACACTAATCCTACCACAATCCCATGGTTTCTAAATACCTCCAAGAGAAATACATGCTCACATATGTCAATAACTTGCAGGCTATGTGTATATGCCATCAATCAGTTAGATTCTTGAGGGTAAGAAATATGCCTTGTTATCTGCGCCTTCGCAGGCACCCAACACAGTGCCCAGAACCCAGGGGAGACCAGTCGTGTTCAAGTATAGACCGGTTATTTCCTGTACTAAAAGCTTGATTGAAAGTGGCTAGTTCCTCAGCCCACTGGAGATCTACCTGACCATAGTCAGCCCACTGGAGACCTACCTGATCACAATCTATGGAGCCTTGGAATCTGTCTTTTTACAAGCATCCTGGGTGCTCCCTCTGTACCCTGAAGATTGACTGACAGCCTTGGTAATGAGACAGACAACAAATATGTGTCAAATGTTGAATGAATGTTTCCAAAAGAAGGGGAACTTACCCTTTCTCCCCAACAAAGGTCTTAGACTCACAAGGGCAACACCAGGGAGAAAAGGAGAAGAGACACAGGGAAAAACAAACAAACAAACAAACAAACAAACAAACAAACTTACACTTAACCAGCAGACATTAAGTATCTGCAGCAAAGGAGCCCATCTGCCCTCTCAGGAAAGAATAAACCAAGGTTCAGATGCTCCAAGATCCACGTATTGAACAAGCGGGACTTGTTCAACTTCATTTTGACCCCTGCTGTCACTTTAAGTTCAGGGACTGAGGCTGGGTCTTCCCCTGCCTCCAGATGACCATCCAGGGAGGTCCGACAGCTTCTCTGGTCACTCCTGAGTAACACAAACACTACTCCACTTTAATAAGAATGATGTACAGATGCAATAATAGTCAAAACCCTTGCTGGATTTGAAGTTTTTGGCTCTCCTCGCCTCCCACATCCTCTCTCAACAAGGACACTTGTGGTTGGGGAATGGAGTTGATCAGCACTCTCTCTCTCTCTCTGTTCCCACCTCAGGTTGCAACACCTCCACCCTGACTACCTACAGTTTCTGACCCCTTCAGAGGTGAGGAAAGCAGGGACACCCTGACGTGCCTGGCTCTCTGTCAGCTAGTTTCATGCTCACTGGACTTGGGGATATTTACAGCTGACCCTTATTCTGAGGGGTGGTTTTGTGGATCTTGGGAAACCTTCCGATGCTGGCCTCTCAACTATAGATGGCTTGATGTGGATGATGCCCTACCTCTAAATGCTCCGTGCTGAGATCTGTTCCCCCACCACAGGACTCTCTCACACGGGGTCCAAGAGGGTCCACACCAGCGCTGCCTCAGGCACATGGCCCACATCTGGCCCCTAGACTATCTTCACGCAAACCTGAGCTACCAGCCCACCAGCTCCGTCTCTCCTTTGCCTCCCCAGCAGAGCAGCCAATCTGCCTGCCTTGCACCTTTTGCATTTGCTAAGCTAAAGCCCTGTGTAAGTCCATTGAGTCTCCCCAGCACCAAGGTACAAACAAGCCCTCTGCATCATCCTGCAGAAGCCCCTCTTCCTTGACCTGAGGTGAAGGGTAAGGAGTCCCTCCTCCTTGGAGGGGGTGGGACTCACAGAACACCAGTAGCTCTTTCTAAAAGTACTGTTTAAAATTCTATTCCTTTGTAATATGGAGGAGGAGTTAAGAGATGTCCACCTAATTCTCAGAGAGCCTCTTCAAAAACAGGTGCACTTGGGTCCAACAATGTGTTGTTGTGTCCGATATGTGCCATCACGAGATCACTTTAAGCCCCACCCCACCCCCAATAGAAAAAGACTGCACTGGAATATTTTAGTGTGACTTTAGTAAAAGCTACTAACCCCCCATTAGAGAACCTTTGAGCTCACTCAGAATGAATCTCCACATGGCAGAGAGGCCTTCAGCTCTCCCCACCTGGGAGGTCCAAGAGTACAAGCAAGAAGTATCGAGACCAGACCTAAGAGAATAAAAACCATCAAAGGGGCTAGAGTTCCCTCTATCACCTGTGGCCCACCTTCCAAACTCTGAATCTCTGTCTCAGGTCCTCCCTCTCCCCATCAGTGGACACCATCAGAGACCCCATGTTTCAGAGGAAGCCAGTGCCCTTCTCCCCCATTTGTAGCCTGATCCCCAGTAGTTCTTAGCATTGGGTAGATATCTATGGATGAGCTCCAGAGACATCTGAAATCCCCTGAAAAGTTATCTTAAAATTGCAAATAGAAACACGTCTATCAGGGAGGGGTATATATTTTTTAACATATTCTCAAGAGGGTTCATGATCCAGGCTTAGCGCAGCCTTAGAGGCTCAGCATGGTCTCAACAAGGACAGCACTGTTCTAATGCAATACAGTATTTATGCCTGACAGCTACGGAGGATACGTGTACATCCCATCACCAAGGTGTCATCACACAGCACCTACTGTGTGCTAAGTGGGAGCAGAAGAAGCTGCACAGGAAGATGAGCTGGGTTTTAAAAGAAGAATAGGGTCACGTCAGAGAGAAGTGAGGGAAAAGACCATGTCAGAAAGTGGAACAAGCATGGGTGGAAGCAGGACACAGGAAAGCCAAGCGTGTGTGCGAAGTGATACGAAGGCAATTCAGTTGGAATGGAGGTCACAGATGGGAGAATGGTAGGAGCTAACACCAGAAAATGGGGCTGAGGCTAAGTGGTGAGCGGTTTTAATGTAAAGAGTGAAGACTTAAACTCATTTCAGAGAAGAAGGGTAAAGGTGAACATCGTTAAAAAAAGTATTAACCTATCACATTGTATCGTGACCGGCCATTTGCATGTCTGTTTTCCCAGACAGAATGTGAATGGACTGTAGGAAATCGGAGTCTAATTCATGTTTATACTTCCCTGGCACACGAGGTGCTTAATAACTTTTTAGAGTACGGAGGGAAGATAGGTCAAAAGGAAGGAAGGGAGGAACGTGGGGGGAAAGAAGGAGAAAGGGAGAAGGAGAAGCAAAGGAGAGCTGTACTTCAAAAATATATTTATTTTGGGGGTGCCTGGGTGGCTCAGTTGATTAAGATTCTGACGCTTGATTTCGGCTCAGGTCATGATCTCAATGTTGATGAGGTCAAGCCCCACGCACATAGGGCTCTGTGCTAACAGGGCAAAGCCTGCTTGGAATTCTCTCTCCCTCTCTCTCTGCCTCTCCCCAGCTAATGCTCCCTCTATCTCTCAAAATAAATAAATTCATGCAAAAAGATCTTAAAAAAAAAAAAAGGCTTTAAAATATACATACTTGGGGCGCCTGGTTGACTCAGTTGGTTAAGTGTCCGATTTCGGCTCAGGTCATGATCTCCCAGTTCGTGAGTTCGAGCCCTGCATTGGGCTCTGTGCTGACGCTCAGAGTCTGGAGCCTGCTTCTGATTCTGTGTCTCTCTCTCTCTCTGCCCCTTCCTCACCCTCACTCTGTCTCTGTCTCTCTCCCAAAAATAAACAAACAAACAAACAAACAAACAATAAATAAATAAATAAATATACTTATTTTATTTTATATATATTTTGTGGATGGTAGCTACATTTATGGTGGCATAGCATAACCTACAGAGTTGTTGAATCACTATGTCGTACACCTGAAACTAATGTAACATTATGTGTCAACTGTACTTTAGAAAAGGATCGCTTACAATGTAAAAATCATTTCTATGAAGGTGCATATATATATATGCACATGCACACACACACATATTGGAAGAAAAAACAGAAGACCATTACATTGGTCCAGGCAGGCAACAACAAGAATGAGTAACTTATGAGATGCTGTGTTGCCATAAAATTCAAATTCCCCTCTTCTTCTAAACAGCTTATCTGTAACATGTTCAAGATGTGTATTTAATGTCATAATTTGTTACAAGTAGAAAGGATCTCTCCGTGTTGTTTTGCCGATACTGTTAGTGAATTTGTGCTCATCCCACCCTCCTGCCCAGTTTCCCTCATGCACAGAGCATACATTTGCTGATGGGGAGAAGTAGAGCATGGCCATGGAAAGAGGAGGATAGCCACTGACCCGTGGGGTCCCCCTGCATCTACATGGCCATTCTGCCCTTCTACCACTGGCTCACTTAACCAGGCATCGTGATTGTTATGCCTGGCTGACTTCACATCCTGCTAGCTAGGACATACTAAAAACCTGACCTTCAACTCAAACCCTCTTAATCCATATGCTCTATGATTTTTCTACCCAGATTGGGTGCAATTAGGGTCAGTTCTGGGTTGTGATGACATTTTTCACTCTTCTAAGATTATGAGTTAATCTGTCCATGGCAGACCCACCTGAAGCCCTTTGCTGTTTTTCCAGATAACCTTTCAGAGCATTCTAAGCTTGTCATTTCCTCTTTGACCACGTTTCATATACATATTTCATGTTGAGTTTCTATAGCACACCTTCAAATCTTGAATCCTTAAATGTTCATTCACTTCCTTTATGAACTTCCTAGTTCATAAACAAAATTATTCCACAGAATGTTTAGGACATGGCTACCTTTACCTGTATAGTTACAAAAAAAAAAAAAAAAAAAAAAAAAGGAACACAGGAATTTGACTTTTTTTTCCTCTTATAAATCTATACCCCTCCACAAGGTTAATTGTAGATCCTAGTCTTTTAGAAACCTGAGCAATGAATCCCTTTCACCTCAAAAAGTCTCCCATGATAGGGGCACCTAGGTGGCTCAATCAGTTAAGTGTCTGACTTCAGCTCAGGTCATGATCTCACAGTTTATGAGATCAAGCCCCTCATCAGGCTCTCTGTTGTCAGCGCAGAGCCTACTTCAGATCCTCTGTCCTCCTCTCCCTCTGCCTCTCCCCCGCTCATGTGCACTGTCTCAAAAATAAATAAATATTAAGGAAAAAAAAAAAAAAGGAATTCTCCCATGATATCTGTTCTCTTGTGAGCCAAGCCAGAACAAGCACATGACATAAGGTAAAAAGAACAGAATAAAGTTAGCACGTGGTGAAACAAATTGCAGTTGCCTGCAATGATCATTTCTCAATTATTTAGTGAACACCTACTATATGCAAGCTGCTGAGAGGAGGCAGGAAGATTAAGAGGAAAACAAAGACTGGATGGAAACATGGTTACCTTCTGTAGAAGAGATTTGGCAAAAGAGGCAACTGGGGACCCATTACTCATCATAGTGCAGGGGCCACACGACCACCCCATTGAAGAGTGCAGACAAGATCAATTCATTCCGGCTATGGTGGGCACCGGGCCCAGCGAGCGGGACAGCTGTTACTCAGCCGTCATGATCTCACAATTCCCCTACAGGAACAAGAGTCCTGCTGCAAGGCCTTCTGGATGTTTTTCCCATGAAACATGGACCATGTGTATTTTATGCAGACTCTCCTGATTTTTCAAGCTTGCTAACCAATTCAAACTTTGTTAAAGCCCTGTGTTGAGCCAGGTACCACCACCTTCTACCTCAGACCTTGGCCTGAGAGTTCTCAGAAGCGGTGAAGATGAGTCCAGAAAGGAGGGCTGGAGCAAATGGGCAGAGCACTACAGTTTCATTCTCTGGATTGGGGGAACTATCATGCAGTCTTTTTCTCTCAATTAGCAATATAATCTTATCTGTGTTTTAGAAAGGTAATTCTGGGGGCAGAGGGGCACTTGACACATGACTTGATATCCTTTGTCGAATTAATGAGACAGAACAGAGAAGTTAAGAAATAGGAGGCCAGTTACCAGCCTCTTCCAGGTGGACGGGAGGATGGGCTGTGTGGTGATGGGCACCGAGGAGGGCACTTGTTGGGATGGGCACTGGGTGTTGTCTGTTAGTGATGGACCACTAAATTCTACTCCCAAAACCAATACTACTCTATGTTAACTAACTTGAATTTGAATAAAATCTTGGAAGATAAAAAAATAGCCTCTTTCAATGATCAAGACAATAATGAGGTTAAATTTAAGGGAAATTAAATTTAAGTTTTAAGGGTTAAGTTTAATGTGAGCGAAAACAAAAATGGAAAGAAAGTAATGAATGCAGATGCTATCCTAGAGGCAGAGTGGTGCCTTCGCGGGGAGGTCATTAATTATCTTCGGAAAATTTTTCTGTCTTTCCCCCCCGGCTCTGGGAGTGGAAAGTATGGCACTTTCTAGTCTTCTTGGGGTTTTACGTGCCACGTGACTAGTGCTGGCCAATGAGTTGTGAGGGAAAGTGATGACGCGCTTCCAAGTGGGAGCATTTGATCCCCACCCCCAAAAGCTCTTTCCTCCTGGCATCATCCTGGCCATGTTCAAGAGAGTGACGTGGGCACCTAAGTGACTATAATGAGCTAAGAACCCCTGCCAGCTTACAGAGACACAAAAAGAAATAAGCTTTGTTGAGCTAAACAGCTGGGAGTTTAGAGCTACTTGTTACCACGGTATAACCTGATCTAGCCTTACTGATAACATTTGTGTTGCCTCTTGTGTCCAGACTGCCTTAACAAAGTAAAAATAATGTTACTTATGTCCCATAAGCAAGATCAACCAGCCTGGCAGAAATCCACAAAATATTTGCAAAAACACTTGTACCTGTACAGGAGATATGACCATATTACATTCAGACCTCATTAATTTTCCAGCATCTATTGCTTTTTGTGAATTTTCCAAAGATTTTTCTTGATGGCTCTTTCCTCCAATAGGCTTATCATGAACGTAATTATTTCACTAAAACTACTAGTTTTCTTCTTTTTAACTTAGTACATATAAAAGCTTAGAATGAACTATGTGACTCGAATGGCCAATTTGCACACCAATACAACCTAACCAAATTAGCCATGAGGTATATTAATTATTCTACCAAAGAATTCTGCAGTAGAAATGGGAAAAGAAAATAAAAATGAGAATTATAATAATATTTATGATGCAATGTGAGTAATTCTTTGCCATCCAATTAAAGTCATTTTGTGGGGCACCTGGGTCAGTCGCTCAGTCGGTTGAACGTCCAACTCTTGATCTCAGCTCAGTTCTTGATGTCAGGGTCATGAATTCAAACCCCACGTTAAGCTCCATGCCAGGCCTGAAGCCTAGTTCATAAATAAATAAATAAATAAATAAATAAATAAACAAACTTATTTTGTGCCAGATTTATTTTCAGTGAATCTGGAATGGAATTGCAAATCTAGCAAGGGTTTATTTTTAATTCCTGTGTTTCAAAATATAAAAATAGATGCAGCTTAAGGAAAGTATTATCAGTTATTGTGCAGGCCAAGCAAACCTAGAATACACATAGTCCTAGACTCATGTCTGAGTTTAGATTTCTTCATCTGCAAAGTGAGAGGAAGTATATGCTAATATGCCATCTCCCCTTCTCAAGAAATATGCAAGAACCAATGGGGTAAGAGCTATGAAGCTTTGAGGCAACCCTGAAGTTGTTGTATAGGAACAAAATTGAATTACCTGCTTAAGGAGTTTGAAGTTCAGCCTAGATAAGGAAGGCTTGTAGTGACATGGGGGAGTTAAAATGAGGAGAACACAGTCAGATGCTTAAAAAGAAATCTCTTGCTATACATCCTAGGATCCACAGCCTTCTAAAGGAACCAGCCACCGTATCTTTGTCACTTAACTTTTTTTAATCTGAACTGACAGATCACTGGAGAATAACTGTAGGGAATAATCCCCACAGTGGCAGAGGGGATGGATTAAATCAACCATGAAAATAAGCACTGGCCCATGTGTCTATAGCCTAAAAGAAATTTGAGTGAACATAGTGCTGTGTTTAAACCAGGCGCAGTATCCACTGAATTGCCTGTAATATTTTCCCCTGCAAATGTTCATTTGAAGGGAAAGGCAAATGCTGATGCTTTGAAGGCCAGTGTTACATCTTGCTTTGTCTGATAAGTTTAAAGAAATATGTTATTATCTTATTAGCATAGAAATATAAAATGAGCATACATGAGCATACTTCTCTTTCCCCCATACCCGTACGTTTATGTTTAGTGAATATGGCTTCACTTCTTTCTTATTTTTTTAAAGTTTATTTATTTTGAGAGAGAGAGGGTACACGAGCGGGGAGTGTGGAGGGGCAGAGAGAGAAGGAGAGAAAGGTATCCCAAGCAGGTTCTGCACTGTCAGGGCAGGAGCCCAACTTAGGGCTCGAACCCACGAACTGTGAGATCGTGGCCTGAGCCCAAATCAAGAGCCAGACGCCTAACTGACTGAGCCACCCAGGTGCCCCAATATGGCTTTGCTTCTACCCTATCAATGTAAAATTTTCCTTGGGAAAAGCCATGCTCAGTAAATGTTAGCTATAATTTTAAACCTTTTAACCTCCCGTGAAAAGGTGGATTGGCCTTTTGAGAAGGGAGGTCACCAAGGATGCAAATAACTGTGTCTCACGTTTGTGGAGGAAAAATAATGGGATGGAATGTTACACGAACACTTCTTTGAGCTGCTTCTTACTCCACCGCAATGAATTTTCTGTCATTAAACTCATATGGTATTAAGAAGGGAAGGTGTCATAGTCAATAATGTGCTGTGAACCTCAAACCTCTCACAGCACAACAAACACAGCCCTGACTATTCCTGTGTTGGAGAAAGAGCAGAGCCTAGAGACCTGACATCCAGGGAGTTGCATTGTTTTCCACCGGACTCCTCACTAAGCCTCTGCCAAACTCCAGAAGAGAAGGAAACCAGTTATTATGGGAGGGTTAGGATTTGCTGATGAATAAATTTGGCCTCATCTGTTGAACAAATAGATTTCAAATCAAGAACGAATGTGGCCATAGTCTATGAATCCCTGCAGGTTATGGAAAAATCAATCAAGCAAAATCAAGGAACATGTAGAATCTATCCACGGGAATTGAGTCCAAATGCACATTCATATCTTAGGAGTTCTCATTTGATATGCTGTTAATGCCTGAAGAAGACTTAAAAATCTGATGGGAAAAAGCAGGAGGGGGTTATTTAAATCTTTTTCTGAAGGAAGATCTTATTTTTTAAAAGCCTTAGTGTTGATAGAACTGTATTTTTGTCTTTTACTCATGTTGTATACTTATTTGAAGAGCAGGGTATCCACTCCAGGATCCTCAACAGCTGGCAATCCCTCACAGTGATGCTTTTCTAGGACTTGGGAGAGTCCAGCTAGGCTCCAGGTTATCCTAATTAGTCACAGAAAATTCCAGTTCTGGTTTCCCTCTGTACCTTTCAGGAAACTTTTTTGTATTTCTCTTTCCGTTCCCCTTTGTATTTCTTTTTAAGCTTATTTATTTATTTTGAGAGCAACAGAGACAGCATAAGTGGGGGAGGGGCAGAGAGGGAGAGAGAGAGAATCCCAAGCAGGCTCCACACTGTCAGCTCAGAGCCCCATGCGGGGCTCCAACTCACAAAACTGTGACATCATGACCTGAGCTGAAACTAAGAGTTGGACACTTAACCGAGTGAGCCACACAGGTGCCCCACTCCTTTGTATTTCTTTTTAGACTACTTGGAAGGCTTCGCCTTTAAGAAATCTGTGTCTGTTGGGGTGCCTAGGTGGCTCAGTTTGTTAAGCATCTGACTTCTTCGGTTCAGGTCATGGTCTCTCATGGTTTGTGGGTTTGAGCCCCACATCAGGCTCTGCACTGTCAGATTCTTGGGATTCTCTCTCCTTCTCTCTCTGCACCTCCCCTGCTCGTGCTCTCTTTCTCTCTCAAAAATAAATACACATTGAAAATATATTTATAAAACCTGTGTATGTTAAGAAATTCATATGCATTGACCCCCCCTTAACACCTATTTCCATTTTTAATCAAAAATGCTTATTACACTCATTTAAAGCTTCTCTTCGGCAAGAATTAATGAGGTTTCACCACACTTGATAAATTTGATTATAGATGAGTACATGTACTTATTAGAGTGTCAATTAACAGATATATGGATAAAGAAAATGTGATATATATATACACACACACACACACACACACACACACACATACATACACCATGCAGCATTATTCAGCCATGAGAAATAAGGAAATCTTGCTATTTACAACAACATGGATAGATCTTAAGGGCATTATATTAAGTAAAAAAAGCCAGACAGACAAATACTGTATGATTTCTCTATTTTATGTAATGGAATCTTAAAAAACCTGAGCTCATAGACACAGAGACCAGATAAGTGGTTGCCAGAGGAGTGGGGTTTGGAGTGGATGAAATGGGTGAAGAGGGTCAGAAAGTACCGGCTTCCAGTTATAAGATATACAAGCCCTGGGGATGTAATGTACAGCATAGTGACTATAGTTAAAATACTATATCGCATATTTTAAAGTTGCTAAGAAAGAAGATCTTAAAAGTTCTCATCTTGTAAGGAAAAAACAATTGTAACTCTATGGGATGATGGGTGTTAACTGACATTTGTTGTGATAATCATTTTGCAATATAGACATATCCAAATCATATGTACACCTAAAACTAATATTTATATGTCAATTATATCTCAAGAAGAAAATAATTTTATTGAGCTCAGTTCTTTTAAAGTTTATACATTTTATTTATTTATTTTGAGAGAAAGAGAGCATGAGCAAGGGAAGGGCAGAGAGAGAGAGAGAGAGAGAGAGAGAGAGAGAGAGAGAATCCCAAGCAGGCTCTGTGCTGTTAGTGCAGAGCCCAACACAGGGCTGAAACTCATTGACTATGAGATCATGACCTGAGCCAAAATCAAGAGTTGGATGCTTAACTGACTGAGCTACCCAGGCACCCCTAAGCTTATTTTATGCTGAAAATAGTTCATTATTTCCTCCAAAAACCCTGATATATAAATATATAAATCATATATACATAATTATACATGCAAATATGTATGTGCATATACATTGTATATAAATGTATTGGGTATATATGTATATAGTATATATAAACGGTGTGTGTGTATATAAATACATTATGTACATGTACATTGTGTGTATATGTATCACATATATGCACATTATATATTTTATATATATTATATTTGTACACTGTATATGTATCTTGTATATAGGTACATTGTATATCTGTATATGCACTGTATACCTGTATATTTTTTGTTTACATATAAAATCGTCTCTAAAAACGTCACATTTGACTGCAACAGACAGAGACACCTTTAGGATACTCCTGAATGGCTCCCTCACAGTATTAGTTCCACATATACACATAAGTTTGAGGGGAAAAAACCCCAAAATGATGGGGTTCCAAGGCCAAATGAGTTTGGTGAGTGCTGGATGAAAAATGCTGATCAGCTTTCTTAAATGCTGAAATTCTACGCTATCAATATTCTAATGCTCACTGTGGGCTTGCAAAAATAGAATACAACCTAGAGTGTCTCCCAAATTATTTGATCCTGGAACACTCTCTTTTTCATGGGGCTAGCATCTTGTGGAATGAACTTTGGAACATTTCTGACTAGGAGGAACGAATGTCTGTTGTGGACTTTTCAAAAGAAGGTTCATGCCACAGTTGGTATCATCAGTGGAGCCCATGGAAAATTCTATTCTCCCCAGCCTAGGGAGCTCAAGAAGCCCAATCTAATTAGTGTCCCAGAATGAATCCAAATATCACTCTCCTGACTCACACCCAAAGAGACAGATTTATAAAACCACAATGTCTGTTTTAATTTACAAAGAGAAATATAATTGTCAAGGGGACCTGATACAATTGTTCTTTGGCCAACAATTTCTCCGCTTATAGAAGGACAAAACCATGAAAATCCTAATCTTGGCAGAATAAGTGTGAATACAGAATTAGGCGTGACAATTATTCAAAGATAGTACGGCTGCAAATATCTGCACAATGAAATATTATAGCCGCCACCTGGACCAGAACTGTCATGGCCTCAGAACACCATTCCAACCCCAGAATTGGTTTCTGAAGTGCATTTCTTTCTGTGCTTCCAGTAACAACTAACCTCTCTCTGATGAATAGTTACATTCTATCACTACGTGAAAACTTTCATCACTTCAAGGCCTTCAGTGGAACTAAATTCTAAGCACTATGAGAGCAACAACCATTGCTGTTTTGTTCAATCCTATATCACCAGCATTCTGTTCAGTAATTAATTGGCCAAAGTTTTGGAGCCTACGGACCTCCTGTCTCTTTAATTTGGCTTGATGTAGATATAGATGATAGATAGATAGATAGATAGATAGATGATATACATTATATAACTAGGTATAGGATTATATATAGATATAGGTGATAATATATGGTGATATTATATAGGCTGATATATATATATATATACACACACATATATATATGATATTATATATGCTGATATAGGTGGATATTATATATATGTATATATTTTTTTGGTATATTTATAGATATAAGTAGATATATACTTGTCTGTATAGAGAGATAGTCAAGGAGACCTGGTATGATTGTGTTTTGACCAAACCATTTAGACAAGATCCATGGAAATTCATATCTTGTCATTCTGAGGGCATTTCTGATTACCTTACTGGGCCTGCTACATAGTGTAATCACCTCTGAGAGTAATTGTTAAATACTGTGCTGTCGTTCTTAGGAAGTTCTCTGATTCCTGGGCACTGAAGTCCCTTCCCCCTTACAGAGAATAAGAAGCTCCCGGACCCCTGGAGCTGATAACTGACTGGTGTAGGAAGAGGAGAAGAGCTTCAAGACAGAACAGACTCTGAGGTGCAGTCCATGCTTCAGAGCCCCTGGGGAGAGGATGAGACAGAGATAGGGGTGCGGGGTTCACCCGAAATCTCAGCTCTGCTTTCCTTCTTGCTCTTCCCTATCCTGTTTTCCTCACTCCCTTCCTGATTTCTCCTGGAAGCCCTTCCTTAACAGATCACTGGCACTTGAATCCTTGGCTCAGGTGCTACATCTGGGAAAAATCCAACCCAGGAGACTGACTGCGAGGTTGTTGGGAGGGCTGATGAGAAATGACGAGGAAAGGAAAGGGTCTAGAACGGTGCCTGGCACCTCAGCATTAGCTGTTGTCCTACAAGATGCAGCCACAATGTTCAAGCTGATTTTCTAAAGACGTTTGTCAGTGCAGCACATGCATGTGGTTAAAAATCATTTCAGGGGCACCTGGGTGGCTCAGTCAGTTAAGCGGCCGACTTCGGCTCAGGTCATGATCTCGCGGTCCGTGAGTTCGAGCCCCGCGTCGGGCTCTGTGCTGACCACTCAGAGCCTGGGGCCTGTTTCAGATTCTGTGTCTCCCTCTCTCTCTAACCCTCCCCCATGCATGTTCTGTGTCTCTCTGTCTCAAAAATAAATAAACGTTAAAAAAAATTTTTTTTTTAAATCATTTCAGTACAGAGGGGTGCTGAAGAAGGTGCGGTTCTCAGCCATACCCCTCCCCACCCTCAGGGTTACTCCCCCAAGGCAATCACATTTAACCATTTCTGGTTTCAGGTCTAATGGGTTTATCTCTGTGTTTCTGAATACTTTCCATTTACTTCTGTCTCTTGATTTATTGGCTGGTGGATGCCTCACCTATTTATTTCCTGCTATGGCATATGGGGGTTTAGCTCCCTTATAACATCTCTTACTTCCTCTTTCTCCCTTCTCCTGATGGGAATAGAGTGCTAGTTTTAGTTACCTTTGTAACTTTATTTTTTTAAGTTTATTTATTTATTTTGAGAGAAAGGGAGAGAGAGAGGGAGAGAGAGAAAGAGAGCATGAGCAGGGGAAGGGGAGAGAGAGGGAAAGAGGATCCCAAGCAGGCTCTGTGCTATCAGTGCAGAGCTTGGCATAGGGCTTGATCCCACAAGCCACGAGACCATGACCTGAGCTAAAATCAAGAGTTGGATACTTACCTGACTGAGCCACCCAGGCGCCCTAGCTTTGTAACTTTCAATAGCATCTTTGAATCCCCATTTGTTCAGTCACCTATATGGAGCGATCTCTTGATTCCCCACTAATGCTCTGGTTCTCACTTGCCCTCCTCACTCCCACTTCCATGTTGTCAAGGATTTTAGTAGCATTTATGTTCTCATTAAATCTGTCATGCCTTGTTTACAGGCTGTTTCAAAAATTGAAAGTCAGTAAACCCTCTTAACCTTAATATGGCTACCTTATTATTTCCTGAAGAGCCAAGAAGCATGCTGTGATCACATGTCCTTCTAGACTGGATTTTAGTGCCACTCCAAGAAAATATTCAAGTAGCTTCTCCTTCCACACTTCACCAAGTGCTCAAAATCATGCCCCATCTCATGGCACAACTGGGTCATGGTGTCTGTTTCTTTTATTGTTTCTTAAAAAACCATAGCTTGTTCTTAGATTATTTGTTTTGTTTTGCCTGAAGTATCTTATTACCCATCTTTTTTTATTGTGAGAAGAAATGTGTATCTTCTTTACAAAGCGGCTACTATCTTCTAGCTTCTTATTTTTCTACAACATGGAATCTGTTCCACTTTTCTTCTTGGAGCTCAGTGACTTCTTGTGCTAATTTGGAACAACGGCTTCATTTCTTGACTGTGGCTTTCCCAGATAGCTTTTGGTTTTGCTGGAGTTTCTAGTTTCCTTTCTTTTTTTCCCTATTTTCAAATTCTTCCACGATCTCAAATATCCTCTCACTTCTGTGGAGTCTTCCTCTTTTCTGGAGATAGTTCACCAACGCCTCGGTGCTTTCTAGAACTTCCAGACACTGTTGCAGTGGAGCTCCCTGGTATTGCTCACCTGCGTGTCACACACTGCTCCCTGGATCCTAAATCTTCCTCTTTCTTGGCTCACCGCCTTATTTTGCTGAAGTACCTATTCAATTTCCCAAGAAAAAGCATATGAGGATAAGATGGCTAAGTTTCAGCAAGTTCCAAAGTGGGTCTTACTCTGCTCTTGCTGTTGACAGAAAGTTTAGCCAGCAACAGAACTCTTGGCTGGGAATCATCTTCTTCCAGAACTTTGAAGGCATTGCTCCAGTGGTTTTAGCCATAGAGTTTTGCTAACAGGAGGTCTGATGCCAGTTTGACTTATGTTGCTTTGCAGATGGCCTCTTATTTGTCTCTGAAATCTTTTAAGTTGTTCAACAATCTTTATCTTTGGTGTTCTGCAGTTCCATGGGGGAAGTATTGGGATGTAAGCCTCTTTTCTTTCAACTT
Organism: Neofelis nebulosa; assembly: GCF_028018385.1. Classification (NCBI taxonomy): domain Eukaryota; kingdom Metazoa; phylum Chordata; class Mammalia; order Carnivora; family Felidae; genus Neofelis; species Neofelis nebulosa. Next base: position 95,309,585 of record NC_080785.1, read on the forward strand.
GGTTAGCACACGGTAGGAAGCTGGAATGACTTCCTAAGGGCTTGGAAGGGTATTAAGAGCTCAGTGTGTTGGGGTGAGATTGGGAACTGACTAGCTTTTTTAGCAAAGAGGACTTTGCTTTGGGGTGCCCACATCCACATTGGACATCCTAATTCTTCCCCAGACAAGTTTTTCAATTTCTTTAGAGGAGAGCCTTCCCCTGATTTTTCCAGAGAGTTTAGGTTGGCCTAGCTGTGGGCCATTCTGCAGGAGGAGATGGAAGGAGATCAGCTGCTCACAGTAGGGTCTCCACAAATCCCACTGGAAATTCCAGTTGGCCTTGCCACCTCTGAGTCCCAGGCCTTTGCGATGGCCCCTGCTGCTGCTTCTCTTTGCTTTACTCTGGGTACTTCTTTGCTTTTCCTCTTCCTTGTTTAATGGGCCGTCTAAAAGCTAACATTGCAGTCTCACACTTAATACTTGTGAAAACACTCCAACAAGAGTGCTCCCCAAAATGTCAACAAATGCAGTAATGGGTGGCAAATTGCCCTCATATCTAAAAGAATGTGCTAAAGATACTGAAAGATTCCCAGGTGTCTGTTTTCTGTTTTTTGTTTTTTGTTTTTTTGTTTTTTTTTTCCAAATAGCGATTTTGTTTCGGTATGCCTTTGCTGGTGGAAGAACGGATTCGTTCTTCAGAAAAACACACTCTCAAAATTATGGAGATAGGAGAATGAGGTGCTCCAGTTGAAGGCCAAGAGAAGAACCACCCCCTCCTGTCTGGGATGCTGGGAGCCCCAGGGGCGATGGCCCCTGACCCCCTCCCTGGGTGATGTTTTAGAATGCGGATTTTGTCCTACTCTCTGGAATCCACTTTTCTAACAAGGTCCCCAGGTGATTTTGTCCACAATTGGAGGTAGGCTGCCAGAGTGGGCAAAAACCAGCTTGGTAAGAAAGAAGTTCCTGTAGTTCAGCAATACCCAGTAATTTGTAGGGATTTTTCTTTTCTTTTTTTTTTTTTTCAACGTTTTTTTTTTTAATTTATTTTTGGGACAGAGAGAGACAGAGCATGAACGGGGGAGGGGCAGAGAGAGAGGGAGGCACAGAATCAGAAACAGGCTCCAGGCTCCGAGCCATCAGCCCAGAGCCCGACGCGGGGCTCGAACTCACGGACCGCGAGATCGTGACCTGGCTGAAGTCGGACGCTTAACCGACTGCGCCACCCAGGCGCCCCTAGGGATTTTTCATTGGGAGAATTTTTTTTCTCTTTGTTTTCTCCTGATACCCCAACAGATGCTGAGATCTCTGCCTTACATGCAAGAGAAACAAATGACAGATTAAAGATATTTCTGGAACTATAACCATGGCCACACGTGAGGTGGTTACACATCATAATCTTTGAAGCAGAATGGATCTTGCTTCCTTTTAACACTATTGCCAAAAATAAAAGCAAATTTCCCCCAAAAGTTCTCACCTTCTGCAGGTTTTTCAGAGTCCTCCGTTCCCGACACACTGTTTTTTCCATCCACTTTGCAAAGCTCCTGTCCACCAGTGCAGGCTGGAAATGCCCTTAACGAGGGAACCAAAGGGTTCCTGATCTGCACACTTGCTTCAGCTACCTTGGATGTTATTTCTTGGGGCACAGGAGGAAGCAGAAATCCAGATTTACCAACTCAACTTCCTCTGGTTGGGTTGTTCTAGATTCCATTCTTTTTTCTTCTCCTGGGGATTTTAGTGGGCAACACAAGTGAACAATAATTACAGCATTGGGGTGGGGGGAGGGGGTGCCTGGATGGCTCAGTAGGTGAAGTGTCTGACTCTTGGTTTCCGTTCAGCTCATGATCTCATGGTTCATGAGTTTGAGCCCCACATCAGGCTCCACAATGATACTATGGAGCCTGCTTGGGATTCTCTCTCTCTCTCTCTCTCTCTCTCTCTCAATAAATAGATGATTGATTGATAGATAGATAGATAGATAGATAGATAGATAGATAGACAGATACAGAGTTAGGAAAGCAAGAGCTACATCAGGAAGCATGAGTTTTCTTTTTGGTGGCCCGCAAGCCCAGTGATTTGTAAGACTGAACCGATTTGGGAGTCGCTGTTCCTGGTTAAGGACAAATCCATCCAGAGAAAGAACTCTTCCTGTCACCAAAAATGCTCAAGAGACAAGGGTGTCACAGAGTTCTATGGACAATATAAGCTGTTCCCCTACTCAGATACTTAAAATGTCACCAAGCTGAGCCCAGTATAGCTTCTGCCTGATGTCTAAGTGTAGACGAGATATTCTCTTACCATGATGGCAAACTTGTGACACAAATAAATTGCTGTGTGGCCCGTCCCCACCTCCCTTCTGCTCAGATTTTTCACTTCCCTTCCTGCAACCCCATGTCTCTGTTCCTTATAACGACCCATGTCTTGCCCTCAAATTAGCATCTTTATCCTCAAACACACATGTACATTTCCTATCAGCAGGCTTTCAAAATTTTTTGCCTGCAGCAGGACAGAGGTACAACTGTACATGCTTTCCCAGGAGCTGAACGATTCATCATGGAGCAGACACTTCCAAATTAGCTTCTGTAGCCAGGTGCCTGGACCAGCTCTTCTCAAGAGCAAAGCCTCAGACGGCATCCCTCCCTGTGTGAGTGTGCAGTTACCTTTGTTCCAGCCCTCAGGAGGAAATAGATTGGCCCATCCATACAGCTGATTCTCTTATGTTCAGGGCTTGGAAGACGCGCACCTAAGACTGAGCCATTCATAACACTCACTTGCTAGGTAAACTTGGAAAGGTCAAGCTGTGTGAACTTCTGAGCCCAAGTTCAACATGTACAGCATGGCAATGGTATCATCTATCCACGTGGTTGTCTTGAAAAGCTAAGTCATTCATAGTAAATTTAAGTACTTTCCAAACTATGAAGCACTGTCTTATTTTGAACCCAAACTGCATCACTGGTCTCCACCTGCTCACACAGAGTGTCCACCTTCCACTTGGAAGAATACTTTTCTCTGGCGTTTCTGGAGGAGTATCTCGCCAGAGCTCAGGAGCAAGCCCGTGGCTCACTTTGATAGCGATCCTATTGTTCTGTGCTGTCAGACCCGTGCCCGTGCGGTGGGCATGGCGTTTTCCTCTCTTGGCCACCTGGCATCCTGCGGTCCTGCCCGTGTCCCTCCCTGTGCTTCGCCAGGCACAACCCTCACTGGTGGCTGACCTGAGCCATCAGAGCTGCAAAGCCATGCAGAGTGGAGAAGGCTTGCCTTCCTAGCCTGTGGCATCCCGAGACAGTATAGTTTGGCTCCCAGTGTGTGAATATGGAGAAACAGCAATTATTATTATTATTATTATTATTGTGGTAAAATACACATAGCATAAAATTTGTCATTTGAACCATTTTAAGGTGTACAATTCAGTGGCTTTAAGTACCTTTGTGATGTCCAACCACCACTATCTACTTCTAGAACTTTTTAAACACCCTACCCAGAAAACCCATACCTGCCAGGAGTTACTCCCCAGCCCCCACCCCCAGCCTCTGCAATCACTAATGTGCTTTCTGTGACTATGGATTCGCCTATTCCGCACATTTCATATAAATGGAATTATACAGTATATAGCCTTTGGCATCTGGCTCCTTGCACTTAGCCTCATACATTGCCCTCTTTGTTTTTACTTGGTGCCCTTTCTCTCTGCCTAGGAACAGGCTTGCACTAGGGAATGGGACTAAGGATGAATTTGAATAGCCATTACCATTATGCTTTTCTCAGGATTCCGGGGCACTTTATGTTTTTAAATTTTTTTTAATGTTCATTTACTTTTGAGAGACAGAGAGAGACAGAGCACGAGCAGGGGAGGGGCAGAGGGAGAGGGAGACACAGAACCTGAAGCAGGTTCTAGGCTCCAGGATCTGACCTGTCAGCACAGAGCCCTATGCAGGGCTTGAACCCAGGAACCGTGAGATCATGACCTGAGCCGAAGTCAGACGCTTAACCTGCTTAACAGACTGAGCCACCCAGACGCCCCAGGATTCTGGGGAGAAGCCTTCACACGGCTCCTTCTCCTTGGCCTAAATCCTCTATCCTCTGTCAATGTATTGCTATGAGGCTACTCCAAGTTCCCAGACAGGCCCAGAGATACATAAGCAGACTTAGTTTGTCCCCCTTCCCAGCACGCTGTCAAACCCAAACTGCCAGTGTGCCAGCCATGCCCATATATGCCTGAGCCTGAAAAGTGCAAGGAAATGCTGAAGTTGAGATCCCCCCACAGAGTGATTAGATTAACATGATGTTATACTTTGTGTTAACAAAAGTTAGCACTTCCTCTGATACACGAGTGCCATTTTGCTTTCTGTGGTCCTACGGTGTTTCAAATACCTTGGAGGTATAAGACACATCTGTATTTCTCCAGAATCTTTCATGGACTTGCCCTTCATGTGCACATATGCCCGACGCTTTCACTTTGCCATGTCCCTGCCTTGGAAGTAGCCTTATGTAAATCCCAGCCAATGAAATTCCAATACCTCTAGGGGCGTGTGGCTTTGTTATGTATGTGCTTTCCTGAGGAAACCTCTAACAAAGATTCAAAAGAAGAAAGTTTTTCTAATTTACAGCTGACGTATGGAAACCGAACAAATGGAGAAATGGAAGATTCCTGGTTATTCCTTTGTCATATTAAATTATTTATTGGGGAGGTTTCGAGCCACTGGTTTCGCCACAGTGTTCTCTCTAGGAAATTCAGAGTTGGCTGGAATTTTGTTTGGGGTTTCTTTTTTAAAAGTGTAAGTTTAAGAAAAATGTTAAGTGAATGTAATGTCAATTTCTATGCATCTCTTTTTTTCCTTCATAGCGACTGATATTGTAGTTAAATTTTACATTTACTGTTGGTCTACGTAGTGTATAGTAACCAGACAGGGGGGAAACAATCATAAAAGGAGGTAAATACCAGGGAAGAAAGTATCATTTTTTAAAATTTATTTATTTACTTTTGAGAGACAGAGAGACTGAGAGAGAACAAGTGGGGGAGGGGCAGAGAGAGAGAGGGAGACACAGAATCCGAAGCAGGCTCCAGGCTCCGAGCTGTCAGTACAGAGCCCCAGGCAGGGCTCGAACTCACAAACAGTGAGAACAATGACCGGAGCCAAAGTCGGATGCTTAACTAACTGAGCTACCCAGGCGCCCCCAGAAAGTAACAATCTTTAATCTTCCATGCATAGGGTCAGAGTTCACACTCAACAATTATCATTTAATCCACAAACATTCTCTATAGTTAAATGTCTTTGAACCTTCCTATCTTGTGTGTGTATCTCAGTACGCTTTATACAATGAGCTGTTTTAGAGGCTCCGTGCTTTACTGCTTTTTTTTTTTTCACTTTCGTTTTACACAGTGTTATGTAGGTGGCTTTGCTGTTTAGACCAGCGTTGCATTCTTGTATAAACCCCTCATGCTTTTCTTTGCATCCAGTACACGCCTGGACATAGTTTATTATCCATCATTTGTTGCCTACCGATGCCAAATTAGCTTATGTAAAAACCTCGAAGAGGTTTTGTGGAGGTTAACTTAATGCCTTTCCAGACAAGCTGCAGGTTATGGGAAGGAAAGAGCCAAGCAATGTGAACATAGCAACATAAAGGAATGAAGACACGTTTGGACCCGTGTCTCATTAGTAGGTTAGGGTCTGCTGCACCTCCCCATCTGCCAATATCTGTCTGCCAATATTCCCCAGTCTACCCTGCTTCTAAATGCTGATTTAGATAAATGCTTTTCTAACCAAAATGAAACAGTATGGTATTTAAGTCAGCCATGAAAATAGGCGCTGACATGTGTGCCCCCCCACCTGAAAGAAATCAGGACGGGTTTGATTTGAATCGGGCAGGAGGCCAGATGCAGATTCCCCAGATCTGTAACTCTACCAAGAGAGATCAAATCCCACTCCTCCAGGACCTTCCAGATTGCCGAAGATCCTGGGAGGTCAGAATTGAGCTGGGCTCCCAAACTGTCAATAAAATGTGATTTTGTAAGATAGGAATGGGCGGGTAGTGAAACCAGACCATTCCCTTAAAGTTCCAGTAAATGGGATGACTGGGTATTTTTTTCTAGAGAGACTTAATTTTTTAGAGCATTTTTGGGTTTGCAGCAAAATTGGGCAGAAGGTTCAGAGAGTTCCCATTGACTGGGTATTTTCCAGCCTTCTTTCATACACACCGTCTCTACCTTTGGAGTCCCAGAGCACTCTGGACTCACATGCAAGGCAGGGCACACAATGGACCGAGTGGTTGAACAGACCTAGAGTAATTCAGCAACCCGGTGAAAACTTGCCATCCCAACTGGTCCAATGTGGAAGCTCTACGTGGTGTCTGAGAGCACAGATTAGTATTTGGTGCCCCTGGGAGCCGTCAAACTACCGTTTCACCAATACGTGTGTGCCTGGCTTTAAACAAACCTGATTTTTAAAAAAGAAATAAAAATAAACAAATCCGATTATATATTTATTTTTTTTAATTTTTTTAAATGTTTTTATTTATTTTTGCGACAGAGAGAGACAGAACATGAGCAGGGGAGGGCCAGAGAGAGAGGGAGACACAGAATCGGAAGCAGGCTCCAGGCTGTGAGCTGTCAGCACAGAGCCTGATGCAGGGCTCGAACCCACAGACTGTGAGATCATGACCTGAGCCGAAGTCGGACGCTTAACCGACGAGCCACCCAGGCGCCCCCGATTATGTATTTAAAATCTGACTTACACCAGAGGCTAATTGGGAGTGATCTGTCTTTCCATCACTTTCAAAAGATAGGCTCTCCACCCTCTCTGAGCTCTAAAGTCATCCCAAACTTCCCAGAGCCTGTGTACCGGCAGTCCATTCTCCACGTTGTCCTTCAGAAATATCACCTAAGACAGGCGGTGCCATCTGGGCGCTTCTCACATTCTGTAATATCCTCTCTTCCTTCCTTTCGAGGAATGACGCTCACTCTCTTGAACCGTCCTCGCTCTCCTTCGGCACCCTCTGTGAACACTGTCCTGGCCTCTCTAACCCAAAGAAAACTCCCTGTCCTGACTCTCTGGGTCATTTTGGTCTACCATTAGCAGGACTCTGTAAAATTACCCCCAAACCTGATTGTTTCCTATGAGTTAATCTGATCTCCAATAAATAGATGATGAACTCCGTGAAGGCAGGATTGGCTCCTTGAGTCCTACGCATTGGCACAGTACTTGTGCCTAGCTGATGTTCAGTAAGCCTAACGAAATGACTCTGAAATTTACAAAAATAGTCACTGCTTGGTTTTCTTACAAAGTTCTCTAGGTGTCCTCAACATACGAATCAATGTACACAGACTTCCCAAGAACATATTTGTTGTGTGAAGGCAGGTGTGCAATACCTGCACTTTATGGAACCACAAGATTTTTTTTTTTAAGGAGCATTTCTTTAAAAATAGGAACTAGTTTAATGTGACAAAGAGGAGTTTTTATTTATTTATTTATTTATTTACTTATTTATTTATTTTAATTCTATTTTTTAAATTTATATCCAAACTAGTTAGCATACAAAGAGGAGTTATTAATGTTGAAAATCTTGACTAATTCTAGGTAGGGGAGAAGCAGGAAGACATTGCAGCCAAGGCCAATGGGTTCAACATCGACCCTTATATTTATTTGTAGGCTTGTTGGAAAGCTTTTAGACTGAGATTCAGGCAAAGAAGGAGGTGAACTTGTCGCAGTAATTTTCTCTAGATCATTCTTTGGCCAACCTGTCTTCCTGCTGCAGAAATCATTCAGAGCCAGATGGGCATATGAGAACAAATTTACTGCGCTCAGCGTTAAGAAGATGGGCCCACCAACTCCTACTTTTCAAAGAACAAGGGAATCTTGAAAAGATGATATCATTCTCTCAGTCCCTGGCCTGGTTTTGAGGTGATAATGTGTCCAGTAACCACTGCAGGGTTCACAGTAGCCTGCTCTCTAAGCCTTCCGGTTTGGGGGTGGGGGTAAGGGAGCCCTGTCTGTTTGATCAGCAGGCAAAATTTTCCCACTCAGGCTTTTATCTCTGCAAAGCTGAGAAGCATGTACCATCTTGAAATTTAAAAAAAACCAAAACTGTACAAACTTGAAACTAACATGTCTGAAGTAGCGGGTGCCAACGACACCACCGACGGCACTGCTGATCAAAAGGAGGTGACAAACAACTTAGTTTCCGTTGGGTTGAGCATTTGCCGAAAGAAGTAAACGGGTTGAACTTTTACAGTTGAAAGCAACTCTTGAAAGCATTGTCTTTCCCAAGCCAGTGCGGGAAGGAAGAGCGAGAGAAGGCAGGGAAACGTTAGTCCCATTGCTGGGGCACCCTCGGCTCGCACTGCACGGTACCCTGCAAAGTAATGCCGGACGGGTGACACGCTGGTCCTCCCCAAAGTTTACAATTCCCCTAGGAAGTGACTCTTCCCTCCCGGCGCCCCACAACCCCGGTCGGCACCGGAGCGATGAGGGCGAGAGAGCCAACTACGAGCTCGCGCGGAGCAAGCGGTCGGGGACACAGCGGGACGCGGCCGAGTGTGTTTCACCTGCACGTTCCCTTTCTCTCCTTGTAGCTACCTCATCCCTGAACTCCCAGCTCCAGCAGCTCCAGCAGCTCCAGCAGCTCCAGCCGCCGCCGCCGCCGCCGCCGCCCGCCGGCCAGCACCCGCCGCCCGGCCCGCAGGCGCCCCCGCAGCCCCCGCAGCCGCAGCCCCAGCCCGCCCCGCCCCAGCAGCCGCCTCCCGCCTCCCAACAGCCGCCGGCTCCGCCAGCTCAGCCCCAGCAGCAGCCTCAGCCCCACCCCCACCCCCCGAGCCAGAACCAACCGTCTCCGACTCAGCAGAGCGCGAGCCCCCCTCAGAAAGCCAGCCAGTCTCCGGGACATGGCCTTCCGTCGCCGCTCACGCCACCCAATCCTCTGCAGGTATGCTCCCCGCCCCGCCCCGTGAGCTCCGGGGGACCTGTCCTCGGGGTCGCGCCGTCCCCCCGCCGCCCCCCACCCCCAGGCCGAGGGCCGGTCAGACTTAGCACCCAGGTCTGCAGCACCTAATTCGAATTGATCTCCTAGACGTAGGGAAGAGGAAGCAAATAGCAGGCGGCTGGGGATGCATGTAAAGGAAACAAATAGAAGCCCATTGATGTTGCCCTCCAATGGATAAATGTGTTCTGTTTCCTCCTGTGAGAGGCCGGCACTGTAAGTGCACTTGTAGCCTGTAATAATTCCATTTTATGATACTTTCTGAAGGCAGCAAAGATAGCATCCAATTAAAATTATTACCAGCACAGTTTTGTAGCCCCGTGGAGAACTGCATCTCCTGTCCATGAGGCATGGTGGTTATTTCTCTATATTATGAATACAACAGTGTCTTACCTTAAGTACTTTGTGCTCTTTTGTTTCTATTTTTCTAAAGACTCTCTGGGGTTAGGAGGGTAAAGAAATTCAGCCCCTGGTCTGTGTCCCAGATTCCAACCATTCCAACCACGGACTAACAATTCTCTAAAATTATGCAAACAGCCTCAACAAATCTGCATCTTTATAAAATAATAAAGCTTCTATACATTGACTTTTTTTACCTTGAGGCCCAGGGCATCAAAAATAGATATTCAGGCTAACTACCAGAGCTTATCCTTAATCGACCATCATTCAGGAATACAGAACTTTAAAGTTCAGAAAGCCATTCTTAACTTAGATTCCTCTAAAATAAATTAGCTTCAGAATATAATGACTGTGGTGTCAACACCTCAGATCCAGAAATTAATAGCCCAGGTTTTGACTTACATAGTGATGTTTTCCCCAGTGAGACGACAGATGATTTAGTGCATTGGTGATACAGTGACAAAGTCCAACAAAGTGAGCAGCCCATACACTCATTTCAAATGCCAACTCAACCCCCTCCTTGATTCTGGGGCAGGCGGCCCTCCCCTACCTGAGGACAATAGCCATGAGTCCCCAGGTCCTCAACAGCAAAGTATGCAAGGCCACACTAACTTGACACACAGAGAGGCCAGTGGATTTAAACTTAGCATTTGAGAACTGATTTTGTTTGTTGTCCCCTAACTTTGTTGCTATGAACTTGAATTCTCAATGGTGGCCCCAAGTTTTCCTGGAAATGAAACCATTTGGGTAAGATGAGTAATTGCATTTTCCCCGGCACTTGGGTCGTTGTTGCTTGGAAGGTGAACGTTCTTTTGAGTCGGGTTTGAATGTGTATTTTTTTAAAATCTTACAAGTGCGAGACAACATAATGCCTTTGACCTGGGACTGCCATGAACGCAGGCTATAAAAATCTAAAGTGTGCACTTGGCACCTACAGAGAAAATAGGTACAATCAAACTTACAAGATGCATGATTGCAGCCATCCTAATGTTTTTAGCATTTGGAATTCAACTCTATTATTCCAGAGAATGAGTTTAATGCTTTTTAGGAGCAGTTAAATTAGATGGACCTACACACCATATGATTAAACACTTCCTCTATGTGAGGCACCCAAATAGGAGAAATTACCAACGAAAAGAACTTGTACTGCTCTGAGGGATGAAGTTACTTAGCTCAGTCCCCAGTTGTTGTATCCAGTCCAGTGTTCCTTACAGTGGAGCGACACTTTGAGCTCTGTGGACATCAGTCTTTTCTGAACAGTGTCAATATCTTATAAATCTCTATTGGCCACTGAAAGTCAGATGTAGACAATCCATTTGAATGGCTGTTGATAGGACTTGTGGATGAGGTGACCTATCAGCCTCATGGAAATAAATTCCAACAGGAGAACTTCCAGAAGTCATTCAATGGTTTCCTATGAAAATCCAGGGGACCTGTTGCGTTTTGTGTTGTTTTTGCAAGAAATGAAGGCTGAGAGTCACATTTCTTTCTTTACAACCTTGAGAGAATATTCTTTTTTGCTATTAGGGTTTTAAAAAAATTTTTTTTAATGTGTATTTATTTTTGAGAGAGATGGAGACAGAATGCGTGTGGGTTAGGGACAGAGCAAGAGGGAGACGCAGAATCCGAAGCAGGCTCCAGGCTCCAGCTGTCAGCACAGAGCCCGACAAACCCACCAGCTGTGATTTCATGACCTAAGCCGAAGTCAGATGCTCAACCAACTGAGCCACCCAGGCGCCCCTTTCCTATTGAGGTTTTAACTCATAAACTTAACAAATACATTGGTAAGGTAATACTCTTAACTTCTGTGGATCTAATGCATGACCACTGAAGGAATGATATAGTAAAACATTTTAAAATATTGCCAAGTAGATAGAGAACTAATTTTTAAGAAGAAAAAGGTTTTTTTCCCCCCTTTACTATAGGCATGTGTAAAGAAAATGAAGAATTCCATGGTTTTGAAATACTGTTTTCTTTCTACACTAACTGAGGGGTTTTTGAGTTTGTGGAACATGAAATGTTTGAACTTTCTAAAAAGAAAACTTTAAGAGGACCTGCAAAGATATTTAACTCTCAAAGGTAATGATCTTTATGCACCGGAGTAAAGTGTTTTTGTCTGAAGATGATTAAAAGAACAAAGATCAACTAAAATCAGATATGACATTTTAAATTCTATTTTACAATTCTTTGTTTTCATGTGGGCTTTGTCCTTTTACATTGTTCAAACTCTGCTTGCGAGAGAGCAGTTTAGAACTAGGCAACTTAGGTTGTCAGGGAAAACCAGGAATTCAGAAGGTTTAAAAAACAACTTCGGAGAATAATAATTATTTCTACAAGTGTACAGAGGCTGTCACATCTTCAGAAAAACATAATAAATGTAAGTGGCTTGTGTCAGTCTAGTTGGGTGAGGTCATTTCTCGAGATGAAAATTAAAAAAAAAAAAAAAAGTGAAGGGAGCTGGCAGGCTGTATCACTCTAGACTGAAACTCTCCAAATAGTTCTGGTTGAGTTTTGCTCTACTATTGCAATATAAGTTTTCCACCCTTTTACTCAATTCCATGAAATTGACTGCATTTACAAAACCAGGTTGTTGCTTCAAGACAGATAGGAGTCTTGAGTATTGTCACTTCAGAGCACTAATTTTTGGTTGCTCAGGGTTATAGGGGAGCTGGGTGTCTAGCGTGGGTACCAGAGCTGGCCCCTGGAGGGCTGTCTTTGGAATCTCCATGGGCACTCGAGAGCTACCCACCCACAAATTCATTCTCAGGAAGGATGAGGAGAGAATTTATACTTCTCAGGATAAATAAGAAAAGCAGACTTGGGTTTACAAAACACACCTATGAGTTGAATTTAATCCTTAGGTTTCAGGATAAATATCAATCCATACTTCTTACCTTTGCCCTAACCCATTGGCCCCGGGCTGTGCCAGAAGCTGAAACTAGACATACAGAATGGGTTGGGCAGGAGCAGATCAGAAACATAAATGGAAGCAACTTTGGGGAGGAAAATATAGGGTCTCATCATTCCTAGGTAGAAAAAACAATGTACGGTTTTAATTTCAGCATATAATTTTGATCTGGATAAAGACCCTGTAAGCATAAGAATGGTGAAATACCTCCTTTCTGTGACCTTTGAGATGGCTTTTCTGGAGACCGTTCCTTGGGAGTCTGTATTTGCACTAGGGAAATTCTAAACGTTGTGTAAAAGCCCTGATGCGCGCATGCCCTTTCGTCAGTGATCTGGAGATAAGCCGGATGTGGTTGGAGCCTCGTCACAGTGCCATGGGAATAGGGGGGCTCCAGGGTTTGAGGTCTTACTCTCGTTCTGACCCTCCTCCAACTAGCTGACAACTTTGGACAAGTCACATTAGCTCTTTGGACTGCGTTTTCCTTGTCTGTTAAATGTGTGGTCTATATAATTTTTAAGATCCTTTTCAGGCCTGGGAGTCTATGGAAATGTTGGTAGGCCTGTAGAATAGTATTGGCTATTGAAAACTCAGTGGTCCTGAAGATTCTGTGAGTATTCTTCAAGGTCAGGTTAATTTCTTCCCACTCAGCTGGGTGGCAGAGTGGAAAGAAAGTGGGGACACACATAAGTGGGATAATGATAGCAGAAGCAGATTTTATCTTAGCCAGAGAGTCCAAATTAAAGTCAAGTTTTTATCCTCAGAGAGTCACTGCTGTAAACTGTGGTCCCAGATTGCTTTTCCACACCTATGCATTAGAGGAGCTTACGAAACCAAATGCTGCATTTAACCTTGGCCTTCTGCATGTCGTCTTGCATGGCAGGAGGCAGGATAATCTTTTCCCTTTCTTGTTGTATTGCACATTTTAATAAATAACAGAGGGAGAGAGAAATCCATGGAAGCAGTTAGGGGAGGGAAAGTTATCTATGCTTGTTGAGGAATGAGGGGCATGGTCACCTCCTCAGAGGTGAAGTTGCTCGAGAGATAGTATAAAATTGCTCTCAACCATGTGCATTTGCTAAGGGAAAGGTCTTGTTACCACTCAGGCACCCAGGAGTAAAACTGCATCCATTCCACCTCTGCTATGCAGTGGACACAGCCTCCTGATCTTCTCATGTGGGACGTTTTCCCACAAAACTTTCAACGCTAAGTTCCAAAGTGTGTGAGTGATAGAGGGTGATATATTATCACCAAAGAGCCCAACCCCTTGAGAAGCAGTTAGAGGCACATGACTTTCATCCTTTGAAAGCAAATTGATCTCCAATGGCTTCTTCCTATAGAAAGGCTCAATGTAACACTGCATGTTAACTAACTGGAATTAAAATAAAAACTTTAAAAAAGAAAGGAAGGAAGGAAGAGAAAGAAAGAAAGAAAGAAAAAAGAAAAAAAGAAAAGAAGGAAGGAAGGAAGAAGAAAGAAAGAAAGAAAGAAAGAAAGAAAGAAAGGGAGGAGAGAAGGAAAGAAGGAAGGAAGGAAGGAAGGAAGGAAGGAAGGAAGGAAGGAAGGAAGGAAGGAAGGAAGGAAAGAAGGAAGGAAGGAAGGAAGGAAGGAAGGAAGGAAGGAAGGAAGGAAGGAAGGAAGGAAGGAAAAGGGAGGGAGGGAGGGAGGGAGGGAGGGATGGAGGGAGAGGGGCTCAGCACCCTGGGCCAACCTCCTTTCTCCCCAGCAGTTAGTCTTCATTTAACCTGGAATGAGTTAAAACTTTGTGAGACTAAGTTTTTTCATCTATAAAGCGAGGGGGTAAAATGAGACACTCTCTCGAGCTCCTTCTATTCTATTTGCAGTTTTATATCACAAACCTCTGAAACTGGGTTGGGTGACCCATGCCGGTGCAGGGGACAGAAACAATCTTTGTCCTCTCTGCTCATCCCAGGTTCTCAGGCTGGGCCCATAAACTAGACTCACAAACGACAGACTCACAGGAGAAAACCAAACAGGAGCTTATTAGCATGGGCGTCACCCTTGGGAGCACTCAGTGATGTGCAACTCAAAGCGGGTGGTTAGAACTGGGGTTTACGTAGCGGTGGGTAGCGTTTTCACAAAAGAACAACACATTCGTAGAGAAGGGACAAGACAAAGGAGAAGGACATGGAAGTTCCAGGGATGGCAAGTTGTGAGAAAGCAAATATGTGAGGAATTGCCCAGCGGTATGGGCTGGTTTCAGCAAGATCTGTTATACAGATTCCTCGATTGCTGAAAAGGCTCTCGGGTTGTTCCCAGTCATCAACTGCCATCCTTCCCGGTAGAGAGGGAGGGGCGGGGCACGTCTTTACACATTTATGCCCTGCTTTTGGCAAATAGGGAATGTCAGAGAGCTTTTCTTATATCTACCTGTTTTTAGTTGCCTTCGGCTTGAAATAATCCTCATGCCGAAGTGACACGTTTGGGGGTGGCATATTCTGCTACCCTTTGCAGGCACATTCACCTCATAATCCCTTTGTGGCCTTGGTGATTCTAAAAGAACTCAGACATCTTCGCGCCTACACGGGGCTGAATCACTGTAGAATTCTCCTAACCTGGACCAAGACTAGGGTGAGGCAAGGGAGGCACTCAGATGCAAGATTCAAGCCGCCCCCCCAAAAGGCAATTGTCAAGATAGATAATATTTTAGTGCAGTGTTTCAAAAAATCAAAATGAATGCCCAAATCCAAGATGAACTGAACATCAATTTTTTAGATACAGGATCAGTAACAGTCTCGAGTCGTATTGGAGTCTGAGGCAAGAGGAAAAAGTCAGTAATGCTGATTTTGTGGATCATGAATTTTTCACATTCGTTTTGATTCTTTTAAAATATCACATTAGGGGCGCCTGGGTAGCTCAGTCAGTGGAGCATCCAACCTCAACCTCAGCTCGGGTCATGATCTCGCAGTTCATGAGTTCGAGCCCTGTGTCAGGCTCTATGCTGCCACTCCAAGCCTGGAGCCTGATTCAGATTCTGTGTTGGCTTCCCTCTCTGCCCCTCCCCCACTCACACTGTGTCTCTGTCTCTCTCTCAAAAATAAACAAGTAAAAAAAAAAATAAGTTAAAAAAAATCTTAATATCACGTTATTCATCTTGATTACTGTGTTTTGAAGCAAATCCTTAAACGTTGTGCCTGAGCTGAGTGTCTCACATCCCTCAACTTTAACCCTCACTGTTTGGGTTGAGCTGGCAGATATTTTCCAAGGCTGGTGGCATTCTGTCCACTGTAAATTCCATTCAGGTCTTGGATGCCATTTTCTAGTTGAACTTGAAAATGGCATCAAATTTTGCACAATCCAAAAGCAAGCGTGTGTTTTACAGTGGATTGGGGCTTACTTACCAAACTGCGTATGCATGGATCTAATAAACCAATCATTGTGATTGAATTGAAAAGTGTTGACAGTTAATAATTGGTTTGGCTGACATTTTTCACCCAACTGATTTATGGTTTTATGAAATCCAGTAAGTTTGGTAAAAATGGTGGAAATATCACGGTGTAGGCAGCATCCTCCTAGAGCAACTCAGGCTGTGAGGACCTTTCAAAAATGGGAAGAGTCCACACAGTTGTGCATAAGACTTCCTCTCAGGCTAAAGAACCGAAAGAAAATTAATTATTATGGAGGACAAAACCCATCTAAACCCAGAGAATTATCATGGAGATTAAATACAACATACTGACGGAAAGGCTTTGTGTGTTATAAGTATGTTAAGCAGCTGTTGATTATACCACAGATATGAAACAGTACGAATTTATTTCTGTGTATCCCATCGTCTGGTAAATTGAGGGTTCCATGCATCGTTCATCCATTCAGCAAGAGTTTGGGTGGGAAATGGGAGTCCCTTTACCCAACCGTACTCAGCACTGAATAAAATAAACAAAACATACTTATCCACATTCTCTGCAAGGGACAATTTTTCCTTTTATGAAAGAAAGAAAATCTCCTTAAAAAAAAAAAAAACACCTCAGTTCAACATTACTGACATTTCAAAGAATTTATTACAAGCATTCGAGATCCGGGAGGAACAACAAAGTTTATATTGCTTTGAGAGTGGCAGGGGGAAAATTAGTTTACCAAGAATATACTTATATACTGCGGTGCTTCTTTGTCATTGTCTAGATTTACCATTTCTGTTACTGCTGGGTAGATTAGTCAAATCATGTAGAAAAGGGCTTAACAAAGCAGGCAGCGTGTTCACCCCACTGACTATGGAAGCTCACGTCAAGTAGCGACAGATAGGAAGGGTGCCAGACTCAAAGCGGGGTGGGGAGATTATTGCTGCATTTGAACGTGGCAAGCCGTAACTCCCCCCAAGGAAAGCAGCGCCTCTCCGATCATGACAGTGGGCGGATCTGAGGCTTGTCTGCCCTGCGCTCAGCAGTGAGACTGGAGCCACACACAACGTCCAGTCGCATCACCCTGTGTCGGATGTGGCTCATAAGCGAATCTCAAAGTCTAGTTCAGAATAGTTCTGAAAGAATTTTGCCTCCATGTGCATAGATGCAGGCTTTAGTGGCAATTTGAGATGTGCCGAATGTGCTGGCTGGCACTTCGCTCTGAATGAGCAAAATAACAGCTGGTATTTGTGTTAATGCAGTATTCTTGGGCTTGCATGATCAAGCGTTATTCCTCATATTTTAGCCCCAATTCATTTCCCACAGGTTTGGGATACATTTTCCACGGGCTTTTAAATTGACTTCCACAGGATAGACCTGCAAGTGAAGGTTCTCTGGGTTGTAAAGAAAGCACTTCTGTCATTATCTGCAAACATTTATCAAGCACCTGTGGTGTGCATGGTAGCCCCAGGAAAGGTCTGCAGAGCAATGTGGGGCCATAGAGAGAGCATGGTCTTTAGAAGCAAACAGACTTGAACTTGAATAAATGCTGGCTCTGCTGAGCACTTGGGTGAGGTCAGCCCATCGATTTCCTCATTGGCTGGAGGGATGATATGGGGACTAAATGAGATGGTTTCCATGAGAGGATCTAATTCACTTCCTGACAGTTAGCTGGCACTCAAAAAATACCAGAATCCTGCCTGCCTTTCTTCCTTTTTTGTCTACAGACATTATCATCCAAGGGAAACAGGAGACTCAACAGACCCACTCAAAGTTGAACAGAAAGCAAATAGTCACGGGAATATAAAAGTGCACATGTACACAATAACATTGCACACTGCACACTACGGAAAAAGCCACAGAAGCTAGAATGAGGCTCATAATTACACACAAGTTTTGCAGAGTTGAGTCAGAGAGGTGAGGGGGACTTCTGAGGAGGGGGACACAGCAGAGGGAAGTGGGGACACCTGCAACAAGGGCAAGTCTGCATGCAGGGGAGCAGGAAGAAAGAGAACTGTAGCAAAGTGCTTGTGTAATCTTAAAGAATTCTCACTTCAACCCGCAGAACCTCAGATTCTCCATCAATGTTATTAAGAACCAAAACTTTTTTTTTTCCTTCTAAATTCCCAAAGTTGTGGGTTTCAGTGTGTGGGTGAACAGGAAGAATCTTGGTGATCCCGGTTCTGCCACTAACTGGCTGCGTGACCTTGCACAATCACCTAATCTCTGGGACTCAGTTGTGTCACTTACTATATGAAAAATTTGTATTAGATGATCTTAAAGTCTTTTCCGGCTCCACATTCTATTCATGAAATAATACAAATAAGGCAGTTTGGATTACACGGAAAGAAAGAGCTATGTATGTACAATAACATAACCCACAACACATACACAACACTCAAGAAAGACTCCTGATAGTATGTGACCAATATATGCAGTATGTTTGGAAATTTACAAAGTGCATTTTAGAGACATGATTTCATGCTTTGGTCTCATGGAATGACCATTATCATTTATCAACTGTATCCGTGTATCTTATACTCTCTGAGTACTTCAGCCTCTCATTTCCTTCTCACAGTAGCCCAGAAGAGGCAAAAATTATCTTCGTTCAAATGCAGGGCAAAGAGACTGTCAGAAAGCTGAAGGAACTTCCTCACCATTACTGTCAGACTTCAGAGCATTCTCCGTTTATATTGTTCTGCCTCTGCAATGTTCGTTTGGGTCGTTGGTGAGCTATATATTCTCATTTCCCTATTTGGCTGCCAGCATTTTTGAAGGCAACATTTCCCGAAGTGCCTTTCATAAAACACCAGGCCAAAGAAATTACATTGAAAATAGATTTCATGGTAGGTCAGATAGATAGATAGATAGATAGGGACCATACCGTATGCCTGTCCTAAATACTTCTCAATGAATAGCAGGACACTGAAAGTTAAAATACATCCCACAGTAGAGATGTCTAGTCAACATTATCTAACCAAGAAATTCTCAAACTTATGTAACCACTGAACCTTTTTTTTTCACATAACACAAATTAATATCCCATGGAAAATCCCTCAGCAACCACTGTTCTATGGCTCCCTTCTCTAACTTAATACAGCGTCCGCACAACTAAATTAACCTTGCATTTCCTTATGCAAGGAACATCTTGCAAAAATCCACAGACCAAATCCCATGGACTGGACAGTAGAGAAAAGAAATTACAGAAAAATGGGGAAAGAGGGGAGAAAACACTCAAAAGCAAAGCAAGAGCAGGGAAGGCTGAAAGCAAGGTTGGTCCTTACAGTTGGCAATGAGAAAAACCACCTGGGTCAAAAAATGAAGGGAAGGTCTGGCTGGCTTGCCCCTCATGGCGGCTGAGGTCTTGGGGGGCTTCTCCTTTAGCTGGGCCTCCCCTCTTCGTCTTCTTCACTGCCCATTCTTTCTCCTGTTCACACATCACTGCACCTGGAACTGTGCCTCCCCATACCAGGGCACAGAGAAGTGACAGGGTACCACTGGCCCCCATGGCCCCTGGCAACACCACTGAATCAACAGGACAGAGAGGGCATGCATCCTCCTCACCACACTCCCGCCCTCCTGGCTCTTGACTGAGAAGTTTCCAGTGGTCAATACCCTGACCACTTCCTTCTCAGCCTCTGCATTTTAAGAGTGGTTGGAATCCAAACAGGTGAAGCCAGTCTGAAATCTGTATGGCAAGCCGGGTGTAAGGCCTCTAGAGCACCAGATTCCGAAACTCTCTGTCTGTGGCACATTCTCTCAGTAGTAATGCTCCCATCCTGGCTTGTTCTCTCCCTTTCTTTCTTCCTTCCTTCCTTCCTTCCTTCCTTCCTTCCTTCCTTCCTTCCTTCCTTCCTTCCTTCCTTTCTTTTTCTTTCTTTCTTTCTTTCTTTCTTTCTTTCTTTCTTTCTTTCTTTCTTTCTTTCTTTCTTTCTTTCTTTCTTTTCTTTCTTTCTTTCTCTTTCTTTGTTCTTTTCAAATTGTTATTTGTTTGTTTGTTTATTTTAATGTTTATTATTTATTTTTGAGAGACAGAGAGACACAGAGCAGGAGTGGGGGAGGGTTAGAAAGACATAGAATCCAAAGCTGTCAGCACAGAGCCTGACACGGGGCTCGAACTCATGAACCATAAGATCATGACCTGAGCCGAAGTCAGATGCTTTAACCAACTGAGCCACCCAGGCGCCCCTCAATTTTTTTTTTAAATTCTAGCTAGTTGACATACAGTGCAATATTGGTTTCAAGAGTAGAATTCAGTGATTTATCACTTACATACAACACCCAGTGCTCATCATGACAAATGCCCTCCTTAACACCCATCACCCATCTAGCTCATCCCCACCCACCTCCCTCCATCAACCCTCAGTTTGTTCTCTATCTTTAAGAATCTCTTATGGTTTGTTTCCCCCGGCTCTTTTCTCATTTCCTATTTTAAAGAGAGAGAGAGAGTGAGCATACTTCAGAGGCACTGGTGTTTTCTTTCTCCTTCATCCTCCACTGTCGAGAACTAAATTGGGCATTCTGGCTTCAGTACAGAGACAAGACAGAGAAAGGCGCCATGTTGAGAATGGCAGTTCCAGAGAATTTTCTTTCGTGTGTAAGAGGAATCCACGTGGCAAAGCTTCAGGTGCTCTTTGGAGTGGCTGTCCATTGAAAGGACAATTCCGAGTCCTTGGCCACTCAGTGGGGATGGCTGTGAGGCCATGGATGAACCCCACAGTGGTGGGGGAGTGCCCTGCAGGTAGACGCTGACAGCTCTCTTCTAGGAACTAGTGGCTGTCATTTGAAGGCCCAGTTGGGCTCTGATCAATGCAACTTTCCAGCCCAACACATTTCGTCTGAACTGTCGTTTGACTGGGATCAGCCTGGCGCCAGCCACCACTTAGTTTTCTACACCAGAAGACACTTCACTGTCATAAAAGAGAAGTAAAGTCAGGGATCTCCTTCTTTTCTCAGCTGGGCTCCATATCCTCCCTGAGGCTGGCCGCTCTTTCCCGAGTTGAGCTCTGTGTCATTGCATTGTGAGGTTATGAATGTGGCATTTAAAGAGAACAAAGCAACACTGAAGGGTTCAGAGAGGAGAAGATTTCAGAGAAACCCTCTCACTTCCCCCAAGGAAAACTCCCCTGAGTCTGGTTGTCTTGGAAACTTGTATGTTGTAAATCAGGGGGAAAATAATCTTGTATGTCGGAGGTTCTAAAAATTAACAGTCCTTACAGTAATTACCACGTCCGGCATTCTGCACCCCGTGGAAAGAATTTGACCAACCTTGAGCTAAAACCAAATGGTCCTTGGAAACAACCTGGACAAGGCAGACAGTTATTAGAGGCAGAAAGCAAAAATGGGGTATTTTCCAAGCTCCCTGAGTATAAATAGCTCAGTGAATACATTTTAAGCATCTTCAAGGCACAATCTGCATACCATTTTCATTGCTACTGAACATCCTTAAGTGATAAAGTAGGTATCTTCATACCAGAAAGGCAGGCCTCCATGTAATCAAATATTTTCTGGGCCACAGAGGCCCATTATCCCACTGCCTTGTCTGACCTCCCTCCCTCTTCTTGGCTCACCCAAGCCACATCCTCTCCAAACAGCTGCGGCCGTGCCCACACTGCATTTTGTTCAGTTCTTTGCGTTTTGATCAACTCTTTGCGTTCTTTTTTTAGGAGAACATTTTACAAACTCAACGGCAAGGGTTCTCACCGTCAACTGCACATTGGGATTACCTGCAGAGTTTCTTTTTAAATCCCAAGGCCGAGGTCCCACCCAAAGATTCAGATTGAACTCTAGTGGGGCGGGTCACGGTTATCATCATTTTTAAAAGCTGTCCAAGTGGTTCCAATGTGGAGCCAGGGTTGAGGATAACTACCTATTGTCTTGTAAATAGGCTCACAATTATTCATTTCTAAAAGAGCAAATTCCTACCTCTTATTTATACAAAACGCTTTTTACATGCAGTGTTGGTTGCAGGAGCGGTGCTAACTTTTATTCTACAATATAATAAAACTAGGTCTTCGTTTCTAAAAAGATTGAGCTGGTGTGACTTCTGCCCTCCCCCTCCCCAGATTCACAGCCCACCAGGAAATGAAAACGACCATAAATGTACTTTGTTATCCACTGGAACCTCTTCCAGACTCTGAAGGTGGGTCATTAGCCAGTATTTGCAGAAAAATCTCACACCTTGTGATTCACCTCTGACACTCAACATAGAATAGGAGAAATAAATAATCTTTTAACGCCCTCTGCAAATAAGAGTTTATGAGATGCCCAGTCTGATGCTAGATGGCGTCTTATCCAGTCTATACCTGGGCTTCTCAAGCTTTTATTTGCATATGAAGCCCCCTGGGATCTTGATAAATTTACACTCCAATTCAGGAGCTCTGGGGTAGAAAGCCGACTCCAGATTCTGCATTTCTAATGAGCTTCCAGGTATGGTCCAAAGCTCAACAAACCTTAGATGTCCCAATAGCTCACTTCATGGGTCAGAAAGTTACAGGTAAGGACCTCTAAGAGGCACGATGCAAACCAAGGTCTATCTGCCATAACACCTTGTCTACTGTGCTAAATCTGCCTCTTTTTAGTCTTTTTTTCATTGTGGGATTTTCCTCTGTTTAAAGAGATCTCATTTAAATCACGGAACGATTTCTTCCTTGCAGATGAAAACGGAGGTAAATTGCACAGTTGGAAGAAAGACTCTCACTGTCCCCTGTCTGGTCTTTCTTGTAGCTCCTGATTTAAGTTTCAGTCTTATCATTGCTCAAGAACAAGAAACTCTGCAGTTACAGGGGAGGATGGGGCCATACATTCTTCTCTTTATTTGGTAAAT
Organism: Neofelis nebulosa; assembly: GCF_028018385.1. Classification (NCBI taxonomy): domain Eukaryota; kingdom Metazoa; phylum Chordata; class Mammalia; order Carnivora; family Felidae; genus Neofelis; species Neofelis nebulosa. The sequence continues at coordinate 95,332,020 of NC_080785.1, forward strand.
ATACCAGTTTCGTGGAACTGTTTGTACCCAACTGAAACTCAAAGAGATTGAATGGTCTGTGACCACTGAGAAATCAGAGAAGTCAGGGAGTGTCGTTCCAGGTTTTAGGCCCAACACCGCCTGGCTATGCGACTATGAAGATCACACCTTCCTGCGTTTCCATTGTCTGTTGTACAGCCATGGAAGCACAGTTGACACTGTCTGCTTCCGTTGTGTGTGGGGGGGGCGGGGGGAGTCTTCTCTTACACCATCATTTCAAGACGCTTTTTCAGGAGCAAAAGCCGAGATACACATAAAACGGTAGCAAAATCATCCTCCAAGTGTAGAGTCCATACAGAATTAGAATGTCATTCTTTTTACCTGCCAGAAGATCCTAGTGTGGTTTGTAGAAGTCCTCTACCCTCTTTATTAGAAGTGTGAGAGCTGGCTACAAAATGACATTTGCAGGGGCACCTGGGTGGCTCAGTTGCTTGAGCGTCCAACTCTTGATTTTGGCTCAAGCCATGATCCCAGGGTCGGGGGATTGAGCCCCACATTGGGCTCCACGCTGACTGTGGAGCCTGCTTAAGATTCTCTCTCTCTCAGGGCGCCTGGGTGGCGCAGTCGGTTAAGCGTCCGACTTCAGCCAGGTCACGATCTCGCGGTCCGTGAGTTCGAGCCCCGCGTCAGGCTCTGGGCTGATGGCTCGGAGCCTGAAGCCTGTTTCCGATTCTGTGTCTCCCTCTCTCTCTGCCCCTCCCCCGTTCATGCTCTGTCTCTCTCTGTCTCAAAAATAAATAAAAAACGTTGAAAAAAAAAAGATTCTCTCTCTCTCTGGGATGCCTGGGTGGCTCAGTCGGTTAAGCGTCCGACTTCAGCTCAGGTCATAATCTCATGGCTTGTGAGTTCGATCCCCACGTCAGGCTCTGTGCCCACAGCTCAGAGCCTGGAGCCTGCTTCAGATTCTGTGTCTCCTTCTCTCTCTGCCCCTCTCCACTCATGCTCTGTCTCTGTCTCTCAAAAATAAACATTAAAAAAATAAAAAAAATTTTTAAAAGATTCTCTCTCTGTTTCTCTCTTTCTCCCCACCTCCCCCCACCCACCCTGGCCCCTTCTCCCCTGCTTTAGTGCATGGTCTCTCTCTCTCTCTCTCTCCCTCAAAAAAAAAAAAAAAAAGTGACATTTATATTAAGCATCTTCTCTCCAGTCACATCTGCTTTCCAAAGTGGCCATTCCTGTTCGAATGGAGAATTTGCTTTGTGATAATTGGGATCAGTGCCATCATTGTGAAGCAATGTATTCTATATAAAATGCAAGAAATGTCTTCAAGAACATCCACCCCTTTAAGGTTCTTGGCATGTTGTTTCGTGTATCCCGTAGGTAAGTGGGTGTGTAGACCCAGTAACCCAGGCAAATCCTTAACACTCGCCTAATGTCTGCCTGTAACAGATTGGACAGGCAGGTCTTTATGATCATAAGGCTTTAGGAAAAAATAATCTCATTCACATCTTCATCTTCAAAGGACAGGAGAAACCCAACAGAACTTGTACCCATATCAGTCACCAGGCTTAGGATCCATCATGGATTGACCTAAAAGAAAACGAATTGGGAAAATAAGGTCTTAACCCCCGTCAACCCAAGTCCAATATGTGGATGGATGTGTGTTTGCATTAAAGGGGTTGGACTGTATGTGTATTATGTAACTTTTTTTTTTTTTTTTTTTTGAACAATGAACACCTTTATTCCATGACCGAAGATAGGAGGGAGGAAGATTTGTTTGCCTTTCTGGCTTTGATTTTCCTCAGAACTCTAGCTCCTTGCCCCCTAGCACAGAGCCATCTGCTCGGCCATGCTGGCCTGGTCTTGAAGCCATGCATGGGAGCAGCTTGCCCTGCTGGGACTGTACCTCCAGAAGATGCTGATTTGGGCATTCTTTTTCCTGTCATCATATTTCTTCTGAATTTTCTTTGATCGTTTCTTGTAAAATCTCTTCCTCCTAGGGAGTCAGCTTGGCCCCCTTCTTGCAGCCCAGGGGCAGTGCCTACTGGGACTCATCCCACTGTGGGTACCGTGTGCTGTCGATGAGCACGATCCAGTTCTTTGCCCGGGTCTTTGTGTAGACCAGTTCATTGTTGGATGCGTCATAGACAACCTCTGTAATGCTTGTTTTGCATGTACAACATTCAGAGCCCCTGGAGAAGTAAGTCCCCCACACCCAGCCTCAAGCCAGGGGACTTCTTATTGCCTCCCTGAATGCAGACTGTGTGTATGCCGGTGGGGAGAAGGGGGACAATCTTATTGGTGGGGGGGTGGGGGGCTTTCCAGCTCATACTTCTGCTTCTTGTGGCGGGGCTTTCTCTCAACCCCATCTTGTGGCACTCAGGCCAGTTGTCCTGAGAGATGCCCATCTCTTGCGGTGCCCGCTGCAAAAAAGCTGTGATGTAGACTTTAAATCTTCATGGGGCACCTGGGTGGCTCAGTCAGTTAAGAGTCCAACTTCTGCTTAGGTCATGATATCCGGGTCCATGAGTTCAAGCCCTGCGTTGGGCTCTGTACTGACAGCTCAGAGCCTGGAGCCTGCTTCGGATTCTGTGTCTCCCTCTCTCTCTAACTCTCCCCAGCTCACACTCTGTCAACAACAAACGTTAAAAAAAAATTTTTAATCTTCATAGTTACATGTATGTGTGCTCCATACTTGCGTGTATGTATAGTTGTGTTTATTGGTTATATATACACACAGGCACGTATTTATTTAAAAAAAAATTTTTAGAAACACCCACTCAGGGATTCTGTAAAGTGTCCACTTATAGGGTTATCCATGTAGTTTGGACAGATCAGCAAAGTGTGAGCACAGGGGCAGAAATGACATTGTCTGGGGTTTTCCTTTCTTGCCTTTTCTGCCTGGGACGTTTCCGAGAGAATGACTAAGCAGTGCCGGAGATTATGAATTTGCTTAAGTGTGAATGGCTGATTGCCGGGTGCAGCGCCCGGCCCTCCCCGAAGGTGATTGACTGGGGCTTCAGGTCCTCACACTTGATGCCCGGATTTGACTCGGAAAGTCTGCCAAGTCTTTTACTCGGAAATTTATCTTAATTAGATCTGAAAGACCTGCCACAGTAGAATAGTCACACCGATTAAAATGAAAAACAGGAGAAATTACTGATCAAATTAATCATAATGTCGGGTTACAGCTGTAGGTCTGATGTAATTTGCCACTCCAGTGAGTTACATCGGCCCGGCCCGGGAAAGGGAGCTGGCTTTACGCTGATCCGTAACACCCGCCCGCTCCAGGCGGCCCGGCAGGAGGCTGATTCCATTCATTTTCTTGGCTTGCTCTGACCTCCCTGCTGCTACTAGAAACAAATCAGGCACCAAACAAATGGAGGGGGGTGGGGTGGGGACGGTGAGTGGGGAGGTAAACGAGAAACATTCTCTTATCCCAGCGATTGTACGACTTCAAAATGGTGAGTCGTTTACAACTTGGCTGGGCAGGCTTGGGGCTTTGTTGCTCGTTGGGGTTTTCGCTTTTGTTTTTCGTTTCCACTTAACCTCATTTTAGTTTTACTTGTGGTGACCTGACATTGATTAGATGCAGAACGGGAATCAAAAGGTCAGAGGACAAAATCTTTGGCCCTAAGCAATGAGGAAAAACCTTTAGAAAAATCTCCTTGCCAACATGGCTCTACAACTGGGGCATGGATTGAAATAATGTGAAGTGTCACAGCAGAGAGGAAGAAGCCCCGGCTATAAGAGCTGATTGTCCCCACGAGGGTACAGTCCTGGTATTCTGATCTTTAAATTAACATCCCTTTATACCCTACCTTGTGTTAGGGCGGGGTTGGGGAGCAGTTGAGTAGGTGAGTAGGTGGAGTATACTATATTTTTTTTTTTTTAAGAAAACAAGTCAGAGACTAGGCTCTTTTCAACAAATAGCCTTGACTCCGAGCTGTGATTCACTCAGTGTTCACAAAACATATCGCCCTATTAGCAATACAGAGAAGGCACCCTAAAGGACACCCCAATCCAGACATTCTGTTGGCTATTCTCAGAAGTTAGAATTTAGGAGCAATGTAGGACTCCTTCCAATCAGTTCTGCTCTATCCCTAGCTGGGGGTGGGGTGAGACTATGGGGGTTGGAGTCCTCTTAAAACAGAGGTGACTGGGAAGGTACAGAGAAAGGAAGCCTCCTTTCCATTCAGTGGCGATCAGATGACTCTGGAGCAGAAAGTTCTTCCTTTGTGAACATACGATGGGTTGTCCAAATCCCATTTAGTCATCCTGAGACCAGATGCTTATACCCTTTCATCTCCAGTGTGAAAAGGCCCCCATCCTTTCTTCATCCCACCGGGAATAAATCTGGTACCTTTTGTAAATGAGGGAGATAGGCAGTCACAGAAGATAAGGTGGCCTTGGCACTCAGGAGACCATGCCTTCTGGACCTGTCTATGGCTCTTTATGAAGATTTAGGTGGAACAGTGTGCCCAGACTGGGGAAGGATATAACAACCACGTTTTGAGTGGTTACTATATTGGCTTAGTTGTTTGTAACCAGATTTTTTTAAAGAAAATAATAATAGAGTGTAGAAAATACCAGGGTATATCATACATAATAAAGCTCTTTATTTTTTCTTGAAGCTTCTGTTTAAGTTATATATGTGTAGATCTATGTATATTGTTATATATATACATATACATATATATATATATATATATATATATATATATATATACACACACACACATAGAGAGAGAGAGAGAGAGAGAGAGAGATTTGTCCATGTGTTTATTTGTGTGTGTATATGTGTGTGTGTGTGGGGGGGGGTGTATACATAGTAAAGCCTTGGTTTGTGAGCATAATTCATTCCAGAAACATGTTTGTAGTCCAAAGTACACGTATGTCAAAGCAAATTTCAAGAACCAATGGCTCAGTTGTGATCATGTGACATTCAGCATCATGCACTAACTCATACTGCAAGACCTCACTCGTTTATCAAGTTAAAATTTATTAGAAATCTTTGCTTGTCTTGCAGAACACTCGCAATCCAAGGTTTTAATATATATATATTCTATGTATGTATGTGTGGGCTTGAGTTGTCAAGTGTATTTCTTACTGTGGGACAAGGTCGGAAGAATTTGAAGAACCTTGCCCTGGAGTATCTAGCTCTTCAGGGAGGCAGAGGTGGGGAACCTTAGATATATGGTGGGTCACAAAGCAGCTTTATCAGAGTCCCAACATACTGAATGTGATGATGAGCTCCTAAACACTGAACACTATCCCCAACAGTCAAAAAGACCTAAACGGTTATGCCATTCACCACCCCCCCCACCCTGCCACACACACACACACACACACACACACACACACACACACACAATGCAGGGAAGGAACCTCAGCCTTCTACCCCCAGCCCTGTGGTTGAAAACTCACAAAGCATTCGTAGTTTAACCATCCTATTAAATGAGAAACTGAATAACATATTAAAAGCTCACAAAGCAGTCCCACCGAAAGTGAATAGATCACTGCAAAGAAAGAGTGAAAGCAGGAGAGAGAGCATGGTGGGAAGGAAGCAGGGCCTCACGCTGATTTGGGCTCTTGGAGCATTGATCAAGGGAAAAGCCTCATCCGGAGAGTTGCAGGTTGGCAGCCAGGTCCGTGGGCTCCGGTCAGAAAAATCGTGGGCTGGAGAGCTGCACATCAAGGGCTCCTGCAGTCTCTCTCTGTTGGTTGTCCCACCTGGTGTGACCCAGGCCAGAGCTAGCATCATCCTCACTGCCCTGGCCTTCCTTCCTCTCTTTTCTCCCTGTTCCAGTCCTCTCTGCAAACCCTGCCAAGCTAACCTGCCTAAAATAATACTTAATTGCATCCCCCTCACACAAAAAGCCCCCTTCTTAGCTTTCTTAGCCTGAGTGCTCTGTCCTGCCCTCCACCCGGTCTCCCACTGCCTGAAGGCCCCCGCCCCGGCTCTGCTGGGGCCCTGCACACCTGCCCTCTTCACCACTGCTCCTCATACTTCCCTGCCCTTCCTACTCCCTGCACGCTTGTCCAGCCCTCATAAGTGCTCTCCTCTTGGACTCACGCATTTGGCACTTAGCACGTGCCCTCCGAGTCTTTTTTTTTTCTTACCCCATCTATGGACAAGTTTGTTATCTTACTTGAATTATAAGCCCCTGAAGAACAGACACTGTGTCTCACACCTCTGTACATCCCAGGACTGTCTGTAATTGTTGTAAGTGGTGATGTCTCATTTCACAGTTATTCATTTCACAAATATGTAAGTGCCTGTTATCTGATGATCTTAAATTTGTCTGCAGAATTACTCGAAGATAACAATTACTACTGAAAGAAATGTTATGCATTTACTTTTATATTTAGAGCAATGCCTGGCACATAGTAAGGACTACAAAAACCTTAGATCTTGTTATGGTTATGATTTCTTTCTTTCTTTTTTTTTTTTTTTTTTAGTGTATTTTTTTTAGTAATCTCTACACCCAACATGGGGCTCGAACTCACAACCTCGAGATCAAGAGTCGTGTGCTCTTCCAACTCAGCCATGATTTCTTTGAAATTGTTTTTTTTAACACCATTGTCCTTTGCACTATCTTCTGGCGGGCTTTGGGAAATGCAGAGCTTCATTTAGACTACTTCAAATCAGCCTCTTTCCTTTGGGAGGAGATGTACATCAGAGCAAGGACCACAGTTTTCTAATTAATCTTCTGTTTCTTTTCTCTCCCGCTCATCCCAGCAACTCATGGTGGTTCTTGATATTTGGAGTATAATAGAGAGAGGAGCAGGCATTCTTAATATTTTATAGATCTGATTGATTTGTGAGTTAAATCGTATTTTCCAAAGCATGAAATATCATAAAACAGACCCGAGGAAGATGAAAGGGAATCTCCCACCAAGAATGTAGCTCAGGCCCCCACCATTGGACACTGGAGACTCTTGCGTGACATGCTGTGCTGCTCAAACCCCCCCCCCCAACCAGGGCAGACTCTCCCAGTAGAAAAATGATAATCTACTTTATTTTTTAATATATTTTAAAATTTTTATTTATTTGTTTTGAGACAGAGCATGCACCAGCAGAGGAGGGGCAGAGAGAGGGAGAGAGAGAATCCCAAGCAGGCTCTGCACTGTCAGCGCAGAACCCAACACAGGGCTCAAACTCACAAACCACGGGATCGTGATCTGAGCTGAAATCAAGAGTTGGTGGCTTAACTTTCTGAGCCACCCAGGTGCCTGGGTCTAGCTTAAAAAATAAAAGTAATTGTTGAGGCTTTAACACATGCCGGGCACTGTGCGAGGTGTTTTTGTGTATGTTTTCCTACTTGGGCCCTGCAATCACTTATAGGAGTAAGGAAACCACGGCTCAGAGAAGCTGGTAACTCACCAGAAGCCCACAGCTTGTTAGAGGTGGAGCTGGGATGTAAGCCCAGACTGTCTGGCTCCAACCTGGGAGACCTCACATGCTCTTTTATGTGGGACGGTCTCTGTGTATGTCTGCTGTCCAGTGTAATTACTAATAGTGCCCATTTCATTCTCAGAATGGTCTTGGTTTGGGCAATAAATCATCCAAGTCCCTTCCCCCAAGATATGCTCACTATGCTGCCTTCAACATTTATCCAAACTGCCTCTACCTGTTTTCACCTCACTAGGTGCCATTAAAGCTAAGACATTCGGACGTCTTCTTAATTTGGTGAAAAGATGGAATCAGTCATTTTTAGAAACATATTGTGTTCTTTCTACTAGGCAACTTACCTAATAATTTTTCAGAATGTGATCCTATTTGAGTCAAGAGGATCCTTGGATGCGGGCCATAGGAGACACCTTCTTTTCCAAAGTGGGATTTGGAAAAACCTAACTGGGATGGTTCTTGGATCCTGACTGAGGTGATGGACACCATGCCAGCAGAATTATAATTTAGAACAGAGATTTACCACTGGTCCCAAAAAAGATGATGTTCAGTGAGGATACATGATGGGTAAAGATAATGCTCAACATATATTGTAAGGAGAGGACAAGAAATCACACACACACACACACACACACACACACACACACAGAACTAATGATTTTTTTTTAAATTTTTTTTTTTTAATGTTTGTTTTTGAGAGAGAGACAGAGACACAGTATGAGCAGGAGAGGGGCAGAGAGGGAGGGAGACACAGAATCGGAAACAGGCTCCAGGCTCCGAGCCGTCAGCCCAGAGCCTGACGCGGGGCTCGAACTCACGGACCGCGAGATCGTGACCTGGCTGAAGTCGGCCGCTTAACCGACTGCGCCACCCAGGCACCCCTGGAACTAATGATTTTTTAAAATCAAGGTGAATAAGAGTCAAAATGCAATGTCATTAAAAGGTTTGCAGCTGACATGGAGGAGAAGGGGCACAAGGTTTCCTAAACAAGAGTGGGGCTCCAGGAGCTCCTGGGTGGCTCAGTCATTTGAGCGTCCAACTTGGGCTCAGGTCATGATCTCTCAATTTGTGAGTTCGAGCCCTGCATCAGGCTCTGTGCTGACAGCTCAGAGCCTGGAGCCTGCTTTGGATTCTATGTCTCCCTCTCTATCTGCCCCTCCCCTATTTGTGTGCACGCTCTCTCTCTCTCTCTCTCTCTCTCTGTCTCTCATAAATAAGCGTTAAAAAAAATTTTTTTAAAGAATGAAGGCTCCAGAGTACTGACTGCTCCAGCCTCTCTCCTTCTAGGTGGTCCCTGAGGGTGCTTCAGGGACGTCATGATTCCCAGATTGGCCACACATCAAAATCACATGACAAGGTTTCTGCAGCAAGTATATCGTAAGAGAGAGAGAGAAAGACAAAGGGAGAGAGATTGAGATGAAGGTCTGGGAGACTGGACATGTAGATCAAAAGACACAGCAAAGAATTTCATTATGTGGACTTTATGTAGATCACATGTCAAACAAATGTAAAAAGGAAAAATAATGACGTTTATGAGATAATGGGAAATATGACTGTTGACAGGGTATCTGATGATATTTAGGGATTATTTTTAATATTTTTAGGTGTGATGGTGGTATGTAGTTATAGTTTTAGGAGGGTCTTTTGAAGATACATATCTTCCAAATTTTCCATATCTGGGATTTTTTTCTCAGATGATGTGGGAAGGAAGAAAATAATATTGGTGGAGGTTGTTGGCTAGGTATAGATAAAATTGACCATAAGTTGGTATTTATTGAAACTGGGTGGTAGGTCCATGGACATTAATTATAGCATTGTGTCTTCTTTTACATGTGTTTAAATATTTCTAAAAGAAAAAAAGAAAGAAGTTTGGGGGTTTTTTTTTCTTTCATTTTTTAATGTTTATTTTTGAGAGGGTTGGGGAGGGACACAGAGAGGGGGACAGAGGATTCAAAGCAGGCTCTGTGCTGACAGCAGTAAGCCTGATGTGGGGCTCAAACCCACAAACCGTGAGATCATGAGCTGAGCCAAAGTCAGACTCTCAAACAACTGAGCCACCCAGGCACCCCAAAGAAAGAAGTTTTAGTCACCTGGGGATTCTTTAATAGTATAGATTCCCCCCACCCAACCCAGAACTATAAAAATCAGGGGTGAAGTCAGTGATTCTGGTGATCAAGGAGGTTGAAGAACTCCATCCCTGTAGAATTGTAAACAGTTTCTTAGATCGGGATAAGTTAGCCAAGGCTCAGGACACTATACATACCAAAGATGGTTGATGGGTTGAGACACCGTATCTTAAGAAACTGAGGTTTTTCAAGTGAAAGATTGAATAAGTGAAGATGGTTGTTAATATCTGAGGAGTTGTAAAAAATAGAAAGGGAACTAGGAAACTAAAAATAGAAAAGACCTTTCCAATTCTCAAAAAGAAAAAAAAAATGAAAGGCTTCCTCTTCAGTGAGGTAGATTGAATATGTGCATTTATCTCTACACCCCCCGCCCCAGGGGAGGGAATTCCACTAAAACGATACTGAAGGAAAATTTATTTTAATTGTATAAATCCAAAAAGGCAAAGAGAAGTGGAGAAAAGACAGCAGTGGACAAGCAATGTCAAACCAAATTTTGGAAAAGCAGGTGGAGGAGTTAACCAAGCTGAGAAAGCTAAACCTAGAGGAGCACAGCAAGAAGCTAGGCAACCCTGGAGACCCCAAAGCCTTGGGGGTTGCAGGCACCAGCTGCACGGAAGACAGGGTTGAGGGGGCATGTTGCTGAAAACAGGGACATTGGTTAATGACAGCATAATGAATGAATACTTAAACCCTCAGCTTCCTCCTCAATCCAAGCAGACAGGCAACTATCCCTCTAGCAGCTTTATGCGTGAGAAGCTAAACGAGAGACCCTCTAGACCTGGAGACGTAAGTATGACTGTCTGTGTGGCTGGGGATAGCTCCTTCCTGATGACCATGGTGTCAAGGGAAAGCCCACATCCTGAGTGATACAACCTGGCCTCATTGGGCCACTTACATCATACACAGGTGTTCAAGTATGTGGACATCTCACCACTCCCCACCTCAACACCCTAGGTAATTGATGGTTTCTTCTCTGGAGAAACCTGACCGCTAATCGAAGAAAAAAGACTCAGTTATCAATATTGGGGATCTCCAACATCACCAGGTCTCTGCTTTATTTTTATATGTGAAAAGACAACAAAGAATGACTAAATATTTGAGAAATGTCTTTGTCTGAAATCAGAAACTAAAATGAGCCAGGGAGAGGGCAGACATTTGTTGGAAATAGAAGCAACAGAAGAAGAATAATTTTATAAAAATTTTTGAATTAATATCTTACAGAATATCCATTGAGACCATGCATCCACAAAACACATAACAGGTACAATACACAAGGAACCCTTCAAAATAATTCAGGGACTATTTAGATAATAATTTTAAAAATTATAGCAGAAATAAAAATTCAGTAGAAGGTTTAGAAAATAAAGAAAATATCTCAGAACGTAGAACAAAAGGAGAAAAAAGGAGAGAACAAATTAACAAAACAGGGAGAAAATACCAGATCCGTCCAGGAGATCTAACTTCTAATTGAGTACAAAACAAGAGAAAAAAAAAAGAGAGAGAGAGAGAAAATTACTAAAGAATTAATTCCAGAAAATTTCCCAGACTTTAAGGATGTTACCTCATTGAAAGTCTCACTGAATAAATAACCTAATGAATGAGTACTAAACGAAACACCTGTAACATATCATTATGAACATTTTTCCCAGGGAAAAGTGAGGGGGAGAACAGATAAAATACAAAGAATGAAGAATCAGAATACATTGGGTTCCCACAGCAATACTTGAAGCTGAAAAACAATAGAACAAAGCCTTCAAAATTGTAAGGGAAATGGTTTTCATCTTGCATTTTATATACTGCCAAGCTATCTATCAAATACAAGAATAAACTAAAGATTCAGATACAGAGTCTCTGGAAAACTTGTCTCAAATTGATCTGTCATGCATTCTTCATCAACTTTACTGGAATAAGTGTTCCACCAAAACGAGAGTAAACCAAAGAAGAGGAAAATTAGAGGTTTACCATCAAAAGGGGCAAAAAGGAACCCCCAGGCTGACAGTTACACCGTGGGCTTAAGAAAGCAACCAGTTCACCTTGTGGCAGGAATATTGAGGACTCTAGAAAGGATGTTGCTGGAGACGAGGCAGGGGATGGGAGGGGGTGCAGTGAAGAGAGCAGAAGAGAAACCAAGAGAGTACCTGGTATGGTTGACCTTATGGAAAATGGTGTTCAGAGAGGTTTTCCCATTATTGAAATGAGTTTGGGAAGAATTATGAATAGAAAGAAAGAACTAAGCAAACAGAAAAGCAATGACTAACTTTGGTAAGGGCAAAAACTTCTATAAGAAAAGAAGCGTAGTCACGGAATACCAAGAGGCTCCGAGGTAAACAGTCCCAAAAAGAAATTCTGATTAAATCGGAAACTCTGTTGGCAGAACAAGGGGAGGCAGGAGGAGGGGAAATAGGGAGTGGGTGCGAGAGCATTCAATCCTCATCTTCCACATTGGAAGTCAACTGATAACACCCAAAATTGGCAAATTTAAGCTATTATGTAGAAATATGGAGGTAAATAGTAAAAGGAACTTCTAAAAGACTTTGGAGGAGTGGCTCAGTCAGTTGAGCATATGACTCATGATTTCCACTCAAGTCATAATCTCACAGTTCATGGGATCCAGCCCCATATCCACGCTTTCAGCGCGGAGCCTGCTTGGGATTCTCTCTCCCTCTCTCTCTCTGCTCCTCCCCTGCTAGTGCTTTCTCATTCTCTCTCGAAATAAATAAATAAACTTAAAAGAAAAAAAGATTTTGGCGAACACGGAGAATTTGGTTTTAGGAGTAACAAGGCCTGAGTTATAGAAGTTCAGTTATATTTCAGTGTTGGACACTCTACACTAAGACTTTGCGTGCTTATAGTTCCTTCTGCCTGGACACTTTTCCCTAAGGTATCCAGCTTGCTCCCTCACTTTATTCAGGTCTTGCTTTACATTTTACCTTATCAAGGAATCCTGCCTTCACCATCTTTATATAAAATTCCACCTCTGTTCCTTCATCATCCTTTGGAGGTCTTATCACTACCTGACATGTTCTGTATGTATTTGATGATTGGCTTGTGTGTTTTCTTCTTCCAACTAGAATGGAAATTTCATACTCACAGGGACTTTGTTCTTTTCATTGCAATAGCCCAGCCAACAGTGAAGAAGTGCCCACATTAGAACTAGGACCAGGGTACAAACTATAAAACAGAGTTTCCTAGGAGATGTGTGCACAGAAGGGTGTGCTGTAGGGTAAGCCAGTGAGACATCCCTCCCAGAGAAGAGGTAGCCACTTCACTGGTTCTCTTGTAGAGACACTGGACCAGAAAAGACTGGTGGTCCTGTCCAGTTCTAAGATTCCGTGGTCAGCCCTGAGAACAGAATGAAAGAAAATGTACTTCTGCATAAAAACTGGGTATGAGAGGATTGATGCTTTTATCCCCAGCTAAACTAAACTTTTGGATGGACAATAGAGGAAATTTAAAATATCTTCTTGGCAGTGCTTTAAACACAAGCTATAAAGTTTTATTGCAGTGTGCTTGGTTTATTGCATCTGTGAGTATTATTTGTCTCTGTCCCGCAAGCCTTATACAGAACCTAGAACACGGTGCATATTTAATGTGGCGAAGTGAGTGCCGTGAAATTCTCAGATGAGTTTATTCCTTGAGATGACTCCCATAAGAAAATGGATGATGTTGTTTCTGGGTTTACTTTGAGAGGAGAGACAAGGAAACTATATAAAGTAAGAAGTCAACAGCATGGCAGGCGGTATATAAAGGATTTCCCGTTTGGCTTTAGAAACAGAGGTACCATTTCATTGCTGTTTGGCTTTCTCATTGGCCCCAACTGTTAGGCATGGTGTATAGAGGGAAACACCAGCTAACTCAAAAAGATACTCCTTCTGTGGATTTCTTATAGAAAAACCTTTGATTATAAAGCTTTGCATCTTGTAGGCTTTCCCACTAGAACTATAAACAGCCTTCGTATTAAAATATTTTTATATAAAACATCTGCTCTCAGCCCTAATTGGTGTAAATAGGAAAGATTGTTATATGCAGGTTTCAAGTACTTAAATTATCACATTCCTAGACCAGAGACACACAGAGGGAGAAATAGGAAAAAAAAAAAAAAAAAAAAAGAGGAATGAAGTCTTCTTTTATCTTTTGGATTTCCAGTGCTTTCTGTAGTAGCCAATCAGGATGCTGTCAAAGGCACTGACGAGAGATTTCCCAAAGTTAATTTTTCTCATAATACAATAACCAAATTTGCTTTAACACTTGAAAAGGCCCATCCATACTAAAAAGAATCAGTTGCTTAATCCTAAAATTAAAGGTTATCGCATGCAAGAGAAAATAATTACATGCTCAAAGTATGGAAAAAAGAAAACTTTTTTTTTAATATGTAGGTATTTGTATAATTAAAGACTAATCAAGCATGAAGGGCTGCTGACTAAACCAGAAAATGAGATTGTTGGCAAGCAATATTGTAATGTAAATGCCATTTTTGTTTAACTACTAAGAAGCTGGAGAAATGATATCCTGAACAGATTAAAAGCAAACAGCATTGATAATAAATATTTATCAGATTTCAAATGCAACACAGAGGATTTTTATATTTCACGTGAAGATTTGCCTGCAGGGAAGTTTTCAGGTACTTTTCAAGGGAGGAGTTAACATCCTTATTTAGAATTGCATTTCCAGATAGGATCTTTCTATGTTAAAGTACATATGAAATATTACCCAAGGCAAAGTGTCCCTTTTGAGATAATACTACCCTCAATGCCACTATTTACTAATTAGGATTTTGTTAATTAGTATTCGTTACTTAGTATTAGCCAAAGACTTCCTAATGAATATACTGAATGTATTCTTAGAGCTGAGTTACAAGCCACACACAGATGTTAACAAAATAGAGCATTAAATATAAATGATTTCTGTAAACTTCTAGGTACGTAAACTTTGAAGTCACGGATAAATGTTCTGAGACGTTCTACAACTGTCAAATATTGCACAGTGCACTCATTTGTCAGGAGGATTAAATAACATAAGCAAAACACCTTTCAGGAAGTGGGACGTTAATAGTCACTCAGTGAATCTGAGTTTTGCTCCCTTTCTCCCCTCTCCTGTGTGGACTAGTTCAACCTAACCATTCCCATGTCTGTTCCCATGAAGACTGTGTTGCCTTTGGAGACCCTGCTAAGGCATCCAATTCTGCATTCTAAATACACATCGAGGGCATGACCAAATCTGATCCCTCAGCATTCTTGAGAGGCAAGGGTTCTGTAGGGTGGACAGTCTGGGTTTTTCTCTTGGCGTGAATAAACGCAGAAATTCAACAGGAAAGAAAGAGCATACCACAAAGAGGCCAAAGATTTTAATCTAATGAAGCCCTCACTGTAAAACTTACTTTCCGTTTATACGTGGTGATTTCCTTGTGTTCAGCTATGCTCAGCCTGATTTGTGTTATAAATCAAGATTTACTGCATAAATGGAGGTGTGAGCTTCTTGACCTCCTGATAAAAATGTGAGTTAATTAATCAAAAGTAGCTTTTAAGATTCAAGTATTGTGCACAGCAAGGATGCTGTTTTCTTTCCACCACAAAGCATAATTATAGATAAGTTTTCAGGAGAAGAGGCAAGACTGTCATTTTTTTACCTTCAAAAACGGTAGAAAATTCACTCTTCAGTTTCTAAATTAGAATCTGTCAGTTTGACTGCCTCTGTTTCTTTTGGGTGTACTGCATATGGTATGTGATCCAGAAAGTTGAAAGCTTGCAGACCTACTAAAATGCATTTGGGGATTTTCAGAAACAGATTATTGAGTGACAATATGATAGCCTTCAGGCTTGCTGCTAGAAATTTTTATTTAACTTATTTTCTCCCTAATGTGGCAGTAACATGTACCTATTTTCTGAAGATTGCAGAACACATCATCAAATGACAGTTCAAAAAAACATTTTAAAGTTTATTCTTTCCCTTTTTCTGTAACTTATTTGAGAGCCAGGAAGCAGCACTAAAAGAGGTGTTTCTCTTAGCACCTCTCTCCCTTCACACAGCCTGAAAGGGTCACCGTGAAATTGCCAGTTCTTGAGTCTGAAGAAAGAACATCCACAAATGTTTGGGCTCTGGTTTTAGAGAGGACCTGAGGTGATTTGCGGAAGCGAGTGGGTCAGGCAATGGGGAGGAACCCACAGAAAAAGTCTCTGTCCCTTAGAGACAGTGTGTCCCTCAGAGGTTGCCCATGGACAGAGCACCAGGCCACGCCGGAGAGGGCCAGACTCCCTTTCGGTGCCGTCCCCTGGTGGCAGTGTCTCAGAGCGTGTTAGCTCGCTCAGCCTACATTTCTTCAGCAGCCTTTGCCTCCCCCTGCCTGGAAATAGGAGCTCCCGTTTTGGTGAATCCAAACAAAATTATAACCTAGCCTTCAACAGCTCAAAAAAACACTCTCCACTAAAATACATCTTGAAGTTTCTGGTCCTGCCCAAAATTCAGAGAGCATGCATTTAGCCAATGCCTTTTTATTTCCTAGTGAAATCTATCGACTTCCAGGGGGAAAAAGGACAGTGGGGAGAGGAAGAGATGAAAATATTTATTGCAACCCATGTAAGTGTTGAGTTGTCTGAGAAAGAACCTGCCCGGGTCACCTTGGTAGGCATCTCCCTTCTGGGCATGTCTGCTTGGAAGGAGAGCGAGACCGGAAAGATTCATGGGGTACCAAGATTCACAGAGGATTCTGGGGGCAAGCTGACCCAGGCCTTTTCATCTGGGGAACTTTTTTTCAGGTTCCTTGTTAGATTTCTGATGCCATTGGGATCCTTTGAGTCATGCATTCATTTATTCCACAACTATGCATTGAGCCTCCACACATGTCAAGCACTGTTCTTGGAGCTAGAGCAGGAATCAGGGGTGAGTAAAATTAAAAAAAAAAATCAAATGAACACTTAAATATATAGTATATTAAACATTGTTAGCTGCTGTGAGGGAATAATAAATGGGGTCAAAGGGAAAGAAAGTACTACAAAAGGGGTTCCTAATTGACATAAGTTAACCAGGAAAGGCATCTCTATTGGAACAGAGGTCTGTCGGGAGAGAACCTGCCAACATATGGAAAGAATGAGTTCCAGGGGAGGGACCAGTGCAGGGCCCTGAGGTAGGAGGATGCTGGGCAGATTCCAGAAAGAGCAAAAAGGGCAGCAAGACTGGAATTGGGTGAGCGAGGGGGAGAGTGGCAGCAGATGGGGTCATAGAAGATGCAGGGGCCAGATCATCTTGAATCTTGGATCTCATAGGCTACTGCCAGGACTTTAGTAATCACCTTGAATGACACAGGAAGCCCATGGACCCTATGAAGAGAATAGGCTGTGGGGGCTCAAAAGCAGAAATGGGGAGCCCAGTTAGGAGACTACCATGATGACTTCACCAGGGTGATGATAGCTGGTACCAGGTGATGAGGTAAAGAGAGTGAGAGGTAATCAGACTGCATATATTTTGAAGGATGAGCTGACAGGATTTGCTAATGGACTGGCTTTGGTGTGGAAGAAAAAGAGAAGAGTCACAGTTGTGTCCAATGACCCTGACCTGTTGGAGCTCCCCGTGTACTGACATGGGGAGGACTACCCAATGAGCAGGTTCAGGGACATGTTTTGTTTTTAGAAAGTCAGTCTTGGGCAGGTTATGTTTGGGAGATTGCTGAATGTCTTGAAGGAAAGGCTGAGAAAGTAGGTGCATTTCAAGTTCTGAAGAGGGGTCCGTGTTGGAGATCAATTTGGGAGTTCATGGGTGTACCACTGGGGTAAAGCCATAACCCTGAATCAGATCACCCAGAGAGTGGGCCCAGACTTTAAAAAATAGGTTCAAGCCATGGGCCCTGGAGGACCCTAACACTAAGAATTCCTGTGGAAGAAAACAAATCGGCCAAGGAGACTAAGAAGAGGTCAGTGAGGTAGGAAGGGCAGGGGCACCCAGAAGCCAAAGTAAATCAGTGCTTCTAAGAGGGAGTGATCAACTGTGCCAACTAGTTTGGGCAGATCGAGTAAGAGGGGGGCTTGAGAATTACCATTGGAGCTCACACCTGGAGGGAAGCAGTGCCCTTGACAAGAGCTTCTGTGGAGTGGTGATGAATTGGAGTGATTAAAGTAGATTTAAAAAAAAAAATGGGAAGAAGAGGCGCCATCAAGAATAGACAATTCTTACCAGGCACCTGCTCCAAAAGGAAGCAGACAGGTGCACTTCCTGGAGGGGATGTGGGGTCCAGATAGGTCTGGTTTTTATATTTTAAGTTTCTCTATTTATTTTGAGAAAGGGAGTGTGTGTGTGCATGAGCAGGGAAGGGGTAGGGGGGGAGAGAGAGAATCCCAAGCAGGATCCATGTCTCCAGCACAGAGCCTGACACAGGGCTTGATCCCACAAACCATGAGATCGTGACCTGAGCCGAGATCAGGAGTTGGTTGCCTAACCGACTGAGGTGCTCAGGTGCCCCAAGATAGGTCTGCTTTTTAAAGATGGAAACTGAAGCCTCATGTTTGTATGCAGATCGTAGTGACCCAGGAGAGGAGTGAGGTTTGATGAAACAAATCAGGGGTGTTCTTGAATAGGCAGGAAGCATGGGATCCGTTGCACTTAAAACATCAGGATAGCACAGGACAATGTTGGCTATTCGTCACCCTCAAAGAAATAAGTTCTTCTTGAGAGCTGAGTTTTCCCAGAAGAGCTAAGGGTTAAACCTTTTAGTGCCAGAACTATAAAACTTGTAAAATGTAAATCACTTAAAAGCATTTTACTCCCATCTCCTATCTTCTTAAACAAAGTATCATAGTAATAAAAATCTTCTAGTTGTATCAAGCCTCGTGGCTTACAAAGTACTTTCACAAACATTATCTCCTATTATCCACCAACATCTCAGTAAAATGGGCATTTCGCAGATTTGACAGATTGGTGAGATGGACAGTCACAGGGATGTGAATTGCCCAATGTGGCTGAAAGGGAACATAACAGCAACTTCCTGATGATGTCGGATCATTATTGTCAATACAGATTATATATGTTCCGGGAAGGCAAGACTCATGTGCGATATAAGAGAACATAATGAAGGATCAAACTGTGTGGACAGACAGCAAGGGCTCCCAGAGACCCAGAAAGGAGCCAGCTGAAGAGTGGAATGTCTGTGAGGACTTCTGGAAGTGATGGAACTTGAGTAGGGCTCCTAAATTCTAACAGATTTTAAAAGGGCAGGAAAAGCCAGGGGAAGCCAGTAAGCATGCTCCTTGACGCTTGCATTGGTAGTAGTTATTCATTTGGATGATCTCTATTTTGCTGCAGATAGCTACTGCTGCCTTGGTCAGTTGTTCTGTACTTCACTAGGCCATGGTGCCCAGATATGTGATCAAAGTTTGTGTATGTGAGAGTGTTTTTGGATGTGATTTGCTTTTAAATCGGTAGGCTTTTAGTGAAGCAGATTGCCTTCCACACTGTGGGGTGGGCCACATCCAAGCAGTTGAAGGCATGAATAGAACAAAACACTGACCTCCTCTGAGCAAGAGGGAATTCTGCAGCAGCCAGCCTTCCGACTTGAACTTCAACATCAGTTCTTTCCTAGGTCTCCAGCTTGCCAGCCCACCCTGCAGATTTTGGACTCATCAGCTTCTGTATTTGCATGAATCAACTCTGTAAAATGTATCTCTGTCCCTCTCTCTCTAGAGATACACACACACACACACACACACACACACACACACACACATACCCTATTGGTTCTGTTTTTCTGGAGAACCCTGACCAATAGTGTCCCTTTCTCATAAATTATATGAAGACATAAGAGGTACAGTTCCCCTCTGCAGAGTACAGACCTCCAAAAGGCTTTCCCATAAAACCAATATGATCAAAGACATTGCTGTATTTACCAGGGGAGAAGAAGCCAAAGTCTGAGGAATGGTCCTCAAAGAGCAGTCTGGGAGTAACCCAGACCCAGAGCATTTGAAGCCCCATCTTTCACCTGTCGCTGCTCTACCCAGACCCAGTACATCATTTATCACATCACACCTACAGGTGTTCCCTGTGGTTACCTTCTGTCATTTGACTCCACTGATAATTCCGCCCAACACTCAATCAAGGTGGATGATTGGTCAAAGTAACCAGCTAGTTCAGATTCAACCACAGGCTCATTGCTATAGCGCAGGAACTGGCAGACATTTTATATAAAGGGCCAAATGGTAAATACTTTAGGCTTTGTAGGTTGAGGAAAATTGAGGATACTCTTCATGTACTTACATAACAAGAGTAAACAAATTTCCAAAAATTTCTTATTGATGAAATCCAAAATATAACAATAGTAACTGAGTAGAATTTTTAATACAGGTTTTTGATGAGAAGAATAGAATTCTTTTTTTTCCCCCTGTAGGAGGGTGTATTAGGGTTCTCCAGAAAAACAGAACCAATGGTCTATATGTTCATATGTATGGATATATGACTTATTTCAAGGAAATGGTTCATGTGACTATGGAGGCTGGCAAATCCAAAATTTGCAGAGATAATGCCCAGCTTGAGTCCAAAGACCAACAGGCAAGAGAACTCCCTCTTCCTCAGAGGAAGGTCAGCCTTTAGTTCTATTCAGGCCTTCAATTGATTGGAAGAGGCCCACCTACATTATGAAGGGAAGTCGGCTTTATTCAAAGGCCACTGATTTAAATGTTAATCAACTAGGGGCACTTGGGTAGCTCAGTTGGTTAAGCATCCGACTCTTGGTTTTGACTCAGGTCGTGAGCTCACAGTTCATGGGTTCGAGCCCCGAGTTGGGCTCTGTGCTGACAACACAGAACCTGCTTGGGATTCTCTCTCTCCCTCTCTCTCTCTGCCCCTCCCCTGCTTGTGCTCGCTCTCTCTCTCTCTCCCTCCCTCCCTCTCAAAATAAATAAATAAACATTAAAAAACAAAGTAAACATAAAGCATCTAAACACACCCTCACAGAAATATCCAGAATAATGTTTGACTGAATATCTGGGCACCCTGTGGCCTAGTCAAGTTGACACGTAAAATTAGCTGTCACAGGGGAATAATGTTCCACTAATTGGAGTTCAAAATTAATGTTCTTCCTCATCAAATCAATTGCAAATGTTCATCTATAAAAACCTTTCCTTGCCTGTGGGCCAAATTTGGCCTGTGAGCAGTAGTTTGCCAACGCTTGCTATGGAATAATATTTTAATGGTAATAATGATAGCAATACCCTCTAAAAAGAAAGGTAATGAGAGTCAGTGTAGTGAATAATAGTCAGGAGAGGAGGCTGAGGCCAGCCGGCCTGAGTTGGGATTCGGACTTCCTCATTTAGTAGCTGCATGATCTTAGGCACGCTGCTTAGCCCTTCTGTGCCTTTGGTTTCTCCTTTTTAAGATGCAAATGAAAGTATCAACCTGATGGGTTTCCTGTGGAGATTAAATTAGTTATCTGTAAACTCTTTAGAAACATGCCTGGGACATGGTGGGTGCCACCCAAATGCTAGATGTGATGATGATGGTAGCAAGCTAATGAAAGGAGAAGATGAGAAATAAATCCCCGTGATACCGGGACATTGGGTGGCTTCCACAGGCTGGGAGTGGGGCTGGAAAACTGGTTAATTAATTTCTGAGACTGGCCAGCCCTACCAGCAGCCCAAATGTGCGACTTCCTCTCGAATTCCAAGCGCCAAGAGTCACGGTCTTGGGTTATAGTCCACTCATCAAGATTAGTAGCATTTCTTTTGCTCTGCAAACCCTACAGCCTGAGAGGAGTAAGGGCCAGGGGAGAAGCAGGGTGGAAGAATTTGGGCACTGACCCTCAGAAATGCTTCAGAACCCAGCACACGGAGAGATAGAGACCTGTCTACCTAGTCTTAGCTGTGAGTTTACTGGAGAAGCAATAATTTCACAAAGAGGTGGGGCATTGGTGTCCTTATTGAATAAAGAATAAGCTCCAGATTTACATTCATTGATTTCCTTTCCAGTTTCTATCTAT
Organism: Neofelis nebulosa; assembly: GCF_028018385.1. Taxonomy (NCBI): domain Eukaryota; kingdom Metazoa; phylum Chordata; class Mammalia; order Carnivora; family Felidae; genus Neofelis; species Neofelis nebulosa. Next base: position 95,353,489 of record NC_080785.1, read on the forward strand.
GTGCATCATGTCGAATTTCTTCTTTATCCTAAAATGAAGCCACTGAAAAAGCAAATGTATCTCTATCTGCGCCCCTCTACTGCCACACCTTTGTGACGTAACCAACTTGTTCTAGACGTTAACTCTTAATTATACTCACTCCAGTTGTAGTCTTTCTTTAAAAGAAAGAAGAAGAAGAAAGAATGGATTCTGAAAAACAAAAAGATCTAGCCTTATTGCTTTGATGGAGATTTGCCACCCGTGACCCTTTAAATATTGAACTTGGACTATAAAAATATCACTTCTTATTGATCACATGGTTATTAAAGTCAGTCAGATGCTGAATTTATATGTCAAACACTTGTAATATTTCCTGTAAATATTAGGGCAAAGGGAAGAGATGATAATGCCACTGTGAAGAGTCACGCCAGATTTGTTCAACTTTACATAACTGAGAAATAATAAAACTGTCATCAGGGATCTCATCAGCTATGCCAAGCGCTTGTCAAAAGCTGGGGCGCCTCATTTATGCGTGCGTAGGGGCTGAGCCCAGAAAACAGGCACCCGCGGGTACCCTGGAGAAGAACGGAGGGAAGAGCCATCTGTCGGCCGGTCCACCTGCGCTGGGCCTGCCCAGCACAGCATCTGACAGCTGCCGAGATTATACGGCAGACCCTGTGCACCAGCACCTGTGCATGCACTTGCCTTGAGCTCCAGTCTGCTAGGGGGTGCTGACCAGCTGTCTGGGTCTGGAGGAAAGCCTTAGAACTCAAGTCAGCGAATACCAATCACGGGTTGAAAGCAGATCTCAGATCCCCTCAGATTCTTAAAGTCCCGCCTAATGATATTCAAGAATGCTTTTGGGGAGAAGTCAGCCAGAGAGATCTTTAGATGTCCTGTTTTCCCCGAGACAACTTTCCATATAAGCAACTGGAAGGAACCACGAGTCAACCGCGGGGGTCGTTGCTCTGGAGCCTTCGATTGCAGGCCCAGGGCAGGCCCGAGAACGGAGCAGTGTGTAGGCATTTCTAATGGCATTTTGATGTACATGCACAAAATTGATGTCGGAAGGATCATTGTAAAGTCCCAAACAGTGGAATATTGAGGACATTTTCAGGTGGCAGTCAGATTCTGGCTGGGTGAGCCCAGTATATTTTCTCATGTCATAGTTGATTAGGTTCACAGGGAAGTGGAAAGAGTAAAAAATTCTCTTATTACTGCAGCAATGCCGTCTCAGCCTCTTTTCCCTTTGAATGCAACATTAGTTTTTGTCCAGAAGTCTAACTGCTTTCTACAGTTTGGGGAATTGTAAAGCAGAAACAATTTTCCCAGCCAGGCTGACCTTCACAGTAATGAGAAATGACTGGAATTTCTCTCTATTTCTCTAACATTTGGGGAGGGTTGGGAAGGCAGGGGGGTGGGGTGGGGGGGAAGAATATGCTTGTTTTACCTGATATTATGTTGTGGGCGTCCATTTGGCACTTTGAGCCTAATTTTTTTCCATTCGGGGGATTACATGGGCTGTTGCACCATCTGACCCAGCAGCCAGACCACAAGTGTATTGAGAAACGACAATAATGCACTTCAAACCTTTTGTCATCACAACAGAGGTGGCACTCTGTTTCAGCTATTAAATGAATAAATATTTTTCTCCTGGGGATGGCTATTTTCATTTATTCTCCAGCCCTTACGCAGGTGATGAGCGGTAGGGCTGGCAAATTCAACCTTCATTTAGGCCATGCCCCCAAGTCTCTGGTGCCCTTGGAGTCCCCACCCCCACCCCTGCCAGGCCCCTGGACCTTCTAGTGGGTCTCCCCTGCTGAGCCAGCTGAGCTGAGCTGTGCTTCTTTCTGGATATTTCTTCCTCGTCTCTCTTGCTCACCACTGCCCTTGCCCTTTGCAGAATAGCAGAGTCAGTGAGCTCTCAGGCCAAGGCTAATGCTTCTCCCTTGGTTTTTAAACAATATCGGGGCGCCTGGATGGCTCAGTCGGTTAAACATCTGACTCTTGATTTCGGCTCAGGTCATGATCTTGCGATTTGGGAGTTCAAGCCCCGCATCGGGATCTGTGCTGACGGTGAGGAGCCTGCCTGAGATCCTCTCTCTCTCTCCCTCTCTGCACCTCCCCACCACCCCGCATGCTCTCTCTCAAAATAAATAAATAAACTTTAAAAAATAAATAAATAAAAAATATTTAACCTTCCCATTTAACTGAGGAAATGTGAAAAACCCCTGGAAGGGAAGGCAGAAGGTAAAATTTACCAACACAGCCCTCCCACCGCCCGCCACCCAGGGAAGTAGCCCTAAAGGAGAAGCATACCCAGAATTGTTACCCAGAGACATACCCAGAGTTGTCCTTCGTCTGAGTGTTCAGATCAGTATTTATGCCCTGGGGACACTTCAGCAGAGTCTTTTATGGGCAGGGGTGTTCTGTTGCTCCTCCCCCCCACCTCAAACTCTGTCCCTGCCCCCATCAGGTAGGCAGCAGATAATCACGGCTATACTGAATTTAGATCCTACTCTGCCACTCACTAGCTGTGTGGCCTTGGGCACACTACTTAAACTCTCTGAACCGGCTCCCTCATCTGTAAAATGGGACTAGCACAGTACCTACCTGACAAGGCTTTTTTGTTTGAAGGGGAAAAAGACACGACTTAGCCTGACGCCTGCTGTGTGCCCTCAACACACTGTCGCTTGTATCATTGTCAACTCAAATCAGTCTGCAGGTATGTTGGAAATCGAGGATTAATTTGCCTTATGGTATCAGACAAGACCACTATTAATCCATTCGGTGGTATGAGCTACAGAAGGATGCTACTGGATGTGGTCGAGCCTGACGCTTTTTTTTTTTTTTTTTCTGGACTGCTGTACCGCCTGAACCTTACATGAGCTAGCGAGGTGAGGGCTACGACTACCAGCAAAGCAGACAGAACAACTAAGTGTGGGAGGAGCGTCGGCTGAGAGGGGACCCCACAGGAGGATGGGCAGAGGCAGGAGCATTGCAGCCAGCATGTTGTGGGTGCTGGAAGCTGTCCAGTCTCGGGGTCTCCAGATGGGCATTGCAGGGCTTTGCTCTGCCACCAGCTTGGCATTGAGCTTTCTGCCGAAGGGGAGGTGGTCTCTCCTGGGTCCTGGACCCGAACGCCACACTCATACGCTCTCATTTCACAGATTAGGAAAGTAAGACCCAGAGCATTTAAGAAACAAACCTAACGCCACATAGGCCCAGTAATTAGATGATGTCGAAGAGACTCCTTCACCTCTGAATTTATGATCCACTTGAGTATTATTTGCTCTTTAAAATAGCGACAATCACAGGGGCACCTGGGTAGCCCGGTGGGTTAAGCGTCTGACTTCGGCTAAGGTCATGATCTCATGGCTTGTGGGTTCGAGCCCCGTGTCGGGCTCTGTGCTGACAGCTCGGAGTCTGGATCCCGCTTCAGAGTCTGTGTCTCCCTCTCTCTCTGCCCCTCCCCTGCTCACACTCTGTCTGATTCTCTCTCTCTCTCTCTCTCTCAAAAATAAATAAACATTAAAAATTTTTTTAAATAGCAACAATCACCGTACGAAGGCCTCCAGGTCCTAGACTACATGTACACAACTCACACTGACACTTCAAATACATGACAGTCTGTAGTAGACATAACTTTATTATTTAGTTTTAGCATTCTTTTAAATTTTATTTTAATAGCATTTTAATATATTTTAGTATTAGTATTGTTTAATATTCATTTAGTGTATTTACACATATATACTCATATATTTATTAACATTATTATATATACATTTATACTTAATTATAATAAATAAATGCATATTTATACAAATATGTCATTATTACATATAAGTAAAATACACAATTTAATTAGTAAATTAAAGTGTTTGCCATGCCTAAGAGACCAATTCAAGGATTCCCTTCCTGGACCCACATCTCCAAGATTCACTGAGGCACGTGGACATTGCAGCTTTAGGGGAGGGACCCCCGGAACTTCATTAATGGCTCCAATTTGTGGTTCAGATGTCGGTAGCCAGCTCCCTGCCCCTGCCTCGCTGCATGAAGCTTGAGGCAAAGGATTCAGATATACTCGTATTGCCATGTATGCCCATAGCTTCGAGACCTGAAAAAGATGGGTGTGAGCCCAGCAATTTCCCCAAAGAACCAGAGGTAGACTTGGGAGGAGGGCTTGGCAGGAAGGTGGAGACTTGTTAAAAAAAAAAAAAAAAAAAAAGCAAACACAGGGGGGCGGCTGGATGGCTCAGTCGGTGAAGCATCTGACTTCAGCTCAGGTAGTGCTCTTGAGGTTCGTGATCTCAGAGGTTCGTGAGTTCGAGCCCCCAAGCCCCACGTCCGGCTCTGTGCTGACCAGCGTGGAGCCCGCTTCTGATGCGCTGTCTCCCTCTCTCTGCCCCTCCCCCACTCACACACATGCTCACAACATAAAAAAAAAAGCAAGCACAGACACAAAAAACATATTAACTTATAAGTTAACTTTGTAATAACCTGCATTAAATCCACGAAAGGTAAGGGCCTTTAAGAAGAGATGGTTTAGCATTAGGGACTTTGTCTTCTCCTCAAATTTTCCTTCTCTCTCTTGCTTGGAGCCTAATCTCTTGGCTAAATTTCCGCCTGGCAATCTGTCCCTCAAGGAATCTGTGTCTCTCAAGAGACTTTGTGCCATTCATTGGCCCACTGATACAAGTGAGTACACGCAGCTCATCCACTGACCCAGGCTTCCTGGCATCTCACCGCTACCCTGGACGACAGTCTACCTCTCAGAATGATAAGAACATGTTCCAAGAGACAGACTCTGTCCCAGGAACATATGTGAGCAAAACCAGGGGTGCATGGATACACAGTTGTGTTCTTTCTCAGAATCATTCCCTTTTCTCTGTCCCCACTGCCACCGTCTTAGGTTACATCCAGGGTGTGATAGCTCCAGACTTTCTTTCCAGTCTCCCTGACCCCACACTTCCCTGAGCCCCCTCCCAACCCATCTCGCAGACCAAGTCAGACTTCTGACACACGAGCGGTGGTGGCCAGCTCATGTCGGTGGCACAACGTGCCATGGTGTGGCATGACTTACGAAGTGGCACTATGTGGTGTATTGTGGCACGAGAGAGCAGATGACAGTCCTAACTCAGCCACTTACCCGAGGCCTTGTAAATCTGTTGCCATCATGGAGCCTCAGTTTCTTCTTCTGAAAAACGAGGAGCCCGCTATACCTCATGTGAAAGACTCCTTCCTTCTCCAGCATTGTGACATTTATCCAAGAAAACCTGGGTTGTCACCCTTGCAACTGGGTCATTCAAGAAAGTGGCAGAAACTCTTCACATTCAAAGAGGACCAGTGTGAGATCCTTATTAGACTCTTTCTGATAATTTGAACGACTCAAGCCATTCTTGGCAATTAATACGAGCACGGAAATGTCTGATGTTCATTTTGTGACCGAATTATATAGTTACTCAAGATTTTCCCCTGTGGGGAAGATTAATTAAACATAGAAAATGCTAGAGGCAGATCAAGGAGGATGATCTTGTAATCATCCAAATGAGAAGAGATGGAGACTTTAACTAGGCCAACAGGAGTGGAAAGGAGGAGGCAAAGTGGACAGATCTTCAAAGTCAAAATGATAAGATTTAGTCATTGTTTGAAGCCGAGAAGTAAAGAAAGAAAGGAGCCAGGGGAGAACGAGCCAGGGATTGAGGAGATGGGGCTCTGTCTGGGGGAGGAAATGGAGCTCCGCCTTGAACAAGCTGGGGTTGAGGTGCTGTGCATCATTGCACGGAAACACACAGCAGACCTCTGGGATTTGTCTGGAGGCAGGCCAACCCGGAGCTGGAATTGTAGCTTTTGATACGGATTCTCAGGTGCTAAAATCTGTCTGGGGTGAGCATGGCTTTTGCTACCCTGTCAGTCCTCCAGCAGTCACTGCCCTGCTTTTGTATTCTTGGTTTTATCATCCCTATTGTGTTTTAGAAGTCCATGGAGCCCCTTAGCTGACCTTCCCCTTCGGTCCCCAAGCAACCGCCCTGGGCTCCTGTCCCCCTCTTACAGCCAGTACCAATTTCAGCTCCTGTCCTCAAGTTCCAAACCTCCTGACTTAGATGGCAAGGAAGGAACATATGTATGTAGTTTGTTGTTTTTCTCTTCCGTGACCCACCACTAAATGCTCTTCAGGTAAAATTCTACCCAATATCTATAATCCTGCAGTGGAGCCAGACAGCTTACAAGCTCTGCTATTTCCCACAACGGTTACTATTGTTCTCCTTTAAAAAAAAAAAAATTTTTTTTTAAAACAGAAAGAAATCCAGGGCCAGTTACCCTCCTGGTTCTACCATTCTGCCTCCCCTCCATATCAACCTAACACTAACGGCTCTGGTTTTCAGAGTGAACTGTGCACTTGGGTCAGTGTGTGCGAGGGTACTCCTTCTCAAAATGAAAGCCCTCGTCATTTTGAGGTAAAATGTCCTTCCAGACAGAGCTCTATGACTTTCTGAAAGAGGGCATTTATAGAGCCTCAAATAGATGAATCGTTTTCTTTCAAGCAGGGAAATGTATTTTACTCTTTTTGCTTCAACTGGGACTGAGCCCATTCATTTTACTTTTTATGCTCTCCTGTTTTATTTAGAAATGATCTATTCATCCCAACCCAATTGAAGAAGTATAGATAACAGGGGAAAAAATTGTCATATTATTCACATGAGGAGTATAGATGTTCCCACTGAATATTTTCGTAGCTCCATTTAATTTGGGCTGTATAAACCTGGCCTACAAAATTCTCCTTTATTTGTTACACTTGAAGAAGGCAGCCTAATCCCTGGAGGGAATGAGACCCAGATTCTAATTGCAGCTGCTCCCGTGACCCTCGGACAAGTTGTTGAGCTTCAAGGATAATAGAATCTATTTTTTCAAGGTATTGAGGGTTTCGATGGGATGGTAAGCATCCGACATGTACGATGTTAAGTGGTAAACATGGTCACACGTGGAAAGTCATATTGTGCACGAGTCTTTTTGCCTCTCTAGAACTGTTGACGTATGCTGCTCTGCTAACCTAACGGATAGCACACGATTTCACACCTGCGTTCTCAGTCCAGCCCTGCTTGTATTGCAAATTGCGGGGGGCTTTTCAACGATAATACAATAAGAACGTTGTCGGTGTGAGAGTGCTTGATGCTGGCCAAAAAAAAAAAAAAATCGCCTCATTAAAAATCGAGTTCTTGGGGCGCCTGGGTGGCTCAGTCGGTTAAGTGTCTGACTTCGGTTCAGGTCGTGATCTCCCGGTTCGTGGGTCTGAGCCCCGTGTTGGGCTCTGTGCTGACGGCTCAGAACCTGGAGCCTGCTTCGGATTCCGTGTCTCCCTCTCCCCCTCCCCTGCTCTCTCTCTTTCTCTCTCTCTCTCTCTTTCTCTCTCACACACACTCTCTCTCTCAAAAATAAATTTAAACACTTAAAAATTTTTTAAGTCAAGGTCTTTTGTACTTAACCATTTTTTATCATCGTATTAGCATTTACCTACTTCTGCGATAACTATCTGCACGGGGGCAAAGCGATGAAAGGTTGCCAGAGTGCCGTCCCCCGCCCTGTTGCTCCTAGAAGTTTCCCTCTCTTGGGCTCCCATCACTGTGATGTTAAGAAGTGTCTCTGATAGGATGGATTTCACAAGAGACTCCCAGATCTGGCTTCTTGGAACTATGTCCAGCAGAAATTCTACTCAGACTCAGACTTAGACCACTGGTTTCTACAAGGGTCTCTGGGAGAAGCACCGTGTAACATTTGGGGCTTGGGCGGGCCCAGTGCTCTTTCATTACCTCATCCACCAAGTGAGGTAAAGATTGACCCACAGGGAAACCCACCCCATGCGTGGCCTGGAGAAGCATGATCGGCACTTGGGCCTCCTATCTCTTCCCATCGTTTACAGCCTCACTGGGCTCTATCTCCCCCCCACCCCACACACGAGGTTTCTCCTGGAGCCACCTCTCACCAGTCCATCCAAAGTTACTTTCTTTTTTTTTGTTAATGTTTACTTATTTTTGAGAGACAGAGAGAGAGAGAGAGAGAGAGACCGAGCACGAGTCGGGGAGAGGCAGAGAGAAAGGGAGATACAGAATCCAAAGCAGGCTCCAGGCTCTGAGCCATCCACACAGAGCCTTATGTGGGGCTCCAACTCACCAACTACGAGATCATGACCCGAGCCAAAGTTGGACACTTAAGTGACTGAACACCCGGGTGCCCCCAAAGTTACTTTCAAGAGAACCCCAGGAAGGTCTTTTGTTACAGGTTGCAAAAGACTGATTTGGACTGATTTGTATGTATTAAATGTTTCTCTCCCTCAGGATATTTGCATGATGCTGGGGACTGGGCCCCTGTTCCAATTTAAACAGAAAAGTGACCTAATTATGAAATGGATTCTCCTAATCAGTTGATTAGACCCCTGATTTCCATTTATTAACCCAGCATATGTCTTTAGTAAAGTTATACAAACTCTTAGAACCTGTGTATATCTTTAGAAATCTCTTGAGCTGATAGCTATGTAATTCCAGATGGAGTGTAAGAAAAACAGATATTTCAGGGGAATACCTCTTTTCTTGGAAACTCCTCTGTCCAGCAACTTGACTCTTGGAAACAGTTGAGAACCAAGAGTCAAGCAGAAAATAATAATAATATAATAATACTAATAAATAACTGTAAACTCTGTCAGAATATCCATGCATATCATCTGAAGGAGAGGGAAGACCTTAAACTCTCGCCCAGATCCAGCCAGATTGTCCGTCTGGTTTCCAAAGCCACCGCAGATTATGAACAACATGCAGGAAGGGGTAGGCTGCTTTTAGAAACAGGCTCAGTGACAGCTGAGGAAAATGGCTCTATTAGGCACAGGAAGATACACACACATACAACCCAGAAGGCACAGCCTTTTGGGCCTGTGTGGGATGGAGGCAGAGGGAGTTCATATTCAGTAGCCGGGAGGAGAGCACCAGCTCTGAGTCCCAGGTCTGGGCCAGCAGGAGGAACCAAGGCAGGAGAGGAGACACGAGTGGGGGCCGCAGGTGAGGCAGGCGACACCACGGAGCCCAGGCAGAGGAGACCGAGCAATGCACCCAGGAATTCTCCAGACAGACATGCAGGCCCTGGGGGACTAAGAGACAAGAGTTTGGGACAGAGCTGTGCTCCCTTCGGAGGCTGGCAAGAGCAAAGCAGTGCCCAGACTGGAAGAACAGCACCTTGCAGGTCTCAGGGGAGGGACTGGAGCAAGAGAGCATGCGATGGTGACCCTGTTAGCAGGGCTTGGAGGAGGGCACAAATCGGAGTGGCTCTGAGTTCTGCAAGGGCTGAGTTCTCCAAACCCGAATCCTTACGTTCCCAGAAAGGACAGGACCTGGGGCGGAGAACCAGGCCGGGCACACTCCACTAATTGATTTTCATAATGATACCCTGGAGTCATCAAAAAAGAGAAATACCATGAAGCTTTGGAAGGTGCGAAAAATGTATTGGTATGAAAAGGTATGCATTATAGATAATGCAGTAAGAAAAAAAGTGAATAAAAAATTACCTTCACCCCAGAAGCACCTATATTATGCTCCTATTATTGTTAATATGTGCATCACCAGGGAGAAGTTCAGGAGGACAGACTTCCAGCTGTTGGCATCGTTATCTCTGGGACTGGGGTGGTTTTAATTTATGTCTTATTTGCTTGCTTCTATTTCACAATTTTCTACAACAAACAGGTGCCTGGAGTATAATAAAAGTGATAAAGGGTAAAAGAAGGTAGAGACATTGGCAATGCATTTTTTAATATTTCCACGTACAAGATTAAAAATGCTTTTAAAAATCCTCAGCCTAAACTCCCAGAGCTGTGCGGTGATTCATGCCTTTAGGAACCCCAGACAGCTGAGATTTTCCTGTGTCTTCCTCGGTCTACACCACCGCTAACGGAGAATTTCTGTACCACCATCTCCTGCGGTATTTTAGCGTATTCTTCCAAGAAAGATGTTAAATTTCCTTTGACCTGAACAAAGACCTCTAATTAGATCCACCCACGGTGCAAACTCTTCAGCATTAACATCTATCTCTTTGATCTCTTTGGTCTTACCAGTAGAGTACTGAAATCAGCCCGGAGGCCACAGAAGTCACTCAGAGGTGTTTATGCTTTGACTGAAACCAAGAAGCGTTACCAGAAGGTGTCCACAGTCCTAAACACACCAGTTGTTGCAGTGCTAGAACCCAAGCCCCTGAATATTAGCTGCCATTTCTACCTGCCAAAGCCACAGCGATTTCCAAATTGCTGTTGGGAAAGCTGCATGTACTTGAAGGAGTCAGTGCTTTCTGCACCTGTAAGAACCTTGCACGATCTCTCTGAATTTCAATTTCTTCATCTGTCAGTCGCCTACCTCTCAGCATCCCTGCTGTATGAGATCCCATGGAAATGCATCTTCAATTTTCCTCACCTGTTTCTGCAAGAGCTGAAAGATTTCATTCTATCACCTTCCCCTTAAATGCTTAATTTGAATATGATGAATGCACACACACACCCCCGCCAGATAGAGGTCTTGAAATATGTGATACATGACAAATCATTCAAACATAAGGAGCTCAAAGATTTTGGATCCAAAGGCTGATTCGATAATCTAAAGCACTGTCCAATTAGAGGTCAGGGAATAGGGGATAAATCCAAACTGGCCCCAGAGGTTCTCATTTGTTCCACTAACATCTGGAGAAAAGAATTTTATTGGTTGTGGCTCATAAAATAATAGATACTCCGTCCTTAAAGATACTTGCAATTGGGGGTGCCTGGGTGGCTCAGTCAGTTGAGCGTCTGACTTTGGCTCAGGTCATGATCTCACGGTTTGTGAGTCTGAGCCCCACGTCGGGCTCTGTGCTGACAGCTCAGAGCCTGGAGCCTGCTTCAGATTCTGTGTGTGTGTCTCTCTCTCTGCCCCTCTCCCACTCACACTCTGTTTCTCTCTCCTTCAAAAATAAATAAACATTTAAAAAAAAAAAAAAGAAATACTTGCAATCGGTTCAGATCAAATGCTCCAGGGCTTGGGCAGACACCATGGGTGGGCTCTTTCCTTTTGCAAGAGCAGTGACAGATCGCCACGTTAGAAACCTTCAGCATTGTTAAAAAACTTCAAGTTTTTTTTTTTACAGTTTTAACAAAGCATGTTGCAACTCAAAGCATGCTCACGCTGGTGACTGAGTCTGAAGTCTATGGAAATGTAGGGTAACAAACGGGTTGAAAATGGAAGGGGTCATTTGGAGTCTGCAGTTTTGTGATTCTTTACCGAGGTAAAAACACTTGCCATGTGTGTTGGCTATAAATTAAAACAACTAATATCCAAAGAAGGATGCGTGCTTTTCAATCCCAATGCTTGTAAACAGACTTGTTTGTTTCTGCCTCAGGGCCTTTGTACTTGCTGTCTCTCATCTGCACAGTTCTGTGTCTAGACATTTACATGGCTGGCTTCCTCTTGTCTCTAAACTCTTACCTCAAATCTTGTCTTCTCAGCAAGGTCTTTCCTGACTACTCTGTTGAAAGTACCCTATTGAAAGTTCCTCTATCACATTTTCCTGTTTTGCTTTTCCTTTGGCACTTTCCATACCTAAAATTATCTTGTCTGTTGCTTACCCATTTATGCCTGTCTCCCCGCAACCAGACTGCAGGTACCTTGACCTCTGTGTCGATCTTGCTCCTTACTGTACCTAGAACAATGCCAGGCACTGAGTAAATAATATACTGAATGGATGATTTCACTTAATTTCTCCTTTGTTTTGGCATTTCTGTTTCTGCCCTGTGGACCATATTTAAGCAAGATCCCTACCATATCTTAGCTGTATCCCCATAAATCTGGAATGGGAGCACATTATATTGGGTCAAGGTGATTCAGAACACATTTGGAAACTTTGCCAATTCTATAACAAATCCTTATAAGTAGAGGGATGAATTCAATCAGATAGTAATAGTTAAGTGTTTCTGGAGGCCACAATTTAGAAGATGTTGGTATCTGCATATATGTAATTTATATCCTGCCTGCTTTCAAAAGTGATCTGAGAGGGCGTATGATCAAAAACATATAATATTCAGAAGCAGAGTCAATAAAACAAACACCCAAATCCATGCAGAATAAAAGGACAAGAAGATACTAGATGTCAAGGCTAATATCGTTTCTATAATTGCTCATTAAACTTAAGCCAGGACCCCCTAAGGGTGAAGATGTGAAAGGAACCATGGTTTCTGTAAATCTCATATCCTTACAGTAGGAAGAGTTGAGTGTGTCACAAATGAGCCTCCTCCCTTTCATGTACTCATTCAGCAAACACACCTTGCTTGCCTGACAAGTCTATGTGCTCAGGGCCAGGAGTGCACGGAGGAAGTAAGAGTAAGGCAGGTCTCTGCCCTTGAGTTGCCCATGGTCCTGGGGGAAAGGGAGGGGGATCAGACATGGTGGTAATTAATTATAATAAGATAAAGATTGTATTAGAACCACATACAAAGTGATGTGGGGATAACAGAGCAGGGAGCAACTCATTCTGTAGGGACAAGCCTTGGAAGGGAAATCGTGTTGGCTCTGGGTGGGAAGGAGCTCACCAGGGATAGAGCAGTATTCCAGCCAGAGGTTTGAAGGTGTGGGAGCTTGCCAGGTTCTAGGAACACATTTTTCAGTGTGGCTGGGGACATGGGGGGGGTTCAGTCGGTTGGGCATCCGATTCATTTCAGCTCAGGTCATGATCTCACAGTTTGTGGGTTCAAGCCCCACATTGGGCTCTGTGCTGACAGTGTGGAAGCCTGCTTGAGATTCTCTCTCCCTCTCTCTCTGCCCCTCCTTCATTTGTGCTCTCTTACTCCTCTCTCAAAATAAATAAATAAACCGAAAAAAAAAAAAAAAAAAGCCCAGTAACGGGGAGTCTGAGTGGCTCAGTCAGTTAAGTGTCCGACTTCAACTGAGGTCACGATCTCACAGTTCGTGGGTTCAAGCACCACATCAGGCTCTCTGCTGTCAGCACAGAGCCCACTTCAGACTCTCTCTCTCTCTCTCTCTCTGTCTCTCTGTCTCTGCCCCTCTCCCACTCATGCTATCTCTGTGTCTCTCTCAAACATAAACATTAAAAAAAATCCCAGCAATACTTGCACAATAGCTAATGCTTTTTAGAGCATTGACTGTGTACCTGGGTGTTGAAGTTCAGATGGATGCCACAAGGTGAATGCTTTTCATACTTCTCCTTGACACTAGAGGAAACTGAGGCTTGGGGAGGCTCACTGTGGTCGATCCCGTGATGCCCCGCAGGGCCCCCTTCAACGGAAAGGATGTTGAGGACCCGTTGCCCTCACCGGCTGGGAGCAGTCTTGTCACACAGCCTTCAGCTCTCAGCAGCCCCTCCAGCATGCCCGTAGTTGCAGGAAACTTCTGCATCCAAAGCCTTGCCAGAGGCCATGCCCCTTCCAGGATGGCCCACATCCAGTGACCTATCCGTTTGAGAGTCCAAAGACCCAACTGTGGCCACTCTTATGGACCATTCTAGCTCCTAAGCTTCCTCATGGGGTTGGCGGAGACATCAGGCCCGTGCCACGGCTGGATTTCTCTGCTCACTCCTGTTTCCACTCCCCCCACCCCGACAAGGGTCAGTCTCAAAGGCAGTCAGTCCTTCACTAACAGGTTACCTGCCAAACTCTCAGACTTGACTTCCTCTCCAAGGGTGGTGGAGCCTTGTTTAGAACCCAGACGATATGACTCCAGAGCTCAACCATTTTAGTCTAGCCCTGTGATGCCTGATGCAGAGTGGAGAGGAGAACAGAACTGTCAATGTGAGCCAGATTGTGAACGCAAATTGTCATCCCCAAGTGGTGAGATGTTATTCTAAGTCCAAGGGAGAACAAGCAAGGATTTTAAATGGGAGGGTGATATCCAAAAAAATTTTTTAATGTTAATTTTTAGAAAGAGAGGGACAGAGTATGAGTAGGGGAGGGGCAGAGAGAGAGGGAGACACAGAATCCGAAGCAGGTTCCAGGCTCTGAGCTGTCAGCACAGAGCCCAACGCGGGGCTTGAACTCACAGACCATGAGATCATCACCTGAGCCGTAGTTGGACGCTTAACTGACTGGGCCACCCAGGCGCCCCTCCGAAAATGTTTTAAGATGGTCTCCATGGCAATAGCACAGGGACTGGACAGTGAGGGAAAAGGTCACCTTATCTCCATAATGGCCATGGTTGAGTCTCACCTTATTTACAATCCCTTCTTTAACTTTTTGGGGGAAAAATATGCAAACGAGAGCAGGCAGATTAGTGGCAGGATACATATGAACACACTTATCCTGTGCATAATCCTTACATACATGGTTGACTTCCAGTTTATCTTCAACACAAAATGGCCTTTGAAGGCATGGTCCATGGACCCGTTCAGATACAATTAGAATCGTCGATGCTGTGCTCCCCATGCTTCTCCTCTTTTCCGGGGCTCCTGACATCAGTCTTACAAGTGGAGCGGAAAGTCTAAGCTTGAGCACAGTTGTTCAGAGGAGCTGTGCATCAGCCAGCTGGGAGCTCAAGCTGCCTGGGACCAGTCATGCCAAGAGGCTCCATTGAGCCCACATGTAGCACCTGCTGCTGGCGGAATGGGAAGCCATTGGACCCAACTCATCACCAGGAACCCAGGGTCACCTCAGTAGACAGCACCTTGCTTGTCTCTCCGCCTTGGGTTGTCTCCATGAGAAGGCACTCAGAATGTTTATGTTATTCCCAATCTACCCATCTCTGAACATACGCCCCAATGGCAGAACTCATAGAAACCTGGCATGCATTTCCTGGTTTATGTAGCCAATAGTATGTACTTTCTACAATTCCATTAAGGCTCTAACAAGTACATTACTATTTCCCTTTAAAGAACAGGGAGGGGATTGCTTTGGAATGCTGGCATAAGGTTGCGATTTGAGGGGGGGGGCGGCGCACATTTTATATCCATATGAACCTCCACAATGTTCAAGGCTCCTGTCTGCACACAACAGAACTGATCATCTGGGTACACTTACTTAGCTTTGTCTGTTTGGATACAGAAGAGTTTCTGCCAAAAGCAGTTTTCTTTGTTCGATATAATTGTTCTTAAGCGCTGTCTTGATAGTCAAGAGGCATGCTTTAATCAAACACTGATAGAGTCCTTTGAATGTCAGGCACTGAACTACGTGTAGAAGTCATAGAACAGATGTAAACTTCAGCTACCGCCCCAAATGTGCACTTCTGACATGTTCATCTGATTCCTGAAGCCGATCCTAATTCATAGGAGGAAAGCCAGGCCTTCTGCATCAACAGCAGTCATCCAGTCCATCTAAAAGCCACTTTCATATCGTTTACTCATAAAATAAAAATGAAGGGACCCCCAAAGCAGTTATTTCTAGGAAATTATAATATCTCAGTTTATGACACCTCAAGGAAGGAGCAGAGTAGATGTTTTTCCAACCTTTTTTTAAAGTTTTTTTTTTAATTAAAAAAAATTTTTTTTCAATGTTTATTTTTGAGAGAGAGAGAGAAAGCATGAGCAGGGGAGGGGCAGAGAGAGAGGGAGACACAGAATCTGAAGCAGGCTCCAGGCTCTGAGCTGTCAGCACAGAGCCCAACGCGGGGCTCAAACTCACAAACCGTGAGATCATGACCTGAACCAAAGTCGGACACTCAACCGACTGAGCCACCCAGGCACCCTTTTGTCAACGCTTATATGAAAAGGAATGGAGAGGCATTTGGGTGAGAGCAGGAACTGATCACACATCTGTTTTCTTGGTGCAGGGTTTCCCTGCCTTATGCAGTGCTCACATGGAAAACTTAACTACTCTAGGAACCGGGGAGGCAACTCCACAGACAGCCCCCTCCCCATCAGTAAAAGTCATCTCCTCGCTTCTGTTGTTTGAATGTCCTGTTGGTGTCCTTGTTTGATTGTCCAAATGATTTTTAAACAAAGAAAAGTTGGCTGTGGAATGACTCTCTTAATGGTGAATTGAATTCCCTGAACTTCGTCTTCCAAGAAAAACACAAACCAGAAAGGGGAGGGGGAGACCTTATTTTTCTGCCAAGTTCATATTCTATCTATTCTGTTAAATTAATGGCTGGTACATTAACCCCCTTTTACATTCAAAATCATTTTTACTTGAAATAACCTATTTTATAATGTATTCCATGATTACTATTTGAATACTAGGTGACAAAGTTCATGAGAGGGAAATGCATTAAAAAATGTTTAGAAAATTATAGGATTGTCTCAAAAATTTTCTGAAATGGGATGCAATTTTCAGCACATTTCCTGGATTTACTTACCATAGTTTTATTGTTTTACTTTGGGCAATTTGCGGACATCTATATACATCAATTTACTGACTGTCCCCCCACCGCCCCCTCCTGGAGGTGTTTGTCACAGAGAAAGACATCTGTGGTGGTCACAGCGGTGGTAACAATGGCTATGGGAAGGAGACTCGTGTCATTCATCCTCAGAAATCCAGAAGTCACTGTCTCCTATTACTTTTCTAAACACATAAGAGAATACTAAGGAGAAAGACAGTAATGCATGATTCTATCATGTCTTGAATAAGTTTACTTCCTGGAGCAGTGCCTGTACATGGTTTGGTTCTATCCTGACATGCTTCAAAACAACCTTGTCAATGACAAGTTCTAAAATATAAAATGGAGTCATTTTAGAGCCAGGCTTTTTAATTGTGAGAGTTCACTGTAATTTACAAGCACTGTATTTTGTGTTAAGGAAACTTTTTTTTCGGAACTTTGGGTACAGCCCAACCAACACCTTTGAGTAACTTGCTTTTATTGTGATTGTGAGGTCGAGTAACCCATCTTTAGCTGCCAATATTCCTAAGGTTTCAAAACAATTGCTGTGGTTACAGAAACTAAAGAAAATAGAGTTCTAAACGTAAGTTGGTAAATTTGTTTAACACCAAAAAAAGTTTTTTTTTCTGAACTCTATAATGTCCTGGATATATGAAACTATGTTTTTCTTGGTTTCGTTAACGTGGAGGTTTTTAAAAACAAAATGAAAGCTTCGGTGGCCATTTCTACCCTCCCCCCCCCCCCCCACCCTGCCTCTGCTTAGCAATTATCTACTAGGGCACCACAATAGAAACTAATAAGAGTATTACTCTCAAGCTAGAATTAGGCAAGTGAGCCACAGATCAAGTTCAAAACCCATAGCCTTTAAAGTAGGTGTTCATGGACACACACAGCCCTACGGTATAATACAGAGAATCATCTTCCTGCGCTCCCTTCTTACAAGTTTCTTCTCTAACACATGTTAGCACTTTCCACTGCGTTCCATTCCATCCCGATCTCGTCTTTCTGGATAGAAAAGGTGCTACTGCAGGTGATAATAGTGAGGACACCACCGTGCTCACTTAATGGTGATATTTCATCTAATAGTTCATTCAAAAATGTTACTATGCTGCCCACTTAATGCTAAGGCAGATGTGTTTGTGAATTCTCAAAGCGTGTGTGATCTCCAGGACTCTTTTTAAATCAATAAATTTTATCTTAACCAATCTGCATGAACATTAACAAAATTACCAGAGGGAATTTTGTTCTGGTCTAAATGGTTGGTGGAGCATCTGGATTTGGAACATAAAATCCTTCCTTTAGATATAGTTGATGAGACTAGCCGAGGTGGATTACAAGCTTATTCCATGGGGCCATTTGATAAATCTGTGCATAACTAAGTAATAACATCACCCAACGTTCTTCAGACTGCATAACATAGAGCCCAAGTCCTAGGGATGTTAGTGGTGTTACATGCAAACAGGACACTGTGATCAAATATTGGGAAACATAGACTTCACTAGGCTGAACAGGTTTCTTTACCTGTGGGCAATTTCCAGAACCTTTAACCTACCAAGATGCACTGTCCATCACCAAGAAGGAGATGCTTCATTCACTGTTTCCCAAATCCATTTGATTCCCAAACCTTTTATCCAGAGCAAATCTTAGGACCAGAGTTCCATTAAACACACTTTGGGAATTGCTGTAATTCTCAAGGGTTCTACCAAAATATCCTTGCTTCTAGCATTGTAGTGCCACAGCTAAAAATATGGTGCTCTAAAGAAAGACATAATGACTTCCACATTATTTTGGTAAATTCTTAGAAATTACATTTCCCCTTATTACTTCATGGCTTTTTTCTAAAACAGAGAGAGAGAGAGAGATTAAATCACTATTTAATGTGATTTTTTTTCATTTTCTATTACTATATTTTAAGTGATATTTTCTACAAAATGACTACAGAATCACCTCTAAATTTAGATCTTTTCTCTTCTTTGTTTTTCTTTTTGTTTTTTTTTACTCTTGGCCATTTTGCTTTATTTTTCCTCCGTGTACTGCAATATAGAAGCATAAGGATATCGAGAACAGTAAAATGTGTTCTTATTTTTTTAAGTCATATACCAAACGGGAAGCAAACAGCACGCATGCTTAATCTGAAAAATCGAACAAAGCATGAGTAAAACTTTCTACTATCGAGGGACACTGGGTCACTCAGTCTGTTAAGCTTCCGTTGACTTCGGCTCAGGTCATGATCTCATATTTGTTTTTTTGGTGTTTTTTTTTTTTAATTCTTTTTTTTAACGTTTTTTTATTTATTTTTGAGACAGAGAGAGACAGAGCATGAATGGGGGAGGGTCAGAGAGAGGGAGACACAGAATCTGAAACAGGCTCCGGGCTCTGAGCTGTCAGCACAGGGGCCCGATGCGGGGCTCGAACCCATGGACCGCGAGATCGTGACCTGAGCCGAAGTCGGCGCTCAACCGACTGAGCCACCCAGGCGCCCCTCATATTTGTGAGATCAAGCCTGGTGTCAGCTCTGAACTGAGTATGGAGCCTGCTTAAGAATCTCTCTCTCCCTCCCTCTGCCCCTCCCCTACTCATGCACGTGCACACACTCTCTCTAAAGAAAAAAGAAAAGAAAAGAAAGAAAAGAGAAAAAAGAAAAAGAAAGAAAAGGAAAGAAAAGAAAACTTTCTACCATCGAGGCACAGAAATACATCCCCCCAAACCCAAGGAGTTTTGTACTAAAGTGAGTCTGACACTAATCCCCAGCAGCTGCCCGAGTTTCCTAGTGATGACCAGCCTTCCTTCCACAGTGGTTTTCTTCCACATTCGGGCAAAACTCGGACATGCCAGTTCTTTGTCTTTGCACTTGTCCTTGAAAATCTTTGCTTGGTTTTCTTGCAGTAATCTACTAACTTCAGGTAATTAATTTTTTATTCAACCTCTGTTACAGATTTAAAATTCTGTTGCTGTTCCCCATGATAGAACACTGTGGTTCCTCTGATGTATTGGAAAGGCCCGTGGCCCCCATCATTTTATTCCATCACCATAGAATTTTACTGTTTGAAGGAACCTTGGAGATCACATCATTCAGGGTTCCCAGGCTTCAGTATGCCTCCACTTCCTCTGAAGAGCTGTTAAAACCCAGATTGCCACTCCTACCTCAGAGGTTCTGAGTCAGCAGGTGGGGGGGATGAGGCCAAGAATTTGCATTTTTAGTAATTCCCAGGTGGTGCTGACATTGCCAGTCCCAGGAGCCCTTGCGAGGAGCCGCTGTGCTAGAAAGCCCTTTCTTCCAGCCTACCCCAGAGAATCTGAACATTCCTGGAGCTGGCCTGAGACCCAAACCCGGCAGAGCTGTCAGGGAAGGGAGGAAATGGTGATTTCTCCAGGCCTGGGGGCAGCTGAAGGGATGATGGGTTGGTCGACCTCAGTGTTCATCAGGAGTATTCACAGGCAAGGCTAACTCCACGACACACGTCCCCAAAACTGCTGTGGCTTAACTGCCCATCGGAGACCGTTTTTGAGAACCACCGATCTAGCTCAACCTTCTCATTTTATGGGCAAGCAGATCGAGCTTGGACAGAGCAAGGAAGCACGCACAACCAGTCAGCTGCTGACTCAGGAGTGCCCGGGGACCCTGACTAACAGCGATTTCACATTCCCCTCTCCATCACTGGTTACCTAGTTCCTGCCTGTAAACGCAGGGCCAGACATTTCTCAATAGTTCCCACTATTGGCAAGAAATTTTTAAACATATTTTTCTCCTTGCTGATTGGGTAGATTGATTTCTTCAGTGACTTTCTGCCCTCTTCTCCCTACATGCGGAAAACTCTGACACAGCTTTGCCTTTGCTCTCGGTGAGATTAAGCTTTATGTTTTTTAACCCGTGTTCGGTTTTATTAATGGAAACTTCCCGAACGATCTATACAACTTTTTATATTTTCTTGGCTTACGGCTCCTACAGGTAGTGGTTCTTACTGTGGGCTTAATGTTTTTAGAACAACCTATAACCAATATATTTTGCGAGCGCAGAAGGATTTTATTTACCTCTGAGCATTCGGGCCGTGTTTTCTGCTTTCTCTTTCATGTACTTATCTTCCTCTTTCTACAGAATCGTATTTCCTCTAATAATTTGGACCATTTGTTTTTCCTAATGGCAAAGTTCTCTTGCGCGCACGCGGCTGCAGCGCGGCTGATGTGGGTGTGGCCGCTGCTCTCGTGATGTGCGCATGTGCCATCTGCCAAAAACCTCTACTCTTTACAAGGAAGGGACCCTCATAGGGTTTAGCCTAGGGCTGCAAAAGGGCACCCACTTAAAGATGGGTGTGACGTAACCAAAACCAGCATTTTCTTCATCTCATAGTTTAAATTGGTAAATCTGACCCTTATTGTGAATTCAAGAAAGTAGATATTCTAAGATTCAATTGCAGACCAATAAATGGGTTGATTTATGCTGGTCCTTGGGGAAAAGTAATGCATGACCCAACTGTAGTATTGTTTTGTGGGAAGAAAAGCTCATCTTCTGACTAGCTTCTTGTACAATAGCTGTTCAGTGAGTATATTTTATGGGGCAAGCAAGCCATTATGCATAATAATAAAATTCAGTAACAGTTTAAACAGGCGCTTGATTTGCCAGTGGGTAGATAAAACCAAGATATTATGTGTCATATTTGTTACAAGCACATTTTAATAACCAATGTGGTTATTGGAAGGAAAGGAAGAAGAAACATATGATTTGTTCCTTATAAGTGATAAGTTTAACTTGATTTGGAGTTGATGAAAATTTTCTTGAGTTTCATTAGCAAAATCAGTATCTATCTATACAAAATATACATATTCAGGAGTAAAATTGCTCCAAAGTAAATACAGACTCTCATCTTCTCTGGGCAGAATGTCAGAGACCTGAAATCTTATCGATTAATGCAACCCGTATAATTAATTTATAAAATGACAGCTCAATCTCCACACAGGGACCCAGTCATGGATACCAAGGTGGATACATGGATACAGTTGATCACTTATAATCCATCTTTGTAATTTTTTGAAACAGGGAACCTTCTGTATTTTATCAAAATTCAATTGTTAATTTTTGGTCGGTCAGCAGTTGAGATTTCCCTTTATATAAAATATATGAAAGGATGTTATGATTCAATGACTATCAATTAGTGTTGTTTCCTGTGCTGCAAAGCCATTAAGGCTACTTCCACGATGTGGATGTGAATATTCAGGCACTTTTGTAGCGACAGTTTGCTGGGAAGTCACTAGGGAGAAGAACGCTCTGTACCGTATGAACACACGCGTGCCCCGCACACACGTGCTCTCTAATGTAGACTTTCCTACCTTCTTTCTCTGCTTCAGAACCCAGCCCAGAACTTTCCTAACCCCATTTCCTGCCCTAACTGTCCTGTGGCCATTCAGAAGACACCAGGAACTCTAAGATGTTTCCATAACTTTGTACTTCTCTTCTCCAGTTGCCCTTCTTCTCCTATCTGCTTAATTGATCTGCCATTTATTCAGGATTGAGCTCCTATCAGTTATTTCCTGCGGCTTCCCTGATGCCTCTCTCTGTCCCCACTGAACTATCCAGTTGCCCAATATTCCCCCAGCTCGCTGAACACACACCTATCCTGGCTCGTACCCATTTGTTCTCTCTCTTTTTTTTAAATTGAGGTATAATTGACATATAACATCATACTGTTTCAGGTGTATAATATAACGATTTGATATTTGTAGGTATTACAAAATCAGTCTAGTTAACGTCCATCGCTACGCATAGTTACAAAATTCTTTTTCTCTTGTGATGGGGACTTTAAGATTTGCTCTCAGCACTTCTCAACTGTGCAACACTGTGTTATTAACTATAGTTGCCATGCCATTATATTCCATGGCTTACTTATCTCATAACTGGAAGTGTGTACCTTTTGATCCCTTTCACCCATTTGGCCCACACCACCCTTTGCTTCTGGCAACCACCAATCTATTCTCTGTATCTATGAGCTGGGCGGGGGGGTGGGGGGTTGTGGTTATTTTTGTTGTTCCACACATAAGTGAGATCATACAGTACTAGTCTTTGTATGACTTATTTCACATAGCATAATGCAACTTGAGGTCCATCTGTGTTGTTGCAAATGGTAAGATTGCATTATTTTTTATGGCTAAATAATATTATATATATATCATTATGTGTAAATAACATAGAGTGATATTAATATATATTAATGTTTTAATATCAATAATATTATATAAGAAATATATATTTATTTGTTATATAATATTATTATATATTATACATATAATAATATATATAAAATCACAAGGGACATTTAGATTGTTTCCATATCTTGGCTATTATAAATAATGACTGCAGTGAACATGGGGGTGCAGATATCTTTACAAGTTAGTGAGTGTTTTTGTATTCTTTGGATAAATACCCAGAAGTGGGATTGCTGGATCATATAGTAATTCTATTTTTAACTTTTTGAGGAGCCTCCATACTGTTTTCCACAGTGGCTAAACCAGTTTGCATTCCCACCAACAGTGCAGGAGGGTTCCCTTTTTGCCACATCCTTGTCAACATTTGCTACTTCTTGTCTTTTTGAAGATAGCCATCCTAACAGGTGTGAGCCATATCTCATTATGGTTTTGATTTGCACCATTGGCTCTTGATTTGTCTATGTCTCTGCCTCCCCCATACCTTAAAAGCTCTTTGGGGGAAAGACCATATCACTGTACCTGACGTATAGTTGATGCTCCATGTTTGCTGAGTCAGTGAACATGAACTAGACTGTGTTCTGTGTGCAAAGTTACCCCGAGCCACACCCCTTCTCCAGTGCAGGGCAGCCCCCTGCCCCTGTCCTTGCTCCGGCAGGCTCTAGTCTGACCCACTCTCAGCCAGTTCCACTCAGTCTCCCAAGTGACCATTGTGAATGTCAGATCTGATCATCTCTCTCCACTCTTGCCTATAGAATGAAGGACAAACCCCTGAAAGTGACAGAGTCATCCCTCCATAATCCCATGCTTTACCTCATCTCTGCCACTTCTTTCTCCACTTCATGTTTCCAGAATGTCCACGTGCCAATGTAGTGGCTCCAGATCTACCAAACGCCACCTCTTGCCTCCATGTAGCTATCCTGCTATTGCCAGCGATTGAAGAGTTTTCTCCCCTTCCCACCTTTTTCCCAGTCAACTCCTCATCAGCCTTTAAAATTCAGTTCCCAAGTGGTCTGGTTGCCTGAGGCCTACTGAGGGCTCCTCACCTGAGTTCAGAACACCCCTTTATTATAGGACCACAGGTACAAGAGGTCAAAATCAATAGCTATGGATTAGACCGGAAGCCCCTTGAGAAAAGAGGGCTTGTGTCTGACTTACAAGAGGGGTCTGACTTACAGCCTGTACTATAGTCGCTGGGAAACATTTCATGAACAAAATTGTCCGGAGGCTCCCATGCTTCGTCTTCCTTTGAGCTGGGGACTACTGTAAGTAAATTAGGCACGGGCGGGGAAGGAGTGAGCTGTAGGTCCCCACAGCTACAAACCAGAATATTACCAACTATTGTACTGTGGCAGCAACTTATTCTTAAAAAAAAAAAAAAGTATAGCCTTGCTTCATCACAGGAGTGCTCCCGACCACTTGTTTAAACTGGATGATAGAATAAAAAATACAGAAAGAGTAATTTTGAAATATCAACAAATTCACCTAACTAATGTGCCATGACAATAGGCAATTGGTAAGAGCAGCACTATTGTATGTAAGTAAGAAAATAGCATGAAACTCAATAAAGAGATAGATTTTCAGGTTATTAAATGGAGGACTAGACAGAAAAGGAAATGAGATGTGTAAGCTTGTGGTAACACAGTATTGGGCTGCATATAACTTGGATAAAATCTGATTTAGAGTTGGTATGTTTCCATAATGCCGACCTCTCTACTTCAAAATCAAATGCATTGGGTTGAGTTAAAGGCTAGCATTCCCCCTCTCCCCCCCCTTCAACTCTGGGCTTGACTATTTTATCAGTAAATTTAAAAATGAAGAAGAAATGCATCCCTCCAAAGAACTTCCTAGTAATTTGCCACAAAATCACAGTATGCTGCCCACCCTTGTTTATTTCCTCCCTCTCCTCAAATGTCCCTGCTCCCTCCTTACAGATCTGTTGATCACCCTGCATTACCTGGACCCGGACCCTTTGCAAGATCTACCTTTTTCTCCAGAGTACTTCTAGAATATTCTCTAGGGCATGCATGTCTGCTCTCAGAGTCCCCTCTGTCCACCTGCAGTGATGTCCAGAGTTTGTGAAGCCGTCTGAGTAGACCCTCACTTCTGCCTCTACATCCAGGGCCTCCAGGAGCCATAAGTCATCTAACTGCCCAAGTGGCCAGACACCTCCTGAAATCCCAGCACAGTGAGGCTGCACAGAGGAGAGTGTATCCCTCCTTAAGTGATCCACACCGTCACCTGGCTTCAAAGCAGCAATATTTATGCCCAGGGACAGATAAGTTCATACTCATCTGGGGAAACAGCCCCTTCTGTTCCCACCCATGCTGCTGTCTACATGGGCTTTGCTCTGTCTAGCTCACGAGGCTGGGCTGGGGATGTAGACTCGCAACAACCCTTCCATGTCCACCACCACAGCCCAATAATAAAAATAGAAAAGCTTCGTTCCCTGCCTCCTTATCCTAAAGCACCCAGGTAACATGAAACCTAAAGATTAAGCCCTCCCCCTGGCCCTACCCACACTCATTTCCAGGCATGCAATTTCCAGGGACATCTGGGGTTTGGGGTCCACGATGTCCAGGGAATCGCTGGGCCTTCATCTTTAGATGCGGCCATTACTGAGTTTTATATCCTGGAGTATCCCAGGATTCCTTGCAGGAATCTGCCTGAGCTGCTGAGAGGAGGCCTAAAAGTGCTGACTCACAGGATGAAGTCACACACTAGGGATTATTCAAGACTCTCAGGATGGGGTCATCATGTCCTCTGAGGCTCTGGCCAGTCAGTTCTGCGTAGTGTGAAAGACTGTAAAGCGTGGTGCTGTATTGAAGAAGAAGAAGGAAGAGGAAGAAGAAGAAGAAGAAGAAGAAGAAGAAGAAGAAGAAGAAGAAGAAGGAGGAGGACGAAGAGGACGAGGAGGAGGAGAAGGAGAAGAAGAGTTTAGACAAATTTGCCTGCCAAATTTTTACCCTTTTCTGTAAATATTAAAGGGCCAAACTCCCACCAAGGTCCTGGTCAGGCCTAGATATCCTCGACTCACCCCTTCCTATGTTCATTCAATAAATGTTGATTGAGGGCCCATTGGGGGCCCGGCACTGTTGACGGATTCAAAGCTAGAGCAGTGAACTAAAATCCATATTCGAGAGAGGAGGATAATCGGAATGAACAAATGAAAATATCAGGCCCTATTAGTGCTGTGAGGGAAGTTTTAAAAAACTTGATTGTGGGAAATTGCAAGTGTACACAAAAGTAAAGCAAGTAGTAGAACAAACCACACATGTCTACCCCCAGCTTCCAGACGCTCAACCCGAGACCGCCTTCTCCACCCCATCGCTCTCCCCACCTCACCATGGATTATGTAGAAACATCCCCGACATCCTATTGTCTCCTTATGCAGGTCTTGGAGTGAGTCTCTGAAAGAAAGGCAGATAGGGTGGTCAAGGCAGGTGTCTCTAAGGGGTGACCTGGGAGAAGAGGTGTGCGAGTGGGAAAGAGAGATCCAGATGCAGACCTAGCAAATGTGAGCATGCTGACATCATTGAGGATCTGTGAAAGGACCAGTGTTACTGCCCTGGGGGGAGTGAGGGCCAGAGAGAACCCAATCCTACAACAGCATGACCAGAGGTTCCTAGAAGGAATAAAAATTCCTACAACAAAACATATATAATGCTTCCTGGGTACCAGAAATTCCTCCAGTGTTTTGTATATGGCAACTTGTGTGATTTTTGACAACCCTGTGAAGTCATGGCCACTATTAATATTCCCATTTTACTGGGGCGCCTGGGTGGCTGAGTCAGTTGAGCGTCCAACTCTTGGTTTCCGCTCAGGTCCTGATCTCACAGTTCATGAGTTCGAACCCCACATCAGGCTCTGTGCTATCAGCTTGGGATTCTCTCTCTCTCTCTCTCTCTCTCTCTCTCTCTCTCAGCCCTGTTCATGCTGTATCTCAAAATGAATAAGTAAACTAAATAAAAAACTCCCATTTTACTAAAACTGAAGAAACCTGAACACAGAAAGTGTCTCCGTCCAGTCAGGCTGTACTAATGAAATACTGGGTAGCTTACAAACAACAGAAATTTATTTCTCACAGTTCTGGTGGCTGGCAAATCCAAGGGTGAGGCACCAGCATAGTCAGGTTCTGGCCAGAGCCTCTTTCTGGTTCACCTCGCCTTCTCACTGTGTCCTCACATGGTGGAAGGGGCTAGGGATGTCTATAAGATCTCTTTTATAAGGCATTAATCTCATTCATGAGGGCTCCCCCCCTTGTGATGTAAGCTCATCCCAAAGGCCCCTCCTTCTAATACCATCATCTTTGGGGGTTAAGATTTCAGCATATGAAGGGAGGGGGCACAAAGTGTACAGACTACAGTTACTCAGGCAATCTGGTTCCAGAATTCAACCTCTTAATCCCTTCAGGTAGAATGGCTCATCCATTGTCAGTCACATCTCTGTGCAACTCTGAGCAAGTGTAGGTGAAAAGACTCAGAGCTGCTCATCCCAGGTCTCTTTGGACCCACCATGTCTCTCACCACCCCCCAGCCCAGACTGCCACCCTCTCCAGGTCTGGATACTGCTCCTTACACAGCTCATCTCTTCCTGCTTCCCTTCCCTCCCCAACAATGTCTTTTTCCCTGTTTGACCCTAAGCCCCATGAGGGTAGGGAACATGTCATGTCAGTTTCCCCTCATACTATGCCCACCACATGGTGGGCACTGAATCAATGTTTGCGGGAGGAAGACATTAATGAGTGAAAGGAAGTGATGTTTGCACTGTAGCGGGTAATGATAATGTTCCACCTGGGTCCCCTGGAATCCCATTTCCATGAGTTGCCTTTACACTTTTGCGGGGTTTTCAGCAACCAGCGCCTGCAGCTTTTCTCCCATCCCTCAGCCTCCAGTATGAGCTTTACCCCGAGAGCAAAGAACCAACAGTGCCAGGGATTAGATTTCCAACCCATCCTTGACCCCAGGGGCTGTCGACTAGGACTGTTGAGTGCCCAGTGAGAACATCCAACTCCCTTGCCTTGGGCTGGGACAGCTCTGAAGACTGACTCACACTCTACAGCCCCCCCCGGGACGAGAATCCTTCCCTTCCCCATCCTGTTTCTGGGAAACCCAACTTCAAACATTAGGTCATTTAAAAAAACTCCTCTGTTAACAAATATGCCTGGAGATTAGAGGATTATTAGGAAGATACTATACTTGCAGTTTTGTCATAAAATAAAACTTATTCTAAAACTATCCTGGAATCAATGTGATTTTACACTGATGAACCAAAGATAGTTTAGGATGTTGTAGTGCCTGGGTCATTGCTGCAAACCTCAGGCACTTCAGCTGGAGACTTCCGGTGGGCAGAAAGCTGGATGGTCGGCAACTGGTCCATTGCCATCTCTGCAGGGAAATGGGCAGAAAATGAGTGGCAAAGCATGGCTCGATATTAAAACTCACAAAACTGATCTCGAACTGTTATGAGAGTTTTGTAACATAATAATCATGAGACCTATGGGGATAGCCTTGTAGGATAAAACCCACATCAAATAGGTTTTTGAGATAAATATGGCCACCTTCCAACATTTGTCTACTGGTATTTCCTTGACCTTTTAAGAGAAGACTTGAGGGTAATAAATGGAAGCACCGATTTGGCCAAAAGGGTCCCAAGGGACCAAGAGACACATTTTTCACATCTACAGCTTAAGAAAAGTCAAGGACCTAATGCATGTAAATGAACTCAGAAAGCCACATTTGCCCTCCTGTTTCTAGGCAGCCGCTGCAAGTCACTTGGACCTTAAATGGGAGGGAACAGTGACAAATGCATTTATGAACATCCTCATTTAAAACAAATGGCGCCCTGGTTTCAGGGTTCTAAATTGAGAAGTTAGTAGCAAAAAGAGCTGCTCCAAAATCCATACTCTATGAAATCCACATAGCTCATGAGGAGAATGATAAAACTATAGATCATGGCCAATTATGCTTCAAGGAAAGGTTTTAAGCCTGCTGCATTCATAACTCCCTCTTGGAATAAAAGCATAAACATAGAACATAATGTCATAGCTAAGCTGCCTCATGCTGCTATATTTTTGTAAATAAGATTCATAAGAATAGAATACTGTAAGGGCACCTGGGTGACTCAGTCAGTTGAGGGTCCAACTCTTGATTTTGGCTCAGGTCATGATCCCAGCCAGGGTCAGGGGATCAAGCTCTGTGTCAGGCTCTGAGATGAGTGTGGAACCTACTTGGGATTCTCTCTCTCTCTCTCTCTCTCTCTCTCTTTCTCTCTCTTTCCCTCTGCCCCCTCCCCTACTCATGTTCTCCCTCTCTCTCAAATAATTTTTTTTAATATTTAAAAAATTGAATGCCACGATCAGCAAACTTTTCGTGAATAGTATCATGATTACTAATGCTCAGATTCAAGAAACCTGAATTCTTTACCAGGATGGAGGTTGTGAGTCTTTCAGAGAGAGAGAAGATAAAGCAAAGACACCCCTACACCATGTAGTGACGTAATTTATGCTGACATCTTTCTTTTTGGAGAGAGAGAGAAAGAGCCGCAAGCTTGACCTGAACTGAAATCATGACCTGAGCTGAAATCAAGAGTTGGACACTCGGCCAACTGAGCCCCTGTGGTAACATTTTTATGATGTCATATGTATGACATCATCTAAGAGTGCTCCTGGAAGAGAATCTAATTGAAGTTTTTCTTCTCATTGCCACCTCGTGTTTTCAGATAAAAAAGATGTATACAAAGCAGTGGAGATCTGGGAATATGGATTTTTTTCTCATTATGAAATGAGCACTAATATCCATATTGATGTATGGATGTAGATGTAAGCCATTGCAAATCCTTCACTGCCTTCACTCTCAAATCAGCAACTGTGGGATAGAGTCACTCACAATATTTTGACATGAAGCAGGAATTAAACACCAAAATGGGCGTCCTTGTGGAAACCTAACAAATGTTGTAAACTAAGAATGAGTCTGATATGCTAGAAAGAAGGTCTCCTCTCGCTGGTCTGCCATGACCAACCCTGGCCTCACAGGCCAAACACTGCTTTGTCCATAAATTTCTCTATAAATAATCAAGTATGAGGAAGCCCAAGACAAGCAAGTAAAGTGAAGTTTCCATTCTTCTTTTTGATGTCCTCCAGCCTGAAATCTTTTTAAGTGGCCTATTTGTCTTTTAAGTCATGAAACCTCCTCTAATAATCACGTTAGTTAGCTAGGAGCTTCCTTCAAGCTACTCTGTAAGAATAAGCAAAATAAAATCAGAAAATACAGTTAAAATATAAATATGGAGAACACAGTTGCCTGTGTCCACATTATTTCCAAAGGGAAAAGATATTTATAAAGGTGAGCTCTAATTCTGATACACTGATGAGTTCAAAATCTTCATGCACAATATGAACAGTGAGAACGATAGCTGACGTTTATTGAGAACATAATATATGCCAACTGTTATTCTACAACTTTTGTATGTAGTAGCTCATTTCTTCCTCATTGTGACTCTGTGGATGGTACCTGCTTTACACCCATTTTACCCATGACACGATGAGACGTGGTTTACTTAGTCACAACCCAAGACAGTCTGGTTTCAAAGCCGGTGCCCTCCTCTGCGTGCATGGATGGGCAGGGCTCTGAGCCCTTCCTTGCTGGTACAAAACTATTTTTAATAATTATTCTCTGTTATTTTATTCTCTAAAACGGGGGAGGCCAGGGACCATCTTAATAAATTAGTGTTTCTTCGGGCACCTGGGTGGCTCAGTCGGTTGGGCATCCGACTTCGGCTCAGGTCATGATCTCACAGTTCGTGAGTTCAAGCCTCGCTTCGCGCTCTGTGCTGGCAGCTCAGAGCCTGGAGCCTGCGTCAGATTCTGTGTCTCTCTCCCTCTCTGTTCCTCCCCTGCTCATGCTCTCTCTCTCTCTCTCCTTCAAAAATAAATAAAAACATTTTTAAAAATTTTTTAAAAAATTAGTGTTTCTTCTCTTAGTAGGTTTTTTTTAGACTATCTATGAATTATACAACCATAGCTTGATGGATTCAAGTCCCAGAATCCATTTGGTAAAACAGCCAAGGATCTGCAAATCCTTGCTTTCGGAGCTTCCACATTTATAAACAAGCCTGCACTAGAATTCAGCATGACTTTCGAGTCAGTCTGTGGAAAATGCAAGTATGTAATACAATCAGACTTCATTTGGGCCATCCCTCTGCTGCTTAGGCACACTGGCAATGAAAGATCTGAACGCATAAACTTGGCAGCAACTTCAAAATATCCAGTTGGTCCTAGAATGCCAACGTGCTCATTATGTACATTTGTTGTGCCTGGGCTCCCCGCTGTCCAAATCTACCCTGAGTCTCCAATCAAGAAGAAGTGGTGATAGGAACACTGCTAATATGACATGACTGGGGACAATACAGAGTGACATGACCCGAGGTGATGAAGGGAACACTTATGGCTTCCCTCCCATTCCCTCCCCCTCCCTGCCACATATGTTGATGCATATTACATCCCTGCCTTGGCAGTCACAGGCAGAAAGGCCCAAAGATATTTATGAAGCTGTATCCATCAACAACTCCAATGGTCCACCTGAAACGCTGTCAACTTGCACACTGACTAGTACCCGCCGTCTGCACGCGCCACAACCCCTCGCCTTCAGTTCTAGCTCTACGTCCAGGGGCCAGCAAGGCATCTCCCCAGAGCCCCCAGGCCTTTCGCAAAGACCTAGGGATGCAGGGCAAGAAATAAGAGAGTCATCAAGTCGGCATTTGCTCCATTAAGAGGGAAAGGCAGCAAAGGGAGGAAACTAGGACCGGGATATAGAGGAAATAAACATTAAAAATCACCAAAATCTGTACATCTGTGGTTGCCGAAGCAACCTTCCAGAGAAGCACAAGGATACCCGTTCCTGGCCCTGTAACACAAAGGCTGAGAGCCTGCCCTTAAGTAGCCACTTTGTTTCTCATTCAGAACCATAGCTGACCCTTGATATAACGCCTGAATTTACAGCAAAGGTCCTTTACATAGGACCATAGCCGAACAATACACTCACGTCCTAAATGGAAGGAATTCTCCAGTATCATATCCAGAGAGGACTTCCATAATTTCCTATTTGAATTTTTGATTGACCGAGGTGTTAGGGAAATGTCTTACAATTTCTAAAAATATTTTCTCGGGGCGCCTGGGTGGCTCTGTCGGTTAAGCGTCAGATCAGGTCATGATCTCGCGGTCCATGAGTTTGAGCCCCGCGTCGGGCTCTGGGCTGATGGCTCAGAGCCTGGAGCTTGCTTCCGATTCTGTGTCTCCCTCTCTCTCTGCCCCTCCCCCGTTCATGCTCTGTCTCTCTGTCTCAAAAATAAATAAACGTTAAAAAAAAAATTTAAAAATATTTTCTCTTCGTTAAATACGAAGCATGGTCTGTCTTCTTCAGAAAGCATTCTGCATGTCCCGATCTAAATTTTGCACCTGAAATTCAGGGACAAAATGGCCTCTTCAACACTAAAATCAAACTGCACGTGATTTAATTTTTCTTTGAGCTTAAGAAACTTATTTTGAGATCTGTCTGAACCTGGGGAATTTCATTATAATTTTAACTTTTATTGCATAAAAGAAGGGTAAACATAGCAGCTGGCACATGAACTGAGAATGGTGTACTAATAGGCTGTCTGTCCTTGCAGTTTGGGGAAGGTATTCCTAAAGAATCTTCTCACTTTGGGAGTGAAAACAGGTACACAGTACAAACTCTTTCCCCGAAGGTGGCTAAGCCAAAAGCAGGGAGAGTTTTCACTTAACTATTTGCCACGATTTGCCCCATCTACACTATAAAAGCAGGAAACCAAGAACAAGGCCAACCCGAATTTTAAATCCCATGGTAGTAATCTGGGATAAGACAGGGTTTCTTTTAGACTGATGAATGAGAATTTTTTTTCTCCTTAAAATGAAAATCACTCTTGTCTTTTAGGAGAGAGATAAAGGCAAAAGACACATAAAGTAATGAGCTTAAAATGGATTTTCACTTCTTAAAAAAAAAATCTGCTTCAGGTCAATGGGATTTCTGTAGAACCAGTTATGTGAAATTCGATTATAGATTAATAAAGAAACCAAAGAGATAAGGATATCACATTAATGGAAAAAGAATTATTAAATTCCTGTCCTTTTTTGATGTTTCCTCTGACAATTAGTATTCCCGTCCTCATCAGGTGATACAAAACTCTAGGCAAATATCCAAAGGAATTAAGCAGTAAAATATGTTTTGAGGGAAAGAAAGAAGGAAGGAGGAAAAGAAAGAAAGAAGAGAGACTGAATTGAGAAAGTAAAGAAGAAAAGTAGAAAAAGAGTTTCTGGGACCTGCATTAAGTATGGCATTAATTTTTTTCCCACCAAGTCTTAGTCTTGGCAGGCTTCCACTCAAATGCAGGAATTTCATGGATGTGGGAACGGGTGATGGAAAATGCATTATTATACACAACGATCGTTGTACTTGAGAGGAACTATATGGGGAAAAAATAACACCCTAGAATAAATACAAATGAAATTCATGTATCAAAACCAATACTGTGAAAATAGTTTAAATGTTTCTTGAATTTATATCTAGTCATTAACCTAAATGCAGATTTTAGTTCAGGCTACACTTTTGCCTCATGGTCAGAAGGCCTGAAAACCTGTGGCGTGGAAAATTGGCAGGATAAAGAATATTGAATTGGTCTCCATGGAAAAACAGGTTTTGGCAGCTATAACCTCCTCCTTGAGTGGGTTCCCCCCCAACCCAAGTCAAATTCTCCTCTCTCTTTCCTTGTCCCAGGAAAAAGACCAAGGGAAGACCATATATTAGCTTAGACAGCAAGCAGATAGATATCAACATGGCCATTCACCAAAGGACCTTCCTCATTGGCCTTGAACCCCATAGTCAGGGTGAGCCCCTCCCCCCCCCCCCCCCCCCCCCGCCCCGCCGAAAGTCTCAACCCTAAGCTCACCTTCTGAGAGCACAGAGGCTGGAGGTTTCTATTTCTACTGACTTTGGTTTCCTTCTTCCTTGAAGAAAGGGAGTGAGGCATACATCTTACCCAATGACCCTAAAAGAAACTGCAATTCACAAACGAAAATGATAAATTTATTTGCAGAAATCCTTCACATCTGTCCCTCCCCTCCAATCCTGCTCCAAACCTACTTTAATCCACAACCAGTCTGCTTACCTCAAGGAAGGGAGACATTTCCCCAGGGTTTTATTTAGGCTAGGGGACAAAATCCAGGGACTTCTTCAAAGTCACTCGTCCACCTGGCAAGACTCTCACGGCCCGCTGCAACCACAAGGCCCACCTCACTCTCTCCTGGGGCTAGTCCTGAACCCAGTCTCCACTCTTTTCTTTCCAGCCTCCTTTCCAGCCACCCGCCCCCCCCCCA
Source organism: Neofelis nebulosa (assembly GCF_028018385.1). Classification (NCBI taxonomy): domain Eukaryota; kingdom Metazoa; phylum Chordata; class Mammalia; order Carnivora; family Felidae; genus Neofelis; species Neofelis nebulosa. The sequence goes on from NC_080785.1 coordinate 95,387,368, forward strand.
CCCCCTACCCCGCCACCCCAAGAGCCCACAGCTTCAGAGCGAATGTTCACCAGGCTCCCTCTGGTGGGTTCCGGGCCCTTTGCATGAGCCAGTTGAGTGAGAACTTCTTCCCCCACATGAATGTTGTATCCTTGTGCTGTGCCTCTCTTGGTGGTTCACCCTGATCTTTTCTCTCTTTGCAGCTGGTTAATAATCCACTAACAAGTCAGGCTGCAGCGGCTGCAGCCGCCATGGGCTCCATAGCAAGCTCACAGGCCTTTGGCAATGCCCTCTCCAGCCTTCAGGGGGTCACGGGTCAACTAGTTACTAATGCACAAGGACAGGTGAGTGGGAGATGGGAACAAGAGTGAATCTTTATGGCAGATGGAACTCGGAAAGGAAATGAATTTCTTTTGCATGACAGTGATATGTAACCGCATCTATTCGAGGCAAATAAATAATGTTTACTAGCAATGTCAAGAATAGGAGAAGGGTTGGGAGGTGTTTCTATATTTTAGAAACAAGATTTTTTTTTCCCCTTCCTCTAGAATGTCTTACGTTTTTATTTTGTTTTTATTTCTGTACAACGGTTCTTGTTCTGACCTTAACTGAAGGAAATACTTTTCGTGATGGGGCAGTCTTTAAAAAAAAAAAGTAAATTTTAAAAACAAAATTTCAGTTCTGCTTATGTATTTATTCTTTTTAAACTGGGACAGTGGGGGAAACTGGTAAGTTTCCTTCTCTAATTGCTCTAAGATTTCTAAACTAGTCCTAAGCAAGCCAATTTTTGACTAATATGGGGACCTGATGGAAAGAACCGGGCCGTCCTGTAAGAGAAACAAAGGAAAGGGGGGAGAAGCCTCTTGCTGATTCTCCTGGAAGCTCCTGGGAGTTTCTTGTATGCCTGCAGGCTTACTTCAGTCTGCCGGGGCCATCGAACCTTCCTCATGTCATGGGCAGCGTGACGGTTCCCTTACACCACTCGTGTGCCCACGTCGTGGTCCCCAGGACACTGACGAAGCTTCAGATGAGGGCAGCTCCCCCTTTAAGACCCCAGTAAACCTGAAAGCTCCATGAAGAGCAAACTGGAGTTAAAGCTGAGGGGATCAGAAGTACCCTCCGTTCAAAGGCTTGGCACAGACCCTCGGTGGTTAGGGCACCTTCACCTCAACTGTGGCTGTTGCTGAGGTGGAGGAGCAGGTAGAAGACGCTAGCATCATCTCCAGGATTTTTCCTCCCAGAGTTATTTTACGGATCCCTGCTTGGCCTGCTCTGTGGAGAACAGGAATTGCAGTGTCTTGAACCCTGTTTTTATTTTACATAAAGAGTAAACAGAGATGCATTATAAGCTAAACCGTCTCAATCTACGTCCCAGGGAAAAAAAGCTGACCTTGTTATATTTCCTGGGCGGGTGCAGGATTGTCCCGTCAGAACCCCGAGGGCTGAACGATGGAGCTTGTCAAAGAGCAGCCCCAGGTAATGAATCATCTTATCACAGGTGCACACCACACATATTAAAGGAGGGTTGTATGAACACGGTGCCCTCCACAGTCACCTTTCAATGTCGGCTTTAACCCTTGTTCCAATCCCTTTTCATCAAAGGATCATTTTATGCAGCCGGCTCTAAATGGAGGCTCTCAAAAGCCTATTAAGATTTCTGAACGGACAGGGTTTGGGTGTGGAGGAAAAGTTGGTTATAATATCTATAACTCACACTCAGATCAGGTCGGTCCTGGAAGCTGCTTCCTAGAGTTATGCCCCAAATGGAACACCCCAATTCATTCCTGCCAGGCAGCTGGCCCTTGAGATGTAAATTTTAAGAGGTCCAGATGGAAAGCATATCCACCAATGTGCATTTCCCCCTGATTTTTCTGTCCCAGTGTCCAAGTAAAATGTGCCACTGTGCCCCACCGCTTGAGAATTTGTGATGGAGAAAATGCTTTATTGCTTAGAAGGAGTTATTAGGAGTGTATTCTTCCGGTGATTTAATGGCTGATCATTTTGCCAGTTACAAATCCATCCCCTTCCTAGGGGCTAGAGTTACAGCCTTTGCTCTGTTTGGCCTTTGCCGACTTCCATCCCAGAGGGGGTAGCTCTCCCGGCCCGAGAGTTCCCACAGGAAAATGAGCTTTCAGTTAAAACCTTGGTTCATACTCTGCATATGTAGAAGAAGGCCTGATTTTATTTTAAAATTCTTCTGTTTTAGACACTGTGCTGATAGGTGATTTGATATGGTCCACAAATCTCCTAAAGTGGGAAAGGAAAAAAAAAAAAAAGACCTACATTCACAGAGGAATCAATATTGCCCGCTCGTGATGTCTTGTCTGAGAGTTTTAGAAACATGCCCAATGGTACCATGTGCCAGAGACGACCAAGCTACTCCCATTTCCAAAGTAGATGAATTAGCCATGTTCCCGTAGTGCTGTGGGGTTTTTTTTTTTTTAATCTTTGTAATATAAACACAATCATCTTCCCAGAAAAAAAAGCATATGCCCTGCACTTCTTGATACAAAGATACTCATGTGAGCCTTATGAGGTGGCCAGATGGCACCAAAAAAGGAGGACAAAAATTATTTGGGGTGTGTGTGTGTGTGTGTGCACGCATGCGCGCTCCTTTTGCTTGTATTAATGTGGTACAGAAAAATAAGATCACGTTGGAATCAGGTTAATACAATTAGCCTTGCTCAAAAAGCCGTGTAAACTAGAATTACTTTATCCAGCCCATTTTCAATCCCTTAAAAATCTCCACAGAGCTTTCCCAGAAAAGGTACAAAGAGAAAACTCTTAATATATTTATAGATTCTTTCATTTGAGTTCTTGACATCAACTATTTGTTACATTGGAAAGTTTGCCCAGAAGAAATAACATTAAAATCTACACCTATGTTTGAAAAGCATGTTTTATGCCACTGATACTTTGGGGAGGTCGGGCTGTCGAGGTGGCACAAAATACCCTGATTCTTGCTCTCCGCTGCTAAGATTTTCTTGGCTACCTGGAAGCCAAGAGAGGATTAGCCGGGAAAGAGCCCTCACTGAATTCGGATCTGCCTGAGATACGGTTTAAGCTCCCCTTTCTTCTCATTTTGGACCTGGGAGAAATCAATGACTTAACTTCCCCAAACTAGAGCCTCATCCTCAAAGCTCTAAGGTAGCCCCTGTGAGGAGGCCTGTGCCAGTGGCGATTCTAGATTCCAGGTCTTCCCACTCAGTGAGGTGGGCACCCTCCCCACACAGGGAGACATGTCCCAATCCCAAAAAGAAGAAAGCCCACCCCCTGGGACTTGCAGCTTGGTTTCCTTGTCTTGGAATCTAATTGTTTCTATTTACTAGATTTCAGTGCATTTAAAGGGAAGGGAAATCTCCATTTATTTATGGTCTTTTATTTCCTGTTCTTTGGTTTATTTATCTTAATTTTTTAAGTTTATTTATTTTGAGAGAGAGAGCATGCAAACAAGGGAGGGGCAGAGAGAGAGAGAATGGGAGAGAGAGAATCCCAAGCAGGCTCCACACTGTCAGCGCAGAGCCCAACTCGGGGCTCGAACTCATGAATTGTGAGATCACGGCTTGAGCTGAAATCAAGAGTCAGACACTTAACTGACTGAGCCACCCACCCCGGTGCCCCTGCTTTTTTAAAAACCAGTAGTTATCAGTTCATTCTCTTACCTTTCTGACTCTGCCATTCATTTTCAGTTAATACAGAAGTCAGACATTATTCCAGAGAGTGATTAATTCTAACAGAAATTCTGCATTCTAAAGTCACAAAACACATATCTTACCCAGGATTGTTATAGTATTTTAAAATTATATCATACCCAACTTCATCCTGAAGGAGCAAGTTTCCTATTGGTGATTGGCGATCATGAAATTTATCATGACTATCACAGTGCTGAGAATAACATTCTAGGGCTGTTTGCTTACCAAATCAGGAACTCATGTGAGTGTGGAAGCCAGACAATGAGATGAGCACCAACTATAGACTTGTTTGAACCCCAAGTCAGCCAGTAACTAACAAGCTCTGTGACCTTCAGTAAATTACTTGAGCTCTCTGAACTTCAGTTTCACCATAAAATAAGGATAGATATAAAATCTGAGTCCCTAGACTATGAAGATTAGATGAGGTAAGGTGTGTAAAAAGCCTACCATGGTCCATGAGTATACAGTTAAAGACTCATACTAATAAGTGGCTGCAATAATTATCATCATCTTCATCATCATCATCGTCGTGGTTTAGAGTCTTGTCTAGCATTTTGTGGAAACCTATCTTTGGTTTGGGTATATATAGCAAGAAGTAGTACAGCATACAGGCAAGAAGAATGGGTTCTAGAACCAAACAGCCATTCATCGGCTGTTGGACCTCGGGCAATTGACTTACCCTCTCTCGTGCCTCAGTTTCCTCGTCTGAAAAATGGGGATCAAAATGGAAGCAGCTTCTAGGATTTAAGAGCTTAGCATGTAGTCAGGCACATAGTCGTCATTCAATAATGCTAACACTCAGTATATGCTATCTGTGATTATTAGTCTAGGTGCGATATGGTTGCAGTTCACACTGAGTGTGCTCGCTGTGTGTGTGAGGAGTTTGAGAATGTGAGAATCTCAGCAGAGTAAAACATCAAGTTACTTTAGGGAAATCTTATCCTTACCCTGGATAGTTCAGTAGGGGGCGTGTGTGTGTGTGTGTGTGTGTGTGTGTGTGTGTTCTTAACACTCATTCAGTGGGTATGTTCAGGATTTGGCAAGTAGATTTCCCATCGATTTGTTCAGCTCTAGAATTGGCTTCCCTTGTGCCCCTGGCAATATCTCCTTATTGGCATTATTGCAGAAAAGTAAAAGCAAATGAAATTTCATTTTATCCTGGGGCTAAGGAAAAGCATTTTACATTTTAACTGAAGCTCAGAATGTTTCCTGATGAAATTAGTTCTGGACTGCTGTGAAATTTTCTTAAGTGGCACCAAGTCAAGCCAAAGTCCCTCCCTCCCTTCCTTAAAGAGCCAGTCAAGTAAAACAAACAAACAAACAAACATTACTTTTCCTAATGTATAGAAAGAAGAAAAAATTAAAAGCACTTGCCCATTCAATTCAGTACCCAAGAATACACATAGCATTATATGAATAAATAATGGCTGTGCAGAACACTTTAGCCAGACGGAAGGATTTGCAGTAGGTAGGAGCTGCCTCCTAAGAGGAACACAGGCCAAAATGGAAGAAAAGCAGTCTGCTGACACAATAGTAGCCTATGCATCGTAGCTTAAAAAGGACACCCTTGAATGTGCAAAACCACGGAGGGTGAGTTGCTTGTATTCAGCAGCCCTGGGCTGGAGGAGGGCAGGTGGCGAGGCAGGAATGTCACCAAGTACTGTGTTTGTGCACATCGACATTCTAATATCCTGACCTTCAAATATGTGAAAAACATTGTCTTAGAATTGAAGAAACATGATGCGTACTTATGTTGGGGAATTCCTCTGAATCCGAATAATCAAAAGCTAAAGAACATCTCTCGAAGACGGTAGAGCAGCTAAGACCATGGGCTTGGGAGGAAACAGGTCTGATTGGAACACATTTCTAGCTATGTGGTCTTGGGGGTCTTGGGTAAGTTATGGAACTTTACCAAGCCTCTGTTTTCCTCATCAGTGAAATGGGAGTGATAAGATGTGTCACATACATTGTTGTGGGGTTAAACATGACAGTAGCAGGAAATGTGTTCAGCACAGTGCCTGATATGTCTTAAGTATTTAATAAATTACATGAATGTATCAATAAATCAATGCTATAGCTTTTTAGAATGAAAAGCTGGCAATGGAGCCTGAACTATGGGTTGCTAAAGGAATTCAACACCTAATTTAAATAGAAAGATGAGAATCTTTTAGAGAGAATCACTACACGTTGAATGGAAATGAAGCTATAATAAATGCAAATCTCAGCCAAAGAATTGAGATATAATGAATTTATTCAGTAAGTGTCCATTGAACCTCTCTGTGGGTTTTATTAGATCTGTGCAGGAGAACAAATAAAACCATAGCTGCCCACGTTTGTAAAACTTATTTCAAACCCTGTGTGCCAAGGAGATAAAGTGTGCAACTTTGACAATGTGACCAGAGCAAATGAGGTACATTAGACACATCCAGCTAAAGCCATTTGATCAGGAATTTAGGGAGTTTTGCACATACTCTTTTATTCTATTTTTTATAATGAACCACATTAAATGTATAAAAAAGCGAAAAAATAACTTTTTACCAAAAAAAATTTCAAAAGGATTGTTGCTCAACCACATTAACGTAAGATTAACATAAATGTTAAGATATTAACATTTTTCCGCATAAGCTTCAGCCCTCTTGCTTATTTTTAAAAGAAATAAAGGGATAAAGCTGAGACCTTGGCACTCTCTCCCTCCCCCCCCTTCCCAAGGTGATACTGTGATAGCATTGGTAATTCCTTTAATGTAAGTTTTGCATCTTTACTAAAAAATTATATCTTTTTTAAAAGGTACAAAATCATATGTACAGAATACCATTTTTAATACAAACAGTACAGTATATTGCTTAGACATTTTGCATAACTAAGAATCAAACATGGTTTGTTGAAAATACAGGGTAGGTGTCTGCATATTCTTCCCCAAATATAAACAGAACAATCTATTTAGGTAATGGTTTTGGCCATGTTTTTAAACCCAAACTCAAAACAGTCTGACAAAGGATTTTATTTTCCCCTTTGCAAATATCACTATACAAAGTCTTAAAAAGTGTAAAAATTCAATCACATGCACTGGAATACACTTCAAATAAGCTTCTTTTTTTTTTTTTGTCGCATTTTTTAACACTTTTTAAATCAGCTCTTTCTAGAGACTCGGAAAGAAATGTTCATGGGGTTAGTAATATAAGAATTTTACCCTGGCTTCATCTCAGTAATAAAGATGAAACAGTAGCAACAATAAACAACCTCGATCTTTCTACTAACATATCAAATTTCCCCTTTGAGCCCAATTGAGAGCTTTATTTCCTCATTTCGAAAGAGGCCATTGCATTAAAGCAGCGTCTCCCTAAGTGTGCGCCTTGGAAATGAACGAGCCCTTGGAGATGGCGCACAAACCAGGGTTCCCCGGGCTGGACGCCGGGTGGCGCCGCCGCCCCTGGCGCCGCCGCTGATGTGTTCGGATGGGGCCGGGCAATTCTGTTGTGACGCGCCGCGGACCCCCTTTAACTTTTCCTGATCCTGCTTTCCCCAGACTTCCTGTCCGCAACATTTAGTAGAGTTGACGTCGGCAAAGCGCACTTCGGGAAATGCTGCGGGAAGTCACTTCCTATCCACGCTTTGGATCGTGTGATAATGATTTAAATCGGAAAGGAGCCCCCTCCTGGGATTTGCGCGCTGAGGTCCGGAGGGCGCGCACACACCTGGGAGCGCGTTTGCGGGGAGCAGGTGGACAGCGCGGCTCTGCCCCCGGGGCTGTGCTGACAGCGCTAGGGCCAGTCCCCCGGCCCCCGCTGGGACGCTCTCCCCCGAGCTACAGGTCAGGGCTGGAGTGGAGGGTGCCGGCTGGTGGGGGGGGGGGGGGGGGGGGGGGGGGAGTGACCCGAGGCCTGGCCCTCGGGTCCTGGGTCCTCGCCCTTCTGAGGAGTGGGGCTCCCTGGACGGTAAACGGCGCTAATGAGCCCTGATGGCCCAGGGCTCCGCAGTGATTTCGCGGGAGGTGAATTTGACGGGAAGCCTCGCTTCTGGCGCGGCTCGGCTGCTGACACGTAGGACGTAACCGGGTCTCAGAGCCGGTCAACGCCAGCAGCAGAAGCGTGCTCTGTCCCTCATCATGACAGCCAAATGTTCAGCCCAGACCTTCGCTGCCCTACCAGAGGTCGCTCCAACCCCCGCCCCGCGCTCTCCTTCTTGCCCCCATTTTTAAAATGAAAGGGTTAATCCCGTTAATGCCATCAACCCAAAGAGCTGGCCAACTTGAAGAACCAAAAATAAAGCATCCTCTGAACTCTTTCTCCCTACTCACCACGCCTCAGGGCAACCTGTCCTGGGCAATTAAAGGGGTGGCCAAAAATACACAATTAAAAAAAATAAAATCTCAGTTTAGGAGATTTTCCCTGCAGAATGAGTCAGGAGAGAACCAAGCTCTCTCTTATCTAAAGCAGAATTTTGGATTGTGGTGCTGTTGCTTCCTTTCCCCCCCCCCCCCCCCCCCGCCTCTAACCCCTACATTAAAAAAAAAAAAATCTTCATCTATGAGTATTTCGTTTTCCTGGGAATACGGAAATGTGTCCTTGTGTAGGCTCCTCAGTAGAGACTGGGCACATCCTTTGTGGCTAAATAGGAAAGAGGCCAGTTAACTAACGCAGCAACCTAATTAACAGCTGTAATTCTAAACAGGTAACAGTTACCAACCACATGCCATGCACAGAGGGCGCCCTCAGAGCTCCTCTGACTTCTCACATCTTGGTTTCACTAGCGTGGTGAAACAAAATACTACCACCTAATGCTCATGCAGCTTGTTTCAGTGTGCGAAGTTCTAGACCCATGTGAGTTCTTAGAAGAGCCCCAGGGTTAGCTGAACATTCCTTCAGGCTAAGTGGTTTCTAGAAAAAGAATCATGGAATCGATGACATCTCCCAGGCACTGAGCCTTCACCATGGGGCTGGTATCATCTGTGATTCTGCCAGAGCACTTGACCGTAGTTTGATTACCCTAGCTGTGCACAGGAGCACACTTTTGGGGTGACACCGCTAGGAACTGGGCAGAACTGACATCCGAGCGCGGAGTCCACACCCATCCTCCCACACCACCCTCGCTTGCGTTTAAAGACCTAGGTTCATTTCCTGGATGTTCTCTTAGATAGGTCACAAACTCGCGAAACGTCATCACTCCATCTCCAAATGAGAACTGTAATTCTTGCCCTATCAACCTCAAAGATCTCTGTTGAAGGTATATAAACACATACACTTGAAAACTATTAAAAGCTATACACCTTGCCAAAATATGTTCTTTTAATCAATATTCTCACCGTTACTATTTTTGCTGATCAAAGGAACTGGAGAACTAGGTTCAGGGAAGTCTCTGATAGAGCAATGAGACAATCTTGAAAAAAAAATAAAAAAAGACCTCAGGTCTCCACTTTATCTTGCTGGGGAAAAATCAACCTCAAGGCATCAAGGTCTGGGGGACTAGAGGCCACCTGCCTTCCAGCGTAGCATTCTAGCCATGAGGGAAGAGTGGGTTCTCACCAAAGTGAGATTTTCTGAGCCAAACAGGAAAATCTGTCTCAGTGACTCTTCAGTTGGGGTTTTTTGTAGTATCACACAGCAAAATGATTTGGGAATTGAGGAAGTTCCCAAAGTGACAAGGCCTTCTACATTTCTATATCCTTCCCTTTGGAAGCCATCCTTCTAAAGAAGTAAGCCCTTCCAAAGAAAAAGAGAACTATCTAATACTGTATTATGAGTCTAAGAAACCACTGATGTTATGTTATACCATCAATTTAAGAACAGCTTTTTCTGAATGCAAGAAAATACTACCACTTTTTTTTATGTTTATTTTTTGAGAGAGAGGGAGGGAGGGAGGGAGAGAGAGTGTGCGTGCATGAGATGGGAGGGACAGAGAGAGAGGGAGACACAGGATCCAATGCAGGCTCCCGACTGTCAGTGCTGAGCCCGCCAGATGCAGGGCCCAAACCCCAACCATGAGACCTTGACCTGAGCCAAATTCAGGAGTCAGATGCTTAACTGACTGAGCCACCCAGGCACCCCCAAAATGCTACCACCTTAAACAGATATATCAGTTGTTAGGGCAACCTAATTTCACAAATATTAAAAATAGGAAAAAGATGTGGGAGTCCTATAATTGAGGAAATATGTTATTTATTTGATAAATAACCTTAACCAAATCCAATGTCAAAAAGACTGTACTGTGGGCTGTACAGTAACAAGTCAAGGATGGAAGTGAAAACTATTTATGTCTCAGTTTTCCCAACTAGAGAATGAAAATTAGACTTGATTTGGGGCTGAGGATAAGGAAAGAGGCAGTACTGAATTTTGACCCAGCTTCCCTAGAGCAACACTAACTTTTTTAGCGAACAATTTTTATGGTTAAGCAGAACATTATTAGAGAGGGACAACCTTCCATTCACATGTGAGATGCATTCAACCTCTAAATAAATGTCCACTGGACCGTTTAATACACCATATGCCCAAAGAGGCACCCCAACTTTCTTGTTGACATTATGCATTCTTCTTCTGTTTTTTTTTTAATTTTTTAGTCTTTATTTTTGAGAGAGAGAGAGAGAGCATGAGCAGGGGAGGAACAGAGAGAGAGGGAGACACAGAATCCAAAGCAGGCTCCAGACTCCGAGCTGTCATGTCAGCACAGACCCCAACGTGGGGCTCAAACTCATGAGCCGTGAGATCATGACCTAAGCCAAAGTCGGATGTTTAACCAACTGAAGCACCCAGATGCTTCATCATGATGCATTCTTCTTAGATACGTGGGCAACATTCCTCAATCATACACCAATAAGGGAGAAATGAGAAATAGATCAGAAATAGGTAAGAACGGAAAAGTCACAGCTCAGAACAGCAAGAGGAGCCAGGTTCAAGTTCAAACATACAGAAGTAGGCCTTGGCACAATCCGATTGAACTTAATGCATTAGCCATAGAATGTTGCTCCGAACTGCTGTTCGTCTCCTCCACTAACCTTGTCTATCTTACAAAAATAACAATAGAAGTAGATCCTAAGAAGACGTCGTAAGTTGGAGGACACAGAATGACAGTAAAGTCAGGATGGGATACAACTTAGAAGTGAATGGCATCAATCACGCCCCACGCCAAGGGCACACACACAAAAACACATTACACATTCCCTTGCTCTGCCACTTGTCAATAGATATTCACAACCGCCCAGTCTCTCAGAGTTACAGAGGTGGACAGTGCGATGGTCCACATGCTCACGTGGAAGGCACCCGCGGTCAACGGCACAGGCGTTGAAGTTAGACACCAACCCCAAGCAAGGCAGCTAGCCTTCCTCGGCTGTGGTTCTCACTTCCACGCACTGACGACGTATCTTTCCCTCAGGGTTATTAGAGGGATTAGTGCTAACGGTAATAAAATTCATAAATTCCTGCCGTCGATTGCACGCTTTCTGCATACCAAAGAGTGCTTAGCATTCGATATATTATTTCATATCACCATTGCACAGCCATGGAATATGGTTTATCCCTATTGTACAGATTAAGAAACTTCTAAGAGCACCCAGCTGGAAATGGCAGGATCCAAACTCAGTTGTGTCTGATACCAGAGATCGCTCTCAGTCACTGTGCTCTAATAATAGTTTAAAACTTTTTGCTTCCGTCACTGATGTATCCCAAGTGGCTAGAATAATACCTGGCCTACATTAAGCATAGACACAGTAATAAAATCTGTGGAGGAAATGAATAGAGCATTTCATATACGCTAATATGCTATTCAACAAGCACCTCACATACATTCATCATTTCATTTCATTCTTACACTGATCGTGCACCATTATCTCTAATTTACAGCTGAGGAAACAGGGGTTCAGAAAAGTTAACCAGCTTCCCGGGCCACCCAGTTAGCAAGGGGGAGAGTCTGGACTCGAGGCCACACGTGGCTGCTTCGAAGCGGGGCTTTCCTCTGAGTGAAACTGCTCTCAGCCTCACGGAAATAAGTGCCTAATACCGTGCCTGCCATATAGCAGCCTTTCCATAAAGACCACGTGCTCCTTACCTCTCTATATTTTAATCCACTTAGGGTGGCTGATCTAAGGTAGAGTCTGTTTATTATATCGAAGTTTTATATGGAAATGCTTTTAAGGATCCAGTGTTACTGTACCTGATGAAAATGGCATTGTCTACTTACTTAACTTTCTTCAGTTTTCCAAACCACTAATGTTTCAGCATTGTTGGAAGGAGTAAAAGTAATAAAGGATGTTAAATGCTTGGCACAGCCCTGGCGCTTAGTGAGAAGCAAGCGAGGCCCGCCTCTCCCGTCTCACTCCCTTGACCACGTGCGTCTTAGAACCCATGGTCACTCCGGCATGTAGAGGGCTAGGCTGACGATTTTGAGTCTGATGCCCACACCATTCGTAACAGGTGAAGCCAGCTCCCTTGGCTGGGCGATGACTAGTTTGCCTCTCTAACATGATTGTGTGGCTGCTGGACACGTAGCATCCACTTTTCCTTTTAAGAAAACGTTGCACTTCATTTCATCAAAAGGCAGGGCCACCAGAGTATTACCCGCTGGGTTCATTTAACTATGTTCGTTTCCTTGATGCTCTAGAATAAAAAGCATTTCCATCTACCTTCAATAAATCTGCAGGTGATGTTAGCAAGCTCTCCCAGGCAACCAAAAGGAAGAGATGGAGTGATGTGTGCAGCCAGAAAAAACAAAAATCTGTTTCAAATTCACATGGAGTTTGAGGGTTTGATTGCAAGTGGATTTTAATGTAGGATTTTTCAGTATCATTGAATTATAAAAGAACTATTTAATTTTTTAATATAAAGAGTAACATCCTTAAGACGAAGGGAACTTAAATCAATTACATTTAAAAGGTGATATTCATGGAGCGCCTGGGTAAATCAGTGTGTTAAGCTTCTGGCTCTTGATCTCAGATCAGGTCATGATCTCTTGGTTTGTGAGTTTGAGCCCCACATTGGGCTCTGCGCTGAGAGGGCAGAGCCTACTTGGGTTCTCTCTTTCCCTCTGTTTCTGCCCTGCTTGCGTTCTAAATCTCCCTCTCAGAATAAAAAAATAAACATTAAAAAAATAAAAAATAAAAGGAGATTTGCAAATTACTTAGGTGAACACAAAAGGAAGTGACATGCATTCTGAGAACTCATTTTGATTTTTTGAGATCACAAAATCATATACATTTAAAAATATTATTTATTTATTTATTTATTTATTTATTTATGTTTTTATTTGAGAGAGAGAGAGAGAAAGCGAGCGGGGAAGGGCAGAGATAGAGACACAGAATCTGAAGCAGGTTCCAGGCTCCGAGCTGTTAGCACAGAGCCCAACACAGGGCTCGAACTCACAAACTGTGAGATCGTCACCTCAGCCGAAATTGGATGCTCAATCAACTGAGCCACCCAGACGCCCCTACATTTAAAAATATTTTTAAAAGTCGAGTTCCTGCTCCTCTCAGCTCACACAGCGATAAGACAGTAGAAATGGGGATAGTGTTGATGGTTTTAAGTATCTAGATTTGTTCCTGCTATCTAGAACCTAGATGAATCAGAAAGTACTAAGGACTTATCCTTCTCAGAAGGCAGATCCGATACCAAGACTATTGCTAAAAATGCCCTAAATTTTTTAGAGAAGTTAAGTAGATTATCTTATAGTTAGGGATTAATAGTTTTGTGACTAAATGCCTCAATTGTTCTTCAATGTAGGCGTCACTATACCAACTTCTATATTATTTAACAATATATATGTATAGTTTGCATATGATTTCATCTGGCATACAGAATATGTGAAATGTATTTCTGATAAGGCTATCCTTCAAAGAAGCTTTTGAAATTAAAAATTCCAAAATTCATACTGCTGGTATAAATTCTAACATTTTTAAGAATTTTTTTAGAGAGAGAGAGAATGCACGAGCAGGGGAGAAGGGCAGAGGGAAAGAGAAAGAATCCCAAGCAGGCTCCCCACTCAGTGCCAGGCCTGACGTGGGGCTCATTCCCACGACCCTGGGATCATGACCTGAGCCAAAATCAAGAGTTGGAGGCTTAAACCGACTGAGCCACCCAGGGACCCCTAAATTATAAACTATTGAGCTTAGAACAGGTCAGTTTAAAAATCAGTAGAGTGGTGGTTTATTCACAATGATAAATTACATTTTTCCAGGACCAAGTGTGAGGTGCTAGAGTACACACACACACACACACACACACACGGACATCTAAAATAGGAAGCCCAGAACTATGAGACACCAAGATAGGATGAGTTCAGTGGCCCTTTCCAATTACATCCATTCAAACCTGCCTGCTGGTTAGGGGTAAGAAGGCAGACTGGTCACCTCTGAAAATGAGGATGCCATTTTATGAGAAAAATTCATCAGCATCATTCTAATGAGTTATGGTCTTTGTTGTGAGAAATGAGAAATGCCATGGTCTCACCCTAAAGAACACTAAAAAAGCATTACAAAGAGGAAATTGAAAAAGTAATATATGTTACGGTGATGAGAACAACTTTTTTTCTGATTGAACAGATAGATAAATATTGCAAGCAAAGATCAAAATACATTTAATTTTGCCACAACAATGGATATTTTCTTCACAAAAAGCTTATGAATCATCCTGGACTCATGGGCCCCAGACGGGGATAAACAGATGCATCTTTAATGACTCTTGGAGTGGTTTCATTCCCCACCCTTCTTTTTTTTTTCGATGCTTGTTTTGTTGTTTATATTAATTTAAATTTAGTTTTGCAGGATGAATGCCCCACAGCACTAGGTGATTCTAAATATGGGCAGCACTTTCTTGAGCAATTGCCAAACCTTTCCTTCACCAGTTCCAACTGCTCCAAAGAACCTAGAATATTGGAGAACACTGGTCCCCGATTGAGGGTTTTTTTTGTTCTCATTGCTATTGCTTTCTTTTTCCGCCCCCCCCCCTCCCATCTGGGAAGAAATATAAACTATACAGTTCATAGGTCCGGGGCTTCATTTAGGGATGTTTACTAAAGCTTCTAAGGACCAAGGCTGAGTCACACTAAAAGGTGTTCTCCCAAGCAATAAATAACATTAATCTGATTTAGTCCCTTAATCTGGCATCGGCAGGCAGAAGCAGAAATACTTCCCCACGCGCTAGGTGTTTTTTGCTGGTATTAAAACTTACAGTCTTAGGCAAAGCCATATAAAATCTTGCAAAAGTTGGCCTTTCTGCAAAATGATGGCTTCACGACAGTTATGATCCTCTTTTGAAGGGATAGATAATGTTTTAGGAATTCCTTAGTGTTGGCAGCTGCAAAGAAATAAATAGTAGTCAGAGTTTAATTTGTAGTCATTAGGGGACAAGGGGAAGCGATCGTGAAAGAACAGATGTTTCCAGTTCATCCTTAAGAATTCGTCTCTGCTATCTGTCACGTGGAACATCCTGCAGGACAAACATACTGACTCTTAAAACAGAATTGTAAAACCTCTTCAGAGACCTGGAAATTGGAGCATTACATCACATTCAGCAACATTTCCATTTCCTACCATTGACAATAAAGTGAGAGGCCACAATCTGACACCAAGGCCACAATGGCTTGACGGCAGTTGCTTTTGTAGGAGATGTCACGCGTGCCCTTGTTACAAATTTGCCATGGATTGAACCACGCATTTTTTAAAATTCCAATGAGGATTCTATAGATAGGAAAGTTGTACCACATTCTTAGACGAAGAGGGAGGGAGCTTTGTGAGAGCGCGGTGGAACTGAGCCCTCGTTTACCACAAAATGAATTCATCCGGATCCTGGTAGTGGAATCAAGACGGCAGATATGTTACGATTGTGCTGTGGCCCTTGAGGAGGAACATCGTTCTATGCAAACAGAAGGTCACTCCCCACTGTGTGCCTGTCATTCTTACTCTCCAGTGGGAAACCAGCAGTTTCAGTGTATGTTCTTGGGGACCAGAGGTCCCGATGGATCTACTTCGAGCTATTCCCCTGATTGCCACCTGACTTCTTCAGGCATTAAAACCAGCAAATCACTTTACAATCAAAGTGATTTTATTTTGGGGCGCCTGGGTGGCTCAGTCTGTCAAGCGTCCAACTTCGGTTCACGTCATGATCTCGCGGTCCGTGAGTTTGAGCCCCGCGTCGGGCTCTGTGCTGACAGCTCAGAGCCTGGAGCCTGTTTCAGATTCTGTGTCTTCCTCTCTCTCTGCCCCTCCCCTGTTCATGCTCTGTCTCTCTCTGGCTCAAAAATAAATAAACGTTAAAAAAAAATTTTTTTTTTTAATTTTTTTTAATTAAAAAAAAGTGATTTTATTTTATTTTTTTCCAATACATGAAATTCAAAGTGATTTTAAAACAAAATTTAGGGTCATCAGATATTTTTCAGACTCCCCAAAGCTAGAATAGTGCCTGGCACAGAGTGGGTGCTCATTAGTGGGATGTAGAAATCAAATTTTAATAATACTGGCCTTCTTCTAAGATTAAACAAAAACACCTGCTACTTTTCAGGAGGAAATAAAAACCACTTGCAATGAAGGGTGAATTCAGCTGTCCAGTGAGCATGCAAATAGTCAGTCCTCAAAAGCAGGGACCGCGGGAGATCACCTCAAGCCACCGATAACTGCAACTGTTTTCCCAGAAGGAGAAAAGAGCTTGCAGGACTCATCAATGGCAGGGGTTTTAGCATTATATAATTGGTGCCATCTTGACCGTCCCGCCCACTGGGAACCTGGGCTTTCTTCCTCATTGGCAGGTTGCTGATGCCAGAGGCAGCAAGATTTACAGAATGTTCTTGTTAATCCAAAAAGATAGGATTTTCACAAATTCAGATGGCTGGGTGATATCCCAGTCTTCTACCTGACAACAGGTGGTATGACCTAGTGCTGGGCACACAGCGGGCCCCCGAAACGATTTGCAGAGTGAGCGAGTGGATATGTAAGGGATCAGTTTGTGCATGAAGCAAATCCATGAATAAAACAACACCCTTAATTTTGAAGCCATTCACAGTAAAGCAGAAATGTTCAATTGCCTGGCTTTTCCAGACAAAGTTGAAGAGCTTTTATCCCTTTGCTAGAATCATCTACAGTTACCCCCCATCCTCCACTCTTTTTGACAGTGAATGTGGCCAATATGTTTGTATTATCTCTTCATACAAATATACTTTCAATATGTAAAATATTAATATTTGTATGAACACCCAAACTCATTTACTCAAAGCCTTTGAGTATATACTAACCATAAGTGATAAATTTCCAAGGAATGGTCATGAACTAAAGTGGCAAGTTCTCTGTCCATTTCCAAAAGAATCTCTCCAAATTTCACTTCCCTTGCCTAAGGAAAATGGCATCTAGTGCTGAAGAGTCTTTTTATTTGGGCTTTTCTGGGAGAACCTTTTCTGTATCACTGGGTATTTCTTTCCAGTCATAGATAAAGCCAGTCCACTTTTGATTCCACATCATGCCCAATCAAACCTTGAGCTAATATCTTGCAAAATTGACTCTCTCCTCTTTTGTCTTCCTCATGCCTCCTTCTAGTTAAGTAAATGCAGAGTGGTAGAGGAAAAACAGAACCATGGAGAAATAAAGAACTCCCAAAGAATCCAGAGCTTACCTATATCTATCATTTAGTAGAGTAGAATAAACCTATCACGCAGATACAATTTGAAAACTTGGGTTGAAGGTGGACACCTATACTAAGTTCGAGAAAAGGATTCATTTCCTGGACACTGAGCCCTGCCCACCAGTCACTGCAAGAATAATCCATACTGGCAATTCCAATGACTCCACTTAGTTCTTATCTCAACATACGATCATCTTGTGCACGTTTAATTTAGTCTTTTGATTATACTCTGGATCAAAATTAGTATTCTGTCAATGTTTCCTAATGCTTGAGTGGGAACCCAAATAAAAGAGAAATAGAAAATGTCACATTTAGAGGTGCCTAGGTGACTCAGTTGGTTAAGCATCCAACTTTGGCTCAGGTCATGATCTCACGGTTTGTGGGTTTGAGCCCCGCGTCGGGCTCTGTGCTAACAGCTCAGAGCCCGGAGCCTGCTTCCGATTCTGTGTCTCCCCTTCACTGTCCCTCCCCTGCTCACACTCTGTGTGTGTCTCTCTCTGTCTCAAAAATAAATAAACTTACAAAAAATTGTAATGCCACATTTACAGTAAAATATGCAAGAACAGGTATTACAATGCATCTTAAAATGAAAAATTCACAACAACAACAACAACAAAAAACCCCACCACACCTGCATTCAGAGTATGGAGTGTGCCAGATTCAGTTGTAGTGTTACTATAATAGGAACTGTCAACAGTTCAGAACGTGGCTGCGGCTGCTAACTTCGTTTTGCCAAAGGACTCAAGAAGGATTCAGGTCCAATAAGAATGATCATTGTATCAACTGAGTTGACTCTTACCTGGGAGACCTGTCAGCTCTCTGAGATGTGGAGTTTCTTCCACAATGTTTGCTGCTACTGGGCCGCATAACCAGGGTTCCGGCCGTGCTCTATAAGCAAATCATTCCTATAAGACATCTTTGGAATTGACATGATTTTTCCTGCCTTAGATCATTAGGATCGAGTGGGATCCTTTTCCCCCCTGCCTTATCATTTGGAATTGGAAAACAAAGGCCTAGCCATTAGATTTTTTCTGTCTTCACAATTAAAGACAGTGTTTGAGAGTGGGCTTGGGAGTTTGGGGTAGGCTTGTGCTAATTAAAGAGAAGAGAACAAATGGAGACCCATAATGCACATCTTTATCGTACCTTATAAATACCGCTGATCACTGATGAGAATAATCTTGCTAAGATACTGCCAAAAGACTATGTCAAAACTCCTCCTGACTCTTCTGACCTTCCCTTGTGTTTGGTATATTACTGTTTTCTCCTTTGGTGGGCACTGGATTTCCCTGTGGTTGTTTTTAGGTTTTCAAAGCTTCAGTAGAATTTCAGCAGCAAAGGCCTGGCAATAGTTTCCATTTTCAAGTGGGTGGAAACTTCCACAATTAATGTTACACCTAGAGGCAACTACCTCCCCAAACTAAACTGAATTCATAGTTTATGGGAAAGTGTCTATTCTGCTCACAATTTTAAATCCTCCCGTGAGTAGCTTGATAAATCCTCTCTTCTCTCCCAAATCTCTTTCTTGCCTTCATTTCTCCTTTCCCTTCCAAGCATTCTTAGTTAATAAAGTCCTGTGTCCCCTAATTATTCACCCTTAATGGTTAAGGTAAAGGCAGTTCGTATCTTTACCTGTTTTTAAAATTATAGATAGGAATGGCTTAGAAAATACTCGTTAGTAGTCATGATTAAGTCGTGTTTATTTTTTTTTAAGTTTATTTTGAGAGAGATAAGGAGAGAGAGCACGTGCATATGCACAAGTGGGGGAGGGGCAGAGAAAGTGGGAAAGAGAGAGAGAGAGAGAGAGAGAGAGAGAGAGAGAGAGAATCCCAAGCAGGCTCTGCACTGTCATCGCAGAGCCTGACGTGGGGCTTGAACTCACAAACCATAAGATCATGACCTGAGCCAAAGTCAATGCTCAACCAACTGAGCCACCCGGCCGCCCCAGGTCATGTTCAATTTATACAAAACCACTTAACCATGGGCCCTAAATGCTAAAACTGGAAGAAAACCAAAGAGACAGTACATTCTTCTCACACGTGCCCCTCACACATTCAGGGCTGAGATAGCCTGAAAGGGTGGGAGAGCAGGATCTCTTCGTCACATGATTGACGGTATCCACCCCCTTCCCACAAAGTTGGGGAAAGAGGACAGAACGATATAAGCATCAGAGCCTCTCACTGTCTCTGTCAACCTTCTCAGTGGCCACAGGCCATCCCATCCCCTTGGATTTACATGCAGGCTCTTGCCCCACTACTTCTCTTAGGCACTCAGGGAAACGCAGTCTTCTACGGTGACTGTAATCTGGTCCCTCTGTCTTTCCCTGTTGGAATGATTCTCCTCTCTTCAGCTGGCTCTGTTCCTGACAGGCTGAGGTGGGAAGCAGACAGATGGACATAAAAATGGCCTTTTTTTAAGTGAACTGTCGTGAGAAGGCCTCTGCTCTCTGGGCCAACAGATGGCTCAAGCCAGCAGTCTCGTGAGGTCTTCTGAGGCCCAGTTGGAACCTTCCAAGGGCACATGGCTATAGGCAATGTGTTTTCCTCCAGCTGCACACTCCCCTGTCAGGGATTAGTTTTCTCCAGTCCACTCTTTGAGGCTATCTCTGTGATGCTGTCCCAGTACATGTTCCCCAGGGGGTCCTGCAGGACAGGATTTTAAATGGCTCAGACCGGTGATAACGGGTCCAGGGAAACACTCACACGTCTTTGCCTGCTTTCGGTGGGAGGATAGCAAGTGCCAATGCAGCACAGCCCTCTCTCTCTGTAGCTCTCTCTGTGTTTCTCTCTGTCTCTGTCTCTCTCATCCCTCTCCTTTCTCTTCCTTCCTCTTCCTCACTCTTCTTTTTCTCTCTTCCCTTCTCTGCTCAAAAGCACAGCCTCTCACCTTTAGAATCCTCAGGTGTATGTTCCCCAAATGTGAGGGGACAATATTTACTCAGCCACCTTCGTTAACCTGGAGGTGAGAAGAAACTCCCCATGCCCCATGCCCGGGAGTGAGGAAGACACGCAGGATTTCCAAACTTTTCTGCGTCTGTCCTCTGAGATCTGGAATTGTCTGGCTGGTTTTCAGCATACTAGTCTGGTCCCTCCTTGAGAATGCAACATCTACTGAACGTTGGTGCTTCTATGGAAACTTCCAACTTAGCATTCTATTAAACTACTGTCTTCTGTTCTTCATGATAAACTGCTTTCATGGTGAAATCAATATGCAGAAAAATACAAAGGAGCTTACACAAATTAGTGCAAATGCCAGGAGTTACCACACAGGCACGTAAGCAAAATCAAGTTGTGAATGAACATTTATCGAACACCTATTTGGTCAGTCAAGTAGTATACGGTGATTTGTGTACATTACCCTATTTAGTCCTCATAATACCCTCACAAAGTGGACATTATTATTCTCATTTAACAGATGACTATCCTGAGGTTCTAGGAGGTGAAGTAATTTACCAACAATATCCCGCTGGTTAGTGGCAAAGCCTGGGCTTGAACCTGGCCAGTGGGGAATTTTATTCCTCTATATGCATATCCTAAATTTTATTAAGGACATTACCTTCAATGGCTATTAAGATTTTAGAGGAGAGGATTGTTTTTATTGCTGTCATTGCTATCTTTGCAGCATCAGGTTTCATGCAAATTATCCTTCTCTTAATGTGACTGAATGATCCTGACACCTCAAATTCTTCACTCTTGTCTGAGTGTGTTTCCAAAGTTGAAAACCAATAGTAGAGCATCCAGGAGGGATCCTAATCCTAACTGACAGTGGGAAACAGTGGGTAGGTAGGTCTTCCCAGGGGTGGAGCACCTCTCAATACCCATAACACAAGTGTCCAAATGTACACCTTAAATTCTTTTTCAGAGTTGTTCATTAAAGAACTACGTGCCAGCCATTTTTTTTTCACATCGGTCTAAGATAATTTGTCTCACATCCTGGACTTCAACGATGCCACCTTGAGACACATTGCCATTCCCTATGCCCATACCCAAGCCAGACATTGTTAATCACTGGTGATGCTGTTTTTTTCCTGAACCTTAGAACCTTCAGAGTTCGAGGAAGCCATGGCCAACTGATTGGCGTTGCCTGCAAGATTAAATCCAATTGTCTTTGGTTGAAGTGTCTTCCTCTACTGAAGCTCATCGGCTTCCCTTCATGCCTTTCTCATTCTCTGGTTCAGGTTCTCTGCTAAAGCTCCTCTCAACATCCACACCTCTCTTTTTCCCCATCTTGGACAGAACCAAATGCCGGGAGGCATGAGTTTGCATCTTGGAAAAATCAATTTTGTTTGGGGAATCATTGTATTCTCCTACTTGTCCTGGAATCAGCATCCTAACCAGAGCTGCCAGAATAATTCTAAGTGGGTTTAACCTTACAACAGGAGCACAGTGAGACTAAACTCAATGTGTTGTATAAAGACAAAACCATCCCTTAAAGAAAGAGACAGAATGGCTGTTGCCAGTCCAGAAAGAAGGGGAAGATGATGGGCTGTTTCCGTCCTGGTGATCGCTCACACCAGCTCCCTCGCTCTCCAGTGCTCTTTGTTCAATGCTGGTGTTAACAAAAGCCTCTTGACCAAAAAGTGCTGAGGTTACACAAATATTTGGCAAAGGATTGTCCCTGCTGATGGATTGGAGATGCTGAGAAAGTCACCGATTTACAACGTTGACGGATTTCCTCTTCTTAAAGATATGAGCAACAAAATTACTTGTCAATTTGACATCTGCAAACACATTCTCCGTCGCAGAGTTTAACAGCATGTCATAGACAATTACGACATGTGGCCCATCAGACGACTTGTCTGGGTGCCCGGGGCTTCTGTGATTCCACCCTCAGCTGCTGCTGATGACACTACATGCGGGCAGCGAATAAATTCAGGGCATGTTACCCTCCATCAGTTCAAATCCATCCCTACTGAGTACCTCAGCCAACCTGAAGTCCATAAGGGCACGGTAATGTAACGCGGTGACCCTGAATTGCTGAGATTTGCTACAGTCCCAAGATCATCTTTATGATGGCTAAAGTCAGAATTGTGGCTGAATTAACAACAGTCACTGTTGTGTGTAAGCCACCCCAATTTTTATGGAAACAGGGATACACGTGCTGTTTTACACCAGTGGCCATCTTAACGATATTTTTTAGGTGGTCTTGTGACACAGGCTTTATTCTCAGTTTTGGTTTATGCTCCCAACTCCTCTAAGGAGAAAGCCAAGGGGACATGAGCAGCAACCACCAAATAAGTCCCCTGTCAGAGAGGGCAGAACTCCTTTAGGTCGAAAGTTATCATTCCAGTACCAGTAAGGGCCTCGGCCTGGTTAGAGCATTCATCAGAGATGAGTCATTACTGTGAGAGCAGGGGCAAAGACATCGGGGATCATCGCAAACGATGCCTGAGCTGTTTGCTGTGGGATTGATGGGGCAATAACTTCACTCACAAATTTCTAATGTTGCAACCTAGGCATAAAGTAGGCCATGCTTTTTGAATTGAGGTGGAAGTCCACAAATCCAGCCACCCCCACGTCAAGGATTCATGGGGGCATTTTGCGTCACACTTGGACACCTACGATAGCAGCGTAGCAACTGATCTGTGGTCCGTAGTCTCTCACCACTTCAGTCCATTCTCTCCACACCTTTGTGTTCCTCCCCACCCCTCAAAAACCATCACTGAAGCCCCTGACCCAGGAATTGGACCCTTCCCTGGCAACCTGTCCCTGCTCCACTGTTTCAACCCTCTTGCTTGAAAACTAGTCAATGCCTCATCCCCCAAGTTTCTCACCTCCAGCTGGTCTCTTGTTTGGAGTAGGTTCTCCACTTTGCCAAATCCCACCCAACCCTCAAGACTCTGCCCCACCCCCATTTCTTCCATCAGGTCTTCCGACCACCCTCATCGTTCTTCCTCTGATATCACTCATTCATTCCTAATAGTTCTTTGAGCACCCACCAGAAGGATATATAGACTCTTTTTTTTAATATTTTTTTATGTTTATTTTTATTTTTGAGAGAGACAGAGACAGAGACAGAGCGTGAGTAGGGGAGGGGCAGAGAGACAGAGGGAGACATAGAATCCGAAGCAGGTTCCAGGCTCTGAGCTGTCAGCGCAGAGCCCGATGCGGGGCTTGAACTCACGAACCGTGAGATCAATGACCTGAGCCAAAGTCAGATGCTTAATGGACTGAGCCACCCAGGTGCCCCAAGAGATTCTTTTTTTTCTTACTTTATTGATTTATTTTGAGAGAGAGAGAGAGAGAGAGAGAGCGCTCAGGGAGAGACAGACAAAGAGGGAAACAGAGAATCCCAAGCAGGCTCCACGCTGTCAGCGCAGAGCCCAACCCACGGCTTGAACTCACGAACAGTGAGATTATGACCTAAGCCAAAATCAAGAGTCAGATGCTTCACCGACTGAGCCACCCAGGTGCCCCCTGGATACAGAGATTCTTATTGGATAGTCCCTGCCACTTTGTGGCACATATCATTTCTCTGTCGAATTGTTAGAATCTTGGCATGTGATGTACCTGTCTTCTTGCTTCCTCCTCTGCCCCCAACTGTATCTTCTTGGTGTCCTCCATGGTGTATGACACCATACTCTAGGTAGAGAAGGGTCCACACCCGTTAGTTTGTGCCACCAGAGTCTTCAGCATCTGCTAGGAGAGCTGGAAGTTCTCTTGTGCAACTGATGCCTTGCTCAGGAGTCGCAGCCTGCTGGCCTCGTTGGCTCAGTGACACATCCTTCCATCAGGAAATCCTTAGCACTGGGAGCCAGAAGCTCAAACTCGAAAGGCTGGTCTTAGGGCCTCGCATGTCTCAGAAGCATCCTCTCTCTCTTTGCCCTCGAGTCAGAGCTCCCCTAACACCAAACATCAGTTTTAATTTCCGGATTCACTTGGCATACGTGCAGATATGGATATTTCCCTTGACTAGCAAAAGGCCTTTAATTTAAAGTACAATTTCTACAAGTAAAATCGCCAGTTTTGGGCAAGGGCCAAAAGCCTCACACCATGGCTGCTCAGGCGTCTCTGGCTTCCTTATGGAGATCTCTCTGGAGTCAGGCTCCCAGGTGGCATCTGGGTGAGATCTGTGGAAACGCCGAGAGGAATCGGAGCCAACCCAAGCAGAATAGGCACGTCTGGGAATTTTTAGACGACACAGTGTGTGATCCTCTCTACCCACCACAAATGGGAGATAGTTAAAATCAGCATGTGGTAGTGTACTGGGGAATATTAGAAAACTCGCCATGACGGGGCGCCTGGGTGGCTCAGTGGGTTAAGCGTCTGACTCTTGATTTCGGCTCAGGTCACGATCTCACGGTTAGTGGGTTGGAGCCCCTCAGTGGGCTCTGTGCTGACAGTGTGGTGCCTGCTTGGGATTCTCTCTCTCCCCCTCCCCTGCTCATATGCTCTCTCTCTTTTTCAAAATAAATAAACTTAGGGAAAAACTCCCACAATGCACTGCCAAGTTTTTGACATGCTGAGATGGTCGCCCCAGCGCCCCTGCAAGGGGAACAAAAACGAGAAACCCATGGCTTCACAGAACGCTGCCCACCCCCGCCCCCCACCTGGCAGCCAAACCCTCCTTATTAAAGGTCCTCGCAGTCATGCAGTTCCAGATCCCTCTGGCTCGGCCACTAGTGTGCCCTACCCTCAGCAAGTGATGCTGGGGCTCACGAGAGAGAGGAGACGCCAGTGACACCATGTTTTAGCAATGTCGAACACGGTACTGGGAGCGAGGCTGCACTCAGGGGAAAGGCTGGGGGAGTCGTTTGCATTCGCCTTTCTTCTTTCCACCAGGAAAGCAGGCAAAGCGGCTCATTACCGCGAGGCGAGCACAGACTGGTGTCAATCTTCTCGGGGCACAATGCCTCCCAGCCTCTGTGTGCTCTGCAGCTGTCAGGTGCCGCGCCTCGCTCCCAAGCCTTCTCCCGGCTTAGACGCACACTGGCTCCTCAACACGGTGACATCCTGCCTAAAATAGAACCCACAGCCCTGCCCCCTGAATGGAAGCATCCGGCTTCCACAGGCCTTCCAGTGAGGCCGATCCCGTGGGGTGGGGCTTCTCAGGCCTAAGACACGGGGAAGCCAGAGGGGACAGGTGAGCACAGGTGCGGGACAGGGGGCCTGCTCCCCAGACCTCCCGACACTGCCCGTGGAGTCAGAGGAACAGCCTGTGAATCCTGAGCTGCTCAGTGCAAGACCACTCATCAAGAAGGCACTCATGTGCTCTAAAGGACTGATGCGGACCTGACCTTGCAGCACTGATAGGGCGCGTTCAGGGCCATGCTGCGGGCAGGACGTTGCAGGTGCTGCGCTCAGTGAGACTCTGGAGCTGCAGGCTCCCCAGGGACCTGCGCACCTCTCTCGCTCTCCAAGTACCTACTGGATCTTCACTGGCAGTAAGACAACTGCCACCGATACTTAGGATTCACACAGCGGCTCCGGTGGTGCCGCCCCACAGGGGCTTTGGTGGTGGGAACAATGGCCAGTGGGGAGGGGCAGTTTCTCCGTCATCATCTCAGTCACTGAACCGTGCGGGCTTGCGGCTCTTCCGGGGTCCTCGCTGCATCCGGGATCCCGAAGGTAGCTGAGTCTAGACACCATTCATTCCGAAGACATTTACTGAGAACCTATGTCCGAAGCCCTCTTGGAGTACAGTGTGGGCAGGAAACAGAATCATTTATAAACTCAGACCACAGGCAGCCTATTGCCTGGAGGAAAATTGCAAACGGTACACAGTGCCCTCCCTGACAAGCGGGTCCCCTCCCGTGTCCTCCATGTGGTGGGCGCCAGGTGACATAATGGAAGACCAAGCATCCGGGGGCCAGCCGGACCTGGACTCCAGCTCTGTCACTTACAAACTCTTCCATCAGGTGACAGGTAGCCTCCGTGGTCTTATCCACTTAAAGGGGGCAGGACTGATGCCCACTTCATAGCTGTTGTAAGAATGTGGAATGAATGAAACCATATACATGAGAGCACTTCCTGGGACAGTATTATTAATATGTCTTGGTGGCTCCCAGGCCACGTTACCACAGTTCACATCTGGGAGGGGACCCTGCAAGGTGACTCAAAAGATCCTGTGCTGTGCAGGAGGAAGCATCCAACCACTGGTTCCGTGACTCCCCCAGGAGAGTCCATAAGCTGGGGAAACATCGATCATATTTTTGTTTTGCAAGGATTAAATTTGTCCCTAGCAACACACAACTGTGATCTACGTTTCCAGGCCTCAGAGACGCGCCGCACATTTGCTGCCCTGCCCGCTGCTCCCTTTGTCCTTAGCACAGTGACTGGGTCCAGCCGGGCCCCTCCTGCTGGACACTCCACACCATCCCTTCACTGACTACCAGATGCAACAAGAAACCTCTGCCACCGGCCACCGGAGCCTTGAAACTCTAACCCTGAGGACCCAGTGTCAAACCCATTGTTTCAAATGCACGTTTTCAAAATTTCTGTCCTCAGTTGTCATGTCAACTCTATTTTAAGAGTTTCAAACATTTGTTTATGATTCCAGTTCTCTCAAGCCTTCAGAAAGCTGAGGCTCTTGGACTGAGCTGGTAGGCGGCACAGCTGGCAATGGAATCCTGTCTCCCTGACCCCAGAACCTGGGCTCTTGACCACCATGAGCACCAGGATGCCGACGCCCCAGTTCCGGTTGGGATGTCAGGGACTTTGAGCGAGGAGCAGGGTGTTGGTAGAATAGAGGAGAGTGAGGCAGAGGAAAGGGTGTGTGTTTGAAGTGCTCCTGTGGGTTAGGGAATGTGGCTCCCCAGTCAGACGAGGGCCTTGGTTGCCATGAGATGTCCATCTTCTATCTGGTTCTAAGACAAAGTAGACATCTTGCTGCCCCTGGCAGAAATCCCAGGTTTATGCCCTCACTGCAGCTTGATTTTACTTTTAATAAGATGCTTCCCCCTTCCTTCCCATGCACTTCACTCGTGTGCTCATCCCTCCCGCAGACGCTCATGCCCTGCACTGGCTTCCCTACCCACATCTCCAGATGTGTTCACAATCCCTGAATTCGTTCTCGGGAGCCACCTGCAGAAAGCAGGGCGTGAATCGTCTTCGGTTGCATGCGCAGACTCAGGGCAGAGCCCAGCGCCTCACCTTTGGGCCTGTCTCTTGCAGATTATTGGGACCATACCTCTGATGCCGAATCCGGGGCCATCGAGCCAAGCAGCGAGTGGCACTCAAGGCCTGCAAGTGCAGCCCATCACCCCCCAGCTCCTGACCAACGCCCAGGGCCAGATCATTGCCACGGTCATCGGGAACCAGATCCTGCCAGTGATCAACACCCAGGGCATCACGCTCTCACCCATCAAGCCCGGCCAGCAGGTAACCACTCCACATCTCCTTCCCACTCATCTTCTGTTTGGTCTCAGTCAATGGAAGAGTCATTTTTAAATCACAAAATATGGAATCCCTGATCCTACCATCTCAATGATTTTAAAAGGCAAGGCGCTCTTTTTTCATCCTTAGTGAATATGGGTAAGGACTAAGTAGCTCTCTAATCTGAAAATACAAATCTGTTAAATTATAAACAGAGACAGTGGCCTAAAATTCAATAGGGATGTGTTCTTGCTTCGACATTTGTGATACGTAATTTTCAGTTTTTAAAAGGGGTCAAGAAGGAGCCAAGACCATTTATGTCCTAACTGTAAATGAAAAAAAAAAAAAATCACTCCATCGTGCACTAAAGCAGAGAACGTCCTGTAACAGGACAGGTGTGTACAATACACAGAAGTGGGAGTGACACACAGCTTTGTCCAAAGAGTTTTGAGTCCAAAATCTCACAGAGCATTTTGTGAGGACTAAATGAATCAACATAGTGGTTAGTGCCTGGCCCACCATGAGCACTTACATAGTCACGAGGATGGTGATGATCATTTACCCTGCAGCCCCGGGAATCTGTCCAAGGTATTTAAAGAGAGGAATGATATGCTCAGCTTTATTTTTCAAGAAGACAACTCTGGTAGCAGATGGAGGTTGAGCTGTAGTGATGAAATGTCTATTGCAAACAAGCCACTTAGGAGGCGACAGCAAAACACAAAGAAGAATTTATGAAAGCACGTACTGGTAGCTGAAATAAGGGTCTGGATTATAGTAGCGCCCGGGACAGCATCTGAGAGTCACGAGTGCATACATTGTAGCTGAAAACAAATCCAACATCCAGAGAAACCATGACAAGAGAAGGAAGATCAGGAGAGCATGAGGGGCAAGAGAAGAAAGAAAGACAAAGCAAAGGAGTCACTTTGGGAGACATCAGCTTTTAAGGTAGGGAAGATGGAGGGAGAGGTAGAAAAGGTGGCTGGAAAAACAGAAGAGGAATCCGAGCGTAACAATCTAGCATCCAAGAGTGTTTAAAAAGTAGGCAGTGGTTGCAGTGTCAAATGCTACAGGGATGAAATCAGGCAAAGCAATGGAGATACCTTAATCCCTCTGTATCTTTGTTGTACCATTTTAAAGTCTGAATCCACTCTATTTGAAACATTTTGAAACAAGCAGCTGGGGGAGTGAAGAAGCACAAGTTGGGCAAGGCTAAGATCCAGATGTGCAGTTGGAGGATGTGCTAACAAAAGAAAGGTGGTGGGAGGGGAAGACGAATACTCCCAGTGGGTGCAAGACTGAGTAGATGGCCTTGGGAGTTGTTGGAAAACCGTACAATGCAAAGCATCTAGCAAGGAAATAAAATTCAAAGGAAAAAGGAAGAAGAAAGCACTGATAAATTCTTCATCATTCATCTGCAGCAAAGTAAAAGTCTCTCTCCAGAGACCTCGGCCATTTGGCTTCTGATCCAACCACAGGTACATCCCGTTCTTGGTGGCACTCAAAGGCTATGCTTGGAAAATCCATTTGCTTGTTCAATAAAGATTTTTAAAAATCTGTAGATATATATAATTATGGACCACCTACTATTTGTCAGGCACCATACCTGGAAGCTGGGCTGGTCGACATGACAGATAACAAGAGCCTTTCCTTCATGGAGTTCATGATCTAACGAGGAAGATGGACATTCATCAAAGACTCGCACAAATATGTACCTAAGATCCACAGTAAGTGCCATGAGAGAGTAGCAAGGGGATCTATGAGCGTGTCTGGCAAGGAGACCTCGTCCACTGAGGGGCAAACGCCAGGAAAAACCAAGCCAGGTGTGAACTCACTTCCCAGAGACAGAGACTCTGGTCTCATGCCCTTTGGTTCTGCCTCCAAATCTAAATCACTGCTGGGCAGAAGTGGGGGCAAGTTTCCCAACCCCCCCTTTTTCCTCAGCTTAACCACAGGCACTGGTACAGTCCCTGCCAAATATATCACTGAGAACTTCCTTCCCTTCTCCCCACTCCCGAGATCTCTCAGCTAGTTTATTTATTTTACGTAACATCTACAAGGTGCCATTGGATCCTCTACCTTCTACGTAGGTCCCCAGATAAGCCAAGAGCCTCTACATTTTATTGGCTTTTTAAGACCTATTTCTATCTGTTCAAAACTATGCTAAAATTATCTCTGGGGGAGAAAGGAGATTGGCCTCTTTTCATACAATCTGCTAACAACTATTCCTGTCAGCAAAGCCAAGTTGTAAATTGCCACGAAGGTGATGAATTAATTATAAATCATTAACATTTAATACAAAGTAGCTCTCATCCTCACCTTGGATGTCAGAGGAGAGTGTTTCAGTGATAGACTCTACCAGTTACATACAAATGCGGCCCTAGATTTGAGGCAATGCAGTTTTAATCCAGGAGAAGGACATAGCCAAGAAATGGCAAATGATGGCGCCATTCCTCCACTCCTTGCCCAAAGTAAATGTCATTGATCCCTTGCCACAGTCCCTCTCATGAGCACAGATGCACCTCAGGAACATTCTCACACCACACCTGTTGGTCCCTAGAACAAACTTCATTTTCGCTATGGGATCATCTTGTCCTCTGCTGGTCTAACCACCATGACCATCTTCTTCACTGTAGAATTGGAGACCTAGCCATTGGGAAGAAACAGCCAGGCCCTTGTGTGTGGAGGGGATGCCTTGAAAATCCAATTTGTATCAGTTACAACCAACATCCCAGAGATCCGGACTGTCCTCGACGTACATACACATGCCTCCCTCATGTATGTGCATATGGAGAGAACACATGAGCACAGCTGGAAAAGAGTGACATCCGAACCGTCCGGAATCTCCCCAAGTCACCGCAGGCACTCCCCGGGCAAGTGCCAGTGGTCTAGTCTAATCCCAGAAAGATCAAGGGAACCAATGGTGAACCTGGTCAGAAATATCAGGAAATGGTAGAAATAAATGCAGGACTACTACTCTTTCTTCTTGGCATCAGCTCTGAAACAATTTGAAACACCTTGGAGCATATAGTAAAGTTAACAAGTTGGGTGAATCGACAGGAGATGCACTAGTCTGAGTCCTGGATGTAAAAGCTGGGATTCTGAGGATAGCAGATCATAAAATGCCCAAGAGTCCGAAAGTAAAAAGCTCAGAGCTGGAGGTATAAGGATAGTGGTCTTCAATTTTTTCTTTAAATATAACCCTTTACATTGAAGAAATATAATACAGACAACCACTAAAAAATAAAGGATTTCTATCATACAGTAGAGAAGTTTCTCAATTTATTTTTTCATGTGATTTATGACAAATGCTTGATCTCACAAGAGCATGGTTCCAACAGTAAAATACGCCATAAATTACAGGAACAGAAAGTTCCCTGACTCAACACTCCGAAGGGAGTTCACTTCAGTGGAGTGAAGCGCACAGCCCTTGGACCAGACAACCTGGGGTGATCTGTTTTAATTTAATAAAAATAATTGCATCTTCAATTTCATTTTAACATCTGCCTACCATTAACTAAAGGAACCTGAAGATCTAAGAGTCGCCCATCAACTGCTCCTGATCATGCTTTATTCCAATGATAAAAGATTGAGATCCTGCAAAGTGACCATATGAAATGCAAACAAAATATTTTTTAAACATATACCAAGATTCGATAGCCCTACATATAACCTTCACAGAATCACATCAGAGATTCTTGGGGAGCAGTTCAAGAGAATAAAATTCAGAAAAAGACTAGATAAAAGAAGAGACAGAAAGATGGAAGTATGTTTCTGTGCATAAAAAAAAAAAAAAAAAAAGAAAAGAAAAGAAACTACTTAATACAAATATTTGGTGGAGCTTGAAAGTAACCTTTTGTTCCCTCCATGGGACCCTGCAGCGCTGGTGAATTATGGTAAACTCTCCCACCAAAGGGAGAGTGTCCCAGATCCCCCAGGTTGCCCTTCCTACCCTGTGACCGTGAACTCATAACTTCTCCATAAGCAGCACAGACGTCATTTTTGTGTATATTTATTCTTCCCTTGACTAAATTCCAGCAGAAGGTAGTGGGAGACATTTGAAAGAAAAAAACAATGTTGCAATTTGGAAAATCAAAGCAGGGAAATTTTCCAGAAATTAAATGCCATAGCTATAATGCTTGGAGACTGCCATCTATGAAAACACTCAATTTCTCCTCAAAAAGTAATCTTGGTGTTAACAGGAAACCAAAAGAAAGTAATTCATTTAAATTGACTCCCTGAGGCGCTTGGGTGGCTCAGTTGGTTAAGCATCCGACTTCAGCTCAGGTCATGATCTCTCAGTTCGAGGGTTCGAGTCCCACGTCGGGCTCTGTGTTGACAGCTCAGAACCTGGAGCCTGCTTTGGATTCTGTGTCTCCCTCTCTCTACACCCCTTTCCTACTCATGCTCTGTCTCTCTCTCAAATATAAATAAACATAAAAAAATTTGTTAATAAAAATAAAATAAATTGACTCCCCAGAATGCCATCTGATTATCCAAATCCATCCATTTTTTTTCCCAAGTAAATACAACATGTACTCCCTTACCTGTTTTTGAAAATCAACCACTCTTCCTAGCCCCTGCCTGAATCCGTGGTTCCCAATTTTTTTTTCTTGGAACCACCCAGAATGAGACATAAATGAGACATTTCCACCTACCAGGGTGGCGTTTTCCTAGATGGATGAAATGCGTATCAGTGACTCCAACACAAAACAGCCCTTTGACCTTCCAGCCACACAACCGGGCATCTCGTCCTTCTGGTCTCCCCTTGTCACTCCCTGTCAAGCCCAGCCAACAAGCTCTCTGCACATGCTGTGCCCTGGCCTGGAATGCCTTCCCCACCTTCTCCCTCTGGAGAGCTCCAGCCACCATCCCTCCATCCAGGATGCCTCCTTCTCGAAGCTTCCCTGCATCGTTCCCTCAGCTCTGCTTTCCCCCTGCTCTATTCATTTTCATCAGCTGTGCTGTCGTTAGGACTCCGTACCTGAAAGGCAGGAGCCAGAATGGCGGCCTCATTCCAGACTCTGCCCGTGGTGGGTGCTCAGTCAATTGTGTTAGGTTTAATTGCTGCCCAATTAATGGAGTTTTCCTCTCCAGCATCCCAGAGCCATGCTTCCAGAGTGGCCCAGCTCAGGCCCTTCTGTGCCTTTCCAATTCCGTGTGTTCTGTCAGTTTCCAGTATGTTCCACATTAACGCCTCTAGGCAAACTTGAGAAGAGCTTCCACACAGCACTGCCTTCTCTATTCATCTCTCTCCAGAATGTCAGCATCTTCCTCTGGCAGCACTCTCTCACCTTATTATCTCAACTACGTCTAGTCCCTCATTTGCTGCCCTGCTCTGTCTCTGAAGAGCCCCGGTTGTGTGTCTCAGGCTTGTTTTAGGACCATGGTGGCCTTCCCTGCCTGTGTCTGGATGTCTCCCCTAAATCTTGCCCCCATCCTGCCCGCCACACCTCCTCCCAGCCTCACAGGGCCTGGTGTGAGGGACGCTGCTATCAGCCCTCTTTCTTGAGCCCACTGTACTCAACTCTCTTGCAGACAGGAAGTGTCTGAAGGAGTCTAATATCTGGGCTTCTTCCTGCTTAGGTTAAAGAGCTGTTTCAAGGTCACAGAGAGAACTAGAAGGAAAATCCAGAGAGTCTCCCGGACCCTACCAAAAGGATAGCTCCCTTTTTGCTTTTTTCAAACTTTCCAAAAGATAATTCAAATCTCCACTGAATGTCAGGTTTCAGGCCCTCAAAATGTTTCAAGTTAGCCTGACCTGATGTAAACCCTAAATCTTCACACATCTAACACCGGAGCTCCTGTCCTACCCACAGTAGAGTGAGCTCCTCAGTAACACTCAGGCATACATTACGTCCTCCTCGTTCTTGAAGGTTCTTACTAAATCTGGGCTCTGGCTTCTCTTCCCTGGACATAATAAATCCACTTCCTTTACCCTTTTTCGAAGAGAAGCTCTTTCCAAAACCTCGTGTGGTCCCCCAACCATCAGCATCACCTGGGAACTTGTTAGAAATGCAAATTCTTGAGCCCCATCCCAGACGGAATGCATCAGACACTCTGGGCAAGGGTGGGGGCGCATGATCTGTGTTTTAACAGCCCTTCCAGGTGATTCTGACAAAAGCTAAATCTTGAGACCCACTGACTTAATTTCTCTTCAAACTATTATAAGGTACACGGCACACACTTGGAAAAATGCCAACCAGCGCGGGGAGGGAGAATCATGATGTCCCCCTACATGCTCTCGCTTCTGCCAGAACCCTTGGGGTTCTGTTCACGTTCTCATTGTACCACATGGGGATTTAGCCTGTGGTTCATTATGGCTCCCTCCCATTTGTAAAAGGCCAGACCTGCTCCATTTTGCCTTGGCGTAATTGGAGAGATTTTCTTTCCCCCAAGTTAATCTCTATTTAATCCCATTTGAATTTTACTGTTTATATGCATTCATTTTTCCAACTTGTCTAGCACATTCTACACTTCATTCCATTTTCCAAGACACTTGTCACCTCCACTTATTTTTATGGCAATTGTGGATTTAATTAGAAGGTGCTTTATTCCAGGAACTAAAACGTTATTGAGGATAGACTGTGCGACACATGGAAGCTATATGGGGACCAGTGGCACAGAAAACAAGAAAGTCTGGGAAGCGTGCTTATACTTGAATTTACTTTTGCTGAATACATTAAACACCCAGCAATTCCAACCAACACAAACAAACCCACAAAGGCCGCCTCTGAAAGGCAACAGGAATCCTGTTCTTTCCTGTGTGTCATTTCCTGTGCAAGATGGACGTTCCTTCCTCATTCCCCAGGTAATGCAAAGCCCTGGGCTAATATCAACTGCCCCCTTCCCTCTCCTTTTTTGTTGAGTCTGTGCTCTCAGCCTGTACGAGACTGCTTGGGCTGCCATAACAAAGGGCCACAGAGAGAGAGGGTGAAATTTATGGTCTCACGGCTCTGGAAGCTAGAAGCCCAAGGTCACTCCGTCAGCACAGATGCCTTCTCCTGAGGCCTCTCTCCTTGGCTTGCAGGTGTCTTTTAGCATCCTGTGTCCTCACATGGGCTTCCCTGTATACCAGTCTGTGTCCTAATCTCTTCTTTTAAGGACACCAGTCACACTGGATGAAGCCCCGCCCTACTGACCTCATTTTAAGTTAATTACCTCGTTGAAGAACTGATCTCCAATTATAGTCACATTCTGAGATACTGGAGGTTAGGACTTTAGCACATGAATTTGGGGTGGGACACATTTCAGCCCATAACACAGCCTACTTACATCTGACTTACATACAGCTCAATAAAAGGCAAGAAAGTGATTATTGGAACTTAGATGGAAATAAATTCCAGCCCCTTTAGGCAGTGAAGTGAGGGTAAAGTGAATATATAGAAAATATGGTCAGATGAACATGATACTGACTGAGTAAAGTAACTTTCGGGTACTACAGATAAGCGGGACTGATCAGGCAAAGGACAGTCTGTAGGCAACTCCACTTGAGATGTGCCCCAAACTACACCAAAATCATCATGCTCTCGCCACCTATGACTACCATGTTTCCTTTAAAAATATGACATTTTAAATACTTCGGGACCTGTAGAAAAGAATCCTGAACTCAAAAAATACTTACATTGTCATATTGAACAAAACAGATATGTTCAAAATGATAGATCACCGTCTACATTTGCGCTGATCAGCTCTCCCGGTGTGGTTCACCGTGACCAATTTGAGCACATCTCATTTGCTTCCACGCCGCCCAGCTAGAGCTGCCTGCTGTCTCCCTGACTCATCACTGTCTGCAGTGGTAGACAGTAGGGTGGCCGCGTGCCTACAGGAAGGAGGGCTGGTGCGTGGGTCAGACTTCCTTGGCTTCAAAGCCCGCTTATACCTGCCGTATGACCCCAGGTAGGCCATGCGGCCTTTTTAAGTCTGTTGCTTCTTCTGTAATGACAACACCGATACCGAATGAAGAGGGCTAATGCCAAGATTTAAAAATATATGCAAAGACACGTGAGAAGTATCCCATAAATGGTAGCCATATGGTATCCATATAGTCAGACTCTCAAGAGCAAGACAATAGAACCAAACATTGGCCTTCATGAAAGCTTCTTACGTTTCCCTTTCTCTCCAGGAAGGGAAAGGAATAGTTTTTCCTTCAGGCTTCTAGCTTATCCCTAATTCCCTGCACTTTCTTTTGGGAAACTATTCCAATGTTTTTTTTAAACTATTCCAATTTTTATGGCCAGTCATGTTTGAGGCATTTATACACCTATTTCTTTTGCCAATTATGCGCTACAAGTAATGCATGATTTTCAGCTTTAAGTCAGTGTCTGGAAAACAACATCATTAAATCTCATTAAATAACATTTTTCTAAGGCTGCGTATGTAAAGTCCATTAAAGTTTTATATTGAATCCCAGCGTTGTTTCATGAAGTGGCTTAAATCTCTGCTTTCCCTTTTCTTATTTGATACATATAGTTTAACCACAATATTTCTAAAGATTAATGCATCAAAATCACTAAACTAAGAATATCACAGATAAGGTTATTTTCTGGTCACTTACCTGGAAGAATTACAATTTTAGGGATGGGAAGTAACAGAGGTGGACCCTCTACCATCCTCTTTTTCTGAGGGAAGAAGTTGTAAAAGAGGGTCAATCTCTGGGCTCATTTTGGTATGTACAAAAGGCTATCCTATCTGGACTTACAGGTGATTCTAATTTTTTTTTTAATGTGTATTTATTTTTGAGAGAGAGAGGGAGCAGGGGAGGGGCAGAGAGAGACAGACACAGAATCTAAAGCAGGCTCCAGGCTCTGAGCTGTCAGCACAGAGCCCAACACGGGGCTCCAACCCATGAATGATGAGGTTGTGACCTGAGCTGAAGTTGGACGCTTAACCGACTGAGCCACCCAGGACCCCCATGGGCTTACAAGTGATTCTAGAATTAACAGATACATGTTTACACTGGCCACTGGAATGAGATATGTGGGTTCCATTAAAGACGCTACTGCTTATATAATCTTGATTCTTGACAAGTAAGAACTTTTCAGGATTTTTATTAGTTTTTCCATACTGTCTGGTTGAACTTTGGAGGGAAAACAGAACCCCGGTGTCTTTTAAAAGTGCTTATTTACTTTGGAAGAAATATATCTTTGTTAGATTCTTAGATATCTTAGATTCATCTCATTCTCTGTGTGGGCATAGAACGAGCTCTTAAAAGAACTATTTAATTTTCTTCCTGAATTTCTTCTCCTGCATAGCTTAATGCATAAGCCCTAGTTTGCTTTTTGACTCCTTCGTGAGATTGCAGCCCACTAATTTTTTTCTCTCTGAGTTGTGCCTGAGAAAGAAAAAAATTAATTGATTATTGTCTTGCCCAGTTCCTTGATGGTGCTTTACCACACCCAGGGCCAATAAAATATTGATGGAATGGTAAAGACAGAAGACTATCTCATGATTCAGTGACTCAAAACTGTGAAAAGCTTTTGTCAAGTAACAATATTTGGAAGGACAACTCAATAAGTTAGAAGGGGTAGACTGACATGCAAATATCCATCACATTTTATTAAGCAAATTAAAAATAGATTTCATCTTTAATATGTGTCCCTACAGAATAAAAGTTACTGGATTCAATTGTTGATTATGTGCTCAGCAGATTGGCTAATTACTTTGGGCAGATGCTTGATGCATATTAATTTGGGTTCCATGTCAATTATGACTATCTTTGTTCACAATCCAGTCTCCACTTAGCACAATTCAGTAACAATAAGGATGTTCACTTGAAATGTAACTGCAAGCAATTCTGATGGGGGACAGAATGGCATCGTGGAAAGAGCCATGAGCTATGAGTGATAGCCTGGATTCTAATGTGTTCCAGACCCCATGATCTTGGGCCAGGCATTTACTCCTCATCTTCGTGCTAGGCATAGCTGCTGCATAGGGATGTCATGTGAATCCAGGGAGCCAGAGCATCACCATGAGGGACCAGAAGGGGAAATAGCTCTTTAGGCACATGTCCAAAGTAGCACCTTAGTAACAGTTCTTTGAAGGTAACACATTAACTGATGGTTACAAACACATTAGGGGATTTAAAAGACTGACAAATCCCAAGCGTTGGCAAGGATATAGAGCAGCTGGAATTTTCATATATTGCTTGTGGGAATATGACGTGCTACAACCATTGGAAATCAGGTTGGTGCTTTCTTTAAAAAGTTCAACATGTATGTATAGTATGAGGCGATAACTTCCATAGTTCCACTCCTAGGTATTTACATAAGAGAAACGAAAACACAAGTATGCACAAGGACTTGTACATAAATGTTTATGACCGCTTTATTCATAATAGCCCCAAACTGGCAACAACACAAATGTCCATCCACAGATGAATGGATAAAGAACTTGTGGCAGAGACATCCATATAAATATAGATACATACACTACCAATATATACTATACCTACTATTCGGTGATACGAAGAGACAATGCTGCTGACACATGCAATGAAATGAACCTTAAAAACAGTATCCAAGCAAAAAAACCCAGGTTAAAAAAAAAGGGTACATACTGTATGATCCCATTTTTAGAATCATGCCAAATGAGTCCGTTGTGACAGAAAGTGGGACAGTGGTTGTCTAGAACTGGGCACTGGGGGGAAACTGATTGCAAAGGGGATTAGGGAACTTTACGGAATGATGGGATGGAAGGTTCTATATCTTGATGTGATGGTGGTTTTACAGATGTACCTATTTGATAAAACTCATCAAGCTGTATGCTTGAAATGGGCAAATTTCATCATGTATTAATTAGATCTTGATAAAATTGAATGAAAAACTGAATGCATACACACACACACACACACACACACACACACATAGGGAAAGCAGTGACAAATGTCAATCTGAAATGTCCCAGGCTGGCTATCAGATACTGAGAAGGCGGTCGAAGATTGGGGCCTGACCTGATTCTACTCCCAGCCTGACTTCCTTTTATAAAAACTCTGCTACACTTCTGTGCATGTGATGATGGCCATGAAGGCAGTTTGTAAACCAAGAAGTGCTATCTCCCACCACAAAGAGGGCAGTGGCTGAGGCTGATGGTGCACCTGTCTAGGATCTTGAGCTGCCCTGAGTGTCTGCTTTCTGGGAGGCAACACCCGCAAGGAGAGAGACCCCTCCTGGGTCTCCAAGGGGACCTGGTACCTGCAATCATTTCCCTTTCCTCTAACCTTCCTCTCCTCGGCTGGACTTCTCTCACTGCTCAGAACCACCGGCCTTTGATGAGCTGTAAAGGAGTCATGAATAAATGGACATAAAGGCAGCCTTTCTCCAGGCACACTAAATTCTGAAAATTAGGTTAATTCTTGCTTGTGGCCTTGTGACTAAAAGCTCGAGCCCCAGGGTCAGGCTTCATGTGTCCAGATACCAGCTCCTCCACACCTACTGGATGAATGTATAAAAACCCTTTAACCTCTTAGAGCTCCGGCTTCTTTGTCTGCAAAAGAGAGGTCAAAACAACACCCACTTCACAGGCTGATATGAGCAAGGGCATGAAAGTCCTTAACACAGGGTGGCATGGAGTAAGAAAGTGACAACTGAAAGCTACAAATATTACTAGATATTTTTGTCCTGGCCGCCCTAGCTTCTCTCAGTTTCCTATAGGACATCAGAGAACGTTTTTCCCAGCCAGACTCTTTGATCCGGGGGAGCAGAAAGTCCCCGTAGTCAGTTCACACTCAGCCTAAATGGGAACTTTCCTAAAAATACCAGTTACGTAAGACAAAATGGTTGAGCGCAGCCACACCTTTAAGACCAAGTTCCACACTCCGAGGTCATTGTGAGCATTGTATTTCATCTGTACATACTTGAGAAAGAAACCTGTCAAGTGCTCTGTAATTGTGTGAACAGGCAAAAAGAGTCCAGCCACACGCCTTGGTCGAGAAATGTAGAAAATTGGGTGCTCCAGCAAGCCAAGTAGGGAATTAATAATATATTTAAGATTACTAATAAAATGCCTGTCAAGCAAGCAGCAACATATTATATACAAAAAAAAAAAAAAAATCCTGCCTGTTGTGTGGAGTTTACACTGTTCCTGAGAAGTATATATTCTTGGAAATAACAATTCAACCCCAGACGAAACTTCTATTCCCTGGCATTTCCACCCCCCCACCCCTGATTTTTCACTCATGTGTGTATTTTTTTTACATCCCCCCCTCCCATGTAGCTCCACCAACCCTCCCAGACGTCAGTGGGTCAAGCAGCCTCCCAAAGCAGCCTTCTGCACCTGGCTCACAGCCAAGCATCCATGTCTCAAAGCCCAGTCCGGCAGGCTTCCTCTTCTTCCTCCTCATCCTCCTCTTCTTCAGCTTTGAGCGTGGGCCAGTTAGTCAGCAGTAAGTATCCTTTCTGGCTCGGTTAAATCATGGTGGCCTTCTTGTTGCCTATCTGCAATGCCTTCCGTTTTCTTTCTTTCTCTCTCTCTCTCTCTCTCTCTCGGTCCCCTCCTTCTTTCTCTCTGCCCCCCTCCCTCCCTCCGTCCCTCCCTCTTTCTCTTGCTCTTTCAACATCAAAGAGGAATTTCCTGGCCCTCCTAGGCCAATGCTGGAATAAGGTCCATGCCCGGGGCCAGAGGGCTCCCCCAAAGCACACCCACCTCGATGTGCACACGTAGGGGCTGATTTCCACCTCAAGTGCTTTCTGATGTGCTGAGTCAGTCCTGCCACTTCAGAAGGGAGAAACTGATCAGCTTGCAGGGCGTGAGCCACAGAGCTCAGAACTGAAATAACCAACAACAGGCGCTCAGCCAGCAGGTCAAGCTGCTTTTCTGTGTGTTTGAAGTCCCCTGCCATCCTATTTGTAGGTGTCAGAGGAAATAAAAGAGAGCGTGCCTGTGGGCGGGCGGGTGTGTGTGCACACTGAACTGGCTCCAGTGGCATGTGGGGGAAGCTGCATGGACCAGAATCGGATGAGAAATCTCTGAACAACCATTCATAAAATAAAATAAGCCTGCAAGTCGGCTTCCACATATATACATATAATTTTTAGAAATAGTATTTGGCCCCAGGTAAAGACGGTGTATGGATCACATGCAAATCGAAACTTACTAAGATGAAAGGGACCATGGCCCGATTTGATGTTAGATGTTCACCTTTCGTGCAATTTTTACTCATATATTAAAAAATCACAGAATGCACACTTAGATTATAATTCTCCAGGAGCCGAAAATCTAGTAATTATAGGTTTAAAGGGCTAAAGCACTGCATAGACATCTGTGCATAAAATAAGGACACATGTGAGTATCTGTGTTTGGTCAAGTGTCATAAATGACTTGTCATAATAGGAACAGTGGGGATCCTCACATATCATCTGTAATGCAAAGCAAAATAGAGGGTTTCCATGCCCTCCCCATACAAGCAATCCTTCCCCCCCAAAAAGGAATATATGTATGAATATATGTATGTGTATGCATACATATATATATATTCAATTATATGGATGATTATATGGAGAATTATATGGAGAAGAGAATGAGGAATTATGGGGAGATATTAAAATGTCCAGGAACTTCAGGGGACTAGCCTGGAGGCTCTTGGTCTCAAATATGGGTCAACATCCAACAGAGTTTCGGGATGCACACAGAGTTTACCATCAACCAGTTATTTTTAAATATTTAAATATACAAACGCTGTCGTTTGGGCCAGAAACTCCAGTCTTACTTGAATAAAATCATAGATACAATTAATCTAATTATAGCCAGATTTTCCCCAATAAAGACACTCCTCATCACAGTGTTGCCAGACAAGATTTCAGCGTCATTCAAAGTCGATATTCCACCTAAGTTTACGCAAAATACTCTATTTGTAAATAGCATCAAGGTCATAACTTTAGGATAGGCTATTAAGCTTTGGTCCTGAAAGAAAAGGAACAGAGACCAAACATCTTCTAGAGAAGAAATACGTTAAATATGATACAGTAAAGTACAAACCACCCCGCAAATACAGGATTTTACACAATGTAGACAGTCACATTAGAAGACTAGAGAGGTGAGCGAATGGATGAACACACAGACAGACGGATGGATGACTCTGGATTCTCTCTAGTCACTTGTCTCAAACTGGGAGGGAAAGGATTAGCCTTTTTCAGAAATCAGTAATAGAGCTACTTCATGGGACAGGTGGAATTTCAATTGTACAGTTGCCAATGGGACATGTAAGTTCTAGGTGTATAAGTGACCCATATTACATATCTTGATATGAAATATAAAGAATGGAAATAGAGACTCCTTTGCCATAGGCAGTTGAGGCAGGAAACTCCAAACTCATATGCAGAGCCTAAATGATGAGTCTTCTCTGGCAGATATATGAGAGGCTCAGTAACGGGTTTACAATTGCTATGGATTTTGAGCACGTTGTCTAATTTCTTTCTGTCTCAAAACCCAACTACACAATGAATGATACACGGAGCATTTCTCTAATGCTGATTACCCCAGGAAATCTCTGTTTAAGACTTCATTTGTAAAGTAGGGCTTTCCAAGCACTTTCAACACTCTGAACTTCATTTTAATATTCATAACGAGGTAATAGAAATCCTCATTTTCAGATCTTGTAACTGACATCAAATAGATCCTGAAACTACAACCCATCTTGGCCATCTACTGTCAGAGGGACCACATTCAGTCTTGGTTGTAAGACTGTGGCACTTGGTGTGACCAATCCAATGGGTGGCATGGCCAGGATGATAACCCAAATAGTCTGACTCAATGGGCCATACACATGCTACACAGTACAGCTGCCTTAAAAAATAAGATGTTTACACATAAATTTTATCCAGTGAAATTTGAACGACAATATATATCCGATCACCTAAATAGTCTTCAAATAACTTTTAAAAAGCCTGGACCCATGCCTCACAATTGAAGCACAGGCTTTTCCCTAAGCTAGACATTATGCATATTTTGAAATTTATATTCAAGCATGAACTACCTATTTTAAATTACTTTTGTCTGAGATGAAACTTCACCAAATCTGCAGATAGGATAATTTGGGAAGACCCAACCCCGTTCAGATGTAGTTGTTATGCAGGTTAAATTACAGTAGAATAAAAGGGTGTTTTAATCAGAGGCTGTCAACTTAAATATAAAAACACATATTGAGCATCATGTATATACCAAGCACAGCAATAGAAATCAAGAAAGCAAAAATAAGCAAGATGTGCTCCCTGCACTGAGGGAGGTCATGAACTGGTAACAAAGAAATGCAGGTACAATAAAGATAAATGAAAGCTACAATCGACGCGTGAATAGGGACTATGGCAATATAATAGAGAGTTAACTAAGTTTTAGAGGTTGAGACAGAACAGAAGGACTTGCTAGAGTTAATAATCCTTGAATTGAGTTTGATGGTTAATCAGCAAATCCCTCCAAGAGATTGAGGCCATTGTATGAACCAAGTCAAACTGGATTTGAACCTATGGTCAAAACCTTGGTCAATGAACCCTCCCACATCACGGTCAAAGATTGTCACCATAGTGCTGGCAACTTGCCATTGTTCTAGATAAAACTGAACCAAAAATCACCCAAAAATCTTCCCCACTCCAGGCAAAAGAATACAGAGTGAATGCCTTAGCAATGATCACAGGATCTTCGTGTGCAAAGAACACCACATCTGAGCTCAGAACATCTGCACGGTATCTGTTCACGGGACCTATACAGCTTATCCTGTGTTAAACCTTGCTTGTTCTCCACAGTCATCAGATGTAAATACAGTCTATAAGCAGGGCTTTTGGAAAGTCTAACAGAGTCAAACAAATGACTTGACAAATGTCCCAAATTGGCTCAAGATGTACACAATACTGTTTAAAAATAGGTACATTTCGGTCTTTTTATTCTTTGCTGAGTTTGGTTTGGTTTTGTTTTACAGTACACATGTTTTGAAGCCCTGGCCTGCAAACTTGATTTTTAGACAGCAAAGGACTACGGGCTAATCCCATAAAAAAATAAACCATAAAGGGAACATAAGGACGTATGGTGATGGCTTGTAAGCACCCCTGATTCCCATGATCACAATTCACACCATTTTCCACAATGAAGTCACCATATTGCATATTAAACTGTTCCCCCACATTACCTTGCACATTCTCAAATGGTTTATTTCTCAGAAATATTTGGTAAATATGCCCATTATCCGCTGTGAGAATAACATTAAGAACCAGATGGATGTTTACATAAGACAGTTAATTCATACTTGGCAGCTTCTTTAAAGTTGCATATCTTGTATATAAAAATCCCA
The DNA here is from genome assembly GCF_028018385.1 of Neofelis nebulosa. Taxonomy (NCBI): domain Eukaryota; kingdom Metazoa; phylum Chordata; class Mammalia; order Carnivora; family Felidae; genus Neofelis; species Neofelis nebulosa. The sequence continues at coordinate 95,431,214 of NC_080785.1, forward strand.
CAAGCAGAGATTGTGAAAGCATGATGCTGATGGACGGTGGCTGTTCAACCCAGTCAGCAGCCCCTTTCGCTGATGTCCACATTAACTGGTGGAGGGAGCTAAAGTTTAAAAGCAAAACAAATCATCTCTGCTGGTCCATCCTTAGCACTCAGTTCAGTATGGACCCAGTGACCCTACAACCAGGGTCTGCAGAACAGGTCTGTTTTCACCCAATTTGCATTTAGTTCCCATAAAAATCTTGTGCTCTTCAGCCTTTGCATCCCAGATTCGATTTGGGAAACATCATCATTACACTTAGGAATCACTGCCAATTTTCAATGCCAGTTTATTCTCAATCTCTAGGCCAGTTAATCTCTATAGAGGTTAATCTTCTGGCTCCTCCAAAGCAAAGGGTGAGACTCAGGGTGGACCCTGGCAATTACTACTGTTGCTTTCTGACCCTGTACTTAATATATTGGGTTGACTCAACCCAAGCAAACTTTTTTTTTAATTTGTTTTTACATTTATTTATGTAAATTTTGAGAGACAGGGAGACAGAGAGAGCACAAGTGGGGAGGGGCAGAGAGAGAAGGAGACAGAATCCAAAGCAGGCTCCAGGCTCTGGGCTGTCGGCACAGAGCCCGACGTGGGGCTCGAACTCACGGACCGCGAGATCATGACGTGAGCCGAAGTTGAACGCTTATCCTACTGAGCCACCCAGGCGCCCCAAACCTGAGCCAACTTCTGTGAAAGGTTCCTCTTCCTCTTCAGTGCAGAGAAGGCCCAGACTGAGTTGCTCGAGTGCTGAATCCACCTGGGAGGGATCTGAGAGGCCCCTCAGAGGGGTGGCCATCAAGGTGGCCTCAGATTCATCCTTGAAATTAACCCAACCTCTTAGGGCCAGGGGACTGGACGAGGGAAAGCCAGACCTATCCCAGGATGGAATGTCAGCCTCTGAGCCAGGCTGACAGCTGAAGTGACATTCCAGGGAAGCTTCCATTTACCACATTCCTCTTGTTTTCCCTTCTCAAATAGAAAAGTATATACCCCTTAAGGAAGGTGAACTGTTCCAACGGTGGACCAGGGGGTGGGAATCCTCAAGAGTTTAAGATAGAAACTTAAGGATCCAAAAAAAATCCTTTTTTTTATTAATTCAAGACACCTTACAGACACCATCTAGTGAATTCTCCCAAAGTGTGAAAACAAGTCCCATATTTTTGTCCCAGGGTGGCCCCTCCTTTGGATGGGGAGACCTTCATAGACTTGACCCATGGAAAAAAACTGTAATAATTTATTTTACCATCTGATTTTATAGGTAAGAACAGTAATACGGAGAAAATCAGGTAGCCCATCTCCAGCAATTAACAAAGTACACAAACAAGGAGATAACTGATTTCCTCTCCCTGGGCCTTTATCCAACAGACCATCATGCAGTTTCAATTTCACCATTCCTAGCTCATCAGCCCTAGAAGTAGAACCAGAAAAAGACTAGAGTGGAAATGTGTGTGACAGAAGGAAGGAGCTCAGCCTCCTGGTGTGATGAGAGCGTGTTTGGAGCCCCATGGAAGACACTGGGCTCGGCGGGGCAGGTGCTCACGTCTCTGAGCTTTACAGCGAAGGTTTTGAGAATCGGCACAACGTCGCTCGGGGCCAGGAGCAAGAGTTCACAGCTTTCTGTTCAACTCCGGTCATTGGCAGTAATCTGGCACACACATAGATTTAGTTGCTGGTCTCAAGGAACCAGTAAAGAAACATAAGCATGAAAGGCAGCAGGGGAAGGGAAGAAATAAGATAGAATGCATTTACATAAAATTGCAACCCAAGTCACAAACCTGCCCGGCACCACCAAGCTAAATCTGGTGTTGGCCCAGGGCCAGGGGCTGAAGCTCCATACTCTTGCCGGTTAAAGGCCCGCCCCTCACGTGCTTCCTCACTCCATTGATTCCTGTCCATCTAAAGATGGAGCCAATATAGGGCAACAAATTTACTTCCCACAAGGACTACTTAGCTTTGCTCAGGGGAAAACTCTTCTCTCTAACTCCAGACTACACTAAATGGGGGGGAGGGGGGGTGTCAGGGGAGCGCGAGGATGGGGAACCTACCCAGGGCCCCCCCCTCACAGGGCCTTTGTGGCTGGTCACTCTTACACAGGTGGGACGGGGTAGGGGCATCTGGTGAATAATGATGGTAAAGGGGTCAAGAGAAGATAGCTGTGTGCAGAGGGTGAGATGCCCAGATGCGGGCAGGCCAGAAACAGAGAGAAGGCCCCTGTCTATGGGCTCCGTGGATCCCCTGCATCAGAATCACCTGTGGTACTTGTTCAACATGCATGTCCTGGGCCCCATCAGGTGACCCCTCATCACCTTTTAAGAAAAGCACCATCCTAAAGGTCACATTGTTACAAGGAAAGTTTCCAGCTTCTTATTTTCCACCCTCGATTTTGAACCTTCACTTCCCACCCTATTTAAATATAAAAATGAACATTTATTTTTGAGAAGCTGGGGGGGGGGGGGGTGGCTGCAAGTGGGGGAGGGGCAGACGGAGACGGGGACAGAGGATCCAAAATGGGCTCTGCACTCACAGCAGAGAGCTCCATGCGGGGCTAGAACTCACAAACCAGGAGATTGTGACCTGAGCCGAAATTAAAGTTGGTCGCTTAACCAACTGAGCCACCCAGGGACCTCCCCCCTGCTCCAGCATTTGTGCTTTTCTGTCCTAGTTGCCCTCCTTCCTCCGTGGACCGTTAATATCACAGATATACTGCACATCTGTTCTGTTTATGTACCACGGCCCTTGGGGCGGCCACAACTATTGTCCAATCTAAGACTCTTCCACCTTCCCCCCACCACCACCCCAGAACCAATTTCCACCCTGCTGGGAATGCACACTCTAAACGCAGCAGAGTCACAAAACCAGCTGAGCCAGGCAGCAGGTCTAAGGAGGGCTGCAGATGAGGAGGAGGGGCTCTCAGGGCAGCCAGAACCAGTTCTAGCTGACTGTTCCCAAGTTAAGTGCAAACGGAGACTGGAGCAGCCAAACTTCTATTCAAATGAACATAAACCATAGAGGTGTTTTTTTTTTCTTTAGCAATCTCCCAATGTTTAAATGTTGGCAATTCCAAAAAACCGTAAGCTCTAGGAAAGCTGAGTTTGATGTGCAAGCTGCTCATTTGCAACTTCTGCTCTAGGAATGTTTAAATGAAGAAATGAGAGAAGAGGCTCCAGGCTGCTGGGTGTGTGGACTTGGCTTCCCAGAGTCCTTAGCAAACCCTCAGAGTCGCTCCAGGCTGCGGTGCTGATGGGACTTAAGATCCAGAGGGCAGCCTCTCCCGAGGACAACCCAAACAAGCCTTTTCTTTAACCAGGGAGAAAAAGCAAGATTTGTATAGTCACCCTCTGCCCCTGCCCAGGGACATAGATCTTCAATGTCCTACACTGAAAATGTTCTCCGCTCCTAGCACGAGCTCCCCAGCCCATAAAGGCCAATGCTCTTGCCTGCATTCTGTGCCCACCTCCCCAGAATATGGCCCCTTCATTCTCTGAAAGCTGCCCATTGGGCATGACCCAGATGAATCCTCCCTCCTACACCTCTCCCTTCTCTGTAAATTCTGCGGCAGGGGTCACACCAATAGTTCTTGATTATACTCAGCCTGGTCTTTTTCTCCAATTGTTTCTCATTCATAATATTAAGTCCCAACCCCCTACAGACTATAAAGTCCTTAGAGACCGCAACTCCCCTCCTGTTTCTCTAGCTCCCTCTTAACACTCATTAGGACTCCCAGGAGTCACTTAAGAAATACTTAGAGACTGTCCATCGTGCTTGTACCTTGTACCACTTTTCAATCTTTCCTTGAACAAAATTATGACGAACAACACGTAAAAATTCTACAGGGGTTTTTCAAATGTGAACATAAAGAAGGTACGGTGCATACCTATATCGCTGATTCTATCGACAGAGTCCATTTCCCCTGTAATGACCATCTGTACCCAAAGCTCCAAGCCCCCCGCAGATATTAGCATGTTTATTTAAAAGTCTTTGAAAAATTGGCCCTTGAAATGCAAATGTTTATTTCTCTTCATGAGAACAGGAGTTTCTGTAGCCCTGAGCTCAGAAGACTAATCTAGTCCACCACAGTCCCTTGACAAGTGCTTGAATTTACTGAAATTGATGGATTATTGTGCAGAAAGAGGAAGAGAAAAACTTTTCACCTAAGTCCAAGGAATGAGGTGGAGAACAATAGAGTCAGCTGGCGGGGAGAGCGGCTTCGCTCCAGGCAGGACCGAGCAGCACTTTGAAATCTTCCCCTATCCCCAACCCATGCTGTCTCCAGCCTGGCGTTCGCTTTCATTTATCATTTATCTGGGGATCAGTAGCGGGAAGGGGGGGTTCGTTCTCCAGCTGTTGTGTCATTTCCCTTGATAAGTCTTAAATTGACCGCGTTCTCCGGCACCAAAGGAGTCTTCTTGCAGTAGGCATTTTTTATCATGTGCCCTTTTAAGGGACAAAGGCATCATGTCAGTAAACTGCTATCGGAGAACAAAAAAAAGATAATATTCGTCTCACAGCTTCATAAGCATGGTCTTCTGAGGGGCTAATGTGAACATAAGAAATTAGACAGCATTACCATCTGTTAGCCTGACAGCAGTGGTGATCCGGTGAAGGAAAAACACAAAATACTATTTTTTCCAAGGGCAATTTTTAGCCCTAAAGAATCCAATTAAGACATTTCAAATTGAAGCCTTTCCATGTTTATAGTTTCACACAATATTTGGACATCTTTATGGGCAAAATGGAGTTGCATCCCATAGCTAGTGCCTTCCTGCCCTGACTGTTACTTGTGAACCCCAAGGGAGCATGCTCTTGTATTGTGAAAGCGGCGGTGTGAGCTTCCCGGGGTATTTTTCCGGGCAAGAAACATCCGAAGGATGATTTGTGGAGGTGTGATGGCTTGAAGATGGGATCTTGGGTGCCTCACATGGGACACACAGGGAACACTGGACAATGTTGGTTTCCCCACCACTCTGCTATCAAAGAGAGCCACTTTCTTAGAAGCCGTGATAAACAGATATTACTTGGATGTGTGTTGACGTATTGATCCTATTTTTAAAAACATCTCCACAGATCCTCAAACGGCAGCGGGTGAGGTGGATGGGGTTAATCTGGAGGAGATCCGAGAATTTGCCAAAGCTTTTAAAATCCGGCGCCTGTCCCTTGGCCTGACCCAGACTCAGGTGGGACAGGCTCTCAGTGCTACAGAGGGCCCCGCGTACAGCCAGTCGGCCATCTGCAGGTAACCCGTGCCCACATGCTGTCACCTCTCCTGGCCGGCCTGGGCCTCGTTTGTCCTCATGGCTCAGCTTTTCTTCTTCGGGTGGGCAGAGCTGGAGGGGTAGAGTATGGGGACTGAGTTTGGGGCGCTTACATGTTGGAACTGGTGACACTGATGGAAACGAAGGTGCTGAAGCAGATTTGGGGTCCTGGCTTGATAACTCCTGTCAACTCACAAAGAAGGCGGTCTCATTGGAAGTACCCCACCTCGGGCCAGGAGCTTCCTTCTGGACCTCCCCACCCTCCTGTGAGGCTGAGAGCCACGGTCTCCTGTCTGCAGACAGGCGTCCTGAGTGAATGTCATAAAGCTGCCGTTCCCACCATTTCTGCCCAGGGATGGCTCTCAGGATTCTTCCAAGAAAATACACCTTAAAAAGAAAATTAACCGTCTCATGACCGCCAAGGAATGCAGTAGCATTGCCTTCCCAGACACAACTCTAAAAGCACATTTTTCAAAGAAGCTGCTGCTTTACGTGGTGCAGGCAGGGGTAGTGAGAATCTG